>NC_057862.1:152191561-152851561 GCF_019393635.1 Dromiciops gliroides
TATGCAAAACAAAACCCTAAAAGCTCACCCAGCCGCCAGGTTCCCAGGCTAAAGGGTATCTCCACTTCTTCCTCTCTTACTGCCACCCCCCCCCCCGCCCCGGTTTCCTCCCACTCTAGGAAGCGGAGAAGCAGTTTTGCCAAACCCGCCTGGGGCCACTGCCCCTTCCCACTCAGCCGGCCTTCTTTCCTTTTTCTCACTGCCGGCCTTCAGGGCTTTCCTTTTCTCAACCCGCCTCCCTCCTGGCAATACTGAATCTAGTCTCTGAAATCCGATTCGTCTCCTGGGGCTCCCTTTCTCCTTCTGTTCACTGTTCCCAGCCCGACTGGGGCTAGGTCCAAGGTTGAAGACGAGGAATGCGTTCTCCCCTTTGGTCTCTAAAACAATTCATGTTTCCAAGACCCCACTGCCCGATTTCCCTCTGTTTCCCCCTATGTACAGTACACTGGGCCGGCTCTTGGTTCAAATTGGGATTCAGACAGGAAACTGGCCTCCAGGGGCTCCAGGACAGACTTTTCACTAGATGCGGGCCAGTTGACCCTCACATTTTCGGGAAACTGGTGCGAGATTGTGTAATTACCTTAAAAGCTGCTCAGCTTTTCCAATCCCACCTACATAAGCTCATTTACTAGGCTTAGGAATCCTTCTGCTAGGTCCCTGCGTTGGAGTTGTCCCCTCCCTTGCTTCTTTCTTAGGTTGCCGTGAGGGTTTTACAGGGGTATTCAACTTTTAAGCATAGTCAATTTATTTCAAGTAAATTCGAGGAGACCAAAGGCAGGAAAATGTGCAGATATATTAACTACACCTCACCCCATGGTTCTTTAAAAAGGGTTGCATTTCTTGAAATTAATTTGTTATCTTGGTTGTTTGGAAGGTTGTGGGGTGGGGAAGGCTGATTTTCCTGGACACGAGACAATTGGAGCCTTGACCAGGCCAGATCTGCGTTTTCTGTGATTAAGGACACGTGGAGGGCCAGTGGCGGACCAGGGTTCCTCCAAAGCATGGAGCCGGAAATATAAAACAACCTTTCATGTCAAATATGCCGGCTAGATTCTGACAACCGGAGCAGCCGGGTTTTTAGTTGGAGACGAAGAGCGATGCTCAAGATCCTTGAACTTCTCAAAGGTTTCAGGAAGCTGCTGAAGTTCTAAATTTGGAACCGTGAACACAATTTGGAAAAAAATAAATAATGGGTGGGGGGAAGGAGGGGCCAGATAATCTTAAATTAAAGGAGGGAAAAGTCCAAATCCTGCACTCTGGGCAAAGGGAGGAAGCAGTATTTGATGAGTGAAAAATCAGGGACTTTTCGGCTGGAACAAAAAGAGGCAAGACCTGAGAAACTTCTACGAGAACCCCCCACACACACACACACACCCCGCCAGATGGCCCAGCCCTGAAATTAATATTTGTCAGGAAAATGGCTAAAAGAGAACACTATTATGGGCATGACAGAATATTTCCCACCAATGGTTAAAAAGAAAACCATTTAATTTTCCACCTTTAATCTTTCTGGCAAAAGGAGCTTAGGGCAACTCGTAAAGGAACTGGTTTGTTTACATTTGAGCACCAGTCTACTTTTCTCCCCTCACTCTACCCCCATTCTGAACCAGAACGGAGTTGAGGAGTTTGGGCGTTTCGGGTCGTGCTCCTAGGACTCAAACTACTCTAAATAGCTTTTGGAGAGGGGCTCAGAACCCCGGACAGCAGACCCTGCCCAGACCTGCCCCCCACCAGGCCAGATAGTCTGATAATGGACACTGACAGCCCTCCAACCACCAAGTGCGGGGGCTCCCCTCTTAAGGATCTCTCTGCTCATGTCCCCACCCACCCACACCCTGTGTGGCCACCGGGTTGGACAGAGAGAGAGAGAGAACAGATTGTGAATGTCCTTGTTTCAGGACCAGGGAAGCAGGGTAACTTTAGGGTAAATATCTCCTCCTCTTCTTCCTCCTCTTTTTCCTCTTCCTTCTCCTTCTCCTCCTCCTCTTCCTTCTCCTCCAACCCTGATGGCTTTTGTCCTAGCGCCAGCACATGTATTAATAACAAAAGGAAACTTATTACAGGGGGGTGACTTCTGTTGTGAATAACAAATGCGAAGCCCCCCACGCAGGCAGCAGCTCCCTGCGCCCAGCTGGGCGGGACTGAGCAGCAGCGCTGAAAATGGCTCATCTCCTCTCTGATTTTTCTTTTGCAGAAGTGGCGGCATGGAGGCTCTCGCCAGTCAGATGGGGAATGGGCGCGAAGGAAGCTCCTCCCCAAACTCCAAGCAGGAGCTGCAGCCGTACTCCGGCTCCAATACCCTCAAGCCCAACCAGGTCGGCGAGACGTCCCTGTACGGAGTCCCCATCGTCTCCCTGGTCATCGACGGTCAGGAACGCCTGTGCCTGGCGCAGATCTCGAACACGCTGCTGAAGAACTACAGCTACAATGAGATCCACAACCGGCGGGTGGCCCTGGGCATCACGTGCGTGCAGTGCACCCCGGTTCAGCTGGAGATCCTGCGCCGGGCCGGGGCTATGCCCATCTCATCGCGCCGCTGTGGCATGATCACAAAGCGAGAGGCAGAGCGGCTCTGCAAGTCCTTTCTCGGAGAGCATAAGCCACCCAAGCTGCCCGAAAACTTTGCCTTCGACGTGGTGCACGAGTGCGCCTGGGGCTCCCGAGGCAGCTTCATCCCTGCTCGCTACAACAGCTCTCGCGCTAAGTGCATCAAGTGCGGCTATTGCAGCATGTACTTCTCCCCCAACAAGTTCATCTTCCACTCTCACCGCACCCCGGAGGCCAAGTACACTCAGCCCGACGCGGCCAACTTCAATTCGTGGCGGCGCCACCTCAAGCTCAGCGACAAGACAGCCACAGACGAACTGAGTCACGCGTGGGAGGACGTCAAGGCCATGTTCAACGGTGGGACCCGTAAGCGGACATTTTCCCTGCACGGCGGCGGGGGAGGAGGCGGTGGAGGCACCGGGGGCCCGGGAAAAGGAGTGGCCGGTGGTGGAGGGGGTGGCCCAGGCTGCGGAGGAGACCTTCCCCCTGGGCCACCGCCCCACAAAAGCCTTCGATGTGCTGCCGACGATGACCCTACAGGGCCACCTGGCCCTCCGCCGCCCCCTCACCCGCAGCGGGGGTTGGGCCTGGCTGGAGGAGGCGGTGGCGGCCCTGGAGGCGGCAGTGGGGCCGGGGTCCGCAGCTACCCAGTGATCCCTGTGCCCAGTAAGGGCTTTGGCCTTCTCCAAAAGCTGCCACCGCCTCTCTTCCCGCACCCTTACGGCTTCCCCACGGCTTTCGGCCTGTGCCCTAAAAAGGATGACCCAGTACTGGGCGGGGGTGATCCCAAGGGCTCTGGCGGGGCAGGTGCAGGTGGAGGCGCAGGAGGGGCCGGAGGCGGCGGAGGACATTTACCCCCAGGGGCCGGGGCTGGGCCAGGCGGAGGTACTATGTTCTGGGGTCACCAGCCTGCCGGTGCAGCCAAGGACGCGGCTGCAGTGGCTGCAGCAGCAGCCGCCGCCACGGTCTATCCGACCTTTCCTATGTTCTGGCCCGCGGCAGGCAGCCTACCTGTGCCGCCCTACCCAGCTCAGAGCCAGGCTAAGGCCGTGGCAGCGGCGGTAGCGGCAGCAGCGGCCGCGGCGGCCGCAGCGGCTGGGAACGGTGGAGCCGGAGGCCCGGGAGGTGCGGGCGGAACAGGAGGCCCAGGCGGAGGCCCGGTTCCCCCTGGAGGGGCCGAGCCACTGGAGGTGGTGGGAGAACCGGTCAAGGAAGGCGGCCTGGGAGGCGAAGAGCGGTGCCCCAGCGCATTATCCCGCGGACCCGGGGACGAGGACGGAGTAGAAGAACCACTGCCCCCGTCTTTGGGCCCCCTCCCTCTGGCGCCACCCCAGGCCCCACCGCCCCACCAGGCCCGCAAAGGCAGCTACGTGTCGGCCTTTCGACCCGTGGTGAAAGACGCCGAGAGTATAGCCAAGCTGTACGGCACCACCCGGGAGGCCTACGGGGCTGGGACTGCGCGCGGCCCAGGGGGTAGCGGCGCCGGAGGCTACTTGAGCCCGGACTTCCTGAGCGAGGGCAGCTCTAGCTACCGTTCAGCCTCGCCTGACGTGGACACTGGCGATGAGCCCGAGGTGGATGTGGAATCCAATCGCTTCCCCGACGACGAAGAAGCCGAACCCGAGGAGGAGGCAGATCCCGGCCAGTCGGTTGGGGGAGGCGGACCTGACGGCGATCTGACTACCCCACTTCCCACCGGCATCTCTTCTTCCTCCTCTGCCACCTCCTCCTCGGGAGACTGCCCTGCAGATTCATCCGACGGCGGCAGCCCCCACCACCGCCGACGCCACGTGCCGCAGCCGACCGGCCGGCCAGGTTTCGGAGAGCAGACGGGTGAAGAAGCAGGGAGACGCTCGGATAGGAGTCCTGAGAACGGAAGCTACGAGATGCGGGAGCCCTGTGGGGCTCTGGGAGGCTCGGGTCCTGGCCCTGGCCCTGGTCCCGGCAAGGTGAGCCCCTTCTCGTTATTTTATCTTGCCGGGGATCCACTCTATAAAGGGGTGGGGAAGGGAACAAGGAGGTTCTCACTGTGTGATGGGCCATGCACAGCCTCGATCGACTTGGTGCTGGATGGTCAGGTTGTTTTTCACTCGTCCGCCTCACCTCACGTCAGTGTGTAGTGGAACGGTACACCGTGTGACGGTACACCTAGATTGTCCAAGCACCCTAGTCAAGCAGAGCGGGTAGATTGGCAGCTGGCCGTCCCATAATAATGGCCATTTCCCATGGGGGGGGGGCTTTCAGATCCCAAGAGAAAGTTCCTCTCTTCTTACCAATTACTTTTTACGCCAACTCCCTCCAATTGTTCCTGGGTTCCAGTGAAACAAAATCCTCACGTACATTCCTGTCGTTGTTGTATACACCCGTTGTAATCCGGGATATTACAAGTCATGCTTCTAGGATTTTGCAGTTTTGAATGGTATTGCATTTTCTGTAGAATGCAGTTGTATTTCTACGTTACATTTCATAGTGCATTTGTAGCTAACAGAAAGCCAGATAGACACACACACAGACCGAGACCGAGGCAGTATACAACATGCCCCCTGACCTTTCAGTGGTTCTGTGTACCCAGATTGTTCTTTTAACACTTCTGAACAGAGAACGCGCATAAAACTACCGCTGAAACGAAACATGTAGACAAGTTGGAATGGGTTCCCTCAATCCCTGCTTTGGGAAGGTCTGAAGGTCTACAGCACTTGCATCCGTTGCCGGATTCATGAAGATGAAGGAAAACAGGGAGCAAAAATTCGCCTCAAAAGACCCGTCACCCCCAGACACAGCTCAAGCTGTTAGAAGGGGAGGGAGGCATCTCTCTAGAATACGGAGATTCCTCAGAATCCGCGTTACACCGGGGCTACCACATTCTGGAACGTGTAGCCAATAGATTTGTATTTCTTGGACATAAGCAGCTTGATGAAACTTTAGAAAGAACAGTGACCTAAACTGTGCGTGGGGGCTTGGTGGGGGAGGACTGGGAGAAAGGCTGCTCTAGTTAACTGTGCGGTGACTGGGGGTTGCTGTCAGTGGTGCGTTTGTGTGTGTGCGTACATTTGTTATGCATGCATGCATCCATGTATGTATGTGTGGTTTTCTGAACCTCGTATTGGGGCCGAGTTGGCTACACCTGAGCATTGAAAGAAGCGGGCTCAGGATCATATTATATCTTTAAAGTGATTCCGAACACCTGTATATTTACATCCAAATAATTAACCTGATTAGGAATTCTTTTATGCTGGGGGTTGGGGGTGGGGGAGCGGGGAGTGAAAGGAAAAAAGGAGAAATTATGGAAAATTAGACGGATGTTGAGTTTGTGGGAGCCGTGAGCTTTGAAAAGCTCTTGGCCTCCCGCCGCTGAATTTTTAATTCAGGTAATTTTCTCTAGAGCACTAATAATTATATTTAATACAAACCGATTGTGCTAGGCTCCGAGGCCGTTTGGCCGCTACGTCTGCGTCACTTACAGCGGGCAGGCGGTCATTGTACCCTGGCTGGGGAACTCTGGGTCCCGCCCCCTCCTCTCCCATCCCCGCTTCCTTTGCACATAGCCTAGTCCCTCCCCTCACCTGGCCCCCTTCCCCCAAATGAATCCTGTTGGAGCGTCCCCTTTCCCTGGCCTAGAAGGGTGTCTGAGGGTCCTCCGGGCTAGAACAAACCGCTGGCCTAATTGCATCTAATTTCTCCCGTCCTCTTTGCAGGTGTATGCGCAGGAAAGAGACGATCACTTGCAGACCCTGAAGAGCTCTTCAGCGCTGGGAACGGCGGCCTCTTACCTTTGCAACCCAGAGGCAAATGGTAAAGATGGCCCTTTCTCCCTTCTTCCCCACCCAAGAGACTTCGCTGAAATAGGAGGAAAGAAGAATATGAAATAGAAATAATGAGAGGGAGAGAAAGAATCCCAACAACTTAAACTGTACCGTTTAAAAGATTCTTCCCCCCCCCTTCTCATTAGTATGCATTTAGTCCAGTTCTAAACACTGGTTTTCATTTTTACTTCCCCTTCAACTTCATCCATCCATTCGTCCAGGGACCCAGTGGCTATTTATTGGGCGCCTACTATGTACAAGTCACAAGTAGCTTCTTTGAGTGGATCTGCCTGGAGGAAGCATTGTGGTTGGCTGTTTGATATGTGTGTAATCACTCATCTACATTGTACAGTGGTTGATGGGAATAAAGCTGAACAGGAGACATTTTTGTGATATATATGTAGTGTGATATATATATGTATATATATATATAATATTATGTATAAAACACAAGAGACATCATAGCTTAATGGATATCAAGCCATTGTCAGTCAGAAAGACCTGGTTTCATCTAACCTCTAAATGCTAGGAAATATTTAGCATTGTAAATTGCAGAGAAGTTGCCATCCTGCAAGGGTAAAAGGGATTTTCTCATCACATGTCCAGCCCTTATCCCTATATGAGGTTTATCAAAGAATTTTGGGGTAGGAAAGTATCTTGAATATTACTTAGTCCAAAGGTTCTTCATCTTTTTCTTTCTTTCTTTCTCTTTTTAAATATGGATGCTTTTGGTGAAAGCTATGAGCCCCTTCTTAGAGTAATGTTTTTAAATAATTTCAGTTAGAGGTTAGTGGAAATAACGATGGATTTTTCCCCCTATCTAGTACAGCCCTCCTATTTTACAGAATCTGAGCCCAAAAGAAAGGTTATGGTATCTGAGTGTGTGAGAGAGAGAGTGTGTATATGTTTGTGTAGACGGAAGAAGGAAGGAAGGAAGGAAGAAAGAGAAAGAAAGGAAGGAAGGAAGGAAGGAAGGAAGGAAGGAAGGAAGGAAGGAAGGAAGAAAGAAAGAAAGAAAGAAAGAAAGAAAGAAAGAAAGAAAGAAAGAAAGAAAGAAAGAAAGGAAGAAAGAAAGAAAGAAAGAAAGAAAGAAAGAAAGAAAGAAAGAAAGAAAGAAAGAAAGAGCCAAACTTTCCTAGATGGATTCTGTGCCTCAGTGAGCACCCAACCCTGCCTGTTTCTTTTTTTTTTTTTTTTTTTGAGGCAATTGGGGTTAAGTGACTTGCCCAAGGTCACACAGCTAGTAAGTGTTAAGTGTCTGAGGCCGGATTTGAACCCAGGTACTCCTGAATTCAGGGCCGGTGCTCTATCCACTGCGCCATCTAGCTGCCCCGCCTGTTTCTTTTGATACTGTTCTCAGGTGGGCTAGCCAATGATGGAAAAGTGTATAGAAGAAATTCATTCATTCATTCATTCATTCATTCATTTCTCTCTCTCTCCCCACCTCCTTGGTAAACCTCAGACCATCTCTCTCTCTCTCTCTCTCTCTCTCTCTCTCTCTCTCTCACACACACACACACACACACACACACACACACACACACACACGCTAGCGGCCCAGTATTTTCACTCAATGTAGGTCATTTGTCTCTGATGGGTTTGGTTTCTTCTTTGAATGGGGGTGGGGGGAGGAGTGGAGGGTTTGCAAGAAGAGAGCACAGATTTACCCAAGGTAATGCTTGCAGGGAGCCCAGCCAGCCTTCCAGTAGCAAAGGGATTAGGCAGCTCCCCCAAGAGGCCTTTAATAAGGACCCCATCCTTAATTATGTAATTAAGGTTATATTCGATCATACTTTCATTGCTTGTACTTGAAAATCGGTTTATTCCTTTTAAGAGCCAGATAAAGAAGACAATCACTCTACAGCAGAGGATTTGGAGACTAGGAAATCCTATCAAGACCAAAGGAGTGTCTCTCAGCCTAGTCCTGTAACCACAGACCGAGGTGAGTGAGCCCTTCATCTGCCACCTCTGCAGCAGCAGCAGTTCCAGCTTCTGTCTTCCCTGCCCCTCTACAGCTCCCATCTTCCAAGAACTGGGAGGAAGGGGTTGGAGTTGGTACTGGGGAACTTCACCTGTGCACAGTGCCTGCTGACTGCTTGGTGGGGCTGCTGAAGGGTGGGTATACACGATGGAGATGTGGACACTGGAAAGGAAAGGGCTTTAAATCAACAGTAAGAAGCTGTCGCCTCCAGCTTCACACAGATAAATATTTAAATAACTTTCGACAGCCGTGAGCCAGTTTCTCCATTGTTGTCCTCTGATTTCTCAAATCCCTCTCCACCCCTCCCCACTGTCCCCCTGCCATCCTGGGCTTGAAACTGGTCTGTGCCAAGTAGTTGCAGAGAATGGGAGCCAGGAAGGGGAAGGGCAAAAGGAAGAGGAAAGAGTGAGAGAAGAGGGGGAAATCTGGGCACTGAGGCTGAAATGCAATGGGGTTTATCATGCAGAAAGGTAGCCCAATCCTCCTCTCTCCAGGCCTGGATTTATTGGGACACATCAGTAAAGGCGATTAACCCCCTCAGGGAAACTACTCAAGACTATGAATCCACTCTCCTCCCTTACACCTGTACTTTGCCTATACAGATCGAAGGAGTATCTTAGGGCTGGGCTTCAGGATGGGTTGACCCTAAGGTATTCCCAAGTAATCCACTCACTCTTGACTCAAGGCATTTCTTGTCAGCTGGTGACCTTCTGACTTTCTCTTGTGTCTGTCACAGGAGAAGAAGGACTGACCTTGGATGTCACTGGAACTCCGATAGGTGAGAAAGACATCGAGAACCTCGCCAGAGGTGAGGGCTCTAAAGTTTGTTTGAGTCCTTAGAGGCAGGAAGCCGTGTGTGTGTGTGTGTGTGTGTGTGTGTGTGTGTGTTGCTTACTGAAAGCAATTTACCAAGTAGAAATTCCATTCCTCCAACAATCTGCTGTGTTAACCTAATGAATAATGTCAAGACTCTGGGGTCTGGGGAGCTAGAGCAGGAGTGAAGGTGGTTTCTGGAAACGTAGGCCTGTAGACAAGCAGAGTGTTTTATTGAAGAACAAACAAAAAGACCCCCATCCACTTTCGATTTGACTTTCCCTTAAAAGCAGAATAGGATTTTTTCCCCCCTCCTTTGGGTGTCTTTGGACTTTCTGGATCTTGTTCCCATCTTTTGTTTTTGGTCTGAATTATCCTGATAACCATGCCCAACTCTCCCTTTCTTTTCCTTTAATAAAGTCTGGAAGGTGTAGAGAAACAGAGAACTAGAGCATGGGGTGTGGGAGGGCTTTCTGTTGATTTTATACAGAGACTCTGCTTTTTGGAAAAGGAAGCCCTCTTAACTTTGCAAGGGGGAAATGAGGCATATAAGTGGCGTATGTCAATAGCATCCACCCGATCTGGCAGACAACTTTTTCAACCTTCGAAAGGAATGGGCTTTTAGGAGATTCCAGGAGCCTTCCCCAGAAGTTGGGCTTAAAGATTCTTGGCAAAAATAAAGAAGGCTACACTGATGAAAAGGACCTCTATTCCTTGCTCCCCCTTCCATTCTTCCCATCCTCTGCCTTCCAGCCAAAAGAAGGAAAACCAGTCAGGATTCTCTGGACACAAAGCTCTGGAGAGAGGAGAAATGAGCTAATGGATCTTCTGGTTTTGGCTATATCATTGACTCACTGTGACCATGGGCAAATCACTTTATCTCTCTAGTCTTCAGTTTCCTCATTTGAAAAATTATTTCCAAGATTCCTTTATGGTTTTAAAATCCCACAATTCTGTAGGCAAGCAGAAGACCATACAGATGGACCCAGCACTGATGTAGGGAGGTGGGGACATGGTCCAGAGGCCTTCCCCTTAGGGGCTAAGGCAAGGAGGGATGTACACAAATACAATAAGTCTTTTACTCCTAGAGTATGTTTTCCTTTAACATTCCCATTTTAGCTTTTATAGGTCTGTTAGGTGGATGAGAAGAAGAGTGGGATGTGGGGTAGACCCGGTCCTCTGAAAAAGGCAGTGTGTGGTGATTAGAGTAGGTCTAGTTTCCTTTTTTAGATGTCCACTAAATACCACTAAACCTGGAAGTGATAAAACAGACTAACCATGACTGGTTAGCACTAAGTGCCTGGAATCGACTGGTGTCTGGTTGAAAGATTCCTGCCATCCTTGTACCTATCACCACCACCACCAACCTTCTGTTGAATACAAATGGGAAAAGCAAGATAACCCCAGTCTGCGGGCACAGGTCCCAATAGGTCAAAAAGGGGTAGGGGCTGGGGTGAGGGAGATGGGCAGGGGTTTCTAGCAGTAAGGTATGGATATGACCCTGAGTGTGTTAAAGAACCTCAGAAAGCCTGGGGTGGGGTTAGGAATCTGGGGCTCAGCTGGCACTCAGAGCTGTCCTGACTCAAGAACTGCAAGGCCTTACCGAGCTGTTCCTTACAGGCGAACTGCAAAAACTACTTCTGGAGCAAATGGAGCTCAGGAAGAAACTGGAAAGGGAATTCCAGAGCCTCAAAGGTATGTCGCCACTTACCCTACTCTCCCTGCCTTGCCCAGTCTCCCCTCTTATAACCTTTACTCTTCTTTCTCCTTTCTCTTCACCTTCTTCTTCCTCTTCCTCCCTTTTCCTTCCTCCTAAGGCAAATCCAATTGCCTCATTTTCCCCCTCCTGTCCTCCTCTTTTCTCTTCTCTCTCCTCTTTTACCATTTTCCCCTTTACTCCCCTCTTCTCCCTCTCTTTTCTCTTTTCCTTTCCTTCTCTTCACTTCCCTCTTCTTTCCTTTCCTTTTTTCTCTTCTTCTTTCCCCCTCTTCCCTCCCTCATCCTACCCCCACAACTGTCTCAGGGCTGAAGGATGATGGCCAGGCTAGTTAGGCTTCTCCACCAGGCCAATTGAGGGAAAGAATTGTCCTGGTATGTCCTGGCCCATCCCTTCTCTCCCCAACGCTCCAATGCTCACAAACACTTTTGCTGTCAGTTCGCCAAACACACATTTTCTGGGGTTCTCTAGAGGGCCACCAGCCAGGGTAACGCATGCGGGGGCGGGGGACTGTACTTAACAGTTCTCACTTAATCAATTTGCACAGATAATTTTCAGGATCAGATGAAGAGGGAATTGGCCTATAGAGAAGAAATGGTACAACAGCTGCAAATTGTCAGAGGTAAGACTCGAGTCAGGTGAGTGTTTGCAAGAGGCCATAACTACCTCTTGTCTGGTAGGGGCTGTAATGTTAGTTCAGTCATTTGGATTTAAATTGAAGGTAATTTAACAATTATTTTTTTTATTTAATATCCTTTGTATACTCTGATTAGCCTCAGAATGGCAAGCAAGCCCAACAAACGGCTTGAAGGCATCATTACATGGAGTGATTGAACTTCTTATCGCGGCAATTTCCATGGTTTCTAAATTAAAAATCGAGGCGTAAAATTACCTGGGAAGTAATGCCTAAGTTTGCTTTAATTTTGGTTAGATCCATCTGCCTTTAAGCGCAATTCCCAACCATTACTTTCCTATACCATACTGCAGTCATAAGCTACTGTGCTGCGGCTGTGTGTGTGTGTGTGTGTGTGTGTGTGTGTGTGTTTCCAACCTACAACTTGGAAGAGTTATCCCAACTAAACAGAGTCTGATGTGTTGGTGATGATTGGTGTAGAAGAATGGAGAACACCCAATTCTGATTCAGTTTGGTACCAACCCAATCCCCATTCTCTTTCAGACACTTTGTGTAATGAATTAGACCAGGAAAGGAAGGCACGTTATGCCATCCAACAGAAATTAAAAGGTATGGGGAGCATCTGGTCCCCTCCTGACTGGACCTGAAGTTGGGGAAATGGGAGGAGAAGGAAGAAAAGGAAGGATGGAAAGGGAGGGAGGGAGGAAGGAAGAAAGGAAGGAAGGAAGGAAGGAAGGAAGGAAGGAAGGAAGGAAGGAAGGAAGGAAGGAAGGAAGGAAGGAAGGAAGGAAGGAAGGAAGGAAGGAGGGAGGGAGGGAGGGAAGGAGGGGAAGGCCTGGCAGACTGGTAAAAAAAGTCTTGTCTGGCAAAATATAGGGGAGGGGTTGATGGAGGGTATAAATGGGAGATGTTTGGATATTGGAAAGTGCATCTGGTTATAACTGTGATTTTAAAAAAATTGTATAGCTAGGCTAACTGGATAGGTGAGATTCTTGAACTCTAGACTTGGAGGGGGGGGGCAGGGGATGGATAATCCTCTGGGGAGGAGAATAAGACTGGGCCCCTGGCCTGGGTTTCTCCCTTTCCAGAAGCCCATGACGCCCTACACCACTTCTCCTGTAAGATGCTGACACCCCGTCACTGCACAGGTAACTGCTCATTTAAGCCTCCACTCCTGCCCTAGCCCAACCTAAGGCAGCCGAGCCGCGTGGACACACCTACAAAGCCATGCTCCTCCTCTGTAAATACGGGGCAGTGACCGAAAGAGAGAAACAAGCCATTTATACCAGACCAATGTAAATACTGATCTCCGGATGCCCTCCTCCTCCACCTCCCAAGCCTCGGCCCACTCACCCCCTCCCCTCACACGTCCCCTTCAGTCCCTGGGATTCTGACTCAGAGCTTCTAAGTGTAAATACCGCGTAAAAACGAAGTTGAAATTCAGGGCATCGGACTACAAAAGTTTAACTGGACCAAAGGAAGAGGGGCAGGGAAAACAAACAAACAAAACCCTCACCAACTAACCCGAAGAACACGCGGTCCAACTGTACAGTATCTGACTGTCGATTGTGAATACCTTATCAACTTCCCGCCAGCGATGTTCCATGCGTGATCACTGTCTGATTGAAGTCCTAGCTACCTGTAATGTCCACTTCTTTAAACTCTCGTTCCTAATGACAAAGTGGCTATGTGCAATGGATATAAATGTACTGTGATTCTCTTAGTACAACATTTGGTTTAACTTAACCATATTTATTTATGAAGTTATTTATTTTGCTGTTTCCTTCTCCTCGTCCCTTTACCTCCCTCCCTACTGAATTTTGATCTTTGGGCTTTATTTAATTTATTTATTTTAGTTGTAAATTATTGATGTAACAGCACTTTAAAAGGGCGACCACCGACTCACGAGATGACAACCTTTCAACTTTGTTTTGGGAGACATTTCTGTATCAAGTGACTTTGGTTCTTTAATAAAAACAGTCTCGATCATGGGGGCGCCGGAGGCGAGCGCTGATGAAAGGGCGCGGGCGGGGAAGAGCTTGACCCGGGTCTGTCAGTCTGCACATCTGTCCGTAGACTGTCGGAAACCGCGGAGGAGAGGAGGGGGTGGCAAGACTGGCACAGCGTCTGGGTACCGACCGATTCAGCTCCTGAAACGAAGGGATCTTGATTCGTTAACGTCTTCCTTTTTGCTAAAAACCATTCTGGGCCCTGGAGGGAGTAAGCTGGGGCGGGGACCCGGGTGTCTCTGGGTTGGTGTGGATCCAGCTAACGTGTCTGGCTGTAGCACAGTCCATAGATCTGGCTGTTTTGTTGTGATCACCCATCACAGCAGAAGGAATCATTCACACCCTCCACCTTGCCCCCCCCCACACACACACACACTTCACTTTACTGAGAAGCGAAAGAATTGGCAAGACTACGGTTGTGTTTTCCGTCGCTAATCCCGGCGGGAAGTGGAGACACGAGGAGGGAGAGAAGGGGGCGGGGGGGGGGGGCCTTTCTTGAACTTCACCGCCAAGTGTCCTATGCCCTTGGCTTTTGAAACCCCGGGAAATTGTCTTCCAGGCAGACCAGAGCCTTCCCCAACTTTAGAACTCTTGGTTGCCTAGAGTCAGGTTTGTCTTCAGTCAGAAGGGTGGGGGCAGCTGCTGGGGTGTGTGCAGTATGGGGACGGAGGGAGGGAAAACAAATCGGGTTCTTCATCCCTCTTCTCTCTGTCCTTCTCCGCTTCTGGGTCTTGGAAGTTAGGCCTTGAGTAGCAGCCTCCCTCTCTGCGCCGGAACTGACCTGGGTTCCCAGCGCTCTTCTGGAAAATGGGGGCGGGGGCTCCTCAGGTCGCTAGAAGGAGACTTTCTTCCTTCTCTACATCTTCCTCCCCTCCCCCTTCTCCGGAGATCCAGGAGTTCATTAGTGGGCCATTTATATGCTTGTTTCACACATGAAAGTAAAACACTAATGAGCTCAGAGAGAGGTTTTTGGTGTGTTGGGTTTTTTGTTTTGTTTTGTCCCCCCCCCCCAAGGTGGTTTACACAGCTATTAGCCCTAAATACCTGTTTTTCAGCCCAGAATTACTCGAACAAACAAAGCCGAGAGCTCTGATCTCACCTCCAACCCTCTTTGGAGTAAAAGAGATGCTGCCCCAAGACGGGGACGGGTCCTTCCCTACCTACCTCCTTCCCCAAATCTTTCCTCAAGCCAGTCCCGCTGGAGAGCGAGGGCACGCTATTGGGGAAGTGAGTTCAGGGTTGCTGGGCTAGGAAGACGTGTCATGCTCACTAGGAAAATTCTTCACGTCCATTTTCCTGTGGCGGCCACAAGCCAGGAATTTGAAAGAAAACGTTTTGGTGTCTCATTACTGAGCTATTTTGCCCGCAGTCATATTTCATATTTGTACAGCCCTTGGAAGATATACAAAGTACTCTTTCCTTTGTCAGCTTTCAATCTGATCTTCCTTTCTTTCCCTCCTCCATCCTTCCTCCTGCTTTCTACAACCCCAAATCCAACCACGCTGCCTTTCAGCCCCGGCTCACAGAAATGCTTCTGGAAAGGAGAGAAAGGGACAAAAACACGGATTCATGCTGGTAAACTTGATTCAGTTATGATAAATGTTGATTGCCCGATAAGCAGAGGTAGGTTAGAACTTGCTAGAATCGCTACTACCGTGGCCGCCCAGCCTGGGATCCTAGGAAGCAGACTAGCTAGAGATGCCAGTGCCTTTCCCAGTGTCTTTCACTGGGTCTGGTTCGGGAGGCTTGGGTTAAACCGAAGAAAATGGGGGTCGGGTTGGAGATAAGGCAGGAGGAGCAGCTCCCCTGCGGATCAGAGAACGCAGTTGGCCGATGCTTGGGGTAGGAAACTGTGAAACCAGGGGCAGTTTAAGGTCGCGGTCAGACAACTTAGGTGGCTTCTTCTCAACAATGCAAAGACCCCAAGGCCCCGAAGTCTGGGTTCTGGCTCATTGTAAAACTTTGGACAAATCCGTTTCTCTACACATCATTCGTTCTCCTTAAGTATACAGCGACGTAGTTGGATTAGGGGGGGGCCCTTCCAGCCAGGAATCTTCACCTTCTTTGTGTCAGGAACCCCTTCAGCAGTCTGTGGAAGCCTTTGGACGCCGTCTCGGAATTAGGTTCTTAAACGCACGAAACAAAACACATAGAATTACAAGGGAAGCCAGGTATATTGAAATACGGAAGCAATCTTTTCCTCATCCAAGTTCACGGACCCACCCCCTCCAACCTTTCAAGTCCTGAGATAGGAGCATAGATTTAGAGCTTGAAAAGAACCCAAGGGGTCGTCTAGTCCAATCACCTCACTTTACAGAAGAGGAAATCGCAATCTACGAGGTTAAATGACTTGCCCGAGGTCATACGGGGAGTAAGTAGCAGAGTCTGAATTTGAACCCAGGGTCATCTGATTCCAAGAAGACAAAACATACCGTCCCCACCCCTTTTTCCCCCTAAGGATCCACTTCCCTCTTCCCCCCTCCCCCGTCCCCCCCTCCTCCCAACGCAAGGTCTCTGGGGGTTTCTGGGAATGCAAGTTACATCCCTATCAACTTTTCTTTTTTGTTTGTTTGTTTGTCTTGGTGAGGCAATTGGGGTTAAGTGACTTGCCCAGGGTCACACAGCTAGTAAGTGTCAAGTGTCTGAGACCGGATTTGAATTTAGGTCCTCCTGACTCAACGGCCGGTGCTCTATCCACTGAGCCACCTAGCTGCCCCCTATCAACTTTCATCATCAGTTTCAGCATCCTCTCCAGGGTCCCACGCCCGACTGCGGCGCACGCTATTGGACCTTCGTGGGGCCCTAGCTTGTTCCTCCGCGGCCTCCCTATTACACTAGCGCAATCATTCGCCTAGACCGAAAGAAAAGTTTTGTGGAGTTCAGTCTGAGGCTCCCGGAACTTCGAAGAGGGTTCGGGCGGTTGAGGGGGAGAATCACATGGATAACAACCCTCTAAACTTGGGAGATCCAAGGGTGGATGGGGGAGCCTAGTATTTAGTCTAACTGCTGGAGAAGCAACTGGCCTCTTTCTCCGCGAGTGGAGTGGCTTATTTGCAGAGTCTGACATAGTTTCCTGTAGGGACTCCCCATCTTGTCCCTCCTTCCTCAGGGCCACCACCCACCTGACTGTGCCAAAGCCAGTGAGAACTAGAGTTCGGACCTAAGTCGCGCGTCCTCTCCCAGGGCTGGGGACTACTAATTCTTGGATCTTCTGAGGGCGGAAGACATTAGAGATGGAATGATCTCACTCAGGTATTAATCTGTGGCAAGGCCAGTTTATCAACTGTCTGGGCTGGAAAGGACTTTCCTAGTTCACCCTCTCCCCTCTTTGTGGTGGGGAAACTGAGGCTCTGAAAGGCCAATTGTTTGCCCAAGGGCAGTTAATAACAGATGGGTCAAGAGCCCCTATCTAAATACCCAGCATCCAAGGCTTTTCTCACAGACCAAGGGAAGCGCTTCTGTGTTCCAGGGGCTTCTGCTCAGACCTTTACGGTCCAGATAACTTATGGAAACTGATAGGACCCAGCCCCCAGCCCCAAATCCTCCCGAGCCATGAATGCCTCTGTGCCTTTTCCAAACATTAATAACAAAACGATTGGCATTGATGTAATTATCAATAATTATACAAACGATTGCTGATTGCGAGGCTTGTAGCCATTTTAATTAGTTTCTCAGATTCTAATTAAGTTAAATGAAAAAAAAACATTAATAGGGAAAATATGCTTTCAAAAAAACCAAAACCCAAATCAAAATATACCAAGAGCAGGATAAGAAAGTTTATTTCTCGCCACAATGCTGCCACCTCGCGACGTTTTTCCGGAATTGCAACCAATGAGACTGGCCTAGTGAGGAAACCGGACTTGGAGAATCAGCCTTCTGTTCTTTCGCCTTATGCAGGAGAAATTCTTCTCACTCTCAGCTTTTAATTTTCAAGGGGATTAGAGAATTGAGACAGAACTACGGTTTTTCCCATGGAATTTCTAATATTGGATTTTTTTTTTAAACTTCTTGACTTGGGCAGGAAAGAATTTGATTGCCTTTTCAACCAGTATGTTGGAAGCTCCCAAAGTGGGTCTTGAGCTTTCTAGTCTCATTCCTTGAAGTCTTTGTTAACCCTTCTAGTCCACAACGACCTTTCGCTCCTCTGAACTCTAGGACCGATTTGCACAAAGGGCTCAACATAAATGTACATAGTTTCTTGTTTTAGTTACAATTTACTTGTGTGTGCTATAGCCATCATATCCTAGGGCTATTTAAGTGAGCATGTACTACCCTCAGCATTGCAGTACCCAGAGACGGTATGATGAGGTGCAACAACGTCTGTGGTCTTATGGGGTTCGTGTTCTATTAGCAAGACAAGGCAAATGCAAGAAAAATTCTTTTTAAAAAGTGTATGCTGGGGCAGCTAGGTGATGCAGTGGATAGAGCACCGGCCCTGGAGTCAGGAGTACCTGAGTTCAAATCCGGCCTCAGACACTTAACACTTACTAGCTGTGTGACCTTGGGCAAGTCACTTAACCCCAGCTGCTTCACTAAAAAAAAAAAAGTGTATTCTAAGTGATAGGAAGGGTGTGGACAATAAATGCCATAGAAATAGATCAGAGGGAGAGATCGTTGCCGTTTTTGGTAGCTATGGGGGAGGTAAGAATTTAGATAGATCTTCAAAGAGAGATAAAAGAGGTAAACTGGAGAGGGGGGAATACAAGAGGAATTTAGCAAAAAAAAAATTGTGGAAGGCAAGGGAAGATGCATTCTTGAGGAACAATGAGTAAATCAGTTTGATTGGAGCAGAGGGAACACATGGCGGGGGAGGGAAAGAAGAGGCATAACAAGTAGAGAGCTGGTCTGGGGGTCAGAAGATCTAGGTTCAAGCCTTGCCTCTGATACCTATTGCCTGTATGTTCAAAAATTTAATTTTATTATTTTCCAGTTACGTATTACATATAAGGATAGGTTTCAACATTTGTTTACACTGGATTTTTAGTTCCAAATTTTTCTTTTCTCTCCCCCTCCCTTCCCTCCCTAATCCCCAAGATGGACAGCAGTCTGATATAGGTTGTATATGTACAGTCACATCAAACATATTTCTACATTAGTCATCTTGTGAAAGAAGAATCAGAGCACAAAGGGAAAACCTCAAACAAAAAGGAAAAAAAACCAGTCCAAAAGTAGAAGCAGTATGATTCAATCTTCATTCATAATTCACAGTTCTTTTTTTCTGGATGTTGAGAATATTTTCTATCACGAGTTCTTTGAAACTGTTTTGGATCGTTGCACTGCTGAGAAGAGCCAAGTCTATTCCCATTGTTCATCACACAATGTTGCTGTTACTATGTACAGTGTTCTCCTGGTTCTGCTCCTCTCAGTCAGCATCAATTCATGTAAGTCCTTCCAGGTTTCTCTGAACTCTTCCTGTTCATCGTTTCTTACAGCACAATAGTATTCCATTACATTCATATACCACAATTTGTTTAGCCATTCCTCTATTGATGGGCATTCCCTCGATTTCCAATTCTTTGCCACCACAAAGAGAGCTGCTATAAATATTTTTGTACATGTGGGTCCTTTTCCCTTTTCTATGATCTCTTTGGGATACAGACCTAGCAGTGGTACCACTGGGTCAAAGGGTATGAACAGTCCCATAGACCTTTGGGCATTGTTTCAAATTGCTCTCCAGAATGGTTGGATCACTTCACAGCTCCACCAACAATGAATTTTCCCACAGCTTCTCCAACATTTATTATTTTCTTGTTTTTGTCATATTAGCCAATCTGATAGGTGTGAGGTGATACCTCAAAGTTGTTTTAATTTGCATTTCTCTGATAAATAGTGATTTAGAGCATTTTTCATATGACAATAGATAGCTTTGACTTCTTCATTAGAAAACTTCCTGTTCATATCCTTTGACTCTTAAGCAAATCTCTTAACCAACCTTTCTATGCTCTATTCAGTTCATTAAGACTATAAGTTGCAGAGAAGATTCAGATATGCTTTGGTAGAAGGAGGGGCTCCCTCCTCCTGGAGTTCTTTGTACCAATGAAATCATAGATCCAATGCCATCTACTGATGAATTCTTTTTTTAAATCATAAAAGTATTTTATTATTTTCTAGTTACATGTAGAGATAGTTTTCAACATGTGCGTTTCTACGATTTCTAGTTCCAAATTTTTCTCCCTCCCTCCCCAAGAAACAAGCAATCTGATATAGGTTATATATGTACAATCACATTAAACATATTTCTGGGGGACAGCTAAATGGTGCAGTGGATAAATTACCAACCCTGGATTCAGGAGGGCCTGAGTTCAAATTCAGCCTCAGACACTTGATACTAGCTGTGTGACCCTGGGCAAGTCACTTAACCCTCATTGCCCCACAAAAACAAAAAACAAACAAAAAACATATTTCTGCATTAGTCACGTTGTGAAAGAAGAATCAGAACAAAAGGGAAAAACCCCAAAAAACAAAAACAAAAAAGTAGAAACCGTATGGTTCAATCTACATCCAGAATCCGCAGTTCTTTTTTCTGGATGTGGAGAGCATTTTCCATCATGAGTCCTTTGGAATTATCTTGGTTCATTGTATTGCTGAGTACTGATGAATTCTTGAGTGCAGATTAAAGCATACATTTTCACTTTATTTTCCATGCTTTCCCCCCTTTTTGGCAACATGGCTAATATAGAAATATTTTTTGCATGACTTCACATGTATAATTGGTATTGTATTTCTTTGTCTTCTCAATGGGTGCGGGACAGGCAGGAAGGAGGGGGAGACTTTGGAACTGAAAATTTAAAAATAAATGTTATAAATAAATAATTTTTAAAAGAACCCCTGGCCTAGACCAAAAAGCAACAACATAAGTGTACTATACTATGTACAAAATGCCCAAACACCAACTTGCTCCTTTCACCCCATCCCTCCTTCCTTCACCCTCAGAATTCATGCTTTAAAATGATACCAATGCAGGCTGAGATTGTATATATGATGACCAAGGTAGGAGTACATATTCAGGGTCCTTCACTGCTGAAGCAGTTCATTCAGCATCCCTTTTGACTTTTGTCTCTGCATTGCTGATCATTGTTTCATGTGCCAACTTAGTGCCTACTTCCACTTTCTTCAGTGTTGATGAATGGAACCTAAAAAGGTATTCTTCCAGCATTGCCCTGACAAGAGTGCCATGCAATATTCTTATTTAGTCTTCTTTGTCTCATCTGAGCTTTTGAGCATGAAGGTCCAGAAAGGATGATTATTCTTCTCTTGGAGAGTCTTTGTTCTTTGGAGGACACTTGGGAAGCCCTGCAATTTAATTCACAAACACTTGTTAAGCACCTTCTAGCCACTTTTTTAGGTGTCAGGCACTGTGCTGGGCACTGAGGAAAGATGGAAAAATGTCGCAAACATTTATATTTGCAAGGGAATAGAGAGATAGAGATATAGATGTAGATGTAGATATAGATATAGAAGATATAGATAGAAATAGATATAGATAGAAATGGTGTAGATAGATACAGATATAGAAGATATAGATATAGGTGATATAGATATAAATGGTATAGATATAGATGATATAGATAGATATAGATATAGATGTAGATATAGATATTGATAATAGATATATAAATTATATCAATAGAAATATATAGGTGATATAGATATAAATGGTGTAGATAGATATAAAGAGAGATGATAGAGATGTGTGTATGTATATAGGTGTATAGATACAGATACACATACACAACATTTAAAATCTCATTTGATTTCATCTTCACAAAGACCTTGTGAGGTAGCTATTGTTATCTCCTTTATACAGATGATGAAACTGAGGTGGAGAAGTAAATTACTTTTCCAGGGTCACACAGTCAGCAAGCATCTGAGAGAAGATTTGAATTGAAATCTTTCTGACTCTCTCCATATATGCCACCACAGTCCTTGCCCTCAAGGCCCTTATATCTATCAATGGGGTTACAACATGAACAAAAATTAATGTGGTACAGGGTAGAATGTAAGGGAGACATACAAGTGTCTGAGGCTGGATTTGAACTCAGGTCCTCCTGAATCCAAGGCCGGTGCCTTACCCACTGCGCCACCTCTTGATTGAAATATTTTACAACTATTCCCAATCCCAACTCATGCCCAACATGCCATTCTCCAGTGAGTCTAGAGTGACCCCCATCTTCAATTCTTCAGAGAATATAGTATTACATCATTCACAGCCAGACCAAAAAACCAGAAGAATATTGGTTTTCACAAAAATGTGTCTTTGTTTTCAGGGAGAAGCTTGGGGTCATTGAAAGAACTGATCATTGGCTTATAAACAATCCAGTCCTCCTTCTTCCTTCTAGTCACTTAGTTCAGCTCATTGCCTATTTGCTGTGTCTGTCCAAGATATAGAAAGATAAGATAATTAGATAGATAGAGAGATAGAGAGATACACATATATACATATATAGTGATATACACACATATGGATATACATATACGGGGGCAGCTAGGTGGCGCAGTAGATAGAGCACTGGCCCTGAAGTCAGGAGGACCTGAGTTCAAATCTGGCCTCAGACACTTGACACCTACTAGCTGTGTGACCCTGGGCAAGTCACTTAACCCCAATTGCCTCACCAAAAAACCAAAACAAACCAAAACAAAAAACAACAAAAAACCAACAACAACAACAAAACTTTAAAAGATATACATATACAGACATACACATATAGATATATAGACATATACACACATAGATATACACACACACAGATATATATAGTGATGGATAGCTCTATGAGATATACATCCAGCTTCATATATACATATATTTAAAAACATTATTCTGAAATGGACTTCATAGGGTAAGGGTGTAGACTAAAGAGCAACAACATAAGTGTATTGTCCTGTGTACAAAAGTCTGGACAATAGATACTTTTCCCTGTGTGCTTAGGCCAAACTCTTTGGAGTGAGTAGGATGTATGATTATGAGTGATTATATCCTTTAAGGGAATCTTCAGTGTTCCCTAGATTGATGCTTTTAGCACAGTGTCACTTGCAAACAGGGACAGCTAGTGGAGATTGTGGGGTTTGGGGTTTTTGTTTTTTCTCCCTGTGACTGATATGAGAAGCTACACCTTTGTCTGAATGCTGCCAAGCCCCTCATCAGCTTATGACTGTTAGTAGCTGTCAGTCCATATTTCTGGGTTTCTGGGTCATATCTCCCAGCACACAAGCTCATGAGGAGGGAGAGGGGGGAAAGTGAATTCAGTCTGTTAGTTATTGACCCAATCCACTTGGCTTTTTAAAATTAACTCCAGGGGCGGCTAGGTGGTGCAGTGGATAAAGCACCGGCCCTGGATTCAGGAGTATCTGAGTTCAAATCTGGCCTCAGACACTTGACACTTACTAGCTGTGTGACCCTGGGCAAGTCACTTAACCCCCATTGCCCTGCCCCCCCAAATAATAAAATTAAATTAAATTAACTCTGCAGAAATTTCTTTATTTCACAAAACTATCACTTTTTCCCCCCCAAAATCAGTTTACATACTTAGATCCAGCCATGTCATGTTTTCCAGACAGAGAAGATTATTCCTGTTTTCCAGATGAAAGGAAACTGATGCAAAGTGCAATCTGCTGGTTTCCTCACATCCTCACCAGCTCCTGACCCAATATTATTTTGGCAAAGTTGACCAAAACTTCACCTATTGTCTCCTCTTGGTGTGGAGGTCTATACTAGACATTTATGATACCCCTTTTATTTGTTTCTTGGTTCACTTTAACCTGGACACTTTCTGCTTCCTATTGATCTCAATCCTAGACTTCCAATAATATCCAATTCACCTGCCAGCTAGATGCCAGTGGAGGAATGATGAATAACCAAGTCTGTAATGGCCTTACTCAAGATTTCCTGCCTCTTCCTCAGTCCATTGCTGTTTGGGGGATGCAATGGACAAGTGCTATGTCAACCTCTGCCCAGGTGAGGGGATTAATCAGTTCTTCCCACTTTGAAATCTTGCTACAGCGAGAGGTTGTGCTTTTCCTTAGCCCAGAAATATTACAATGCACACCATTTACACAGTGTGTCTTTGGTTCTATTTTTATCCACTGAAACCTGCAATGATATACATTAAACAGCAAGTCCTATAAGAGTGAGATAGAATTTTCCCTGGCCCTCTGAAATATTCTATATAAATAATAATAATGATAATAATAGCTAGTATTTAAATAGCATCTACTATGTACCAGGCACTGTGTTAAACACTTCACAAATATTATTTCTTTTGATCCTCACAACAACCCTAGGAGAGGGGCACTATTATTATGCTCATTTTATAGATAAGGAAACTGAGGCAGAGGTTAAGTGGCTTGCCCTAGGCAACACATTTAGTGAGTGTTCACTGGGGGCACATCTCAAAGGACCAGAGAGTTTCCCATGCCTGTATAGAGTACCATGTTTGCGGACAGAGACAGATAAAAATGACCATCTCTCTACTTCTTTTTGGGGGGAGGGGGAGGCAATGAGGGTTAAGTGACTTGCCCAGGGTCACACAGCTAGTAAGTGTCAAGTGTCTGAGGTCGGATTTGAACTCAGGTCTTCCTGAATCCAGGGCCGGTGCTTTATCCACTGTGCCACCTTGCTGCCCCCCCCACCTCTCTACTTCTAAATCTTGATTTGGGGTGCTCTCTTCATTTCCCACTTTTCAATCTTTACATTAGGCTTCTTGGCATCTTCATAGGTAGATCTCTGGTCCCTGATTTTGGATTTTTGCCTTTTAAACAGTCATGGCTTTGTTTGTGGGATAGTCCCCTGGCATAAAGCTGGTCCTATGTGGCCTTGGCAAAAATTCTTCTCTCATATATGATAGGAAGGAACATGTTGGGACTATTGCCAAGCAAGTGAAGGCTTAATGGATGAATTTTACCCAATAGTGTACACACATTTTTCTTTCTGAGTAAGGATGGGAGGGTACAGGTGAGTAGAAATATCCCAAATGAGGATCTGGCTTTTGGTTGCATCAGATGCAGCAAAATTTCTTTAAAATGTAGGGTTTGTAGGATATGAGGGGAGGAGAGATTTTTAACTGAGGATACCAATGGACTATTCAAAACCTCCATGAGTCAGGACTGATCATCTAGCAGTTTTTTGTTGGTTTTTTTTTTTTTTTTTTTGGTTCTTAACCTGCCCTTCCAATACAATGACATGCTTGTGAGCTTGCTGACTAGCATAGGGAAGAGAGTGGGTGGGGAATGGCTTCTCCAACTAGCCAGCCAGTCATTCACTATTCTAGCCATCTGTCCACCAAAAGATTATATGTTAACACACATACCATATCAACACCAGTATTATGGGCTCCAATCAATCAACATTTATTAAGCACCTACTATATGCCAGGAACTGTGCTGAGTGCTGGCTCCAGTAGAGTGCAGAGAATGGGAAACAGAGCTGAGGCTAGGAGAGCCAGGAACTGATCCAAGTCAGGGTTCTAGGTTGAGGTGTTGGCTCTTCAAGGCAGGCAGGCAAAAGTCAGATACTTCCATGAAGATCAGGCTGAGCAGTGAGTTAGAAACCAAGAAGGTTAGAACAGGCTAGAACTCTAGAACCAGGATTACTAAAAGGGGAAAGCAAAATAGGTAATGAAAGGGCAGGCAGGCACCAGGAAATCAGAAGAGATGAGATATACCAGCACCATAGAGAGCTTGAGTCTGAGGTAATCTTTTGCCTCAGCCAGGAATTTCTTTTTTCTTTTCTTTTTTAAAAATCATAACAAAACTTTATTATTTTCCAGTTACATGTAGAGATAGTTTTCAACATTTGTTTTTATAAGATTTCTAGTTCCAAATTTTTCTCCCTCCCTCCCCAAGACAGCAACAATCTGATATAGGTTCTATATGTACAATCACATTAAACATATTTCTGCTTTAGTCATGTTATAAGAGAAGAATCAGAACAAAAGGGGAAAACCTCAAAAAAGAAAAACAACCAAAAAAGTAGAAAGAGTATGGTTCAATCTGAACAGGAATTTCTGATATACTAAGCATGCCCAGGAATTAGCATGGAACATATGTAGCCCCTGATCATCAAGGACTGAGAAGCCTGAGAACTTTTGAGTTATTCAAAGGGCAGAAGGTCCTGGAGAAGAGGCAGCTGAGGTGAAGACCACTGATATACTGAACTGAATGTAATGATGAGCAGTTGGAGGCTCAATGATTCACTTAAGGAGCGATCTGCCTGCACAGCATTGACTTTGCCTGGATGTACTGCTCCCCACACTCTGGGCAATGATGAAGTGATATGCCCCACACTCCTCTCACTTCTTTGCCTCATCATTTGCCCTCAGAAGTTTCCTGAACCCTTTTAACCTTACTTATTTACTATTTGTGCTTTTATAATGGTTTTGTTTTTAGATAAAGAAAAGCTAGCTTTTGCTGCATTCCTAGTGTTTGCCAGAAAGCAATAGATCCATCAAGGGAAGAGAGGTCAAAAAGGGACCTGAGACCATTTGCCTTAGACTTAACCTCAAGCCTGTGTGCAGTAAGCTTCCCTTGCTGACTAGGCAAAAAAGGGGCTTCACAGGCCAAATGAGAACAGATCGTGGCTGCGTTTGGCTGGAGGAGGGAGCATAGACATGAATAAGGTCACACTATATACACATGCTGACCATTTCCTTCATCTATCCAATTCAACAGAACAAATGTTCATGAAAAGTACCCACTGCATTCAAACCACCGTATTAGCTGCCCAGTTTAAAGAAGACGCAATCAGCCTTCATGGAGGAAGGGAGTCAGGGAAGGCAGTAAGCATTCACACAGTGCCTACTATGTGCCAGGCACTTTACAAATAAGATATTATCTCATTTGATCCTCACAACGACCCTGCAAGATAGGTGCTATTATTATCCCCATTTTACAGTTGAAGAAACTGAGGCAGACAGAGTTTAAGTGATATTACCCAGAGTCGCCAGGCTCTTAAGTGTCTGAGGATGGATTTGAACTCA
Organism: Dromiciops gliroides; assembly: GCF_019393635.1. NCBI lineage: Eukaryota > Metazoa > Chordata > Mammalia > Microbiotheria > Microbiotheriidae > Dromiciops > Dromiciops gliroides. The sequence goes on from NC_057862.1 coordinate 152,218,040, forward strand.
AGGTCTTCCTGAATACAAGCTCAGTGCTCCATCCACTGTGCTACCTAGTTTCCCTCATAAAACACTCACTCTAGTAGGGGGATAAGACACATACACAGTACCACAATCCATGATTATGGTCCATCCGTGTGTTAGGGAGATCATATATTTAGAGCTGGAAGGGACCACAGGCTCATTTAGTTCAACTCTCTCATTTTACTGATGAGGAAACTGAGGTCCAGAGAAGTCACGTGACTTGTCCAATATCTCACAAGCTGGTAAGAGGAGGTGCTGGATTTTGGGTTTCTGACCCACCATCCAGGCCCTTCTTCACTGTAGCTCAATGCCTCTCAGAGGTATAAAACAAAATGCTTTGTGAATTCCAAGGGGTTGGGAAAGGCTGTAAATCTTTCTTTATAGGATCTGAGAAAGCTTCATGTAAGGTAAACTTTGAGGGTAGGGATGATGTCACTTGTCTTTGCAATCTCAGGGCCTGGCAAATGCTGTTTTTAGTCCTTTTTAGTTCTATCCATCTCTTTGTGATCCCTTCTTGGCAAAGTTACTGGAGCTGACTCTTTGTGACTCTATTTTGGGGTTTTCCTGGCAAAGATACTGGAATGGTTTGCCATTTTCTTCTCCAGCTCATTTATTAGATGAGGAAACTGAGGCAAACAGCGTTAGATGACTTGCCCTGTGTCACACAGCTAGTAAGTGTCTGAGGCCAGATTTGAACTCAGGTCTTCCTGACTCCAGGCTTGGAGCTCTATCCACTGAGCCATCCAGATGCCCCTGACAAGTAGTAGGCTTATAAAAAAATGCTCATTGAACTGAATTTAATTGGAGATGATTTAGTTACTATTACCCCTGGGGCAGCTAGGTGGCACAGTGGATAGAACACTCATTTCAGACACTCACTAACTTTGTGACCTTGGGCAAGGTACTTTAATCCCAATCGCCTTAAACATCCAGAACCATCTCCAGTCATTCTGATCGATATCTTGCCGCTGGACCCAGATGGCTCTGGAGGAGAGATTGAGGCTGGTGACTTTGCACAGTCCTCCCTCATTTAAATTAATTCAGTGCAAGTCATGACATCACCCCGATGTCATGGTCCTCTTGGAAAACGAAGGACCAACAAGAACCACTACCTCTACCTTTTATTCTCTGATCCACAACTGGCAGAGAAAAGAGTGAGTGAGGAGATCAAGAATCTCCTGGCAGTCCACCAGAACGTGACTTAAGTACTGGTGAGGAGACAGTGTTCTAAATAGCTGACAAGCCATGTCTTTGCCTAGGCTCCCCATGCATCAAGGTGAATCGGGCAGAAATCACCATGAGGGGAGCTCACTTCCCAATGTGGTCTTGGCTTCCTCTCCGCCTCTCTGCCGGTCATGAATGAAATGGAATTCCAGGCTTGGAATGCCTAGCTTCTCATCTGACCTCTTTCTAAGTAACTGCTACACAAACCCAGAAATGCTAATAATATGGCTTTTATTCAGTGAGAAGAGCTAATTTGGGCAATGATGTTTCCTTCCGATTTACAAAAGGGAATTGCAAATAATCAAAAAGCATATTAACATTGATGGGGATGATCCCAATCTCCAATTAGCATCTTCATTTTTTTTATTTATTTAAAATGAGCACATTTGCCGCACTCTCAGATGAGTACTGGTGATCTGGAAATGGTCACATCTCACAGGTTCATAACTGCCTTATTGCAGAAAACAGCAGGAGACATACCTGGTTATTGTTCACTATTTCTGGCTGCAAACTCCTTATGTTATTTTAAGCTGGAAGTTGTAGTGGTGGTGGTGGTGGTGTGTGTGTATGTGTGTGTGTGTGTGTGTGTGTGTGTATTGTCTATTTCTTAATAATATGTTACTAAAAAAAATTAAAACTAAGAAGAGAGGCTTGAGAATTACACTGGGTTGTAATAATAACCTCTCAATTAGTGCCTTTTCTCAAAGTACTTTCATAGGCATTATCACATTTTATCCTTTCAATCCCCCATAAACTAGGGGAGGCAGGGATTTTTGTCCCCTTTTGATAGATGAGGAGACTGAAGAACACAAGAATTAAAGAGAGCCAAGGTCATAGAGGAATAGGACCACATGCAAGAATTGTGTACACATGGAAATCTTGAAATATTTTGTTACTGTTGTTGTTGATTTGCATCAGTTGTGTCTGACTTTGTGATTCTATTTGGGGTTTTCTTGGCAGAGATACTGGAGTGGTTTGCCATTTTCTTCTCCAGTTTATTTTACAGGAAACTGAGGCAAACAGGGTTATGTGACTTGCCCAGGGTCACACACCTAGTAAGTATCAGAGGTTATTTTTGAACTCAAGTCTTCCTGACTCCAGGTGCAGCTCTCTGTTCACTGTTACATCTAGGTGCCCTAGAAATAATTATGAGTACATCTAAATCTGGATTGGAGTCAGAAGTGGGCTTGAATTCTGGTTTTATAGCTAAGAGTGACTAAGGGCAAATCAAGTCACTTACCTTTGGGGACATTAATTTATTACCAGGTAAACTGAAGGGGTTGGGTTGGTCTCTTCCAGCTCTGAAATCATGTGCTCTAAATACAAGTAACTGTATGTGTGTGTAGGTGGGGCCCCAGGCATTCCCAAGTAAGGCATTGTCCCAGGATATTGAAATATGGTTGGGCTAGACTTGGATCTATATCTTCTCAACTGTGTAACGATTGGAATGACGCCACCTACTGGAGACTTACTGTAGAAAAGTTCCACCATGAGGTGAAGGTCTCTGAGGGCAAGACCATGCTTCTTTTCTTTGGCGTCAGGAAGTGATGTTTGCTTGTGGGAGGAAAAAGGGGGAGGCTGATGCTCTGACTTGTGCTCTTTCCTGTGGACTCTGGCAGAGAGCAGAGCTAGGAATGCTCTCTCCCTTTAATAGATAGGAATCTAGGCCTTTCTCTTTCTCTTCACCAAATTCTTATTCTCCTTAATAAATGCTTAAAAGTCTAACTCTTGCTAAAGCTTATAACTTATTGGCGACCACTCATTGGATATTTTAGACAGAATAGCTAAATTTTTAGCCTTAACAACTGCCAGGTTCTCTTTCTTTTATATCACATTGTGGATTTGGATAAAAATCCCTGGAAATGGGCAAAACTGGTAGCACCTGAACTTGTGACAAGCAGTATTTTTGATCTAGGGAAGCCCCTGCTTTTGAGGTGGTGCAGTGGATAGAGCACTGCATCTGGAGTCAGAAGCACCTAAGCTTAAATCCCAGCCTCAGATATTTACTAGCTGTGGGACCCTGGGCAAATGATTTAACCCTGTTTGCCTCAGTTTGCTCATCTGGAAAATGAGCTAGAGAAGGAAATGACAAAACACTCCAGTATCTTTGCCAGAAAAACTCCAAATAGGGTCTTGAAGAGTCTGAAATGACTGAACATGAATGTGGATTAGAGGTGCTAATGGCTGGTGGGAGAGAAAGGGTTTGAATGAGTCATTCCTTGGCTTGAAGTTTGGGAGTAGGGGTGAGAGAGGGGCTATGGAATGCCTAGCTTCCTTATTCTACTTTTTCCTTTCTCTATTTTTGTTCACTTTCCAAAAGGTTGATTGATTTTCTAACTAGTGTAGTTGACCACTGTATTTTGGGATAAAAGGGGAACAAAGTCACACACAGGGTGCAGTAAGCATGGATATCTCTACAGGTCAGGTTCCCAGTTCAATGTTGGGGTCTTTAAGAGGTAGCTGGGGAAAAAATGGAGGAATCCAGTCTTGCCAGTGTTCTAGAAAGCCTCCCCCTCTTCATATTCACACCTCCACCCTAATGATCAGGAACCTCAGGTCTTGTAAGATCACATTAGCATTAATACTCACACCTCATCAGTACCCTCTGCTTTGGAGTGTAGAGTGTTGCGCTCCTCCCCATACTGACATTTAAGGAAACGATTTGGGAGAGCCAGCTTTTAATTTCTTACCTGACTGCACTCCTTTGGATTTCTCCATCATGTCTCCAAAGCTGGGTAACTTCTCTCCCCAGATCTTTCTACTCTCTTGTGTATTGTCTTCCTCCCTTAGATTGTAAGCTCCTTGAGGGCAGGGACTGTCTTTTTCATATTTGTATTCCTAGCACTTAGAACAGTGCCTGGCACACAGTAAGCACTTATTAAATGTTTATTGACTGATGGATGACACAACTCTAAAGGAGAGGACTAAGGCTGGCTTTACATATAGGTCAAATAGGTGACCACCCATATGGGGTATCTGGGTGGTGTAGTGGATGGAGCAACTGCCTGGAGTTTGGAAGACTCTTCTTCCTGAGTTCAAAACTGGCCTCAGAAACTTACCAGTTGTGTGACTCAGGGCAAGTCACTTATCCCTCTTTGCCTCAGTTTCCTCATCTGTAAAATGAGCTGGAGAAAGAAATGGCAAACCAGTCCAGTATCTTTGCCAAGAGAACCCCTAAGAAGGCTCTCACAAGAGTCAGTCATGCCTGACTTAACTATTCTCAGCAATGCAATGATCCAAGACAATCCCAAGGAACTAATGAGGAAGCTTACTATGCACCCCCATAGAAAGAACTGATAAAAAGAATACTTGTGGATTGTACATATCTAATCTGGTTGCGATCTTGTGGAGAGGGGAGGAAAGGGAGGGAGGGAGAAAAATTTGGAACTCTAAATCTTAGAAAATGAATGTTGAAAAGTACCCTTACATGTAACTGGAAAAAATAAAATAAATTAAGAGTCAGTCATGACTGAAACTCGACTAAACAACAACAACAACAATATGGTATAGGTAGTGGATAGGGTGCTGGTATCAGAAAGACCTGGGTTCAATTCTCACCCCTGATGTTTACTCACTGTGTGACCATGGCCTAGTCCCTTAACCTTTGTGAGCAAGTTTCCTCATTTGGTAATTGGAGATAATGCCTAGAGTACTTACCTCACAGGGTTTTGGGGAGGCTCAGATGTGAGAAAGCAGAAAAAGACCAGCTGAGACCTGGCTTCAAGTTAGCCTGGTTGAGCTTCTCTCCGCCCCTCCCCCAGCCCCAGGACTTTCTCCAGTTGTTCTATGGGAACACTCAACCTAAAGCTGAGATCCAGGAAATGGGGGCAGTGTTCTATTCCCATCCCTCCAGGGATAGATTCAAATAGTCCCCAACTGGCTCTATCAATGGAAGAGGCAGTGAAAGAGAATGGATCCACTCACTTTAAAAATTCCACCAAGTCAGCAGATCCCCCTGTTCAGCATAGTCAATAAGAGAATTGCTTCCTCATATCAAAATACACCAACTCTTCTGGCACTGAATCACATGTGGCCATCCTGAGGGAGGGAAGGAGGGAGGTTCTGTACATGCTTCCTGTTTTAATTCACCGGCTGCTACATGCACATGAAGAAACTAAGGCCCAGGGAAGTCGTGAATGTTAACAAGAAAGCCAGGAACAGAAGAATCTAGAACTCTTTCAAGTAAAAGGAGAACAAAATAAGACTAAAGCTCCATTTGGGACCATTTTATCCCTTTAAAATCTCAGTTTTGTGAGGGCAAAGGATTACATTTCTAGTACACTGTACATAATGCTTAAGGATTCTCAGGTTTGAATACTAATATTGAATGAATCAAATCTTGTCATGGAAGCCTATTTTGTGACAGACTATAAGGATTAAAAAGGACCTTAGTTATCATCTAGTCCAAATGTTTCATTTTACAGATGGGGAAAGTGAGGCCAGGAGCAGGATATAAGGTAGTGGGAAAATCACTGGTCTGGGGATTATAGGGTGTAATGATTGTAATGATGCTGCCTCCTGGAGATTTACTGTAGAAAAACTCCACCATGAGGAGAAGGCCTCTGAGGGCAAGCCATGCGGTCAAGGTCCTTGGCGTCAGGACGTGACGTTTGCTTGTGGGTACTATCTATCAAGGCTACCAGCTAATCGACTTGAGGACCCTCCCATTTCTGGGAGGAGGACACCAAGGAGGAAGTAGACAGAGGTGGGGGGGGGGTGACGGGGATGACTGGGCTTCCTCTTTGGCTGCGAGACATCGGCATGGTAGCAGGAAACTTCAGATGTGGGAGATTAGGAAGGCTAGGATTACCAGATTATAAGAAATCTCTTCTCAATCTTTCTCTTTCTTTTACTATCTTTCAATAAATCCTTAAAAAATTCTAAACTCGTTTATCAGTGATTTTAGTCAGTTTCCCCCCAAAACTGGGGTGGGGGACAGATTAGAACCCACATTTAGAATTTTAAATTACACAGTTTGGCAACCAATTCTATGAGCCTATGAATTTATTCCTACCTTCAGACCTTTGTTCCTCTCATTTCCTACTAATGACTTAGCCTGGGAAGATAAAATGATATAATATGTAAGTGCTTTGAAAGCCTTAAAGCTCTATAGCTATCATTAGTATTACTCAACTTTTCCTTAGCAATTTCTTGTTTTTAAGGAAGCATTGGAATGTTAGAACTGCTAGGATGTAAGGTCCTTGTGAGTTAGGGCCTAGCACACAATAGGAATTGAATAAATGCTTGTTGATTGATTGATTTATTTTAATGTGTTATAACTTGCTTATGCCCACCATATGCCCCTCCATTGACCTCTGGATGATCCTCATCTTTAATTCTTCTGAGACTGTGGTATTCCATGACTTATAGCTCATGGAATGCTCAAGCCAGCTTGTACTTGCTCCAAGGGCCAATTGTTAAATTTTCAGTGGGAGTATTTACACCTTGAAAATCAGCAAACGTTACAAATTGCTGCTTGATTTATTGTTTTGTTGATTGTCTAGACTTAAGAAAGTGAAGAAAAATGTTAATAATGCAGATAAAAATTAAAAGTCTATTCATGGAACTTTTCACCCCCTGGAAAGATAGCTGTTGTGGTTTTTTTTTTTTTAATATTTCTTTCCCCCTCCCCCCAATTACAAGTAAAAACAATTTTTAACATTTGGATTTTTTTTAACACTTTGAGTTCCAAATTCTCTCCATTCCTTCTTCCCCTCCCCACTCATTGAGAACACAAGCAATTTGATATAGGTTATACACATGCAGTCATGCAAAACATTTCCATATTAGTCATGTTGTAAAAGAAAACACAGACCAAAAAAAAAAACCCAAGAAAAATAAGGAAAGTTTTTAAAAGTATGCTTTGATCTGCAATCAAACTCCATCAGTTCTTTCTCTGAAGGTGGATAGAATTTTTCATCATAAGTTCTTCAGATTCATCTTGGACAATTGCTGAGAATAACTAAATTGTTCACAGTTGATCATCGTACAATATTGCTGTTATTGCATATAATATTCTCCTGGTTCTGCTCACTTCACTCTACATCCGTTCATGTAAGTCTCAGATAAACAATTGTTAAACATTTACCCCAATGCCCTTACTTGCAGTCACATAGCATCAATAGGAGAATATTGGGGGCAGAAGATGAACCTATGTTTGAAAGTCACTAGTAAGAACTGCTCAGATTCCTCAAAGGCAAGTTGGTCTCCATTCTCTCTCTCTCTTTCTCTCTCTCTCTCTCTTTTTTTTTTGTGAGACAATTGGGGTTAAGTGACTCGCCCAGGGTCACACAGCTAGTAAGTGTCAAGTGTCTGAGTCCAGGTTTGAACTCAGGTCTTCCTGAATCCAGGGCCAGTGCTCTATTCGCTACACAACCTAGCTGCCCCTGGTCTCCCTTCTCTTATACAGATCTGGGCCTCACTTACTGACTGGGAAGTGTATAGCCACAAACGTATGTCCTGATATTTATTCATCTTTACAGCCCATGAAACAAAAAAGATGTCATATTCTGAATGGGGAAAATGCAAAGGTGGCAAGTAGCTTTTCTTTGTTTATGTAAGTATCCCCTTCCTGGAGAGATCCTTTCTTTGGCTAAGAAGGGAAGTAAAAGATGGGGATTACCTCTTGTCTGTTCTTTTTCTTTTCATCTTGTTTTAATATCATTAAAAATAAGAAAAACATTCTCAAGAGGAAGAGAAAATGTATTTTATCCTGGTAGCTCTAAATTGAGGAACAGATTAATATTGATTATGTATTGCATGAATTTGAAAGCTGAACACAAGACTAGTACTTAATAGGGTTGCTAGGTGGCCCAGTGGATAGAACAGCAGATGTGAAGTCAAGAAGACCTATCTTCAAGTCCAGCCTTAGACACTAGCTGAGTGACCCAGAGCAAGTCACTTCACCTCTGCCTGCCTCAGTTTCCTCATCTTTAAAATGGGGATAATAATATCACCTACCTCCCAGGGTTGTTGTAAAGATCAAATGAAATAATATTAACAAAGAACTTAGCACAGTGGCTGGCAAATAATAAGCGATTAATAAATATTGATTGATTACTCCATAAAGAGGTAACTGCATAAGGGGCTAAGTCACATTTCTAGAGTCAACCAATAAGCATTTATTAAGTGCCTCTTATGTGCCAGACACTGTGCTAAACATCGGGATTCAAAGAAAGGGAAAAGACAGTACCTGCCCTCGAAGAGCTCGCATTCTAATAGGAACATGAAAATAACTTTGTACAAATGAGATCATAATATAGTGAAGGCTTCATGGTTTACACAGCACTTTGCTTACAACCGACCTGCCAGGTAGGTCATGTCAGTATTATTATGCTTACTTTATAAATGAGGAACTTGAGTCTCAGAGAGCTTAACTTGCAAGCCTTTGGTCACAAAACTAATAAATGATGGATCTGGGAAGTGAAGCCTGGTGTCTTTTAACTCAAGTCCAGTTCTTTTCATTGCCTTTAAGCTTGAAGAACCCAGGTTAGAAGTCCTTCTTTCCAGAAAGATCTCTTCCAATGGTGCCCTCTCCAGGCTATTTAAAATGGGAAGGGAGGGAGAGAGGGGAAGGGATTCCTGGAAACTTAGTAGAAGGTATAGGATGGAGAGAGATGGGGGAGGGGAAGGCAGCAGACAAAGATGCATTTCATTGACTCCAACCAGAGCCCTGCCATTTGTTTATATAGAAACGCAGCAGGGATAGTGAATACCCTCATGTCTTTATGCTACTCCATTCCATTCCAGGGCTCTTTTAATCCATCCCTGATTTCACCTCCAGTTCCAAACCTGGGCAAGCCCAGCACTCACCACAGTTACCTGGCATCTATCGATGGGCATTGTTGCACTGTGATAGGGCTTACAAAATATGAGCACCCCAAATGAACTATTACATTGCATTAATATTTTCACACCACTTAACTCTCATTAAAATGTACTTTGCTGGATTTAATATGTGATTTCAAATGACACAACATATTAAGTGCTTAATATCCTAGAAATTATGAAACTATTATAGTCGATGTAATATGAAATAATTAGACTGAATTAAACTTTAGCAGCCAAGTGAAGGAAAGATTTCAACTCCATAATGTCTTCAAGTAGCTTAAGCCACCACTGTAATCCCCCAAAATAAACATCCAGAAATTAGAATCTTTAAATAAAAATTGGAATGTCTATGCTTGAATCTGGGAAAAATTCTAAGTCTTGGGTTGGCTTTTTCAAGGATAGGAAAAGATGAGTATCTGGGAGTTAGAGGTCCAGATGGTGTGGGACCTTTGCTTTTGGGGTGATTTCTTCTGCAAAAATTTTGTTTTTTGTCAACTCAACATCAAAACAACTCATTGACAAATTAAAAAAAAAAGACATGATGGATTTTGTTTTATGACCTCTATCAGTGTCTGCTGTGTTTTTTGTTGTTGTTGTTTTGCAGGTCAATGAGAGTTAAGTGACTTGCCCAGGGTCACATAGCTAGTAAGTGTCAAGTGTCTGAGACCGGATTTGAACCCAGGTCCTCTTGAATTCAGGACCAGTACCTTATTCACTGTGCACCTAGCTGCCCCCCTTTTGGGGTTTTCTTTTTTGCAGGGAAATGAGGGTTAAGTGACTTGCCCAGGGTCACACAGCCAGTAAGTGTCAAGTGTCTGAGGCCGGATTTGGACTCAGGTACTCCTGAATCCAGGGCCGGTGCTTTATTCGCTGTGCCACCTAGTTGCCCCCATGTCTGTTGTTTTAATGAAGATTCTATATTTTAGAGGGGGAAAACCCCAGATCTGCTGTCAAGTCAAGTCAGCAAGCATTTATTAAACACTTACTGTATGCCAGGCATTGTGAGGGCCCCTGCCCTCAAGGAACCTACATTCTAATGGAGGAAGACAACACATAAGAGAAAGCTGAAAAGGTGTTGAGAAGAAAGGGGAAGAAATAAAGGTACCTGGGGTTTGGGTTGGGAGGTTTGTAGAGGAAGTCCAGGAATGAAGACATAGCTGGCCTGGGTATCCTCTTTAAAATGGAAGTCCTGGAAGGAACTAGCCAATCAGAGTGAAAGACATCAGGGATAGAATGAGCTTCCAAGATGAAGAAGCTTCTGGGTCATTGTAGACTAAGTCCTGAAAGTCAGGAGTACAGTCTAGAGAGGAAATGACAGTGTGCTGGTGGTCTCTGCCTCCTGAAGCAGGTATTTGCCTGCTTTCTACTGTTTCTGTTTGAATTACTAGGTCCCAGTGTGGAAGGTGTTTTCCATCTCATTTGTCCTGAACCTAGCATAGCTCACTTATAAAGCTTGGATCATCCATCAATGTTTGCTGGTGCTTCCTTTCACTAGCTAGGCTTAGCTCCTCCATTCACTGGCTGAGTGATCTTGACCAAATCGTTCCTTTTCTCTGGGTCTCATTTCCTAATCTGTGAAATCAGGGGGATTGGACTACGTGACCTTGAAGGTCAATTATCCTAATCTAAGCTCCAACATTCTATGATTCTAATGTAAGGTACCAGCAATATCTGTTTATAACCTTCTGTGTGCTCTGATAGGTTATAGATAACGCATTTATGCTGATCACAAAATAGTGAACAAGAGAAGGAAACAAGCACTTATTAAATACCTACTGTTTGCCAAATAACACACTAATATTACTACAAATATCTCATTTGGACCAGAGCTAAACAGACAATTTGATCTTCAAATACAAGTCTCAAGAAAAGCATAAAAAGGTAAACAGGGGGAAAACAATGTATCAAAAAGGATAAACTGTTTACATTGATACACAGGAAGGTGATGCTTGTAACTCTTGAGAATTGTGCCTCTATTAGGGCAGTTAGAAGGGGGATGCATAGCCAAAGGGTGCGGGTACAAATTAACTTTGATGTGATGATATAAAAAAATTAAAGGGTAAAAAAAAGGATTGTACTTGGAGAAGAGGAAAGGGGGAGACACAATAGGGTAAATTGCATCACATGAAGAGGCACAAAACACCTATTACAGGAGAGGGAAAGAAGGGAGGGAGGGAATATCGTTTGACTCTTACTTTCATTGGATTTAGCTCAGAGGGGAAAACATAACATATAGAAATTTATCTTACCCTATAGGGAAGTAGCAGAGGAAAGGGCAAGTATTATCTCATTTGATCCTCACAACAACCCCAGGAGGTGAGTGCTATTATTCTCCTCAGTTGAGGAAACTGAGATAGATGGAGGTTAAGTGACTTGTTTAGGGTCCCAAAATTCAGGAGTGTCTGAGGCTGGATTTGAACTGAGGTCTTCCTGTTTTCAAGCTAAGAGCTCTTATCCACTGTTCCATCTAGGGACTGATATTGTAACAGGGAAGAATACTGAGTACCTTCATTAATCCACTTTGGAGGATAATCATTTGTTAGTTTAAGTAAAAGCTCATGTTCTGATTAATGACCATAGGAATATCTTACATGTGTATTTTGGTTTGTAATTTTCCAAAACAATTTTTCTTACATTATCTCATTTTAGCTTTGCAAAGCTCTCAAGAGATTGGGTAGGGCAGGCATGTTGGCACCCGTTTTATGGATGAGGAAATTGAGGCCCAGAAAGGTTTAGTGACTTTCCCAAAGTCATACAGGAAAGACATAGCAGAACCTAGATACAAACCCAGCTTCCCTGTCTATTAACACAGTGGTCTTTCCATTATATTCATATTGCTAATTATTTTTTCTCTACACTAGACTGTTCTTAATATGCAAATACAAATTTAATTGTATGAAGGAAAATCCTTATTCATGCATCCCTGCTATGTCTATGTAATATATAGACTCTGGGTCTCTCTTAACCCTAACTCCCTCTGGCAAATTAGGTCCGAAGAGCTTAGCTATTTCTCCCTGACTCTAGATACTTTTCTGTCTCACAGTACTCTAGAGCAGGGATTCTTAAACTTTTTTTATTTTCAATCCCTTTTCACCTGAGAAATTTTTATATGACCCCGGGTATATAGGTATATAAAATAGGTATATATAACCTTTTACTGTTGCCAAATTTTTCATGACCCCCACATTCAGTTATATGACCCCATATGGGTCCCCAACCCACAGTTTAAGAAACTGTGCTGTATAGTACAACCCTAAAGGGTTGGGAGTGTTTTTTTCTACTACTGTCACTCATGAGCCCCCATCCAATATGTTCCTCTAATATCAAATCAACCAGTTAATATCTTCCCAATATCAAGTAGCCAATTAACATCAATTAGCTTTAAAAAAAAAAAGAACAGGTAACAAGAAACAAAGTACAAAAACCCTCTCAAACTGGGACCACCTTCTCCTTGATTCCAGGGATTAAAGTTGTAGCTTTAAAATATTTCCTGCTAATCAAGTTTACTTCTGGGTGAATCACTCCTTTGCAAGGCTCATCTAACCAGGTTGATCCACTGCTGGGCTGGGTCAAGAGATGGCTCCTTTTGGGTGCCTCCTCACTCTGCTCTAGCTCCTGATAGACTTCATTATGAGCTCCAGCTGTTAGAATTCTGCTGGTTCTTCTGACTTTTTGAAGCTCACAGAGTTGTAACCTTTTCCCATTCCTTCTCTGATTCTCAGTTACCTAAGATCAGGAAAGAAGGAACAGCAGAGAAAGGAGAGCAGCACCAAAGGTTCATGCTCACATGGAAGGTAGGTGAAGAGTTAAGGCAGCTGCTGCAGGCACAAGTCATAGGCTTTTGTTAAGCATTTGCTATTTAGGCACTGTGCTAAGTGCTGGGGATACAAAGAAAGGCAAAAAACAGTACCTGTCTTCAAGGAATTTATAGTCTAAAGAGAGAGACACCAAGCAAACAAATATATACAAATAAGCTAGGTACACCATAAAGGAAATAATTAACAGAAGGAAGGCACTAGAATGAAGAGGGGGTGGAGAAAGGCTTTCTGTAGGAAATGGGACTTTAGTTAGGACTTGAAAGAAGCCTGGGAATCCAGAAGATAAAGATGAGGAAGAAGGGCATTCCAGACATAGAGGAAAATCAGAGAGAATTCCCAGAAAGGAAAGATGGCCAGTGTCACTGGAAGGAAGAGTACACAAGGAGATACAAGGTGTAAGAAGACCAGAAAGGTAGGAGGGACCTAGGTAATGAAAAGCTTTGAGCGCCAAACAGAAAATTTCTGTATTTGATCCTCATGGTGATAGGGAGGCACTGGTGCTTCTTGAGTAGGGTGGTGACATGGTCAGACTTGCACTCCAGGGAAATCACTTTGGTGGTTGAATGGAGGATAGATTGGAGTGGGGAGAGAATTATGGTGGACACATCAGCAATCACTGTTACTACTACTACCTCCCCTTGGTCCCCCCACCCCAACACACCTGTAGGTTCACAGTATTTCCTCTTCTTCCTTACTTGAAAGCCATCAGGGAAAAGTGATCTATTTGAATCTTTTGCATGCATATTAAGTTTTGGCTTTGCATCTGGGAAACAATTGGAGTATATCTGCAAAACCAGGAGGGAAAAGGTATCTCCATCACTTAATTCTGGAAGCAGGCTCAGCCACCTTCCACAGAGAGCAGACAGAGAACTGTGCATGCTCCAAGCACTGGGCCCTCGGTGGCCAGTCTATTATATCTACTTTAAGCAGCCTTTCTTCACACTTAAACCTTGACAGTGACAGATCTCAGTTCTAGCTTTGTAACATCTTTTGTGTTGGTTCCCTTTTCTCCTCTCACAAAACTACTATCTTCAGGTACTTCAGTATCTCATTGCCACTCACCAGGAATATTGCAATAGCCTTCTAATGGGTCTCTGCTTCTAACACCACACTGATTCTTTTAGTGACCATGTCACTCCCTTCCTCAAAGACTTTCTTTTTTTTTTCTTTTTTTTTGTGGGGCAATGAGGGTTAAGTGACTTGCCCAGGGTCATACAGCTAGTAAGTGTCAAGCGTCTGAGGCTGGATTTGAACTCAGGTCCTTCTGAATCCAGGGCCAGTGCTTCATCCACTGTGCCACCTAGCTGCCCCTCTCAAAGACTTTCAGTAGCTCCCTGTGTCCTTTAGGATAAAATACAAATTCTTCAGCTTGGCATTTAAGGTCTACAGTCTGGCTCCCCACGCTTTCAGGCTTATTTCATATTATTCACCCTTCATTCATTACATTCTGGCTTACCAAAAGTAGTTGGAGTTCTCTCCCTCCTCCACTTAACTTATATTTACATATCTGTTTATGTTTTGTATTTCTGAGTAACATGGGAGCTACTTTTGGGAAGGTGGAGTTTCATCTTTGTCTTTATACCCTCAGCACCGAGCAGAGTGCCTTGCACACAGCCCATGCACTTAATACATGTTTGTTAAATTGAATTGAATTGAATTGAATGTGTTGGACAACATGACCTCATGGGGCCTGTATTACTATGGAAGTGTTTTTGTTCAAGCAAATGATTAACATAGAAGTCAGTCTAGAGGTTCCAGAAATTAATTCCCATATGTCTGTCTTTAATTTCCATTTCTATCATTGCATAGGTAGGCTGGAGAGTCTTGAATGACAGGAGTATTCAAACTACGTGCATATAATACATGCATGGAGCCATTGTGGGTTCTTGAGGAGGATAGTAACACGATGAAAATAAGTGCTTAAAGGGGATTAATCTGAGGTGTGTGTGTGTGTATGTGTGTGTGTGTGTGTGTGTGCAGTTCAGATTGGAGCAGGACTGGAGGCAGGGAAATCACCTAGACAACCCCTCTTGAATCTTGCTCCATCCATCATTCTCTTTCCCTTTCTTGTCTCAAGCCTGTCATCTCTCTCCTGGTTCCTTCTGCTACCTATAGGGATGCTCAATTTCCCCCTAATCTAAAGGGGGGAAAAGGGGGCAAAACCCACTTCTCTCTTGACCTCCATAAAATTGCAAGCTATCACCCTGTGTCTTTCCCTGACCTATCCTACCCTCTTCCCAGATAAATTTCTATTATGTTATACTGGATGTTTCTGATTCCTTTCCTGTCACTCACTCTACTCCTTGTAATCTGTCTACTGATGTCACCACTTAAATACTAAATCCAGTGGCTTTTCCCCAGCACTCAACCACCTCGGGTCTCCTTCATCACTTAACAGTGTTGACTACCCCTTCATTCAGGAAAAAAGCACTGTATTTGAAGTCACAGGTCTTTGGTTTAAATCAGGGGTGTGCTAGAACCAGCTCTAACTGTTCAGGAGAGTCCATTGTTAAATTTTCCACGAGAACATGATTGTTAAATTCCCATTGTGAATTCTTATATCTCAGAAATCAGCAATGGTTTAAAATCAGGGCTTGATTTGCTGTTTTGTTGATTATATAGACTTAAGAAAGTGTTAATAATTCAATTAAAGCTTAAAAGTGTATGAGCGGGGGCAGCTAGGTGGCGCAGTGGATAAAACACCGGCCCTGGATTCAGGAGTACCTGAGTTCAAATCCGGCCTCAGACACTTGACACTTACTAGCTGTGTGACCCTGGGCAAGTCACTTAATCCGCATTGCCCTGCAACAAAAACAAAAACAAAAACAAACAAAAAAAAGTGTATGAGCATACATTTTCCCCCCAGAGAGCCCAGTTGTTAAACATTTACCAGCACACCTTCCTATTGCTCTATAAATACTGCTTGAGCTCAGCAGGAGTGCAAGGAAAGGCTCAGGAAATGAAGTCATCACCACATCAGAGGCCAATCATTATAACAATAACTAGTACTTATATAACATTTTAAGGCTTGCAAAGTGCTTTACCTCCATTTTCTCACTTGAGTGTTACAACATCACTGGTTCAAATTCTGACTCTAACCCTTCCTAGCAGTAAGAGCATAGGACAGTCACTTCCCATTGTAAAAACAAAGACATTGGACTTGACCTCCAGGGTCTTTCTAGCTCTTTATCTAAGAAGTTATGATCTTCTTTCCTCCTTTGTCTTCTAGTTCATTGCTATATCCTGGTTCTCCACTCACCTGTTTAACAGCTCCTCAGTCTTTTTCTCTGACATTGTTCTCCCCCCAAGCTTGAATGTCTACCAAGGTTCTGTTTCATCATCTCTCTAAACTTTCCCCTTCCTTTAACTTCCTTATTTCTATCGATGGCACCACTGCCCTCTCCGTGACCCAGCCTTAAGACGTAAGTTGTCTTTGGCTCTTTTTTCTCTCTGCCCCACTCTTCTCCTACCTAGTCATAAGCCCAAAACCCCCCAAACCTTTCCACTATCCACACACTAGCTACTTGCCCTATTGAAGGCCCTCATTTTCTACTGTGTTTTGTTCAGTCATTTTTCATTCATGTCTGACTCTTCGTGACCCCATTTGGGGTTTTCTTGGCAAAGATACTAGAATAGTTTGCCATTTCCTTTTCTAACTCATTTTACAGATGAGGAACTGAGGCAAGCAGGGTTGAGTGACTTGCCAAGGGTCACACAGCTAGTAAGTGTCTGAGGTCATATTTGACTTCAGGCTGAATGCTCTACCAGCCTCGTAATGGGTTTCCTAACTTTATATCATTTTGTCTCTGATTTATTCTTCATTCAGATGCCAAAAGATCATTTCTGATGCTTTGGTGTAACAGTATTGCTTCCTTTCTCAGCAACCTTCAATGGTTCCCTATTGCCTCTAGGCAAACTCCTTAGTCTGTCATTTAAGGACCTCCAAAATCTGGCCCTAATCCATATTTTCAGCATAAATTCATATTTCTGCCCTTGACTGGCCAGTCAACTAAGACTTTTCTAGCTCTTCCCCAGGCTCATTCTGCCTTCTCCCTCCTGCAAACATTTATATGGGCCTGGGCCCCCATGCCTAGAATATACTCTCTTCTCATCTCATCTGTTGAAATTTTTCTCTTCCTTCAAGGCTTAACTTCTGTCACCTCTTTCATGAAGCCCCCTTGATTTTCCTCGGATTTCTCCTTACCAAATTTTTCTAGTGTACTTTCTCTAAATATTTCCTTTGTCCTCATATTCTACCCAGTATTACAATAAGGATCACAGATTTAGAGCTGAAAGAGACCTTAAAAGTCATATGGGGAAACTGAGGCATAGAAAGATTAAATGACTTGCCCAAATATTAACTAAGTGTCTAAGGATATCATTTAACATGTAAATTTATTTCTCCTATTAGGTTGTAAACTCCCTGAGAACTGGGACTGTGGCTTTTTTTTTTTTACCTCCAATCTTTGTATCCTCTGCAGAATTATACATAAATCACTGTATATGGCACTGGTTATTCAATGACATTGAATTGAATGCTACCACAGCATTTTGGGTAACTGTGAACAAGGGCCTAAAATAATAATAATAATAGCTAGCATTTATGTTCCAGGCACTGTGCTAAGCATGTTACAAATACCATCTCATTTGATTCTCACAGCCTTGGGAGATACTATTCTTACCTTCATTTTACAGTTGAGGAAACTGAGGCAAACAGAAATTAAGTGACCTGCCCAAGGTCACACAGCTAATAAGTGTCTGAGGCCACATTTGAACTCAGGTCTTCCTGACCTCAGGCCCAGCACTCTAGCATCTGTGCCACCTTTCTGCCTCAGCTATACTAAAAGGTAGGCAGAAGGAATATATATATGCCTGAGACATTAAAAGGAAGAACCAACAGGACCTGATAATTGACTGGGTAGAATGGATAAAATAAGTCATTTATTCCCTGTTCTTCATCCATTTTAGAAGAATGACTAGCAGCAAAGATAAAATAGATAGTTGTGATTATATGAAATTAAAAAGGTTTTGCGTAAAAACAAAACAAATGGGGTTAAAATTAGAAGGGAAATAAAGGGGGGAAAATCTTTGAAACAAATCTCTCTGATAAGGACCTCATATCCAAGATATATAAGGAGGTGATTCAAATTTATAAGAACAAAAGCTATTCTCCTACAGGTAATTAAAAGATATGAGCAGGCATTTTTAAAAAATCTTTTTTAAAAATAATAAACATTTTTATTTAAAGTTTTGAGTTCCAAATTTATCCCCCCTTCCCTCCCTCCCTTCCCCCTTCCCTGAGGCAGTAAACAACTAGATATAGGTTATACATGTGCAATTATGTAAAACATTACCATATCAGTCATTTTGTATAAGAAAACTTTAATAAAAGAAAACAAATGAAAGAAAGTGAAAAATAGCATGCTTCAGTCTGTGTTCAATCAATATCAATTCTTTCTTTGGAGGTGGATAGTATGCTTCATCATTAGTCCTTTGGAATTGTCTTGGATCATTGTATTGCTGAGAATAGCTAAGTCCTTCCCAGTTCTTCATCAAATAGTATTGCTGTCACTGTGGACAACTTTCTCCTGGTTCTGCTCACTTCATTATATATCAGTTAATGCTAGTCTTTCCAGGCCTTTCTGAAGTCATCCTGTTTGTCATTTCTTATAATACAAAAAAATTCCATTACAATCATATAGCACAGCTTGTTTAGCCAATTGATGGTTGATTTCCAATTCTTAGCCACCACAAAAATAGCTGCTATAAATATTTTTGTACAAATAGGTCTTTTTCTCTTTTGGGGCATGTCTTTGGGATATAAACCTAGCAATGGCATTGTTGGATCAAAGGGGATGTGCAATTTTGTAGCCCTTTGGGCATAACTTCAAATTGCTCTCCAGAATGGTTGGATCTGTTCACAACTCCACCAATAGTAGATTAGCATCCGTTTTCCCATGTCCCCTCCAACATCCAATATTTTCCTTTTTTGTTATATTTGCCACTCTGATAGGTGTAGCTACTCATATTTGTTAACAAAGTATTTTCCCATCTTCTTTTTCAGTTGGAGGTGAATAGGAATTGGGAGTGAAAGTGGAGTGAGGTCTATTAGGTCTATAGCCCAAAGGGATCATAAAAAGGGAAAAGGATCCACATGTACAAAAATATTTATAGCTGTTCTTTTTGTGGTGGCAAAGAATTGGAAATTGAGGGGATGCCCATCAATTAGGAAATGGCTGAACAAGTTGTGGTATATGAATGTAATGGAACACTATAGTGCCGTAAGAAATGATGAGCAGGCAGATTTCAGAGAAACCTGGAAGGACTTGCATGAACTGATGCTGAGTGAGATGAGCATAACCAGGAGAACATTGTAGACAGTATCAACAATATTGTGTGATAATCAACTGTGATAGACTTGACTCTTCTCAGCAATACAATGATCCAAGATAATTCCAAAAGACTCATGATGGAAAATGTTCTCCACATCCAGAAAAAAGAACTGTGGAATCTGGATGCAGATTGAACCACACCATATCTACTTTTTAAAAAATCTTTTTTGTGGTTTTCCCCTTTTGTTCTGATTCTTCTCTTATTTATTTATTTATTTAATCATTTAATTAATTAATTGATTGATTGATTATTTATTTATTTGCAGGGCAATGAGGTCAAGTGATTTGCCCAGGGTCACACAACTAGTAAATGTCAAGTGTCTGAGGTCAGATTTGAACTCAGGTCCTCCTGAATCCAGGGCTGGTGCTTTATCCACTGTGCCACCTAGCCGCCCCCAACCCTGATTCTTCTTTCACAACGTGACTAATGGAGAAATACGTTTAATGTGATTATACATATATAATCTATATCAGATTTCTTGCTGTCTTGGGGAAGCAGGAGGGAAGGGAGGGAAGGAGAAAAATTTGAAACTAGGAAGCTTATAAAAACAAATGTTGAAAACTATCTCTACATGTAACTGGAAAATAATAAAATACTTTTATGATTTAAAAAATAAAAACGATGAAAAATAAAATAGAATAAAATCAGAGCCAGAAAAAAAGAAAGTGGAATGAGGAATAGGGTTTCTCCCTTCTCCACCTCCCCTAAATGAGAAGATAACAGAAAAAAGTAATCACAGATAAGCAAGATGACTTTAAAGTTACACATTGAATTGATGATATGCTTAAAAAGAAAAGTAAGCTCTATATAAGAGAGATTCACATATTCATATATGATTCTCTTCTGTTCCACAATGTAGATGAAAATGCTCCTTTTATTTGGTGTTTAAGTTTAATTTTTTAATATGAAAAAGGTGCAATTTTTAAAAGAGCATCAAGCTTTGTCTTTCCTGTCAGGATTGTCCTTAGGCACAGGCTTTCTATGTGACATGCAAGAGGTGCCAGTCAGGCTCACACAGCTCCAACATGTCTCCTTTAATATTGCCTAAAACCCCACCACTCACATTTTATACCTTTAGATTAAACATTGCAATTCCTTATGGGGGTCTCCTTTAAAATGTAAGACCTCTGGGGGCAACTAAGTGGCTCAATGGATAAAGCACTGCCCTGGATTTAGGAGGACCTGAGTTCAAATCCGGCCTCATACACTTGACACTTACTAGCTGTATGACCCTGGGCAAGTCACTTAACCCTCATTGCCCCACAAAGCAAAACAAAACAAAAAAGAGGGGCATCTAGGTGGCACAGTGGATAAAGCACTGGCCCTGGATTCAGGAGGACCTGAGTTCAAATCCAGCCTCAGACACTTGACACTTACTAGCTGTGTGACCCTGGGCAAGTCACTTAACCCTCATTGCCCCACCACAAAAAAAAAATGTAAGACCTCTGGGAAAGGCATCACATTTCCAGAAAAGAGAACTAGATGGGCTAAGCCCTAGAAAGAAAAAAAAAGACTTGATACTTTTACTGAGGAACTTCTCACCTCTCCTGACATGACGCTAGCATGTATGATTATTTCACTCACAGTGTGTCTCTTCAATTCTTGAGGTGTTACCTGCTTCAATCATG
This sequence comes from Dromiciops gliroides, assembly GCF_019393635.1. Lineage (NCBI taxonomy): Eukaryota > Metazoa > Chordata > Mammalia > Microbiotheria > Microbiotheriidae > Dromiciops > Dromiciops gliroides. Next base: position 152,238,948 of record NC_057862.1, read on the forward strand.
TAACTGTTTTGCTTGCTGGGGGCAGTAATGATGATGGTGATGGTGGTAGTGGTAGTAATAGTAGCAATAGTAATAGTAATAAGATGATAATGATAAATAGCTAGAACCTATTATGTGCCAAGCACTATGCAAAGCTCTATCTGATTTTCCTGAAACTCTCTTTGGCCAAGAAAACCTGACAGTTTATTAAGGCTAAGTGAATGCTATCAGAATCATAGCTCTGAAGCCAGCACTGTGGTGCTTATAGACATCATGGCTAATGACCATTAGCTAGCAGAAAGGTTGATCAGATGATATCTAGCTCCCTCTCCTTTTTGTGGGTCTCATGGATACCTTTGGCAGTCTAATAAAGCCTATGAACCTCTTCTCAGAATAAAGTGGGTTTTTTTTTTGTTTTTTTTATGCAAGGCAATGGGGGTTAAGTGACTTGCCCAGGGTCACACAGCTAGTAAGTGTCAAGTGTCTGAGGCCGGATTTGAACTCAGGTACTCCTGAATTTAGGGCCGGTGCTCTATCCACTGTGCCACCTAGCTGCCCCCCTTCAATTATTTTAAAACTTTATTCTGGGGGGGAAGCTAGGTGGCGCAGTGGATAGAGCACCGACCCTAAATTCAGGAGTACCTGAGTTCAAATCCGGCCTCAGACACTTGACACTTACTAGCTGTGTGACCCTGGGCAAGTCACTTAACCCCCATTGCCTCACTAAAAAAAAAATTTTTTTTTTAATTAAAATAATTGAAGGAATGCTAAATTTCAGTTCAGTTAGTGAAAATAGAGATGCATTTTTCCCCATCTAAGATCACAGGCCTCTTGAAATCTATCCATGGGCCCCCTTGGATAGGAGCTTCTGATCTACTCTAGTCCCCTCATCTTCAAGAGTAGGAAATTGAGGCTTATCAAGTTGGAGTAACCGGCTTGAGGTCATCCATAGATGGTAAATAGAAGAGTCAGTTTGTTGTTCAGTCATGTCCAACTCTTCAAGACCCCATTTTGCTTTGACCCAGTAATACCACTACTAGGTCTGTATCCCAAAGAGATCATAGAGAAGGGAAAAGGACCCACATATACAAAAATATTTATAGCAGCTTTCTTTGTGGTGGCAAAGAATTGGAAATGGAAGGAATGCCCATCAATTGGGGAATGGCTGAACAAGTTGTGGTTTATGAATGTAATGGAATACTATTGTGCTGTAAGAAATTATGAGCAGGCAGATTTCAGAAAAATCTGGAAAGACTTAAGTGGACTGATGCTGAGTGGAGTGAGCAGAACCAGGAGAAAATTGTACACAGAAGAGCAACATTGTGTGATCACCTGTGATAGACTTGGTTCTTCTCAGCAGTGCAATGACCCAAGACAATTCCAAAGAACTCATAATGGAAAATGTTATCCACATCCAGAAAAAAAAGAACTGTGGATTCTGAATGCAGATTGAACCATACAGTTTCTACTTTTTGTTGTTTTTTTCCTCTTTTTTGAGGTTTTTCCCTTTTGTTCTGATTCTCCTTTCAGAACATGACTATTGCAGAAATGTGTTTAATGTGATTGTACATATATAGCCTATATCAGATTGCTTTATGTCTTGGGGAGGGGTGAGGGAAGGGAGGGTGGGAGAAAAATTTGGAACTAAAAATCTTATGAAAACAAATGTTGAAAACTATTTTTACATGTAACTGGAAAATAATAAAATACTTTTATGATAAAAAGACCCCATTTTGGATTGTCTTGGCAAACATACTGGAGTGGTTTATCATTTCCTTCTCCAGTTCATTTTACAGATAAGGAAAATGAGGCAAACAGGATTAAGTGACTTGCCCAGGGTCATAGCTAGCTTTGAACACAGAAGCTGAATTTTTCTGACTCCAAGCTGGGTGCTCTATCCACCAAGTCGCCTAGCTGTCATAGCAGAGTAGCAGGGGCCAAATCCTCTGGTGCCAAATCTGATGTTTTTTCTGCTATACTCTCTAGCCTCTGGTTGATTTTGACTACTGGCACTCTGGTTCTCAAAATGACTTTTCATTTCTATACCTGTCTTCTGTGAGATTGGTCAGCATAGCAAAAAGAGTTGGGGAGATGGGGTGATAGGGGGAGAGAAAAAATCCTAATAATTAGCCTCCAGAATGAATGGGTAAACATAAGCACAATTTATTATTTTGCCAGACTTGGATCAGTTTAATAAAAATAAACTGAATTGAGAATAGGATTAGTAACACAAGAAATGTAAATGTTTACTCACCTTGACATGAAGATAGCATAAGGAGAAATAGGATTTGTAGTAGCCAAGCTTATCCCCCACTTAAGTCACTGCAGGCAGTATAGAGCAGGGTACTGAGTTAGGTCTTGCTTCTGCTATCAGTCATTCCAGCCCCTTAGGTCAGCTAGCTAACTCCAGGGATAGAGTGCCTAGCCTAGAAAGAAGATCCAAGTTCAAATCCAGCCACAGACACTTCCTAGCTGCGTGACACTGAGCAAGTCATTTAAATCTATTTGCCTCAGTTTCCTCGTGTGTAAAATGAGCTGGAGAAATAAATGGCAAACCACTCCAGAATCTTTGCCAAGAAAATCCCAAATGGGGTCACAGAGAGTTAGATGTAACTGAAACAACTGACCAACCACAAAAGCAACCTCTTAGCTGATTGGAAATAAGTACTTTGCTCCCAACATTCTGCTCTAGAGAATTTTTCCTTTTTTTGACTTGGGGCCCCTGAGCTGAGACCATAGAAATCAGAACACTCAGTTCCCTCCTTTGGCATTCTCTGGCATCCAGACTCATTTACCTCAAGCACCAGGGGAGGTGAAAGGTCTATGGGATGAGGCCAGCAGAGGGACCTTGGTCCTTTTGCAAGACATAAAAAAGCACATGACCTATGGGTATGAGGAAGTCACAGCCTCTCTGGGTCTCGATTTCTTCATCTGAAATTGAGCTAGGGTTGGGCTAACTGGCCTAAGCCTATGATCCTGTTGTTATCTTTTGTTCTATCCTCTAGTCTTCAGCCCTTGGCACAATAATAGGTGCCTAATAAATGTTTGTTGAATAGCATTAAATTGAGTTGAAGATCTGAGACAAAGAGGAAGATGGCTAAGAAGACTAGACAGGCAGGCTCCATTTCCTTATCCCTCCTCATCTCCCCCAGACCCTTCTGATCTCTTTCTGAGAACTAGGGAACCACATCTCTCCTCTCCTGCAATCAAGCTCCAAGTTCAGTCAAGCACATATTAGATGGAGAAATGTGCGGCAGGCACTAGGGCATGCCCAAGCCCTATTTCATGCCCGGATTCCCAGGTTAAGGGGCCTGGTACAGAGAGTACAAGAAAACCTTAGGAAAGCATTTCTGTAACTTTTAGATGCAACCACCAGATGGCTTCCCTTCGAAAAAAGGCAAACCTGGCCTGCACTTCTGCAGCACCAAAGGAGACCTGGCTTGTTTCAACAGAATCTTTAAAAGGCAGTCTGTGAAATGGTGCCAAATGGGATTCTAGTCAGCTTTTAAAGTCCTTTCCCCTTCCCTTTGCAATCGGTCTGCACTTAAGGTGGTTCTCGAACCACTCCCCGGCTTTCTCTGGGGACCTTTGCAAAGTACTGATGTATGTGTGCTGTTTGAGCCTTTCCCCTCCCATCCCCCTGCCCACCTTCCCCCAGAATCTTCCCTTTCCCCCACCTTCTTGTCACTGCTTTCTTCTTCTTTCTCTTTCCAGGTTGAGTGCCAACCCCGCCATCCCCATGGGGGGAAGTTTGGTGCGCTTGCTCCATTCTTATTCTTGGGCCCACCCCTCCCAATGGGTTGTGGGCTAGGCTCTTTTATATTGCTTCCTAGCCCCTCCCCAATGCCAGTTACATTGCTTTGATGAATAGGGCATTGGCAACTGTAATCAGTTTGGTAAGAGGAGGATCACAGACATTTTCATTTGCTCCTGACATTGACCCATAAGGACCACCAAGTCTTTCCTGCCTCTGCATCCTCCAAACCCCTGGGAATTCCCATCGGATCTGCCAATGTACCCTAAGAACCCCTGGACCTTGCTACTCAGCCTCCTAAAAGTATTGTCACCCCCCCCCCCAATTAGAATGAAAGTTCTTTGAGAGTAGGAACAATCTAGCTTTTCTATCTGTAGTCCTTGTAATGAGCACAACCCTTGGGACATAAGTGCTTCATAAATGTTTTTCCCCTCTTGCTCCCTCCCTTCCTCTCATCCTTCCCTCCCTCCCTCCGTTCCTTCCTTCCCTTCCTTCCTTCTCTTCCTGCCATCTCTTCTTTCCTTCCTTTCTTCCCTTCTTCCCCTTTTACTTCCTTTCCTTTTCTTCTTTCCCCTTCCTTCCTTCCTTCCTTCCTTCCTTTCTCCCTCTAAACTGTAGGCTTCATGAAGGCAGGGACTGTCTTAGATAAATTTAGTATCTTCCCCAGAGCCTAACCCAATGTTTTCCATACTTAATAATACATATTTTTAAATAATAGCATTTTCTACTTTTTAAAAAATAATAAGGACTAAACAAATGTTTGTCAAACACATGAATTAATTCCTTGTAGAGCTACTGCCCTCCATCCTAAATTCTGGTGTCTGGGGTGGAAATAACAGGGCTGGTGACACTGAGGCAGGGCTGACCTTGAATTGAGTCAGAGCAGCCCCATCCTACTGGGGCTGCTGACAGGTTCTAGGCATTTTTTTAACTTAAATTTTATTTTTTTAATCAACAAATCTTTATTTTCCACACCTCCAATCTCCTTTTTATCCCCCCCCCCCATTGAGAAAGGGAAAAAAAGGAAAACAAACCCCTTATAACAAATGTTTAGTCAAAGCAACACAAATTCCTTCATTAGCCATGTCAAAAAAAATTGTGCATCTTATTCTGTGTCCTGAGTCCCTCACCTTTCTCTCAGGAGTTGGGCTTGGTCATCAGTCCTCTGGAATCATGGCTAATCATTGCATTAATCAAAGCTTCTGAAGTCTTTCAAAGTCATTTTTTTGTTACTGATTGTTCTTGTTCTGCTCACTTCACTATGCATCAATTCATAGAGCTCTTTCTAGTTTCTCTGAAACTATCCCTTTCATCTTTTTTTGAGGCTCTATACAGCATTTTAATAACTCACCTTTATATAGCACTTCGGCAAAGTACTTTCTTTACAACAAATAGATGAAGTAGGAGATGTAAGTTTTATTATTTCCGTTGTGTCCAGGTCTCCATTTCCTCATCTGTAAAATGAGGCTAATAATAGCAACTGTTTCATAAGGTTGTTGTGATGATCAAATGAGTCCTTTGTAAGACAAAGTGCAAAATAAATGCTAGCTATTATCATTTGGTGATGTGGTGAAACTCTTCCCTGTTCATTCTTACCCCCCCCCCCAAATATACCCAACTGGAATACATTTTCTTACTTCAGCCCTGGTCTTACTGAAGCAGAAATAACTGATTTTAAATTGGACTTTGTTGTTGTTTAGTAATTTTTCAGTCCTTTCTAACTCTTTGTGACCCCATTGGGGGTTTTCTTGGCAAAGATACTGGAATGGCTTGCCATTTCCTTCTCCAGCTCATTTTACAAAAGAGGAAACATAGACAAACAAGGTTAAGTGACTTACCCAGGGTCACACAGCTAGTAAGGGTCTGAGGCCAGATTTGACTTTAGGCCCAGCAACTCTATCCATTGTACCACCTAGCTGCCCCCAAATTGGGGCTTTAACTGTATAAATCTTTGTACTACATTAAAATGAATTAAATACAACTTCTATGAGGACTATAGTAGTAATGATGATAATAACACCTAACTTTTATATATTGCTTTAAGATGTGCAAAATAATTTACATTCATTACCCTTTTTGATTTGATTTCATGACAAGGTAGATGCTGTTTACATCCTCTTTTTTCTTGGGAAGAAACTGAGGCTCAGGGGGCAGCTAGGTGGTGCAGTGGATAAAGTACCGGCCCTGGATTCAGGAGGACCTTAGTTCAAATCTGGCCTCAGACACTTGACACTTACTAGTTGTGTGACCCTGGACAAGTCACTTAATACCCATTGCCCTGCAAAAAACAAACAAAAAAAAAAGAAAGAAAGAAACTGAGGCTCAAAAGGGTTAAATGATTTGCCTAGGGTCGCATAAGTAGAGGCTGAGTTAGGCTTCAAATCCTTCAGTGATCAATCTACTTCTGGGTTACTGTGGAAGGGCAGTGGGAGAAGTGGGAGAAGGTGGAGCTATCCAGGGTCTGGCATGCAGGCTCTTTGGTGTCCCTCTAGTTATTCCAGGGAAGGCAGTATGGAATAGGGGAAATGGCACTGTATTTGGAATCAGTACACTTGGGAGTCCTGGATCTGGCATTCACTAGCTCTGAGATCCCTGGGAAAGTCATTTATCATTTTCGGGGCATGGAATGAACAAGGTAGATCTAACCCAAAATATCTGCCCCTCTCCTCAGCTCCTCCTTCCACTTGAAATTCCTAACATTCAGGGCACTCATGGATGGATCAAGCAATGAAGGCAGAGTTTTTAATTTTAATGACTAGTTTAAAAATTATCTGTGAAGAAGTCCAGGCTGGGCTCATCCCAAAGAATCAAAGCACTAGATACGATGGTAATTATGTAATACAATGTCCTACTTGACTTGCTCACTGAACTTCAGTTCTTTGACTTCTTGTTTGGTACTCTTTCTACAACTGTACAATGGCTCCTATTGCAGGAGAAAAGGCCCTCTTTTCATCCAAAAAAGGAGAAAAAGACTTCTTTGTACAAAAAATATTTCTAGCAGCTCTTTTTGTTGTGGCTAAGAATTGGAAATCAAAGGGATGCCCATCAATTGGGGAATGGCTAAACAAACTGTGGTACACGATGGTGATGAAATATTATTGTGCTATAAGAAATGACAAACAGGATGACTTCAGAAAAGCCTGGAAAGACTTGTATGAACTGATGTATAGTGAGGAGAGCAGAACTAAGAGAATATTGTGCACAGAGACAGCAATATTGTTTGCTGAAGAACTTGGAAGGACTTAACTATTCTCAGCAATACAAGGATCCAAGACAATCCCAAAGGACTAATGATGAACTGCTACTGAGTGAACACAGACTGGAGCATGCTATTTTCACTTTCGTTTGTTTTTTCTATTATTCAAGTCTTCTTATAAAAAATGACTAATATGGAAATGTTTCACATAATTGCACATATATAACCCATACCTGGCTGCTTACTGCTTCAGGGAGGGGAGAGGGGAGGGATAGAATTTGGAACTCAAAACTATAAATAAAAATGTTTATTTTTAAAAAGTCTCTCTTTTCACTCCTTGGTGGTGGTGGTGGTGGTGGTGGTGGTGATAATTGACTGTATACCCAGGATACCTGGCATGGGACAGGAAGAAAAGAAGAAGACAAGCATTTATTAAGCACATACTGCATACTACCCCCATTTTACAGTTGATGAAACTGAAGCAGACAGAGGTGAAGTGACTTGCTTAGGGTCACATAGTTACAGAGAGACTGAGGCTAGATTTGAACTCAGGTCTTCCTGACTCCAGGTCTGGTTCTCTATCTAATGTGCCACCTAGCTACCTCCAAGGAACACTGTGGCAGGAACAAATAATTCCACTCCTGTTATTTGTTGATCCTTGGTGGCATAGAGGTGATTCTGGGCTCTCCAAGGCTGTGCCAGCAGATCACAAACACTGAAAGCCCCCACCAATCATGAAGAACCTCAGGTACAGTCGCAGAGATGTCTGTCACCTGAAGACACCTGTTTGTAGAAGCTTATTTCCAGGTCAGCCACAGTGTAATGGTTTTTTTCCGTCATAATAATTCTTAAAGACCACCCACTAAGCTGCATTTTATGGAACTAGAGTGGCATGAAATGAACAGACATTGGGAAAATATTAGAAACTAGCAAAAAGGAAAGCAGGGAACACTTTGAAAGGAGAGCAGCATCCTTTGTTATAGACTCTAAAGCACCTGGGGGCCATCTCCAGTTGTCCTGATGTATATCTTGCCACTGGACCCAGATGGTTCTGGAGGAGAGACTGAGGCTAGTGACTTTTTGAAGTTCTACCTCACTTAAATCCAATTCACTTTCAAGTCAAAACATCACCTTCTGGATGTCATTGGTCCTCTTCGAGAACGAAGCATAAGATACCTGTCAGGGGAAGGAGAGAAAAAGAATATGCATTTATTAAGTACCTACTATGTGCAGCTAGGTGTCAAAGTGGATAGAGCACCTGGGCTGGAATCAGGAATATTCATCCCCATGAGGTCAAATCCAGTCTCAGACACTTACTAGCTGTGTGACTCTGGGTAAGTCACTTAACCCTGTTTGCTTTAGTCTCATCTGTAAAATGATATGGAGAAGGAAATGGCAAACCACTCTCAGAAAATCCTAAATAGGGTCATGAAGAGTCTAAAACAACTGAATAACAACACTACTTGCTAGGCATTGTGCTGAACACTTTACAAATATTATCTCATTTGATCCTCACAACAACCTCGTGAGATAGGTGCTTTTATTATTATTCCCATTTGACTGGTGAGGAAACTGAGGCAGACAGAGTTGAAGTGATTTGTCCAGGGTCACATATCTAGGGAATGTCTGAGGCTGGATTTAAACTGAATTCTTTCTGACCCCCCAAGTCCAGTCCCTATCCACTGCACTACTTAGCTTCCAGAAAATGCACATGAACTGACTCAGAAGAAATCTAATAAAGATGCACTGAGAGCAATATAAAGAAGGATAAAAGTTTTGAGCCGGGGTTTATGGGACTATAGTTTTGTAACTGGAATCAAGGGGTAAACCTCCAGATCAGAAAGAAAGTACTAAGTAACCTGGGAAATTAGAAAGTAAGACTGGTAATGAGGAGACCTGAGTTCTAGTCCTGATTCTACTATTAGCTGTTATGTCATCTTGGACATGTCATTTCCATTCTCGGAAATGCAGTGAATGAAGTAGTTGGATTCAATTATCTCTAAGACTCCATCTGGCTCTAAGAATCTGTGGGTTTAGGCATGTACTGGCTAACCTGGGAGTAAAGTAAACAGCAACATCTTTTTAATACACTGAGCATTGAAATGAAACTGTGTCAAGTTAGGGAGATAAAATACAAACATGTGCCCACATAACTCATAACAAAAAGTAGCATGTGTTAAGTGCCAACTGAAGTGTACAAAGAATAAAGATTAAATGCAGTTAGTGGTATAGCAAGAAGAGTGCTGGATTTGGGCAGAGGTAGGGGAGGGTCAGAAAGGAAAGATCTGTGTTCAAATCTAGCCTCAGATACTCCCTAGCTGTGTGACCCTGGGCAAGTCACTTATTTTTTTTCTGCCTCAGTTTCCTCAACTGTGAAATGGTGATAATAATAGTATTTCTCTTGCAGGGTTGTTGTGAGGATCAAATGAGATAATATATTTGTAAAATGCTTAGCCCAGTGCTTGCACCCCAGATATGATAGATGTTTCATAAATGCCTGTTGAATTGCTTTGTTGCTGTTTTAACCTTGCTTGATCTGCATAGCTGGAATTATTTTGTACATTCTTCTTTCAGTTCTATTTTCTTCTCTCTGCATCACTTCTTATAAATCTTCCCATATTTCTTGGTATTCTATGCAATTCACCATTCCTTGTGGGGCAGTAACATTCCATTACATTCGTGCACCATGATTTATTCAGCCATTCCCCAATTGTTAGGCACATAATGTGTTCCTAGTGTTGTTTTCGTTCTTGTTTTTGCTATTATAAAGTTTTTCTATGATTTCTTTTTAGGTCTTTCCTTTCCAACAAGTGGCACATAGTAGGCACTTAATAAAATGCTTGTTCCTTTATTCTTTAGTGTGCATTCCATTCTTATGTTTCTTTTTCCCATTTTTGAATGATTTCTTTCTTTTTTTTTTTTGTGGGGCAATGGGGGTTAAGTGATTTGCCCAGGGTCACACAGCTAGTAAGTGTCAAGTGTCTGAGGCCGGATTTGAACTCAGGAACTCCTGAATCCAGGGCCAGTGCTTTATCCACTGCGCCACCTAGCCGCCCCCTTATTTTTGAATTATTTCTAAAAGCTTTTCCGGATTTCTTTGCTTTTCTCATACTTGTCAGTCTTAATTGCATTGTAATACTCTAGTACATTAAATACATTAATGTAATGCAATTTATTTACATATTCCTCTCAATGGGTAATTAGATATATATATTTTTTTGAACAAGGAGAGGTTAGAAAGTTGTGCTTACATATACTCTTTTTAAAAAAACTCATTATTTATTTTTAACATTCTTTTGAGTTCCAAATTCTCTCTGCCAGTCTCTCCTCCACCCATTGAGAAGGCAAGCAACATATCAATTATACATGTGAAATCAAGCAAAACATATTTCCACATTAGCCTTATTGTGAGAAAAAAACTAGAAAAATAAAGAAAGTGAAAAAATAATATTTCACTTTGCACTCAGAGTTCGTCAGTTCTCTTTCTGGAGGTGGATAGCATTTTTTGTCATGAGTCCATTGGAATCTTATACATACTTTTGTCATGGAAAACTTTGAACAAATAGATCCTTTATAGTTTTTAACATAACATTTTCAGGTTATATTTCCAACATTGAAATTATTAGGTCAAAGAATATGATTATTTTGTAAATTTTACTGTATACTGCCAGTCTGCTCTCCAAAAAGCTTCCAAAATTTTCAATTCCACCAGAATGAATGAGTATAGGTGTTCCTTCACAACCCTGACATGATGTTTCCTCACTTTTCTTTCTTTCTTTCTTTTTGCTCACTTGATGGGTATGTGATAGTACCTAAAAGTTGTTTTTGTTTACATCTCTTTGTTCGTTAGTGTGGTTAAGCACTTTTCCCCAAGAGATTTTTAACAATGTGTGTTTCCACCTTTGAAAATATCTCTTCTTGGGGGGCAACTAGGTGGTACAGTGGATAAAGCACCAGCCCTGGATTCAGGAGGACCTGAGTTCAAAGATGACCTCAAACACTTGACACAATCTGTGTGACTCTGGGCAAGTCACTTAATGCTCATTGCCCAACAAAAACAAATGAGCAAACAAACAAAAACAAAAACAAAATCTCTTCCCATCCTTTGATCACTTAGGATGGGTAGGGTCTTTTTCTTTATTAGTTTTTGTTGCATTTTGAGTTCTAAACTATTTCCCTCCTTCCTTCCCCCACACCATATGGGAGAAGGCCACCATTGGACACACACATGTATGTACATATGTATATGTATATGAACATATATAAAATATGTATATACACATGAATGTACAATGTGCCTGTATGAATGAATGGTGCATGCATGCATAGACATGTAAAACCATGCCATGCATACTTCTACTTATTAGTTCTTTCTTTGGAGGTAGAGAGCAAATTTCTTTGTAGGGTCTTTGTAGTTAATTTGAATATTTATAATACTCAGAATAGCTTAGTCATTCATAATTATCCTTCATACACTATTATTGTTATTATATACAATGTTCTCTTGGCTCTGCTAATTTCACTCTTCATTATTTCATGCAAGCCTTTCCATGGTTGGGTAGGATTTAAATAGGAATAAGTTTAAAGAATTATCAATAAAATGTATTTTGAAAGAGGCATTGACCTAGAGTAAAAGGGGGAAAAGAATAATAAATTTGGATAGATAAGAAGATGGATGAACATATTTGATCAATAACTATAGGCCTACAATGCTACCAAGTGCACCTGAATTATCAGAATAACCAAAAAAGAATGCTCACTAGCAGCAACCCGCAGAAAGTGGGATAAAGAAAGCATGAGCATATACAGCATGTATTCACAGGAGGGGATTGGAGGATGAGAGACTCTGGTCATGCCTGGTTGCCTATACAGAACACATTCATTCTCTGCCCACACTATCACATGCTTAGCCAGCTCAGGGCCAGCTCAGTCCCTTGGCCTCCTGAGCTATCACCACAAGGGGAGGAAGGAGAGGAATGTGCATAGGGTGTGGGGGGGCAGGGGGAGATGGAGATGGGGCGGGAAGATGGCAGGGAGAAGTAGGTTTACCTAGCTCTGGGAATGGCAAAGCCCTTAGGATAAATGAAAGTGATTGAAGTGCCTAGCCCTGTGCCCCAGATATGATAGGTGTTTCATAAATGCTTGCTGAATTGCTCTGTTGCTATTTAATGGTGCTTGATTTGCATAGTTGGAGTTATTTTGTACATTCTTCCTTCAGTTCTGCTTTTTTCTCTCTGCACCACTTCCTATAAATCTTCCCATATTTCTTAGTATTCTTTGTAATTTGACATTCCTTGTGGGCTAATAATATTCCATTCCATTCATACACCGTGATTTATTCAGTCATTCCCCAATTGTTAGGCACATAATGTGTTTCAAGTTTTGTTTTTGTGGATTTTTTTGCTATTAACAAAGTGTTTTCTATGATATTTTTGTACAGTCGGGTATTTCCTTTCTGTTAATAACCTCCTTAGGATATAAACCTAATTGAGGAATCATTAAGCCAAGGGCAAAATTTTTTTCCACAATTTTGTTGTATATTTCCATGTTTTTCCTAAATGGACCAACCGACCCACAACTCTGCCAGCAGGGAACCACCATGTCCATTTTTATGCAGTCCTGACAACATTAAATTTCTTCATCTTTTACTCCCTTTGTCTATTTAATGGGTACAAGGTAAAATCTACCAGAGTTGTTTTAACTTTTATTTTTTTCTGATTAGCATAAATTTTGAACAGTTTTTCAAATGGTTGATATGTGTATAGACTGCTCATAACCTTTGACCTCCTACCTCCTAGAGAATGGCTCTTAGTCTTGTACATAAGGTCCCATACATCCATCCATCAATTCATTTGAGTGCCTATTTTTTGTGGATGATAAAAAGATGAATAAGACAATCTCCCCTTTTCAAACTCCACTATCTCTGGTCCACTGCCAGATGCCACGACCAGAGCTCAAAGGGGGAGGATGAGAGAAAAAAATCCCTCCTCTCCCCCTTCAGGACATTCACCCCACAATTGCTACAAGCTTTGACTGCTTCAAGTTCTTTGGAGCTTAGCTATTTAAAATCCCCAGAGGCCAGGAAAACCTTTCAAGTCTCATTTCCCACACACACTGGCTTTGGGACCCTGAGTGAAGAATCCCTTACCCTCTCAAAACTCTAAGCCAAAGCTTCTTCTTCTTCTTTTTTTTAATGAGGCAATTGGGGTTAAGTGACTTGCCCAGGGTCACACAGCTAGTAAGTGTTAAGTGTCTGAGGCCAGATTTGAACTCAGGTACTCCTGACTCCAGGGCTGGTGCTCTATCCACTGTACTATCTAGCTGCCCCTAAGCCAAAGCTTCTTAAACTGTGGATTGGGACCCCATATGGGGTTGCATAACTGAATGTAGGGGTTGTGAAAAATTTGGCAACAGTAAAAGGTTATGTATACCTATTTTATATACCAATATACCTAGGGTCAGGTAAAAAGTTCTTGGGTGAAAAGGGATTGTAAGTGGAAAAAGTTTAAGAACCCCTGGCCTAGGTGACACAGTGGATAAAGCACCAGCCCTGGATTCAGGAGGACCCGAGTTCAAATCTGGCCTCAGACACTTGGAATTTACTAGCTGTGTGACCCTGGGCAAGCCACTTAACCCTCATTGCCCTGGAGAAGGAAGAAGGAAGAAGGAAGAAGGAAGAAGGAAGAAGGAAGAAGGAAGAAGGAAGAAGGAAGAAGAAGAAGAAGAAGAAGAAGAAGAAGAAGAAGAAGAAGAAGAAGAAGAAGAAGAAGAAGAAGAAGAAGAAGCAGCAGCAGCCCTGGCCTAGAACTGTTTAAGAAGCTAGGCTCTAGGCAAGACTGTTAAGTTGCAAAGAAGGTGATGACCCAACTTGGCCAGAGAGCTTTTGCTCCCTGGATGGAGTTCCTAACAAGAAGGAAATTCCAGGTCTCGAACACTATCTCAGAAGCCTGGCTAATTTGTTTTCTCAGGCTATCCAGTTATGCCCTTCTTGACTCAATCCAAGAGGTGTTTGATTAAGTAATTAGGGGGAAGGTCACTGCTGACTAGTTTAACACCTCATTAACACCTGGGGGTTACATTTTGGGACTCTGGGGACTACATCATTTGGGGTGGGCTGTATTCTAGTCACAGCCCTTTAATAAATGCTTGTTAAATGAATTGAACTAACACAAATAAAACAGAAATACGTGAAAAGTTGAAAATCAACATATGCAAGAGACAAGAGGTGTGATCAACATTTACAAGGTCATGTAACAAATGTGTGTCAGTGCCAAATAAGTAGTTACAGATAATAAACTCAGAAGAGAGATCACTAAATACTGAAATGATTTAGGGAAGATATTCATTGAGTAAGTAATTATTAACATGAGATATTCAAAGAGGATGAGCACCTCTGCTGTGAGGGTTTACTGAGCCCTTTTCAGAGCTGCTCATCCACCTTTGGTCTCCAGCTGTCACCTAACTCTCACCTGTGGCTCCAAGGAGCTGTAGCATGCATAGTGGCCACACGTCAGTAAAACCATGTTGGCAAACGAGCTAAACCAGTTTAAACCACCAGACCTCAAACCCCATGGGTGAGTTAGAGAGATGTCTACCCCAAGCTTATGAAGACTTCCCTGGCAGAATGGGCAGATGAGAACAATTTGTTCCAATGGTCATAAAGGAGGTCAAGGCAGACTTAGAGCTTGGTCAGGCATCAAAGACACCAAAGTCATTCACTGCATACTGGGTCATTGCCAAGCATATTGACTTTTGTCTTGCCCCTGGACTTTGCTGTCTCTGGGAGAGAGAGTGAAGCTGATGACTTTGTGCAGCTCTACCTCACTTAAGTCCAATTCACTTGAAAGTGAAGATATCATCTGGTAATGTCATTGGTTCTCTTTGAAAACAAAAGACCAACAGCATTAGTTGATTACTGTATGCCTACGTGGATATTTACTAAATCATCTTGGAGACAGTGAGTATAGTACAGCAGATCTGAGTTTAAGTCCCAGTTGCTGTTACTAGCTATGTGTCCCCAAGAAAGTCCCTTAGCCTAAGATTCAGTTTCTTCATCTGTAAAGTGAGAATGACAATTTTATTATCAATCTCAGATAGCTGTTGTGAGAAAAGTTATTTGTAAACCATAAAGTGCTTTGTGAATGTGAGCTGCTGCTATCACCACCACTACTACCACCACCACTACCACCATCGCCATCACCATCACCATCATCGTTTTGTAAACTAGAAATCTCCTGGTTTTGTTACAAGTAACCCCAAATCCTGAAGTCTCTGAATTGACTTCAGTTACATAGTTGTAATCAGTTCCTGTAAACAATTCATTAGTGAAGGATTTTCAAATGTAGCATTTGGTGGTTGGCAAAGCTCACCTTCTACCTCCCCTTTCCGCCCCCCCCATCCCTCATTTTAGCACCTCACCTATTCACAGGCATCTTTGTCCAATATCTTTGACTAATCAAAGACCCCATTGTTTGGCAAGAAAATAAACTAAAGCTCTTTTCCTAGTGGCAAAGAAGTGGAAACTAAGGAGGTAACCATCAGTTGAGGAACAGCTGAACAAATTATGGTATGTGAATATAGTGGAACACTATTGTGCTATAAAAAAATTACTAAAGAAGCATTTCAGAGAAACCTGAGAAGACTTGTATGAACTGATGTAGAGTAAAGAGATCAGAACCAGGAGAACAGTTTATACAGTAACAACATTGTAAAGACAAACAACTCCAAAAGACTTGAGAACGCTGATCAGTGCAATGACAAGCCACAATTCTAGAGGATTAATGATGAAGCATGCTACCCACCTCCTGACAGAGTGGACTCAAATTGCAGGCCAAGTTTTGGATACAGCCGATTTGAGAATGTGTTTTGCTTTACGGTGCATATTTGTTACAAAGACTTTTATTTTTCAATTGGGGAAGGGAAGAGAGAGAGAGAGAGAAAAAAATAGGTTTTTGTTCATTGAAAAAAGGAAAATTGGGGCAGCTAGGTGGTGCAGTGGATAAAGCACTGGCCTCGGATTCAGGAGTACCTGGGTTCAAATCCAGCCTCAGACACTTGACACTTACTAGCTGTGTGACCCTGGGCAAGTCACTTAACCCCCATTGCCCCGCCAAAATAAAAGGAAAATTAAATTAAATTAAAAAATAAAACAAGCTGATGAATTAATTTATATTGATTATTAAAGACTTTTAGTAGCTTAAGGAGTATTTACATTTTTGAAAGAAGGCATGGCACAGCCTTAGGAAAGATAGAATCTCCAATGGTAAAATTAAAATCTACGTGGAAGCTGAATTTTAGGGTTATAAGAGAAGTATTTTGGAGTGTGGGATGCTATCTTTCTAGGGGAATCTTTCACAGGGTATTATAAATCAGGGCAATTTCCCCAGACTCTGCATTTTGGGGGCTTATGCATCATTAGGGACCAGAGGTAACAACAGCAACTCAGAAAGACAGTGGTGGGAAGGAAGAGGAGGATTCTTACCACCTGGTGCTAAAAAACAAAGAAAGAAAAAAGATCCAGGTATGCACACATATATACTGTTATTTATTAAGTCCTTCATTCACAAACTTATTTATTAATCTATCCTCACATCCATCCATTAACTCCTTTGTTTATCATCCATACCCTAAGAGAGCATGGTGTAGTATAGATCTCTGTTTTTGGAGTCAGGAAGAGTTCAAGCCATGCCACTGACTAGTACTGGGTAATCAAGAGCAAGGCACTTAATCTGTCAATCCCTGGACAATTCTCTAGGACAAGGTTACAGAAGAGTTGCCATGTATGGGTTCCCATATTGGGAACTCTCATAATGGGTCTAAACCAAAAAATGTTCATATTCTACAAATTTCCAAAAATGTATTTAAAGTGACTTGTAAAGCTACAAGTAATTGTTCAAAACGATGGATGATTTAAAAGGAAGTCCCCCACACCAATGAAATCTCAGGTTTAATTTCTGTCACTTCCTCTACCAAAGCAGGTCAACATCTTCTTGTCAACTTAGATTCTTCTTCTTCTTTTTTTTTTTTGCAGGGCAATGGGGGTTAAGTGATTTGCCCAGGGTCACACAGCTGTGTCAAGTGTCACACAGTGTCAAGTGCCTGGGGCCAAATTTGAACTTAGGTCATCCTGAATGCAGGGCTGGTGCTTTATTCACTGCACCACCTAGCTGACCTCCGACAACTTAGCTTCTAAGAGAGTCACTTAAAACACTAAGAAGTGACTTGCCCAGGGTCATGTGGCCTGTATATATCAGAAACAGAACTTGAACCCAGGACTTACTGCCTCCCAGGCCAGCTTTCTAGTCCTTATCACCACACCACCTTTCTTTAAAATGATAACACAACATTTCATTTCTAAAAATGAAAAGAGAAACAGAAGTCAGTTAAAAGAGCAGAGAAATAGGTGGAGCAGCTACTGGTAGAGCACTGAGCCTGGAGTCAAGAAGACCTGAGTTTAAATCCAGCCTCAGATACTTGCTAGCTATATGACCCTAGATAAATCACTTAACCTCTATTTGCCTTAGTTTCCTCATCTGTAAAATGGGAATAATGATAGTACCTATCTCTTGGGGTTGTTGTGGGAATCCAATAGGATAATATTTGTAAAGAGCCTGGCATATAGTAAGTGTTATGTAAATGTTAGTAGCTGCTGCTGCTGCTGCTGTTGACTTGGCTCCTAGGATAAGCTGGTTACTACAGTGGAACTTTGAAATAAACTTGTAATCTCCTCCAAACCTAATTTACATACTCTTCTGAGGTTTTTTCAATTTAGCTCTGGAAACCATCACTGAGGGAAGAAATCATTGTGGTGAAGGGTCCATTTTTCTCACTACCAGCAGCAACAATTGTTGACCAACCGCCACAACAGGCAGATAAACACAAGAAGCCGGAAAGTGGCTTGATACCCTCCAACCCAGCCCAATGATCCTGCTTCCCGCCCAGCCCAGCCTTCAGTCATCGTGTGGGGAGGCAACTCTAACTGGCAACTGACTGCCACTGAAGAGTAGACAAGCCAGCCCAGCCAAAGCAGTCACCTAGGGAGAAAAAGGAGGCAACGGCCTCCTGTTGTGCCTGGTACATCAGACAACCACCACTGCCTTCACCTTCATCTCCCCTTAAACCCCAAGGGAGGCAGCCCAGTACTCTGAAGCCAAAAGCTTTGGGAATAGCAATGCTTCCAGCCCACTGGGTGTCCACAACCATCATCCTGGAAAGCAACCCCTATGGAAATGCAGCCTGGCAACTGTTCCTGCAGGAACCACAGACACCGAAGACCCAGAAAAGAGAAATCCTGGCCCCCAAAGTCCTTGGCACTGTCAAGTGGTTCAACAACAGAAACTGATAGGATTTTATTAGTGGAAATGTCATGAAAGAAGAAGCATGACCATCTTCTTTGCTGCTGAACCCTGAGGATCATGGGACCTTTGTACCTGACTTATAGCTGAAATCTCCTATATGTGTGTTGTCTCTCCAATTAGAATGTGAGCTCTTAGAGAGCAGGGAATGTCTTCCTTTTCTATTGGTATCCCTAGCATTTAGCAAAGTACTTTACACATATTAAGCACTTAATACATGCTTTTTCATTCAAGTAATTCATTAATGTATTCATGTATTCATTCAGTCAGTCAGTCAGTCAGTCAGCCAGTCATTCAAAGACTCCCTTGTGTGATTTCTGTCCCTCTTTAAAATTGCTCCTGATACTGATTTAATCTAATTCCCCTCCCCCACTACAAAATTTGGGAAAGATTTGCTTTAGAACTAGCAGCTCCCTATAGAGGTAGCTTACAGACTCCCTTTTATCAGCTCACAGTGTAATAGAGAGATAAAAGGACTGCCTACACAAATAACTTTGGTTTAATGGAAACCGTGATAACTGCAAAGGTGACGTCCAAAGTCCAAAATCCTTTGAGAAATCTGAGAAGGGAGAGATTGTTCTCATGTGGCAGAGAGGGAGGGAGGAGGTAAGGCTTCCTAGGGGAAGTGATACCTAAATTACACCTTGAAGGAAGGGAGCTACTTCGATAGAGACAGCTGGGATTCCATTCCAGGTATGGGTGTTGGCACGAATTTCATTATGGTATGCACCCAAGAAGTCTCCTCTTCTCCCTCTTCCCTCCCTTGTTCACCCCCTCCATCTCCCCCCTCCTCCCCTCCTTTCTACTTCCCTCCCCTCTTATCCTGGTAGCTAAATTAGCACCTTTCCAACTAGACCCTGCTCGCCTAGCGCCTCACTTTGCCTTGAAGAGTGGGTAGAAGAATTTCAGGACTACCGACCAGAGATACATCTTTTACAAATGTTAAATGCTAATTTTTTTGCTTTTCTTGCCCATATGATCCAGAGCCTCAGGGCCTCTTACTAAAGCTGAGCCAAGAAAAACAAAGTAACCAGAATAGGCAAAAGGAGGAAGGTCTAGCTGGATGCAAGTGCCCTGAGTCCCTGGGCAGATCCCTAAGCAGAATCCCAAGTGCTCTTCCTCTTTCCTACCTCTCCAACTCTCTCCAACCCATCCTGCACACCACTGCCCTTTGATCATGTCACTTTTCTGCTCAAAACATGTTCAGTGGCTCCCTACTGCTTCCCTAAGAACATATAAAGTCTTCACCCTGGCATTCAAGGCCCCTCCAACAGCTGCATACAGTCAACATCCTAGGGATGGGGGAGAGGAGGGGCTGTCTGCTGGAGAATGGGAGGCAAGGCTGCAGAGAGAGTTAGGAAGAGGGTCCTAGGGATGCCCCAGAAACGAAGGACAGCTGACTCACTAGATATGCCTCTTTGTTCCTCTTGAGCAGGAATCTCCCTGAAACAGTAGAGGAGAAGCAAGTGAGATATGTGAGCATAGCAGGAGTGTTGTTATTCAGTCCTTTTTCCATCGTGTCTGACTCTTTGTGACTCCATTTGGGTTTTTTGTTGTTGTTGTTTGGATTTTTTTTTGAGAAAGATACTAGAGGGGATTGCCATTTCCTTTTCCAGCTAATTTGACAGATGAGGAAACTGAGGGAAATAGGGTTAAGTGACTTACCCAGGGTCACACACCTAGTAAGTGTCTGAGGCTAGATTTGAACTCAGCAGGAGAAGTCTTCCTAACTCCAGGCCAGACAATCTATCTACTGTGCCACCTAGATGCCCAGGAAGAGTAGTGGTAATCTATAGCAAAGTGGGGGGTTGAGGGGGAGGGGGAGTGTGTGTAGTGGAGAGAGAGTGAGTAGTATCTCCCCAGAGCCTGAAAAAGTACTCCTGTCCCTGGAGGGCTCTGGATCCCAGGCAACTCCACTATAGAAGAGAGCTTCTGGAACATTAGGCTATATGTAAACTTGGCTTTGATTCCAGGCATTTATTGTGGACACAAGCATGGAGCCAAGAGAGAGCAGGATGAAAAAAGTTGGGGGTGGGGGGAGGAGTAAAAAACAGTCCCCATTTAACTGAAACAGGAAGTTTGGGAAAGGGAGAAATCAAATATCTCATAGAATATGGAGCAGGGACCTTAGAGATCACCCAAGTCAGAGGTATCAAACATGTAGGTACAGATTAAAATGTAATTGGGAAATATTTAACAAAATAGATTAAAAAAATATAAAACAACATAGATACTGTTAATATGTACTTTTCTAAGTCAACATACAGAGAGCTAGGTGGTACAGTGGATAGAACACTAGGCCTAGAGTCTGGAAGATCTGAGTTCAAATCCAGCTTTAGAAACTTGCTAGCTCTGTGACCCTGGGCAAGTCACTTAACCCCTATTTGCCTCTGTCCATCATCTGTAAAATGGGGACAGACTGGAGAAGAAAATGGCAAACTATGCCAGTGTCTTTGCCAAGAAAACCCCATGAATAAAGTCCATGGGTTCACGTAGAGAACGACGTGACTGAATAACAACAGCACTGCCACCTAAACCCTTATGTAGAGGTTAGTGTTTCACAGCCCTGATTTAGGTCAACCTTTTCATTTTATAGAGGAGGAGACTGATGGCTAGAGAGGCAGAGTCATGAAGGGAAGGTCACCTAGGCATTGAGTAGCAGATATTGGATTCTAACCAAAGCCCACAGGTCCCAAATCTAGTGTTGTGTTGTGTTTTAGGGGAAGGGGGTTAGTGACTCATAAAATTGGAGAGATGGGATCCAGATTCTGAAGATCCTTGAATGCTGGCATGAGGAGTTATAATTTTATTTGTATGGGGAGTCACTGAAGGTTTTTTTGTTTTGTTTTGTTTTGCTTTTGTTTTTTTAAGTGAGGCAATTGGGGTTAAGTGACTTGCCCAGGGTCACACAGCTAGTAAGTGTTAACACTGAAGGTTTTTGAATAGAGTTACATGATGGAAGTAAAGTGGTTTACAGGATGCACTAGGAAGTGTTGGCATGGTAGGAATCAGAAGGACCAGTTAGAAGACCAGTAAAGTAACCTAGGGGAGACATAATGTGTCTGAACTAGAGTGGTTACAATGGAAGTTGAAAGAAGACAATGAATGAGAAAGATTGTCTAAGTAGAAGCTTGGCTTCAATCAGACATGATGAGAAGGAAAGGAAGGAGGGGAAAGAGTTAGGGGTAACCAGAGCCTAGGTAATTGGGAACCCTGGGCAACCTCAAGAAAACTAGGTAGAAAACATTTGGATGGGAAAGGGAATGATGTCAGTTTGGATATGTTGAGTTTGAGGAATAGGGAGGACATTTGGGGAGAAAAGTCTAACTTCTTGGAAAATACAGAATAATTTGGGAATTCAGGACTAGAACTCTAGGGGAAATCTTAGGGCTGGAGACAGAGACTTGGAAAACACCTTCACTAACCTAGTCGTTGATGCCATGGGTTGGGCCAAAAGTCATGATGTTTTAATAACTGTTTGAAAATGATTTTTCTTCATTTTTTGCCATTTACAAGATTTGATTTTTTACACATAATCTAAATTCATTTCCTAGATGTGCTGTATATGATGCTATGGTATTGTAAATTTAAAATAAAAAATAAAGGAGTTATTACATATTGAAACTCTGTGATTTGGGGCCCACCCTATATTTGGTATCTCATTAGACTGTAAAGGTCCTTGAGAACAGGATCTGTCTTTTGCCTTTCTTTTGTATCCCCAGCACTTAGCACATAGTAGGTCCTTAATAAATGCTTGTTGTTGAGATCACTAAAGAAGAGAATATTAGAGATAAAAGAGTCAACAACAAAACCTTGGGGAACATTTCTTTTACATTTGTTTTTATTTTATTTTTTTCTCAATTAAATACAAACAAAAAATGTTAACATTCGTTAAAAATAATTGAGTTCCATATTCTCTCTCTTCCCTCTTCCCCCCTTGAGAAGGCAAGCAATTTTATATAGACTATACATGTGTAGTCATGTAAAACATATTTGTTAGGCATGTTGCAAAAGAAAACAAAGACCCCAAAACACACAACCTCCCCCCTAAGAATAATAAAGTTAAAAATAGTTATGTTTCAGTCTGCATTAAGACTCTATTAGTTCTTTCTTTGGAGGTGGATAGCATTTTTCATCATAAGACCTTCAGAATTGTCTTGGGATCATTGTATTGCTAAGAATAGCCAAGTCATTCACAGTTGAGGAACATACAATATTGCTTTTATTGTGTATAATCATTTCCTGGTTCTGCTCATTTCACTCTTCAGCAATTTATCCAGGTCTTTCCAGGTTTTTCTGAAACCATCCTGCTCATCATTTCTTATAGCATAATAGTATTCCATCCCAATTATATACCACTTGTTCAGCTGGCATTGCCTCAATTTCCAATTCTGTACATACAAACCATTTCTACTTTTCTCTGATCACTTTGGAATACAGACCTAGTAGTGGTATTGCTTAGTCAATCTGTGTGCATGGGCAAGCACACGAGTGAGCAATTGAAAACACACACACACACACACACACACACACACACACACACACACACACACACACACACACACAGAGTTTTATAGCCCACTCTGGACATAGTTCCAATTTGTTCTCCAAAATGATTGGATCAGCTCACAAATCCACCAACTGTCCCTATTTTTCCACACCCCCTCCAACATTCGTCATTTTCTTTTTCTGTCATATTAGCCCATCTGATAGGTGTGAAGTGGTACCTCAGAATGGAACATCGACAAGGAGGGGCAATAAGATGAGAAACCAGAAAAAGACATAGTAAAGGAGTGAGCAGATATCATGTACCTTTCTCCAGTTTCAGTTTTCTCACTTGTAAAAATGAGGAAACGTGTCTTTTTTTCTATTTCTTTTAACATCTTTGTTACAAAGGAATGCTTGAAGAGTGAAGGATTTATTTGGATATGAGTGTTATATAAAAAAGACATTGGTAAGAATAATTTTTTAAAACAATATATAGATTGTTGTCATCGATCGTTCCTAACATCCCTTTCAGCTTGAAACATCTCAAATGGCAAAATAAGAACTAAAAATACAGAGTAGGAAGAGCTCCTAGAGATTTCTGGGTCAAGGCTATAGCTGCTTCTGAGACGAATGCATTTCCTCTTCCGGTTCTGTCCCTCCTCCTCTGTTTTCTCCCTCCCAGCACAGGAATGTGTCCACACCCTATACTTTCCCTCTGTGTTGTTTATGCCATTCCTGCAGGAACTGAGAGCACACATTGCTCAGTGTTTGTCCCCATTTATTAAGTGTGCTTGTTACTGGGGACACAAAGACAAAAGTGAAACAGAGCCTGCCCTCAAGGTGCTTACAGTCTCTCAAGAGAAACATCTTTTCCCCAAAGGAGTATAGGCAATTGTAAATGTATGAAGTAAATACAATATAATTTCTGGGGGAAGTGTCAGCAGCTAAGGACTCAGGAGGGTGGCATTGGAACCGAGCTTTGCAGGGGGACCGGGGATTTGGAGAGGCTGACCTGAGGATGAGAAGGAGACAGGGTACATTTCAGGCATGGGGGTGAGGGTCTATGTAAAGACACAAAGGTGGAAAATGGGATAAGCTGTGGAAGGAAAGGCAAGAAGGCCATTTTATGAAGAAAAACAATAAAACCCTGAAAGCCTGGAAGCAGGTTTTGTCTAGGGAAGGAGCACTGGACTTGGAGCCAGAAAAGAGAGGACTTTGATCTTTCCTCTGATACTTAGTAGCTCTGTATGACATTTGGCAAGTCACTTAACATTTCTGAGCCTCAGTTTCCACATGTGTAAAACAAGGATAATAACACCCACCTTACAGAACTATGATGAGGATTAAAAGAGGGCATTTAAAGGGGGCAGTTAGGTGTCACAGTGGACAGAGCTCTGGGCATGGAGTTAGGAAGACCTGAGTTCAAATCCAGCCTGAGATACTTGCTGTCTAAACCGGGCCAAGACATTTAATCTCTCTCTGCTTCAGTTTCTTCATCTGTAAAATGGGGTTAATAGCAATAATTGTCAAAGGGGTCAGTGACACAAAAAGTTGAGCCTCTTTAAACTAGAGAAAGGGCCTGCCTCCAAGGGAGTGGTTTCCTCTTCCCTGGGGGTATTTAGGTAGATGGTGGCTGGTCACTTCTCCGGGATGCTGGAAAGAGGATTACCGCTCAGGTAGGCATCGACCTAGATGTCTTCCATGAGCCATCAGAGATTCAGTGATTCTGGGACACCCTTCTCCTCCTCCCATCGCCAACTCTTTAGGAATGCAGCTTGAGCTGGGCAAAGGCAATCAGCCAGATGGAATGCTGGACAGCCTCCAAGTCCCAGTGAGCTCCCCAGTCTCCACCGCCACCCCCCTCTGGGGCTCCACCTCCAACTCCCACCCCTCTGCAGAACAAAGTGCAGTCCTGCCGGCTAGACATTCCAGCGCACTTAAAACATCTTGGTTGCTGCAGCTCTCAGCATTAGGCTGCTCACAGCTCTTCTCTTAACTCTCAGAAAGTTGTGCCAAGTCCCCTAATGCCCCTTCCAGATCCCGCAGATTGCCCAGCAGGGGAGCAGAGACATTTGTAGAGTATGCAGAAGCAATTGAACTAAGGAATTTTCTCTCCTGTTTCCTCCTCCTCTAGAAAACAAGCAATGGGGAGCTGGGGCGGTGGGGAGAAGGGGGACCAAAGTTGGAACCTGGTTGTGTTTGAGATTAGGGTCTTTGGAGCAAACTCTGTATTCTCTCTTCAGTACCATGATTTAGCAGCACTGCTGAGAGGTGAAGCTGAGAACCCAGAGCTAGGCAGTGGGTAGAGAACTGACTTGGAGTGAAGAAGCCCAGGATTCCAATCCTGTCACAGACACTTGCTAGCTGTGTGAAGCTGGGAAAGTCACTTAATCTCCCTAGGCCTCAGTTTCCTCATCTGTAAAATGAAGGGAATGGGGCCATGAGTCATTTATACCTCAAGCTGAACTAAGGTTCCCAGGGAAGGTCGGGATAGAGGGCAGTCATGTCACCGGGCTGCTGAAAGTAGGTCAGGGGGGCTAGTAAGAGGCAGGGTAGAGAAAGGTGCAGAATAGGCAGTCTAGGCTTTCTTTCTTTCTTTCTTTCTTTCTTTCTTTCTTTCTTTCTTTCTTTCTTTCTTTCTTTCTTAAAGAACAGCTTTCTGCATAGTTCACTTTAAAAATTTTTAAATAGTCTTTTATATTCTATTTAACATTTTATTTTTCCCAATTACATGTAAAAACAATTTTTAACATTTGTTTTTAGGGGCAGCTAGGTGGCGCAGTGGATAGAGCACCGGCCCTGGAATCAGGAGTACCTGAGTTCAAATCCGGCCTCAGACACTTAACACTTACTAGCTGTGTGACCTTGGGCAAGTCACTTAGCCCCAATTGCCTCACTAAAAAAAAATTAAAAAAAAAAATTAAAAAAAACCACATTTGTTTTTTTTTAAATTTTGAGTTCCAAATTCTCTCCCTCCCTCCCTCCCTCCCTCCTCTCTTCCTTCCTTGAGAAGGCAAGCAATTTGATATAGGTTATTCACGTGCAGTCATGCAAAACATTTCCATATTAGTCATGTTGTGAAAGAAAAGAAACCCCCTCCCACAAAAAAAAAAAAAACACACAAGAAAAACAAAGAAAGTTTTTTTAAAAGTTTGCTTTAATCTGCATTCAGACTCCATCAGTTCTTTCTCCTGGAAGTGGATAGCATTTTCTATCATGAGTCCTTTGGAATTGTCTTGGATCATTGTATTGTTGAGACTAGCAAAGTCATTCGCAGTTGATCATTGTACAATATTGCTGTCCATGTGTAGGATGTTCTCCTGGTTCTGCTCATTTCACTTTGCATCCATTTGTGTAAATCTTTCCAGGCTTTTCTTTTCCTTTTTTAAAATGGTATTTTATTTTTCCAATTACATGTAAAGATAGTTTTCAACATTCATTTTTGTAAGATTTTGAGTTCCAAATTTTCTCCCTCCCTCCCCCCCAAGACAGCAAGCAATCTGATATAGGTTATACAGTACAATAATATTAAACATATTTCTACATTAGTCATACTGTAAGAGAAGAATCAGAACAAAAGGAAAAAACCACAAGAAGAGACCAACAAAAAGTAGTGAAAAAAGTATGCTTCAGTTGATATTCAGACTCCATAGTTCTTTTTTTGGATGTGGAGAGCATTTTTCATCATGAGTCTTTTGGCATTGTCTTGGATCATTGTATTGCTGAGAAGAGCTAAGTCTATCACAGTTGATCTTCACTCAATGTTGTTACTGTGTACAATGTTCTCTAGGTTCTGCTCATTTCACTGAGCATCAGTTCATGTAAGTCTTTCCAGGTTTTTCTGAAATCCGCCTGCTCATCATTTCTTACAGCACAATAATATTCCATTACATTTGTAGACCACAATTTGTTTATCCATTCCTCAATTGATGGTCATCCCCTCAATTTTCAATTCTTTGCCATTACAAAAAAAGCAGCTATAAATATTTTGTACATTTGGGTCCTTTTCCCTTTTTTGTGATCTCTTTGGGATATAGATCTAGTATGGTATTGCTGGGTCAAAGGGTATGCACAGTTTTATATCCTTTTGGGCATGGTTCCAAATTGTGCTTCAGAATAGTTGGATCAGTTCACAACTTCACCAACAATGCATTAATGTTCCAATTTTCCCACATTTTCTCCAACATTTACCATTTTCCTTTGCTTTGGTCATAGTAGCCAATTGACTAGGTGTGAGGTGGTACCTCAGCATAGTTTTAATTTTCATTTCTCTAATCAGTAGCAATAGAAAACATTTTTTCATATGGCTGTAGTTGGCTTTAATTTCTTCATTTTCCAGTTTTTTCTGAGAGCATTTTGCTCATCATTTCCTATAGCACAATATTATTCTATAACATTCATATACCACAACTTGCTCCACCATTCCTCAATTGATGAGCATCCCCTCAATTTCCAATTATTTGTCACCACAAAAAGAGCTGCTTTAAATATTTTTGTACATTTTTTTTCCTTTTTGTTTTTGATCTCTTTGTGATACACATCTAGTAGTGGTACTGCCGGATCAAAGGATATATACAGTTTTATAGCCTTTTGGGCATAGTTCCAAATTGTTCTCCAGAATGGTTAAATCTGTTCACAATTCCACCAACAACACATTAGTGTCTCATTTTCCCCCACATCCTCTCCAACATTTTTCATTTTCCTTTTCTGTCATATTAACCAATCTGACAGGTGAGGGATTGTACCACAGGGTTGAAATGTGTCCTTGTGCAGGTTCCTGCCTCCTACTAGCTCTGCTTTCTGGGGCAAAACAGGGCAAAACTACCTTTTCTGCCAAATCACAGTCTTTCAAGTACTGAAAGATAGCTATTATGTGGACCAAGTAAAAGAGTCTTCTATTCACCAGGTTGAAATCTCAGTTCCTTTAGGAGATCCTTCTGTGGCATTAACTTAGAGCTCTTCATTGTCTGGCTTGCCTTCCCCCATGATTAATATAATTCTTCTTTCTCTCTTTCTCTCTCTCTCTCTCTCTCTCTCTCTCTCTCTCTCTCTCTCTCTCTCTCTCTCTCTTTCTCTCCTCCTCCTCCTCCTCCTCTCCTCTTTCTTTCTCTCTCTCCTTCCCTTCTTCACCCCCCTTAGCTCCTTATCTTCTTTCCTCATGTTCCTCTTGATTTCTTCTCCACTTTCTCTTCCCTTCTTCTTGACATTAGTTGGTTCTGACATCTCTAATCCTCATTATATTGAAACAATTGGCTGGTGTGTAGTTTGAATGCCATCTACCTCATCCACTGGTCTTGATTTACTGCTGGTTTTGCCTCTGGATCATCAAGCATTATCAAATCATCTCTCCTTGCATTGCTCAGCCTTCTATCTGATTTTCAGTTTGTTGCTTAAGATTTGTAACACACACACACACACACACACACACACACACACACACACACACACACAGAGGCTTCCAGAAATCCCATGCCCACATTGGTATGACAGAGTTCACAGTTCAGTCATGTGTTCAGTTTCTTACAGACAACTGACTTTCTTTTCTGGTATTTTGTCTTAGAAGGGCCAGTAAGAGAGCAAGTCTGTTACATCATTCCATTCTGGCATTCAAGGGTTTGGCCCCAAGATGTTATGAGCTAGTGGATTTGAAGGTGTTTCTAAAAAAATAAATAAATAAATAAATGCTTTCCTGATCCCCATGTGCAGACTTTTATTGTTCTACAAATTTAAAATGCAATAAATTGTAGGGGTGGGGGTGGGGGTAAGAGAATTTAAAAGCTACTCTGGCCAGAGATACAAACATAACAAAACCCTTAATAGATGCTAATAGTCTCTATACTGAAGAATATTTCTTCAGTAGTCCTATAGCAGTTAAAACAACAACTAACAAAACTATGAGCATTAAATAAATGCAAAAGCTTTTCATCTGACTCTGGGGTAGAATAATGCCTCAGAAGAGGAAAGACGAATTTAACATTTTTGCAAATATATGATAAAACTACCTTGAAAAGGGGGGGGGACCCAACCTTCTCTAAACAAAAGTTTTGCCAAGATCGGAAATCATTTCTGCAGTTGTTTACAATGCTCCGGAAGCCCATCCAAAGTCAATACTGGCGGCTGCTGGCTCCATATTTCTGTTGCATATTATTTGCCATCAGCCATTGCAAGGGCATCCATAATAGCTCCGTCCTGGAACTATTCCTGGGATTAGGTCCACTCCCTTGAAAAACAAACTCTGGCAATAAGTCAGTCGTCCCCAATAAAAATCCTGGTTTTTGAGGGCCTAATCAAGTTTTCCAGAACAACCATCCAAATTACAAACGGCATGCAGAATATTTGACTCAGGAGGGCCAGATTGTGCTTTTTCATTTGAGAGGTGCCAGCATGGAAATTTCCATTGCCCTCCAATGATTGGTTCACTGATTGTCAAACAATCCAATTCTATCTAGGAGGCGTGACCCTGGCTGTGTGAAAAGTCTGAAACCCAAGACCCTTCCCTTTAACACTTTTTTCTTTGACCCAAGAGAGTGCTTCATTTTTGCCAAGGAATCACAGTGAGAAATTCTCACTGTGCATTATTTTAAGGTGCAAGAGAAATCCTTAAGATAGAGTTGGCCCTTTCAACCAGGTTCAAAGTCACTTTCACCTACTTACATAGTTGGGGTAAAAGCTCATGCTTACAGTTGACCAGAAGCCTAGCTTTTATTTTATTCATGAAAGGTAAATCCCTAGTCATGCTGGATAGGTTAGTTATTCCTTAGCAGAAAGGTTCTTCCCTTATAGTCAACTGATTCCAAAGGGAGGGGTCTGTGTATAGATTTCAGGCAGTCTATGAATTTGTTGTTTTTTAAATTTTTATTTTTTGAATAATATTTTGAATTATATTCTATTTCCCCCAATTACAGGTAAAAAAATTTTTTTAACAAAATTATTTTTGAGTTCCAAATTCTCTTCCTCCCCCCTTCCTTTCCATAGTAAGTAATTTGATATGTTATACATGTGTAATCCTGCCAGAAATTGTTTTTTTTAAATATTTTCCTAACTATATTTCAATATAATTGACTTTCTGTGCATTTTACATTATACATTTAAAACCATTATTCTGAGAAGGGGTACCTAGGCTTCCCCAGATTGCTAAAGGGTTCTAAAAGGTTAATAACCCCTGATTTATCAAATTTTGCTGCAGATCTTTCAAGAAAAATCATTTCACAAAGCTATCGAATGTTAGAAGTGAATGGAAGGAAGGAAATAAGCATTTTATCAAGTACCTACTATGTGCCAGGCACTGTGCTAAATGCTTTACAAATATTATCTCATTTGATACTCACAACAACCCTAAGAGATAAGTGCTATTCTTTCCCCCATTTTACAGTTGAGAAAACTGAGGCAGACAGATTAAATGACTTGCCCAGGGTCACACAAGGATGGATTTGAACTTAAGTCATCATGACTCCAGGCCCAGCACTGCATCCACTGCACCACCCAGCTACCTAAGGAATTTCAGAGGTCATCTAATTGAACTTTCTCACCATATCTTTCTCAAAAAGAACTTTGGACTTTGAATCAAAAGGACCTGAGTTTGAGACCCAGCTACTCACTAGCTGTGTGATTGTGGGCAAGACATGTCTCCCTTCTATAAAATCAGAGAAGGAAGGAGGTGTACAAATTGATCTCTGAGGTCATTTCCAACTGGGGGTATGCTGGTAAATGTTTAACAACCAGCTCTCCAAAGAAAACATGCACATGACACACTTTTAATCTGCACTAATAACATTTTCTTCATCACTAAAGTAGCTCCCTCATTCCCCTCCTTTCTCCTGTAATCATGCCTAATCAGTTATGCAGTCACGTGTTCAAAAAATTATAGACATTTTAATTAGTCACTGAAAACAGTGATCTCTTGGAGTGCACATTATGAGCCATCTTGAAACCATTACCATCATTCTACAGAAACAAGTTCTATATTTCTTCTAATTCCAGAATTAGAGTAATTTTTCTATTTATATTCACCCTTCTTTTATGTTTATTATTCTTCTACTTGGCAGATTTTCAAATGAACTTGTTGATGTCACTGGACAGTTGTTCAGTAGAGTTTCTATAAGATTGTAACCAATATACCAGTAGTACAGAGAAGAAAGTCACATCTGAAGAGTTTCTTTTCTCACAAATGTTAGTTTACATATAAATATTGTTTAAAACAGAGCAATATACGTAATTGAACTTTGAGTACATTTAGCAATTAATATAGCACTTGTTATTAGCCGGGAGAAAAGTAAATCTTTTATGTTGTAAATAGCTATTTATTTAATCAATTGGTTAAGTGGCTAAAGATGAAAAAATGAGTTTCTAACCCTCAACAAGAGACCCTGCAAACCTCTCCTACTATTTTCTTCCATGTATTTGTGTGAACGAGCATTTTCACTTTATTCTTGTTTTAAAACAAAACACAACAATAAACTGGATGCAGAACCAAACTTAAGATGGTATTTATTTGGTGTTGAACCAAATATTGCAAATCTTTGTTCAAATAAAAAGTCTAACATTGACATTGTGTATGTATGATTGTTATGTTGTGTTAAACATCTCCCAAGTTGTAATTTATTTGTTATTTATATTCAACAAAATTTGTAAAATAAATGCATTCACTCTGAGTCTTTCAGATAATAAGTATGAGGTCTTGTTATACTACTTGTAATTCTTCTTTTTTCTTTTTTTTTTAGTGAGGCAATTGGGGTTAAGTGACTTGCCCAGGGTCACACAGCTAGTAAGTGTTAAGTGTCTGAGGCTGGATTTGAACTCAGGTACTCCTGAATCCAGGGCCAGTGCTCCATCCACTGCGCCACCTAGCTGCCCCACTACTTGTAATTCTTACAAAATGTCCCACATAAAATATTTGTGACTTTTATAGTGTTTTTTCATTTTCTTCAGTTTTCATAATTATAAGTAGAATAAAATTTCATAGGTTATAACTATAATTATATAATGTAAAATTTTAATTTGAAGCTCTTGAGGGGCAAAATTTATCATTGTAATTATTGTAAGCACTTAATGTATACATCGAGGGCAGTCAGGCAGCTCAGTGGATAGAATGCCAGGTCTGGAGTCAAGAAGACTCATCTTCCTGAGCTCAAATCTGTCCTCAGACACTTACTAGCTGTGTGACCCTGGGCAAGTCGCTTAACCTTGTTTGCTTCAGTTTCCTCATCTGCCAGATGAGCTGGAGAAGGAAATGGCAAATCACTCTAATATCTTTGCTAAGAAAACCTCAAATGGGGACACGAAGAGTCAGACACGATTGAAATGACTGAAGAGAAAGAACAACAAATGGATAAATCTAAAATGATTATGAGTAATATATTAAGTTACTTGAGGATTCATAATATTTTGCTCTTGTTAAAAAGGGCTGTGGGGGGGCAGCTAGGTGGCGCAGTGGATGGAGCACCGGCCCTGGATTCAGGAGTACCTGAGTTCAAATCTGGCCTCAGACACTTAACACTTACCAGCTGTGTGACCCTGGGCAAGTCACTTAACCCCAATTGCCTCACTAAAAAAAAAAAAAAAGTGCTGTGGAATAAAAACATTCAGAACCACTGGACTCGATGATCTCCAAGGTCCCTTCCAGTTCTGAATACTGAAATACTAGCCCCTTTCCCCCTTAAAATTGTAATCCATAGTCCAGCTCTCCAAATTCTCAGTTAACATATTGAAGGCAGTCCTCAAAATCTTGGATGTGGAACACTGCATAAAATATCAGACTTTTTCAATATATTGGTTCATTTTACTGAATGCCTTTATTGCACCTCTTATTTATTATTTGTTATTAGGGATAACTGTCTGAGAGGGGGAGGAAGGAGGAGAGAACCCACATTAGGAAATGTAAGTGATGTCAAAACAAAATATCTCAATATAATTTTAAAAATTACTTATGAGCTGCTGTGAGTCTTATCTGTTTTCTGAATTCTGTCTCAGGCTAGTGGTAGGTACCTTCTTATAACTCTTCCTTGAGGCTACAATAGATCGTTATTTTGTAGCATTCAGCTAAAACTCTAATAATTTTTTACCACAAATAATTTCTACCACACGGTATACACATGTATTCCTGTCTTTCTCCCTTCCCCCTTCCCAATCATCCTTTAGGTGCTCTCTTCCCCTATTAGAATGTAAACTCCTTGAGGGCAGGCAATGTTTCACTTGCTTGTATTTGTATTCCCTTCCTAGTATTTAGAACAGTTACTGACAAATAGTAAAAACTTAATAAATGCTTTCTATAAATATATAAAATACAAATAGTACTGTTTGTTAAAATTAATTACTATTATTATAGCAGTTTGGGGCAAGCATATTTTAATTTATGAATATTACATACCAGTAAAGGATTGACCACATGTCTCTCTAGCTTCTCCAAGTCTCAGGCTGCCTGATAGAGAAAGCAGGGAGAGAGTTTCAGTATGCCAGTTAGTGCAAGGAGGAAGAAAGGCCCAGGATACCTAGAAGATCTACAAGACCTCAAAGAGTGTGCACCAAGAGAGTGCTCATGGTGTCTACCAAGGTTTTGTGTCCTCTTTTGATAGAAGTGGGTCAATATATATTGATCAAAGCTAATTGGGGGGCAGCTAGGTGGCACAGTGGATAGAGTACCAGCCCTGGAGTCAGGAGTACCTGAGTTCAAATCTGGCCTCAGACACTTAACACTTACTGGCTGTGTGACCCTGGGCAAGTCACTTAACCCCAATTGCCTCATTAAAAAAAAAATCTAATTGGGTAGTATCATTCAATCCCATTGATTGACATGATTTGAAGGTGGTCCACATTAAAATGGACTCTACAGATGATATCAGGGAAAAATATACAAAAGACCCTCACTGAACTTGCTCAAGGCAAAGTCCATTATCTAGGTGTGGTTTGATCCCATCACTCCTTCACTGAGCTAGTCTGTCTCCATTTATTTTGTTCCCTTGGGTATATCCTCAGACACTTGACACTTACTACCTGTGTAACCCTAGGCAAGTCACTTAACGCCCATTGCCCTGCAAAAAAAACCCCAACAAAAACAAAAAATACTCCATATAAAATAATAGAGTTCCAAATTAAAATGTAAATGCTTCTGGGCCAGGTGATACTGTCTTAATGCTTTTATCTAAAATCACCTTCAAGCTTTTGTTTATCAGATCTTACAGGAGTAGGACATGGCACGCAGCATCAGGGATGCTACAACTGAAAGGGAGTTCAGATGATCACTTGATTCAGCTCCCTGCCTTCAGGTAGGCAGGGC
Organism: Dromiciops gliroides; assembly: GCF_019393635.1. NCBI lineage: Eukaryota > Metazoa > Chordata > Mammalia > Microbiotheria > Microbiotheriidae > Dromiciops > Dromiciops gliroides. The sequence goes on from NC_057862.1 coordinate 152,272,991, forward strand.
AGGGGATTACTCCCCTCTTTTGACAGATTAAATAGCCTAGGTACAGGTCTCCTGCACAATGCTGTCTATATAAAATTTTGGAGGGTAATGGGGCAACAGGAGCAGAGAGACAGGCACTGAGAGATAGGTGAGTGCCAGGGGCGAATTTTGCCAACTCTGTGGTTTGCCAAGGCCTGGCCCTGCCCAGGGGCCTGTAGCCAATCTTATTCCCTCATTACTTGGGCTCTCATTCCAGGGCTGCTGGCTTTTTGCCTGGCACTGTGTACAGCGTTTGCTTGGATACCCATCTGGAAGTGGGAGTCAGGGCATTCATTTTAGAAAGGGAGAGATCTGAGGGGGGTGCGGGGGGAAAGGCAGCACTTGGGACACTCACCTTGCATAGCATCCAGTCCTTTGGTAGAATGAAGGGGCCAGATTGGATGAACTCTGATGCCCTTCCTGCTCCAAACCCTATGAACATGAAGAAAGTAAGTCTGGGAAATACTAGACTGCTTGCTCCTTTGAACCCTGCCTGGTACATCTGGGTGGGGAATGTGACCAGCCAGCAGCCCACTCCCACATTATCTCCTACATCCCTGGCTAGCTAGTGAACATTTACAGAAAATTTTGAGTCAAAGCATTCTAGGCCATAGGCAGGATTTGGTATTACTGGGCCCTCAGAAATAGTTATAGGGTATATAAAAATGGATATAATTGGAAGTGAGGTAGGAGACTCCACACTGGGGTCCAGGAGTCTCTAAAGAGAGTAAATGCCCTCAAATGCCCCTCAGTGAGTCTAGCCTCATATGGAGGTAAGAGAGACTATTTATTTTTAGTGGTGATGGATATTGTGGGGAGGAAGGAAAATATAACCAATATTTTTTAGAAATTATTTTTAGCACTCTTTATAAATTTAGAGTATAACACATGACTCAGTTTGCCCATAAAATGTTTGATATATTTAGAAATGTTAAGGCCAAAGAAAAAACATGGAAAAATTAGGGAGAGAATATTTTTTCTTTTCCATACCCCATTTGGGGAGTAAACCTAAAAAGTATAAATAATATGACTTTTCTAAAAAAAAAAATAATTCTCTGTTTTTTCTTCTAGGCCTTCATGTAGCTCTTGCCAGAAATTCATTTAAGGAAGAGGTTATAGGGGCACCACGTGCGTGCACACACACACACACACACACACACACACACACACACACACCCCACTCCACACCACACCGTTCCATACCTTATCACACACAGAATGACTACAGTAATGCAGAAGAAAACAACACAAAAAACAGATGAAGTCAGATGAGAAGCAAATATTTTTCTTACCTCCTTAGAGGTAATACCGATGTGGAAAGTCACAAAGTACTCTCTCTATTCACTGGGGTTGTGGCCCATGGGGGATGGTCACCACAGTTTCATAGTCTCTCTGAGTCCATACTCCAAAAATTGTAGTTCATGAGCCCCCATCAATGTGTTTATCTTTTACAAGTCAACCAGAGGACCTCATTAGTCAGAGCAAAAGCATTTCCTGAATTAGTTAGAAACATAATGTCTCCCTCATAAACCAAGGGCCATTCTTTCCAAATTGTACCTGGTATCAATGGGCAAAATGAACACAAGTAGAGTTCACAAGAAGAGAGGAGCACTGGTAAGGAAAACATGTTGATAAAACACATTTATTCATGGACTACTTATACTTTTTACATTGCAGGGCCCCTACTCCTTGCTAGGAGAGACTTCTTGATTGGAATAGGTATTCTCTTGCATATGCTGGATCTACTCTTTTTTGGGTACATTACTCTGTTCAGGTGGCCAGAGTCTCTGCTGCAACAGGTTCCACTTTCAAGAGGTTGGAATAATAGGAATCCGAGTCTCATCAAAAAAGGAAGAATTAGTTGTTGCCATGGAAATTATGGCAATCTTGGGAGATCACTTTCCTAGAATTTGTAATAGATTGGTAGGAAATCTGAGAATAGTTTCACAGACATCCTAGGTTTTAGAAGAACAGGTTTCTTTTTTTAATCTTATTTTTCAGTTAACAAGCATTTATTTTCCCTCCTTCCTACCCTTATATGAAGCTGAAGTTCATCCCTCTATAACTCCATCCATTATTCTGATTTTATCTTCTGAGGCTAGGTTGTGCTGGAGTCAGCTCAAACTGGCTCTTCCAATTATTAAATTTTCAGTGTGGGCATTTACACTTCATAAATTGGCTACATATCAAGGCTTGATTTATTGTTTTGTTGATTGCCTAGCCTTAAGAAAGTGGTAGGGAAAACGTTAGTAATGAAGATTAAACTTAAAAGTATGTTATTCCTACATTTTTTTCTGGTAGAGCCAATAGTTAAATATTTACTATCATATCTTTCCTTTGAGGCTACCCAGAGTAAGTCTATTCCTTCTATGTGATAGTCCTTAAAATGTGTAAAGTCAGGTATCATGTCCTCTTATGTTTTCTCTTCCCTAAGTTAACATCTCCAAATATCTTCCTTTAATGACATGAGGTACTTTGCCTGAGAGCAGTGGGCACATGGGAGGTTTGGGGTTTTTTGTTTTGTTTTGTTTTGTGAGGCAATTGGGGTTAAGTGACTTGCCCAGGGTCACACAGCTAGTAAGTGTTAAGTGTCTGAGGCCGGATTTGAACTCAGGTCTTCATGAATCCAGGGCTGGTGCTCTATCCACTGTGCTACCTAGCTGCCCCTGTTTAGGGGTTTAATGTGGCCAAAAGGAAGGAGAGAGGAGGGAGAAACATTTAATGGAGATAAGTACAGAAGAGCTGGTAGGAGTTCAAGATAAATTACAGAATAATAGAATCTCAGAAACTATTTAGTCTAACCCATAGCTTAAGAAGAGTCTTCTCTACAACATACCTAACAAATGGTCATTCAGCCTTTGCTCGATGATCTTAAGTGAAAGAGAACTCACTACCTCTCAAAGTAGCCCATTTCCCTTTTGAGTAATTCTAATTATCAGGAAGTTTTCCATTACATTAAGCCTTAATGCAACTTTTGCAACTTCTGCTTGTTTTTGGTCCTAGTTCTGTGACCTGGGACCAAGTGGAACAAATGGAATTCCTCTTCTCTAGAATAGATCTTCAAATGGTCTACCACATCTTCCCAGAGTCTGTTTTCTTTTCCAGGCTCAATAATGCCAATTTCTCCAACTGATCCTTGCATACCATGTACTAGAGGCCCTTCACAGGTTTCTCTCCTCTGAATCTTCTCCATCCTAACCCTCTCCACCTAGCTCATCAACATTCTTCCTATACTGTGATGCCCAGAACTGGACAAAATACTCCAATCATGGCTTGGGGTCTGGCAGAGTATAGCAGGACTATCACCTCCTTTTTCCTAGATGCTATTTCTCTCTTAGTACAACCTAACATTGCATTAGCTTTCTTGGCAGTTATTTCACTGGTGAAACATACTTATTTAGAAGTCCACTTTTCTTTTTTTTCTCCATTCATTCTTTCATTATTTATTTATTTTTGGATTTATGGAATAAAACATTTCCATAACATAGCATAAGAAAAAAAGATGATTGCACATGAAACTACAAATCTATTATGTACAGTTTGCTATTCCTTTTAAATATATTATAAATTTATCATGTAAATCTTTCCTCTATTTTTCTACCCCCCTCCCCCTGCCCTAGAGATGTCTACCATTAGGCACAAATAGGTGTGCATGTGTGTGTGTGTGTGTGCATGTATATATGTATGTATATTCTATACCCACTTCTGTGTATCTGTACTTTCTCTGGATGCAGATAGCATCTTTCTTCATATGTCCTTTATAGTTAATTTGGGTACTTATAATAGTCAAAATGACTTATTTGCTCAAAGTCATTCTTAAAACAATATTGCTGTTACTGTATAAAATGTTCTCTTGGTTCTGCTTATTTTGCTCTTCATTATGTTGTGTAAATCTTTCCATGTTTTTCTAAGATCATTGAGCTTATTATTTCTTATAGCACAGTAGCACTTCTTTACATTTATATACCACAACTTGTTCAGCCATTCCCCAATCGATGGGCATCCCTGAAGCTTCCAGTTCTTTGCTACCACAAAGAAAGCTGCTAATACAATGATCCAAGACAATCCCAAAGGACTGATGATGAAGCATACTATCCACCTCTGAAGAACTGATATTGATTGAAGACAGACTGAAGCATGCTATTTTTCTACTTTCTTTCATTAAAAAAATTTTTATTCGAGTTTTCTTGTACAAAATAACTAATATGGTAATGTTTTACATAATCATACATGTATAATCCATATCTGATTGCTTACTCTCTCAGGGAGGGAGGAAAGGAGGGATAAAAATTGGAACTCAAAACTATAAATAAAAATGTTTATTACTTAAAAATAAAATAAAATGAGAGGGGAAAGAGAGCTGTTGTTTTTTCTTTTTCAAAGCAACTGCTGCCTTCCCGTGTTCTCACACATCTTGGTGCACCTCAAAATTTAAAGCTATCTAGAAATGGAATGGGCTGACTCAGGAGGTAGTGAGCTCTTCAGCACCAGAGGCCATAGAATCCTTAGAGTTATCACTCTGTGATCTTAGAATGAAAGCAGAGGCTATAGAACCACTCACTGGGAATGTTGCAGTAGAGATTCATGTTTGAGGTAAGGGTTAGGGGTAAGAGATCACCATAGGATTTGGAACTAGAAGGGATTTTGGAGATATATGGTCCAACCCCGTAATTTTACTGATGAGGAAACAAGTTCAGAGTGATTTGCCCAAGGTCACACAGTTTATTAGTAACTGAACTTGGACTGGAGTCTTCTAACTCAAATCTGTTGCTTTTCCTACATCACAATCTGAGTTGATCTTAGTGACTTTCCAGCCCAGAAATTAATATAAAGAGAATGGAGGCATTATTGGGGGCGGGGAGTAGGAGGAGAGATATAGTGAAAAGACTGAAGGAAGAAGGTAATATTTAATCCTAATTCAAAGACATAAATTGCTTTCCAGTGAAATATCAGGCATTTATTAGATCACTTAAGGAAATTATTTGAAGGCTTCCCTCATGCCTGTCAAATTTCTTCATATAAGTGGCCATGTATTCTGACTGTGCCTAAGTTTGGTCAAGGCTTTGACCTAGTTGATTCTTTCCTACTCTCTTGTAGCTAAAGAGCTGGGCTTTATTAGTAAGGAAGGAAAGAAGGGAGGAAGAGAGGGAAGGAGAAGGGAAGAAAGAAATTAAGAAAGAAAAAAAGGAACAAGGAAGAGAGGGAGGAAGGAAGACAGGAAGGAAGGAGAGAAGAGAGGGAGGGAGGAAAGGAGGAAGGAAGGAAGTAAAAGAGGGAGGGAGGAAGGAAGCAAGGAAAGAAATAAACGAGGAAGGAAAGAGCAGAGGGAAGAAAGGGTAGGAGGAAAAGAAGAAAGGAAACAAGAATTTGTTAAGCACTTACTATGTGCCAGGAACTGTTCTAAACACTTTATGAATATTATCACATATGATCCTCACAATAGCCCTAGTAGGAACTATTATTATCCCCACTTTACAGTTGAGGAAACTGAGATAAACAGAGGTTAAATGAGCTGCCCAGGGTCATATAGCTATTGTGTCTAAGGCTGGATTTGAACTCATGTCTTCCTGAAACCAGGCCCAAGACTCTATTCACTACAGCACTTTTATCAGTGTGTAGAAGAAACAAGGACAACATGGTACAATAGAAAGACCTTTGAATTAGAGTCCAAGGACCTTTGTTCAAATACTGGCAGTTGTCACCTAATAACTATATAACCTCAGACAGCTCTCTTAACCTCCATGGGCCTCAGTTTCCTCACCTGTATGCCAACACTTACCTTCCTTTCTTCCTTCCTCTTCCACCCTCTTCCCCCACCCCCAATCATCCCCATACCAGAAGGACAAGTCTCTAATGATCATTCTCCAGGAAGTGCTGAGCAGATCCAATTGCAAAACATTCCCCCAAAGCATCAGGTTTCTTCTTTCCTTCCTTCCTTCCTTCCTTCCTTCCTTCCTTCCTTCCTTCCTTCCTTCCTTCCTTCCTTCCTTCCTTCCTTCCTTCCTTCCTTCCTTCCTTCCTTCTCTCTCTCTCTTTTTCTTTCTTTTTCCATTTCTCTTATTTTGTTTTGAAATTTGGATAAAAATACACTTGAAACATTCATATTCTTTTCCAAAAAAGAAAAACAATCTCAATAAAGTAGTGCTTCAATTGCTTGGCATTTCCAAAGATTAAAGGGTTCCACACAAGTGGAACAGAAGCTTAACTCTTTAAGTACCAAAGCCTTGAGATTTCAATCATCTAGGATGGTAATCTTTTTTACAGGGTATGACTCACTCTCCTATCTTATTAAACAGAAGATACTGAACTTATTTTAACCTTTCCTTGATGACTCAACATCACCTTTTTTTTAAACACTAGTTATTGTACTGGGCTGAACAGAGATACCCTCAGGGACTATTTTGGGTTATAGGATGATTTTGCCCCAACAACAATAGCATAAGCAAACAAAAGGAGGCAACCATGCAATGGAAAGATGTTAGATTTAGCATCAAAGGATTTGCTTTTGAAGCCTTGATCTGCCATTAACCAGCTGTGGGACCTTGGTCACATCCTCTCACCAGGCTTCAGTTTCCTTATGTATGAAATGAGGGGGAGTAGACCTCGAAGGTCCCTTTCTATTCTAAATCTATAATCCTATGAATTCTGACTGTCATTCGCTACAGGAATGCCTTGGGCAAGTCACTTCTTCTCAAGGGCCTCAATTTCCTCATTTGTAAAATGAAGGGGTTAGACTAGATGACTTTTGTGGTCTCATGCAAATTTAAATCTGTGACCCTATAATGTATAAGCACTCAGTCTGTAGAGTACTGGGTGCCTTTAAGGACCTTGCAGGGTAGTAGGGGAACAAGACAGTCTGTGGAAGCCAGATTATAGAGAGCTTCAAAATGTATTTTCTCTGTTAGACAAGTAGTCTCTACTGGACACTACTCTCCTAGGTGTGCTATCTCTGCTGGTTACTGCTAGGAAAGGCTCCACTTGATATGTGATTGTGGGCCGACTTTCTGTTTCCAGTTCCTGTTTTCAGCTCCCTTATGAGGAGAGTGGGCTTTACTGTGCTTTTTTTATTTGAAGCACCAAGAGCTTTACACAGTAAAGCCCACTCTCCTCATAAGGAAGAAGGAATCCTCTAGTCAAGAACCCTAGCTGAAAACATAGTTTCAGTGCCAACCTTGGTCTTTCAGTCTCCACTAGACATTGTTCCACTGCACAACTCATGGTTCTATACCATGTGATCCTTCCAGCTGTTCCTCCACTGGGTCCTTCCAAATGCTGCTCCAAAGTATGCTGCTTCATTGCTTGGTTGTCATTTCTACCTCTACTTCAGACTAGTTGACACCATGGCTTAGCAAATTGCAATACATTTTCAGAATGAGCCCCCATCCTGAGACCAGCAATAGTCTTCCATATTTTGTTCCCTTGGAGTCTCAGCTCTGATGCATGTTTATCTCCCGAGTAGCAGAGTCTTGGCCCTGGGCAACTGTCTCTTGGTCCTCTTGATGAATACAACTTGACTCCACCAAGTGCTTCTATTGAAAGAGGCTATTGCCTATAGCCTTGGTTCTTAAACTGTGGGTCTGAACCCCATATGGAGTTGTGTGACTGAATATGAGGATCACAAAAAGTTTATGTATACCTATTTTATCTGGGGTTGCATACAAATTTCTCAGACAAAAAGGGGTTGCAAGTGGAAAAAGTTCAAGAAGCCCTGGCCTATAGGATGTAGGGAAGAGAGAGGGATCACCTCCATTCCTCCTTCTGCTAGAAGATGACTGTCTTGACTCTCTTTAGAGCTTGATCATTTACCTTGGGTCAGCTTCTTCACTTTTCAATGTTAAGTTTCTCCCATTAGTCCATATCAATGAATGGGGAGAGGAAAAAGCACTGGGGCAGGTCCATGGGCTGGGACAATCTTCAGCCAAGTATACTGACCCTTTCCTATGCAAATGAATCACACAATAGTAACTGTGGAAAAGAGAAAAGGAAAAAAATTGTACAAAAAATATTTATAGCAACTCTTTGTGGTGGCTAAGATTCGGAAATCTAAGGAATGTCCATCAATTGGGGAATGACTGAATAAGCTGTGGTATATGATTGTAATGGAATATTATTGTGCTATAAGAAATGAAAAACTGGATGGTTCCAGAAAAACCTGGAAAGACTCATATGAATTGATGTATAGTGAAGTGAGCAGAACTGGGAGGACATTGTACACAGTGACAGCAGTATTGTTCTATGGCGGTTGTGAATGACTTAACTACTCTCAGCAATACAATGATCCAAGACAATCTCAAGGGACTAATGATGAAGCATACTATCCACTCCCAGAGAAAGAACTGATATTGATTGAATACAGACTAAAAAAAAAAATAAAGAGTACTTGTGCATTGTACACACATAACTGATATCAGATTGGTTGCTGTCTTGTAGAAGGGGGAGAAAAGTGAGGGAAGGAGAAAAATTTGAGACTCTAAATCTTATAAAAATGAATGTTGAAAACTACCTTTACATGTAACTGGAAAAAATAAAATAAATGTTTTTTGCAAAACAACAACAACAACAAAACCAAAATGTAACAGGGGCAGCTAGGTGGCGCAGTGGATAAAGCACCAGCCCTGGATTCAGGAGGACCTGAGTTCAATTATGGCCTCAGACACTTGACATTTACTAGCCGTGTAACTCTGGACAAGTCACTTAGCCCTTATTGTCCCACAAAAACAAAATAAAACCAAAAAAAATGTAAGCTGGGATCCATGGCTCCCTTCCTCTGAATGCATCGAGACCTGGAACAACCTGGTCCCAATATCTCTCTCTCTTTGGTTCATTTTACTCCCATTCAGAGTTTACTCTGAGAAATCTCTGGTCCTATCTGATAACTAATCAATAAAAGCTGTGATAATAGTTAGCATTTATATAGCATTTTGAGATTTGCCAAGTGCTTTACAAACACCATCTAATTCTTTTTAGATTTCCATTTATGTGGGGAAAAGGTCCCTAGAAATACTCAAGGTGACAATGCACTTATACCTATACTTGGATACAAGTGAGTCTTTATTTCACTCCAGAAGAAAATGGAGAGGACTCACAGGGGTTCAGAAACAATAGAAAAAACAAATAAAGTACTCTCAGAACTCCATAAGGAATTAATACCATTTTTCTCCTCTTGTAGATGTCACTTTTCCAGAGGGTCCTAACGCCCTTCAATTCAATGCCACCCTATAGTTTGGACTTCTCTCAGAAGGAAATTTAACTTAGGGCTTTGAGACATTAAATACCCTGAAATTTCAATTAGTTCCTTGCGAACCATTCAGAGACCCTGGGTGGGTTGAAAGGGAAAAACACTTGGAACTGCTAGACAGGCACCCAATCTTCCCATCATACCTACACCATCCCAATAATTCACTGTAATAGCAGAGTGTAAAGCCCAAGTGCTTTGCTCCTTCATAGCACTGCCTCTATTTCTCCCAGCACTGAGACTGTGCCTGTTCTAATTCTTTTTCCTAATGCCCCCAACCCCACCTACGCGCACAGCAGATGACCTCATTTCCTATTTTACTGAGAAATTTGAGGCCATCCCATTCAAGCTGCCTTAGCTCCCCTCCTCCTACACACCTTGTTGTTCTTTTTCCCCCCTTCACATAAATGAACCCTATACTTATAGTTCTAAAGCTAATTATAGGTGATGATTGTTCCAAATAACACAATTGATATGGGTTGAAAACCACATTGAGACACAGGCTATCAGGAAAGAAAGCTACATTTCTGTTTCTTTTAAAATCATTTTTATTCTTAGATTATACTCTTCTGTACTTGATCTCCTGCACAAAACACCATTTTTTCCCTTTTTTGCCTTTGGTTTGAAGGTCAGATAAAGGCAAACCTATACTTCCTAGTGTGCTGAGGGATGAGCACAAATCTATTCAATTTGTAACTGTATTTCTCATGAGACCCCAGACCCCAGAAGAGACAGACCTGATTACAGGTAAGCTACCAAGCCTTCAAATTCCCATGAAACGTTGTGTTAGCTTTGTTAAGGCAATGAAAAGTTCTAAGAATAGGAAGGGGACAGACTCATGGAGAAGCAATTATGGTGGTGCTCAATTAAGGAAATGTAACTACATTTCTCATGAGGCCCTAGGCCCCAAAAGAGACAGAACTGATTGCAAGTAAGTCGCCAAGACTTTAAATTCCCATGAAGCTTAATGTTAACTGTGTCAAGACTATGAAAAGTTCTAGGAATAAGAAGGGGACAGACTCATGGAGAAGGATCATGATGGCGTCCAGTTCAGTAAGGGGACAGCAGTAACACAGTCTCCTCATGGGATGCTGAGAACAAGCTGTAGAGACGTGGGAAGGCAACATAACTTCCTGGTGTGACTGAGACAAGGGAAGTCATTGGATGCTGCTTCAGACATTGAATGAGAGATTCTCCTCCCACCTTTCAGTCCAGCTATGGAAAGAACCACATCCCTTCTTCACTGAAGCATGAGGCATTCTGTGGATTATTTTCCAGTTTTTTTTCTTTTCTTTTCACTATTTGATTCAGGATAAGACCCAAATCCTCAAAAATTATGTATGGAAAATGTCTTCCCTGTTCTTTGTGCTGTCAGAAGTGAGAAAAGGAATGGTTTTTAGAGAAATTTGTATGAACTGATGCAGAGTAAAGTGAGCAGGACAAGGAGAACAATGTATGCAATAACAGCAGTATGGTAAAGACAACAACTTTGAAAGATTTAGGGATTTAGAACAGGCACAGTCTCAGTGCTGGGAGAAATAGAGGCAGTGTCTGTAAAATAGCGCCTACCTCCCAGGGTTATCCTAAGGATCCAGTGAGATAATATTTGTAAAGCACAGTGCTCGGCACATAGTAGTCACTATATAAATGCTAGCTTTCATTATTACAGGTTGCTTAATCTGTCTATATTTCAGTTTCTTTACCTGCAAAATGAGAGGGTTGCACTCAATGGTTACCATGATCCATTAAATAGCTAGTTCCCTCCTAGCTCTAAACCTAAGAAATAACACTCTATTTCTGCAAGTATCTTCTCTCTAGACTGGCCACACTTAACAGAGTTTCTCTCTGAAAAATGAGAGGCTTGGATTCAATAATATTCAAGTTCTCTTCCAGATCTAACTTTCAGGGAGTCTCTGATGGTGGGGTATGCAACTGAAATATTTCTAGCTGCTGATTTGTCTAAACCAAGAAGAGACCTGTATGACCCTGAGAAAGTCATTTCTTCTCTCTGTGCCTTTATTTTCTCCTTTACAAATGAACAGATTGAATTTTATCATCCTGAAGGTCCCTTCTAGGTCTGAACCCCATGATCCTAGTATAACATGATGTCCTTTGCAAGAGAAGCAAAGGAAAAAAATAGTCATGGTCTGGTCCTTTCATTTCCCAGTCTCTCAAAAACATACACAAGAGTTTGGGTACAGGGCCAGGAATATAATGCCTTCTCAGGTTCCTAATTGTGAAAATATGTTGAATTATATGACACAAGGTGAGCCCATATAATACCCTTCATAAAAAAAAACCAAATCTCACCAGCTGAGACATACATTAAAATAACAGCTGCAGCAATCATGAGATGACTTTATGCAATAATCCTGGACTTCAGTTTGAAATACCACTAGGCTCAGCTAATCAAGAAATTGCACGATGTGGAAGAATTCTGTGGTGGGCCGCCCAGGTTGAGTCTTATAAAGAGCTCTGGGAGCAGCTAGTAAACCTTGAGCAGTAGGCCAAAGTGCAAGATGAGGAATAGAAACTTTAATCAAATCTGGGAAGGGGGAGGGGAGGGGAGGAAAGGTATGTGTGTAGAAGGCATGTGCGACCTTGAATGTTGGCAAGCCGCAGTTGTTAAAAGGGCTTTGACCAGGTTTTTCTCCTCCTTGGGGATAAATGGCTTTTTTATTGATGGATTTTTCCTCACCAATAAATTCATTTTGGGCTTCATCAGCCTCCATCTTGTGTCAAGATGTCAGAGCAAGAAGGGTCCTCATTCGTTGCCAAAGGGACCTCAGGCAGGAAAATATTATTCCAATGGGAGGGCTGACAAAGGAGGAAACTATTAGCTATTGGGGGACCCTGAAACAACAGAAAGGAATTTAAATAATAATGATGATGATGGTGAGAATGGTAACAACAGGTAGTATTTATATGTAGCAAAATGTTTCCCATAAGTTATCTCATTTGATAATCATTTTTCTAGTCCAACTCTGTCATTTTTAGGATGAGGAAATGGAAACTCATGGAAAGGAAGTGTTTTTCCTTAAGACTGGAGTGTCACCTCAAGTCAATGGCAAAACGAGAATTAAATCCTGGTTCTCCTGAGTTTAGATCTGGCCTTAAGACATTTACTAGCTGTGTGACCCTGGGCAAGTCTCTTCTGTCTGCCTTAGTTTTTTCCTTTGTAAAATGAGGATACTAGTAGCAGCACTTACCACACACCCCAAGGTAGCTGTGAGAACTGAATGCAATAATATTTGTAAAGTACTATGCAAATCTTCATGCACTATATAAATGCTATCATTATCTATCATCATCATCATCAGAGACAATTAACAACAGTTTAGCTCAGAGGGCTTGGTTTAGATTAGGTAACATGAATTTGTACTTGGTCTAGTTGGCATGGTGATATGACTTCCTCTAGTAATATTCAACAGTTTGGGAGTGTGGTTAGAGAAATAATAACAAGCAACAACATTCTTCCCTCTTTAGAAAAATACAGTCGGGGGCAGCTAGGTGGCGCAGTGGATAGAGCACCGGCCCTGGAGTCAGGAGGACCTGAGTTCAAATCCGGCCTCAGACACTTAACACTTACTAGCTGTGTGACCCTGGGCAAGTCACTTAACCCCAATTGCCTCACTAAAACAAACAAACAAACAAAAAAACCCAGAAAAATACAGTCTATATATTTGTTCTTTCCTAATCTTCTAGCATCATTATTGAGCTTTCAAAAGCATTAATTTTGTCAAGATTCATCTTTCTTTAAAAAACAGTTTTCGTGTCTTTTGTTTTTACATTCCAGTCATTCCTAAGCTGTGTCCCCACTCAACAGATTCAATTCTCTCTTGTAATTAGAAAAATAACAAGGCAAAACCATATCTGACAGTATATACAACATTCCACACCCATAGTTCCCACCTCTTGATTGAGAAGAGGAAGTATGTTTTACTATCTGTGGTTTTTAAAAAAACCATCATTTGTTGTTGTTGAGTCGTTTTCAGCCATGTATGACTCTTTGTTACCCCATTTGGGGTTTTTTTGGGCAAAAATACTGAAGTGTTTTGTCATTTCCTTCTCCAGCTCATTTTACAGATGAGGAAACTGAGGCAAACAAGGGTCACACAACTTCTAAGTATCTGAGCCACATTTGAACTCAGGTCATCCTAACTCCAGGCCCAGAGCTCTATCCATTGTGCCACCTAATTGTCCCATATATATTATAATGTTATTAATTCCCCCAAACCTTTTTTGGGCAGATATTTTTTCTATTTATTTTTAATATGTTTTGATGATGCTTTACTTTTAAACATTGTGGTCATTTCCCAATGACTGCTTCTCTTTGGAGGGGCATGATCTGAATTCAGATGATCTGACAAACAGATTGGACATGTCTGACAATGTGTGTTATTCCATACCTAAGGCTACCATCTCTCTAGGCATATTCCAGCCTCTGTCATCTGAAGTTGTCTCCTTGGTCAGAGTTATGATGGCTTTCAATGTTGTTTTCCTTTATCTTATTGTGGGTTTTTTGTATGTGTTTTTCTCCTTGTTCTGCTTGTTTTGCATTGCATCAGTCGTTTACAAATCTTTCTAAGTTTCTCAGGATTCTTCATATTTATTGCTTTTTAGGAACAATAATATTTCATTACATTCATATTACACAGTTTGCTCAGTCATTCCTTAATTAATGAGCATCTGCAATGTTTGTAGGTGGTGGTGTTTTTACTATGAGAAATGCTATTAACAATTTATCTATTTTTTTTTTGAGGGAAACTAGGTCTCCCTATCTCACTCAGGCTAGAAGTGCTCCATTTCTGACCTGGGTGGGTTCACTCCCCCTTAGATAGCCCAGTGGCTCCTTATCTGGGAGTTTATCACATTGGTCTGACCTTAGTATCGTCACCTGACTAGTTTTAGCCCTCCTGAAGCTCTAAACTCCTGAGCTCAAGTGATCCACTAGCCCAACTTCCCCAACTATAGTATTAGATTCTTTTCTTTTTTTGGGGGGGGGTGTCAATGAGGGTTAAGTGACTTGCCCAGGGTCACACAGCTAGTAAGTGTCAAGTGTCTGAGGACATAATTGAACTCAGGTTCCCCTGAATCCAGGGCTGATGCTTTATCCACTGTACCACCTAGCTGCCCTCCCTCTCCCCCCAACAACTATAGTTTTACAACTTTTCCTTTTGACTTAAGGATTCTTAAGGATATATTCATTATCTGTTCTTTATGACCAAGATTGGTCATTACAATTACAGTTATCCTTTCCACATCTATGGGGTTAGGAGTATGGTGCCCCCCAAGATCTGGAAGTCTGTGTAAAATGTTTTAGCCCTCTGTAACAGAACAAATATGAATTACTATGGTATTAAAAGATAAAATATTATATAAACATAAATTTTATGCATTTCTAAATCTTTTCTGTATAGTCTGCTGGCCTTTGCATGTCATTTGTGGCTTCTGCAAAATTCCCCCCAAATTCTCATTTTATTTCTTATGTCAATCCTCCATATATTTGGAATTTTTGCTTACATTTGCATAATTATAGTCAGTCAGTCCACAAACATTAATTGCCTACAGGCACTATGTGAAGAGCCTTTTGCATATTGTTCTCCTTTCATCCTTTTTTCCATACATACATTATCTCCAGCCAGGTTTAACCACCATGGTGTGCCAGAAAAAGAAATAGACTTGGGCAGCTAGGTGGTACAGTAGATAAAGCACAGGCCCAGGATTCAGGAGGACCTGAGTTCAAATCCAGCCTCAGACACTTGACACTTACTAGCTGTGTGACCCTGGGCAAGTCACTTAACTCTCATTGCCCCGCAAGAGAGAAAGAAAGAAAGAAAGAAAGAAAGAAAGAAAGAAAGAAAGAAAGAAAGAAAGAAAGAAAGAAAGAAAGAAAGAAAGAAAGAAAGAAAGAAAGAAAGAAAGAAAGAAAGAAAGAAAGAAAGGAAGAAAGAAAGGAAGGAAGAAAGAAAGGAAGAAAGGAAGGAAGGAAGAAAGAAAGAAAGAAAGAAAGAAAGAAAGAAAGAAAGAAAGAAAGAAAGAAAGAAAGAAAGAAAGAAAGAAAGAAAGAAAGAAAGAAAGAAAGAAAGAAAGAAAAAGAAATGGACTTGGTATCAAAATACCTGGGTTTGAGTTCTTACTAACTAGCTCTGAATCCTTTGACAAGCCACCTGGACTGTCTGGATCTCAGTTTCTTTATCTGTAAAATTGGGGAGCTGTATCAGATGATTGATTCTAAAGTTTATAAAAAGCTGTGTAGTCACAGAGTGCTATGTAAATGGCAGCCATCATTATTATTTCCCAGATTCCACATGTAGGTTCTAGATTAGATATTCCCTGGTATTGGCCTCTGCTACTTTAGGAAGCATATTAAGATAACAACTGGCTGGGAATGGATCATCAAAATCATGGTCACCTTGGTGTTTCTGTCTCAAATCTGTTGTTCCACTTTTTCTATCCTTTTCTTTTGGTTCCTTGTCTCTGGTCATTTGACTGCTGCTCCCCCCCCCCCACTTGCTGAAAGGTGTCTGGGCTCTCCTAAATCCCTGGCTGTCTGCCAGATTTTAGTCTACAGCTTTGCTCTGACCTCTTTTATTTTCTGTATGTAACTGACTCTATACTAGTCACTTGGTTCCCAGTTTTTGGCTCCACTTTATCTGTGAATTCCAGGTACTTCCCCAACTCCAGACCAAATTCAGGTTTGTCTATGCTCTTAGCCCTACCTCAGTCCTTCAATGTGGTCCAGTCCTGTTACCTTATATCTGTGAAATATAGCTATGCTCACTCTAAGCACTGAAATGAAATAATTTCTTTCTTTCTTTCTTTCTTTGGTGTGGGGCAATAAGGGTTAAGTGACTTGCCTAGGGTCACACAGTTAGTAAGTGTCAAATGTCTGAATCTGGATTTGAACTCAGGTCCTCCTGAATCCAGGGCTGGTGCTTTATCCACTGTGCCACCTAGCTGCCTCATAATTTTTTTTAAGTATTTATTTAGTATTTTATTTTCCTTAATTACATGTAAAAACAATTTAAAATATTCATTTTAAAAAATTTTGCATTCCAAATTCTGTCCCTCCCTCTTCTCTCCCCTCATTGAGAAGGCAAGCAATTTGATATAGGTTATACATGTGTAGTCATGCCAAATACATTTCCATATTAGGTTGTGGAAGAAAATGTTAGAAAAAAAACCTAAGAAAAAGTTTTTTAAAAGTATGCTTTGATCTGTATTTAGATTCCATCAGTTCATTCTCTGGGGGTGGATAGCATTTTTCATCATAAGTCCTTCAGAGTTGTCTTGGACCATTGTATTACTGAGAATAGCTAAGTCATTCACAGTTGATCATCATAACAATATTGCTGCTACTGTGTGCAAAGTACTCCTGGTTCCGTTTGTTTCACTTTGCATCAGTTCATCTAAATCTTTCCAGGTTTTTCTAAGAGCATCACACTCATATAAAATTTCTGTAATTCCTGCAGTGCTGATAGTTAAGGGTAACATGGTACCCTTAGACAGAAAGCCCTAAGAAGTTTCCCTTAGAGGAAAAGCCCTAAGACCCAAGTGGTTCACTTTGCTGCTTGCCATAATTGAGCACCCAGATGTTATAGGATAAATTGTCCAGGTGTGGGTTTATTAAAGGATCAGGGGAGTCACATCTGGTTCTGTGAAATTTCTAATCAAGCTAGAATTTTCCTCTAGTGAGGAAAAGATCCCCAGAGATGTGAAATTTTGAACCACAGGAGGAATCACAGCTGGATTTAGGAAAGGTTATGCAGACTATAGCCAGTGATAACTCCCGTTCAAAAGTATCTGTCCATTTCTTACTCGTGTACCCAATCTTGTGCTTACCATGAAGCATATGAAGGATGCAAAGAAATAGAAGATGTGGTCCCTAACTTCAAAGAGCTTTTATTCTAGTTGGGAAGATTAAATTTGATTGGATAAATTAATAAATGACACAACCAGGGAGAACATGATTAAGTATCAAAACAGAGATATATAAATAAGTGTTTTCAGTTCAGAGAAAGGAAAGATCCCTGGGCTCCAGGAAGGTAAAAATTGTCCTGAGTCCTAAAGGATAGGTGAGATGCAGATGGATGAAGACAGTGGGAGGGGAACAGCATGAGCAAAGGAGAAAAGGAAGGAGTATAGTTTTTACAGGTGACATTGAGCAAACTGGCTTGGCCAAAGCAGAGGGTCCCTCTGGGGGACTTGTGAGAGATAAGTCTGGATTGGTAAAGTGGAATCTGATTGTGAAGGATCTTAAAAGTCAGGCATAGGAGTCTAGTTTTTATTGTGCTGTCAATAGAGAGTCACTCAGTTTTGTTTCTTCATTTGTTTGCTTTAAGACTGGGTCTCAGGGGCAGCTAGATGGTGCAGTGGTTAAAGCACCGGCCCTGGATTCAGGAGTACCTGAGTTCAAATCCAGCCTCAGACACTTGACACTTACTAGCTTTGTGACCCTGGGCAAGTCACTTAACCCCCATTGCCTGCAAAAAAAAAAAAAAAAAGACTGGGTCTTGCCATTGCTTAGGTCACACAATCAGTATGTACCAAAGGTTGAATTCAAACACAGTACCTCCTGATTCTGAGTCTGGTTTCATATTTGCTCTATCATACTGCTTCTTATCATTTTCAAATGTTATTACAATTCCTTATATATCTTTTTTTCCATAAAAGTATTTTATTATTTTCCAGTTACGTGTAGAGACAGTTTTCAACATTTGTTTTTACGAGATTTCTAGTTTCAATTTTTTCTCCCTTCCTCCCCCCTTCCTAAGACAGCAAGCAATCTGAGAGAGGTTATTCCCTATATATCTTGAATATCAGGCTTTAATCAGAGATCATAGGATTAGTGATCATTGGTTTAGAATCTAAAGGGAACTGAAGGCCATCTACTCCAACGCCTTTATTTTATAGTTGAAAAAACTGAGGTTAAGTGACTTGTCCAAGGTCACACAGATAGTAAGTGGAAGCAGGATTCCAACCGAGGTCCTCAGACTCTAAATCCAGTGCCCTTTGATTGACATTAATTATAGCATAGGTCTGATTATGCAATAATAATAAAAAAGAAAGACTGAGTCTCTCCATCTTGTCCAGACTGGAAGTAAAAGGGTTATTCATAAGCCTGAGCCCCCTCTTGACTGGCATAGGAGTTTTAACCTGCTCTTGTCTCTGACCTGGACTGGTTTTCTGCTCCTTAGGTAACCTGGTGGCTCCTTGCTGCCAGGGGCTCACCATATTGATGCCAGACTTGGAATAGACACCCTACTAACATTGCCCATTGCAGATCAGAAATCCAGGGCTCAAGACATCTACCAGATTAAGCCTCCCAAGTAGCTGGGGTTACAGACCTGGGCCACCACCCCAGCCACTCTGCCTGCCTCGGTTTTCTCAACTGTAAAATGGGAATAATAGGGGCAGCTAGGTGGCACAGTGGATAGAGCACTGGCCCTGGAGTCAGGAGTACCTGAGTTCAAATCGGGTCTCAGACACTTAACATTTACTAGCTGTGTGACCCTGGGCAAGTCACTTAACCCCAATTGCCTTACTAAAAAAAAAAAATGGGAATAATAATATCATCTATCTCAGGATTGTTACTAAGATCAAATAAGATAATATTTGCAAAGTGCTTTACAAATCTTAAAGCCTCAGCAAATGATAGCTATTTTTTCTTGATAGTAGTTTTTCTAATTACATGTATATTTTTCAACATTTTTTTTTTTTGCAGGGCAATGGGGGTCAAGTAACTTGCCTGAGGTCACACAGCTAGTGTCAAGTATCTGAGTTCGAATTTGAACTCAGGTCCTCCTGAATCCAGGGCTGGTGTTTTATCCACTGCACCACCTTGCTGCTCCCTCAAAATTCATTTTCATGAGATTTTGAGTTCCAAATTTGTTCCCTCCCTTCCCTCCCTCTCCCCAAGACAGCAAGCAATCTGATATAGGTTATGCAATACAATCACATTCAACATATTTCCATGTTAGTCATGTTGTGAATGAAGAATCAGGACAAAAGGGGAAAAAATACAAGAAAGAACAAACAAAAACCAAACAAAAAAGTTAAAATAGTATCCTTCAATCTGCATTCAGATTCCACAGTGCTTTTTCTGAATGTGGAGAGTATTTTTCATCGTGAGTCCTTTGGAATTGTCTTGGATCATTGTATTGCCTGGAAGAGCTAAGTCTATCACAGTTGATCATTTCTTATAGCACAGTAGTACTCAATTACATTCATATACCACAGCTTGTTCAGCCATTTCCCAATTGATGGGCAGCCCCATAATTTCTAATTCTTTGCCACCACAGAAAGAGTGGCTATAAATATTTTTGTACATGTGGGGTATTTTCCCTTTTTATGATTTTTTGGGGTTACAGATCTAATACTGGTATTGCTAGGTCAAAAGGTATGCACAGTTTTATAGCCCTTTGGGCATAGTTCCAAATTGCTCTCCAGAATGGTTGGATCAGTTCACAATTCTATCAACAATGAAATGCTAGTTATTATGATGATAATGGTACACACATAAGGAAGGTAAAAACACAGAATTTTGTGAGGTCTGAAGAATACTAAGATTAGGTAGTACCTGAGACTCACCTCAAACTCACAGAGTGGCTCCTATGAGATTCTGTGGCTCTCAGATAAAACTATCCCAGACTCAAGGTATTCTGTGAGTCTGTATCCCCTCAAAACCACAGCTGATTAGTCCCCCATCTATGTGTCTTTCTAGCTAACCAGTATTATTGTTGTTCAGTCATTCATAACTCTTTGTGACCTCATATGGGGTTTTCTTAGCAAAGATAGTGGTTTGCCCTTTCCTTTTCGAGCTCATTTTGCAGATGAGGAAACTAAGTCAAATGGGGTTAAATGACTTGCCCAGGGTCACACAGCTAGTAAGTGTTTGAGACCAGATTTAAACCCAGGAAGATGAGTCTTTCTGGAAGATGACTCCAGGCCTGGCACTCTATCCACAATGCCACCCAGCTGCCCATAGCTAACAAGAGAACACATTAATTAATCTCTGAAGGCTAGGCTATATCCAGTCATTGTTCATTTATCAGCTATTTGCCCAATAACTTGTAAGACCTCTAGAACTTGGGATATCCCAGTTTCTCAATTCTGAAACTTCCACTCTCCTATGTAGATTAGCGGGAAAGTGCATGCTTTTGTATATAAAGGTATGGAGGCAAAGCAGAGCCCAAGGGCACTGTCAGTGACTCTTTTATCTCCAGAGCTACATTCCTGGCTTTTACATTATATCTGCAGCATCCAAGTCTTTCAGGCTTTGGGCCTAACCTTATAGTCATATCTGAGAGGGTATAGAGGGATCAAGGAAGGCTTCATGGATGAGATGGTGTTTAAGAAGAGCTTTTAAGGAGAGGGCAGAATTCAACTAGCAAAAAACAGTAAGGGAAGCATAGGGAACAATGTAAGCAAAGGCATGGGAAAAGTACAGGGTGTGCTTGGGAGACAAAAGCCCCATTTGTCTGAACTATCCACACTATTTACAGGGGTGCAGCATGAAATACTATTGGAAATATAGGGTGATACCATATTGTGGAGGGTCTTGAACACCCAGCAAAATAATGTGAATTGTACTTAGAAGATAATAGAGAGGGGCAGCTATGTGGCACAGTGGATAAAGCACCAGCCCTGGATTCAGGAGGACCTGAGTTCAAATGTGGCCTCAGACACTTGACACTTCTAGCTGCGTGACCCTGGGCAAGTCACTTAACCCTCATTGCCCTGCCCCCCCCCAAAAAAAGATAATAGACAGTCAGTGAGTGGAGGCACGATGTGATCTGACTTTTCCATAGTCTAAAGATGCCTATGCATTAACCCCAACTGGAGCTTTAGGAAGTTAGAGAGATGGGAGGAGGGAAGGAGCATGACCCATATCAGGCACTATGCTAAGCTGCTAAGTGGTGCTTATATTAGGAAAGAGGATAAATGTAGAACCAGGGAAAGGGACTAGACCTGTGATTTCATTGGCATAGGGAACTCCTGGGTGAGGAAATTCCCTTCACTTCAACTTACAGAAAACCGTACCACTTAATAATAATAATAATAACAACAACAATAATAATCGCTAGTATTTATCTAGCACTTTAACGTCTGCAATGCACCACAGACATGTTTTCTCACTGGATCCTCACAAGCTCCTGAGGTAAGGAGTTATTATTATGATGCCCATTTTACAGATGAGGAAACTGAGGCTGAGAGCAAGTAAGTGACTTGCCCAGGGTCACTGTATCTGAGGGAGGATTTGAACTCTGGTCTTCCTGAGTTCAAGTCTAGCTCCCTTTAGACATATAACCAAGTGATTCAGCCTCAGTCAAATAATTAATGATACTGCTAAACTTCAACACTCAGGTCCAAGTCCAGTTTTCTTTCTGGGTTTTTTTCCCCCTTTCTTTTGAATCTACCACAACATCTAGAAAAGGGCTCTGAGTAAGGCTGGCTCTAAATATATCATTCTTAACTGTGTTGAATGAACATTAAGAACAAATATTGGAGAAGGATTTTTCTGTTCTAGGAATCTATAGCACCTACCCCACTTCAAAAATGTGTGAGTGGGGTGGGTGGGGAGTGTCAGCCCAGTGGCTCAGTGTTCATTTCTAACTTCCTACTTGCGTGTAACATGTAGCAAGAGAGAGAACAAGTCTGAAGATTCAGCCTTCAGATAACAGAGATTTTTCTAACCAAAAAGGAGGAGGTTAAAAAAAATCGAAAACAAAAACAGCTTGTCCAGTGCCAGGTCCTGGCTCGAAAAAGAGTTCTCGAGAGATCTGTGGCCATCCTGATGGCCTTGCTGAGGGGAACAGCTCAAGAGCAGTGTGGGTGAGGGCACATGGGGTGAATGCCACCTAGCCTGTGCATTCGGTGGGAATGCTTCTGTCTCTCGGGTTGGACCTAAAGCCAGGCTGAACTGCTTTTCCTGAAACTTGGCTCTTCTTGCATTTTTTTTTTGGCTAATTGGTATGAAGTGCATCCTTTTGGAAGCTTTCCTTCCCCTTCCCCTGCCTCATGCCCCCTTACAGCTAACTGTCACCTTTTGGATTCTGGGATTGTATATTGTGGAGACCTCTGGAGATGCCAAATATCTATTTGGGAAATGCTGGCACTGAGAGGCTTCCAAAAGAGCTGGACAAAGAGAATGGAGGGAGGAAAGGAGACTGAGAGAGAAACAGAGAGAGGGACAGAGAGACAGAGACAGAGAAAGACAGAGGGAAAGACAGAGAAAAAGAGAGAGACATACACACACACACACATACACACACACATAGAAATACCTCATCTTTTGGGGGGAGACGTTTAGCATAAAAGTATTTTTCCATAGTATATTCTCCCACCCTAGGAAGGATGGCAATGGCCTTATTCAAAAGAAATGTCTGTGGGGCTTCCTTTTTTGCATCGGTATCTTCTCCTTAGAGCCTGTTTTCAATTTTCTTTCTTAAAATAACTTTGCAGATGTGTGAGTCCTTCAAAGCTGAGAATTCTGGGGCAGGGTTAGCCCTCAGAAAAGTTGTGAAGTCAATGAGGTTTGTCTTGGGAGTTTGTGTGTGTGTGTGTGGGGGGGGTGTTTACTGTGTCCCTCTCATATTCCCTTTCCTCAAACCTCAAACACCACCCTTTCCCTCCTAATGCCCTGTGTCTTCCCTTCTCTTCCTTTTGAAGCCTGTTTTCTGGATAGGCAGACTCTGATAATAATAATTTAGACCAGAGTGTGATTGTCAGTGTTCTATTGCTTCTCCCAGGGGCATTAGAAACCTGATCTGAGAACTGAAAGATTCTGTCTTCATTTTAAAAAAAATTGTATTGCTATCTTTAGTTTTCATGTCACCTTCATTTCCAAATATATCCCTCTCCCTTCTCCTATCCAGGAAAAGATCCCTTGTAATAAATATATCTGTCCTCTGTTAAAGGCATTTCAGACATTACCAGTAAGTAGATGTATAGGAAATCTTCGGTTGGGTAGGGAGGGTCAGAGAAATTATACTCCTTAGATGGCTGCTCCGGCACAAACTCCATGAAGCTCCTCTGAAGAAGTGATTTGGTTTGTATATCTGATTGGGGAAATAGCAAACCTGGTTGGGTTTTTTTGTTTTGTTTTGTTTTGTTTTGTTTTGACATTTATTTTATTTTTTTCCAGTTACATGTAAGGGTAGTTTTCAACATTCGTTTTCATAAGATTTAGAGTTCCAAATTTTTCTCCCTCCCTCCCTCCCTTTCTTCCCCCCTCCACAAGATCACAACCAGGTTATTTATGTACAATCCACAAGTGTTCTTTTTATCAGTTCTTTCTATGGGGGTGGATAGTAAGCTTCCTCATTAGTTCCTTGGGATTGTCTTGGATCATTGCATTGCTGAGAGTAGTTAAGTCATTCACAATTGGTCATTGAACAATACTGCTGTCACTATGCACAATGTCCTCCCAGCTCTGCTCACTTCACTATACATCAATGTTCATTAGTCTTTCCAGGTTTTTCAGGGATCATCCTGTTTGTCATTTCCTGAAGCACAAGTCCATTCCACCACAATCATATAGCACAGCTTCTTCCATCATTCCTCAATTGATGGACATTCCCTTGATTCTCAATTCCGCCAAGAGTTGCTATATATATTTTTTGTACAATTTTCCCCCTTTTCTCTTTTTCATGATTACTATTGTTAACTGTTTCCCTTCCATCCTATTCCCTTCCTCATGATATTTATTCTATTATCTATCTTCTTTCATCCTATCCCTCTTCAAAAGGTATTTGCTTCTGTCTGTCCCCTCCCCTACTATGCCCTTCCTTCTTTTGCCCCTTTCCCCTCCTATTTTCCTTCAGGGTTAGAGAGATTACTCCACCCAATTGAGTGTATACATTATTCCCTCCTTGAGACAATTCTTGTTTGTTTGTTTGTTTTTGGCAAGGCAATGGGGGTTAAGTGACTTGCCCAGGGTCACAGGGCTAGCAAGTGTCAAGTGTCTGAGGTTGGATTTGAACTCAGGTCCTCCTGAATACAAGGCTGGTGCTTTATCCACTGCTCCATCTAGCTTCTCCCTTGAGATAATTCTAATGAGATTGAGATCTTTGAGCCAATTCTGATGAGTGTTAGGCTCATTTACTTTGTGTGTGTGTGTGTGTGTGTGTTAGTCCCTCCTTGAGGCAGTTCTGATGAGTTTAAGGTCTTTGAGCCTTTTCTGATGAGTGTAAAATTCATTTACTGCCCTGTTCCTCTCCCATCTCTTCCCCCACTCCATAAGCCTTTTCCTGTTTCTTTCATGTAGGATTTCACCTCTGCCCTTCCCCCTCCCCCAGTGAATTCCCCTCACCCCTCAATTTAACCCTAAAGATGTCATCATGGGGCAGCTAGGTGACACAGTAGACAAATCATCACCCCTGGACCCAGGGGGATCCCAGTCAAAACCCGGCCTCAGACACAAGACAGTCACCCACTGTATGACCCCAGGCATGTCCCCCAACTCCAATTTTTTATAGTTCTCTAGGGTCTTATATTTGAAAGTCAAATTTGCCATTCAGTTCAGGTCTTTTCATCACAAATATCTGAAAGTCCTCTTTTCATTAAAGTCCCACTTTTCCCTCTGAAAGATTATGCTGAGTTTTGCTGGGTAGGTGATTCTTGGTTGTAATCCCATTTCTTTTGCCCTCTGGAATATCATATTCCATGCCCTGCAGTCCTTTAATGTAGAAGCTGCTAGATCTTGTGTTATCCTGACTGGGGCTCCACAGTACTTGAATTCTTTCTTTTTGGCAGCTTGCAATATTTTCTCCTTGACCTGAGAGCTCTGGAATTTGGCTATAATATTCCTAGGAGTTTTCCTTTTGGGATCTCTTTCTGGAGGTGATCGGTGGATTCTTTCAACTTCTATTTTAGCTTCTTCTTCTAGAATTTCAGGGCAATTTTCCCTGAGAATATCTTGGAAGATGGTGTCTAAGCTCTTTCCTTGATCATGGTTTTCAGGTAGACAAATAATTTTCAAATTATCTCTCCTGGACCTATTTTTCAGGTCAGCAGTTTTTCCCAGAAGATATTTGACATTGCCCTCTATTTTTTTATTCATTTGGATTTGCTTTATTGCATCTTGGTTTCTCATAAAGTCACTGGCTTCCATTTGTTCAATCCTAATTCTTAGGCAATTATTTTCATCAGAGAGCTTTTGTACCTCCTTTTCCATTTGGCCAATTTGACTTTTCAAGCTGTTAACTTTTTTCTCATGTCTTTCCTGTATCACCCTCATTTCTCTTTCCATTTTTTCCTCTACCTCTCTATCTTTATCTTCAAAGTCCTTTTTGAGCACTTCTATGGCCTGAGACCAATTCATATTTTTCGTGGAGGCTTTAGATAAAGGGGCCCTGATGTTGACATCTTCCTCTGAGGGTGCCCTTGGTCTTCCTTGTTACTGAAGAATCTTTCTATGGTCCTCACCTTTCTCTGTTGGCTAATCTTGCCTTTCTTTTACTAGACTTTTAGCTCCTTAAAGTGAGGCACTGTTTCCAGGCTGCAGTATCCCAAGCTTAAGAGGTCCCAGGTGGTATGATTTAAGGAGAATCAGGTTCTTCACTCACCTGACCTGTTTCCTGGTCCTTAGATGACCCCAGGCCAACTTGCTAATCAACCAGCTTTGTGTGTTGTGGTTGTTAGCTCTGATGAGCCTGTGCCCCTCCCCCACCTGGGCCACTGATACTCAAGCCTACCTTCTGATTCTCAGCAGGGGTGAAAAATCCAAGTTCTGCCTCAGCACCAGCATAGACCCTTGTAGTCTCCCCTCTGCCCAGCATCACACAGCTATTAAGTTTCTGAGGATGGATTTGAACTCAGGTCTATCCTGACTAACCCAGCACTCTCTTCACTGCCACCTGGCTGCCTCAAAGACAACACTCTTTATAGTTGGAGGAAGGGATACCAACCAATTAGACTTTTTTTTGGCCACCAAATTAGATTTAGGGGGTTTGGAAAAATGATTTTGGAATCATAAGAAGTAGAACTTCGGATCATAAACCAAGAGCTGGAGGAGACCTCAGTGATCCTCTAGTTCAGCGGAGGAGTGGAGGGTTGGGGTTTGCATGCTTCATTTTATTGATGAAGATACTAAAGTTCAGAGAGGTGACATGTTCAGAGTCAAGTCATACAGGTAGAAAGTAGCAAGGCTTTGACTTCAACCTATGCTCTCTGACTCAGAATAGTGCTCTTTTCTCTGAACTGCACTGACCTCCTAATGTCCCCAGACGTACAGGAAACGATGATCAAACTATAAGGGAGCTTAGTAGTGTGACCATAGGTAGTTGGGGGTCACACCAGTGTCAAGTGTGGCTTTCCCAGTGTCTGGAGCCCCCTAGGTACTATGGCTACTGCTACTAACACCTCCTGCTTCTTTCCATCCCTTCTAGAGTGCCTAGTGACTTGTTTACCCTGCAGATCTGGCCCCTCTTGAACATTTGTCCAGACACTCTCTGAAGCTCTGCTTTGCCTGATGTGGTGGAAGAGTCCAGCTCTGCCCCAGGCAGATGGGCTACATGCCCTCCTCCATTCTACCCCCAGGGGGCTCCCCTGCTCCTACCTGGGATCTGCAAGCAGATCAGGGACATTTTTTCTGTTTTGAATCCTCCAGCCATGTTGTTTTCTCTGACTGACTTGGGCAAGGAAGAAAACAAGATAAAAACTGGACATTTTAAAAGGCTGTACTTTGGGTCCCCAGGTATTCAACTCTAAGGTCAACATTTGGGGAGCAGGGTCTGTTTGAGAGGATATAGATAGAATCTATACATTATATGTTATATTGTATATATGTATGTGTGTATACCTATACACATAAACACACACACACACACACACACACACACACACACACACACACATATATATATACCAAGGAGAAAAGGCAGAAAATTTTGTTTTGTATTTTAGGGTAAGGGCAAGGTCTTGATTAAAAGGAGCCCTTTGCCAAATTTGTATTTCCTGTTTAGTTGTTCATTGAAAATGAAATTGTCTTGGTTTCTTTAGTTTGATGAACAAAAATAATGTCCTTTGTGACTGAGCAATCAATAACTGCTTTTAGAAAACTTCTCCAAGGGGACACTCCAGTGAAATGTGCTGCATACCTCTATGAGTTCAGTTAGCAGAACTCCTTCCCTCCTCCTTGTCAAACCTCATCCCTTAATCCCTGTGCCTTGGATCTCATCTCCTCCTACCTGCTCCAGGACCTTACTTCTTGAATTATCCCTTCTCTCCCAAGTAGCTTCAATCTCTCCCTTTAAATGGGCTCCAACCCAGCTATCTGGAAACATGCTCATGTCTCCCCAACTCCATCATGGCATTTCCTTAACCATTTTACCCCCTCTTGAATGCTCTTTTCTTTCTCCCCACTATTTACTTGGAATCTGGCTTTCATATGCCAGACTACACTGAAATTGCTCTCTGAAAAGGGGACCTATGAGAGGCAGCTATGGCATAGGGGAGTGAGTATTAAAGTTACATGACCTGGGTTCAAAGCCAGGCTCTGTCACTTTCTACCTAAGAAAGTCATTTCACCTCTCTAGGGCTCATTTTTTCTAATCTGCAAAATATTACTTCTGACATTTCTATTTCTATTAAGGGAAGCTAGGTGGCACAGTGGATAGAGTGCCAGCCCTGGAGTGAGAAGGACTTGAGTTCAAATGTGACCTTGAACACTCACTAGCTCTGTAACCCTGGACAAGTTACTTCACCCTATTGGCCTCAGTTTCCTCATCTGTAAAATGAGCTGGAGAAGGAAATAGCAAACTACTCCATTCATTATCTTTGCCAAGAAAACCCCAAAGGGAGTCATGGGAAAATTGAACTTGACTGAAATGACTCAACAACAATGAGTGAAATCACCATTCACCTAGCTTTCCATGTTAAAACCTTGATCCTCTCCAGGCAGTTGTCAAGTCTTGCTCATTTTACCCCCAAGGTCTCTTTCTTGCATCCATGGCCCCTTCTCTATTCCTGTCCTCACCTTAGTACAAGTCCTCATTGTCTCTGTCCTGGAAAAGTATAGTAGCCTTCAATGTGGTCTTCCCATCTCCTCTTTCTTTCTCCCTCTAATCCATCCTTTTTACCACAAGTCTTGTTACAGACTTAATCACACTCAAAATCTCTACCCAAAATCTTTCAGTGGTTCCCCATTAGCTACTAAATAAAGCTCAGATTCCTTAGCCTGGAATTCAAGACCCCTTTATGATGTGATGCTACCTTACCTTCAGACCTTATCTCATAACTATACTCTAGCCAAACTGGATGTCTCATAACAGCCTACATTCTCTTGCCTCTGTCTAGGTAGCTAGATAGTGCAATAAATAGAGCGCTGGACTTGGGGTCAGGAAATTGTTGTTATTATTGAGTTCTCCCAGTTGTGCCTGACTCTTCATGACCCCATTTGGATATTTCTTGGATACTGGGGTGCTTTGCCATTTCCTTCTCCAGCTCATTTTACAGATGAGGAAACTGAGGCAAACAGGGTTAAGTGACTTGCCCAGGTTCACACAGCTAGTAAGTGTTTGAGGCCACATTTGAACTCAAGTACTTTTGACTCCAGGGCTGAGACTGGATCAGAAGACTCATCTGTCTTCCTGACTTCAGGCTTGGCACTCTATCCACTGTGCCACCTAGCTGCCCAGGGTTAGGAAGATCTCAGTTCAAATCCTACTTCAGACACTTAGTAACTGGATAGCTTTGGGTAAATCACTTAACCTCTCTCAGTTTCAATGTCTTCATCTATAAAATGAGCAAAATGATAGCAACTAATTAACAGTATTGTGGTTTGGATCAATGAGACAATAAACATAAAGTGCTTTGCAGACCTTAAAGTGCTACAAAAATGCTTAATATGATGATGATGATCTTAACTGGTGCTTGCAGTCTCCTCCTCCTCCTAATCTCTGTCTTTCGAATTCCTACCCATTCTTCACAAAGCAGCTAAAATATTGCCACCCACTCCTCCTCCCCTCAGTCAGTCATAATGCTTGTCCTTTCAGGCATCAAATAATACTTGGTTTGTGTCTCTCTTATACACCTTGCATGTATTATTGAGTTATTTTTGCATTCTGTCCCCCTCTTTGACTGTGAGCAGCAGAAGGATAGGGATTGTAGCTTATTTTATGTATGTGTCTGCCCCAGCATGTAGCACAGTGTTCTGCACACAGTTGGTATTTAATAAGTTTGTTAACATTTAGCTAAAAGATGTTTAAAAAAAGAAACAATGCCTTCTGGCTTGGGCAAATGATGAAAGCTTACATCTAGACACAAATCAGTGTCTTATACGTGGGCTTGCAGAGGTTGGACTAGGTATGGGGCACATCTGACCCTTATTCTATGCATATGTATGGTCTTATGTGTGGGATGTCACTTATATAATAAATATCATTGGAGGGGAACCAGAAAAATCCTACTGCCCCAAAATATCTCTTCTAGAAATTCTATCATTAGCAATTCATTTCTTTGAATTAACCACTGATTCTGGGCTGTGGATCTTCTTTTTAAAGCATCAATACCCCTACACAAACTGATGCAGAGAGAAGTAAGTGGAACCAGAACACTGTACATACCAACAGCAATATCGTACAATGACCAACTGTGAATGACTTAGCTATTCTCAACAATACAATGATCCAAGACAATTCTAAAGGACTCTGTGATGAAAAATGCTATCTACTTCCAGAGAAAGAACTGATGGAGTCTGAATGCAGATCAAAGCATACTATTTTTCACTTTATTTTTTGTGTTGTTTTTTTTCTTCTGTGTTTTCTTTCACAACATGACTAATATGGAAATATGTTTTGCATGACTGCACATGTATAGCCTATATCAAATTGCTTCCCATCTCACAGAAGGGGGGAGGGAGGAGAGGAAGGGAAATAATCTGGAATTCAAAATTTAAAAAAAACAAGTGTTAAAAAGTATTTTTACATGCAATGGGAAAAATATAAAGTATTTCTAAAAAGAAAAAATATAAATTGTAAATGCCCCTTGGAGAGTAACCTGTGGAATCTCCAATACCTCAGTGTAAGTGAGTTCATCAATTCACTGTCTTCCTTGACTGATAGGATTGGGGAATGTGGAATGGGGCAGAGAATAGATTATGGGGTGGGAAAGGAAAGAAAAAGGTACACCAAAATATTATAGAAGCCATTTTGTGCTAGCAAATAGCCAGAAGGAAACTAGGTATCCACTGATTAGGGAATGGCTGAAAAATTGTGGTACATGAATGTAAAGAAAAATTATTGAAGCAGAAGAAACACTGAACATGAAGATTTCTGTGAGATTTTCCACAACCATAAGATACAAGTGATTTAACTATAGTACTAAGCAGTTTATAGACTACAAACTCTGATATTCTTTACTATTTTAAGAGTAAATAAGATAGATATTGAAAGGAGCTAAGACAAATGCTAACTTGTCTACAAGCTTAACCAAAATTCAACTATTTGACTTCCAATTGTGGTTATAGGTATAGCCACCAATCAGCTTAAAGGTCAAATACCTAAAATAGTAACTTCTGAGCTATAAGAGACCAATCAGAGTGGGGGAGAAGTTGGAAAGCTGAACTTAACCATTGTGGTGAAAAGTCTTGATAGCTGAGAAACAGCTCAGAGAAGATAGGTCAGAGAGGCTACTTCTGAGATGGCAAAGACGCAATCCAGTAGATGGCTTCTTATGTTATGAGCCTGTTAATTAGTAAGGGCTATTTTAAGTAGGTTATATAGAATGGCAAATGATTGTACTAGTATATGACTGATTTTTTTCTTCCTTCTATATACTTATTGTATTTGTACCCCTTGGATCATATAATTTGTGGGAAGAGTCATGGTGTATAAATATCTGTGGATCCTAAGACTCAGGTCCTAGACCTAAGACCAGCTTAATTGTGAAACAGGATCCCTCTCTCAATAAACCTATTTTCTTTTGGCTTGGAGACTTTGGGTTGTTTGGGGTTTTTTTCATCTCACACTGAGATTTAGAAATTTTCACAACAATTCAGAGACTGGGAAGACTTGTGTGAACTGATACAAAGTGAACTGATTGGAACCAGAAGGATAATTTACACCATGATCATGATAGCATAGAAAAGAACAACATGGAAAGATTTTGAAATTTGGATCAATTCAGTGACCACTTATGACTTTGGAAGACTAATTCAGTGACCACTTATGGCTTTGGAAGACTATATAGTAAAGCATACTTCCCTTCTTTTAGCAGAGAGGTGCATATAGAGGACTATAGGTGCAGAAAGGGGCATGTATAATTGGATTCTTTTTTGGGTAGAGGGGGCTTAACTGCAATTCTTTGTTATAAGGGAGAATTCTATTTGAGGTGGGGGCCTGTGGTGCTGTTGAGGAGTGATAGCAAGGTAAAAATACAGTATAGATGAACATAAAAAAAAGAAAGGGGCACAGACACTGGAAGGCAGGGGCCATGAAGGAAAGAGAATATAAACTTCAGTTTTGACCAGGACCAGTGTTTAAAAAGAGTTGACCCTCAGTGCAACTCCTAAGCTAAGTCTTCCATGGTACTCTTCAAAAAGCAAAGGGGTGAAGACTTTGGGCTGTATTGCTTCTGCAAACAGGGAGCCTTGTGCTTGGCCTATCCAAGAAATATTTTCCCCCTTGCTGCTCTCTCATGATTTTATCCCTGTGCAATTTAGCCAACCAGCAATGCTGGCGTTTTTCCAGGTTCTCCCAGGACCCTCCTCGTGGGTTTGACCTCTCCTTACTGAGATATCTGATGGCCTTAGAACCTTTCACTTTCAAGTGACTTAGAAGGCAAATGTCCCTCAGTTGTGCTAGGACGTCCCATAACAGGACGCAAATAACAGGATGTAAGAACTGATAAAGAGAACAGGCTGTAATTAGCCAACAACTGGCTGTTTGTTGTTGTTCAAATTGTACTGAACATTGTGAACTTGCAGCCGAACAGAACAATCAGCCATGTTGGAGACGTGGATCATATTTCTGCCAATATAGAGAAGCACGAGGGGGCCTCTTTGTTGAAAATTTCTTTTTAGACTTCAGATCCACTATGTATTTGTTTGAAAGATGAAGTCCTATCATGTGTTATAACCATGACAGTCATACATTCTGCTGAGTCTGACTTTTATTTTCCAGGCTCTGTGCCTTTGGATACAAGATTATAAAGCCCCTTGAGGGCAGCCACTGTGTCTGATGCTGTTTTCAGTGTGTGTGTCTCTGTGGGTCTGCATGTATTTATACGTATGTGTGTATTTGTATGTATTTGTGTATGTGTGTATAAGTATATATGTGTGTTTCTGTATATTTGTTATGTGTGTATATGTATAGATGTGTATATGTGTATATATTTGTGTATGTATGTTTCTATGTATATATTTGCATATGTGTATATGTGTGTATTTATATACATGTATGCATGTGTGTGTATATATTGTGTGTATGTGTGTGTGCCCCTCCAGCACAGAGTACAGCACCATGTACATTATAAATGTTCAACAGATACTAGCTTAATATCTCTATTGTAGGAATATGGAAACGATGTGTGTGACTCCCCTCATGCTCACCCCCAATGAACAGGGCATCTGCTTTGAGTTGATTTGCTACTTGTGAAGATGGGCTTTGATGGCTTGCCCATTCCCACTAATTGTATTCCCTCTCTTCTCAACTTTTCTTCTGTAGTCTTATCTGTTTACATGTTGTATCTCCTCCTGTAGAGTGTTTTCATGGGATAGGTCTCACTCAGGTCAATTAGTTGCCTGTTGGCTTAGATTCCATATTGGAACTAAATGAGACACAGGCCATACAATAGGTAACAAAAGGAAGTTTACTTAACCACAGCACAGAAGGGCTAGTCAGTGAGGATAGTGAATCATTTAATCATTAGACACAGCCTCCATAAGGAAACAGGTCAGATCTGCAGGGTGAAGTGTGATGACTCTTCTGGCCCTGGGAAATCTACCAAGTCACCTCCAGTAAGTCTAAAGGGACCTGACTTCATGTGTGTGGGATTTGATCTGCCGTTAGGAGGGTAGGATGCCACAGTGACTGGGCTTGCGCCTAGGTCTAACTTATTTGGGAGATATGTGGAGGAAATCCTGGTGGGGAGTGATTCTATCCCACACATGAAATTATCGAGTACAGGGACACTTTTTTCATTTTATCTTTATATTCCTAGCCCTTAGCACTGTGCCTTGGGCATAATAGATGGTCAATGAAAGCTTGTGGGACTGGATTAGATTGAATCTCGGTCCCCATTACCATTAGCCAAGTAAGCCCCAGCCCCAGACTCTCACAAAGATTGTGATGGAAAGAGATAGAAGTAAGGTGACTGGTGCACCTGAATCCAGCTCAGGATTACTGGTTTCCTTCACCAAAAGAATGTCAGGGCTACCATTAAAAATGTAATTAATTTTTTTTTGTTAGTTTGTGCTTGACAAACATCATTAAACATGGACATTTCAGTTCTCGTGGGTGGGGATGGAAAGGGATGGAGGAAGAGAAGTTGGAACACAAAGTTTTTAAAAATTGATGTTAAAATTGATGTTTACATATATTTTGGAAAATAAAATTCTATTTAAAAGAAAAAATTTTAAAAAACATGGGCATTTCCACATATACAGAATAGAAAAAGAGGATGGAACATAAAATAATATGTAGCCTACACTTTAAATATATATAAAATAAATTCACCATGATAGCTTCAACAATTACTCATCTGTGCTTCCTTCTGCATCTCCCTGTATTCTCTTCTCTGCATTTAAAAAAAGATAGTACAATTATCATCCTCTGTTTCTTTTCTTTATTTCTTTTTTTTTGTCTTACCCATCACTGAATTCCTTTCCCCTCCTAAATCCCCTTCCCAAATTAAAAAAAAATTATCATGTAACAAATGAGCACAGTCAAGTAAAATAGACTCATATGTTGCCTAACCATGTCTGAAAATATGTATTTCAATCTGCCCCTGGAATCTTCCATCTTTCTCTCAGATGGTGGTTAGCAAGCTTCATCATGGATTCTCTAGAGTAGTGGTTGGTCATTATACCAATATTGTCCTTAAGTCTTTTGAAGTTGTGTTTCCCTGACTATATTGTCATTGTATAAACTGTCCTCCTGATTCTACCCAGTAAAATCTGTTTACACTGGATCTATTCAAATGCCTTTCCAGGTTACTCTGAATCCTACCTTTTTATTATTTCTTACAGTATAATTATATATTACATTCATATACCATAATTTATTTACCCTTTTCCCAATAAATGGGCAACTCCTTAGTTTCTTTGCTGCAACTAAAAATGCTGCTGTTCTCTCTCTGAAGGTAAAGAGCATTTTTTCATCACAAGTCCTTTCATCTCCTGGTTCTCACTTCACTTTACATCAGTTCATATAGGGCTTCTCATATTTTTCTGGAACCACTCTCATCATTTCCCACAGCACAATAGTATTCCTTCACAATCATATACCACAACTTATTCAGCCATTTCCCAATTCATAAACATCCCTCTCGATTTCTAATTCTTTGCCACCACAAAAAAGCTGCTATGAATATTTTTGTACACATAGGTCCTTTTCCTTTTTCTTTAATCTCTTTGGGATACTGACCTTGTAGTGGTATTTCTGGGTCAAAGTATATGCACAGTTTTATAGCACTTTGGGCATAGTTCCAAATTGTTCTTCAGAATGGTTGAACTAGTTCACTACTCCACCAAAGTTCATTAGTGTACCTGTTTTCCCCTCATCTCCTCCAGCATTTATTATTTCTGATAGGTGTGAGGTGGTACCTCAGAGTTATTTTAATTTACCTTTCTCTAATCAATAGTGATTTAGAACTTTTTTTCATATGACTATAGATAGCTTTTATTTCTTCTTCTGAAAACTGCTTGTTCACATCCTTTGACTACTTATCAATTGGGGAATGACTCACATTCATATAAATTTGATTCAGTTCTCTACATGTTTGAGAAATGAGGCCTTTA
Organism: Dromiciops gliroides; assembly: GCF_019393635.1. Lineage (NCBI taxonomy): Eukaryota > Metazoa > Chordata > Mammalia > Microbiotheria > Microbiotheriidae > Dromiciops > Dromiciops gliroides. Next base: position 152,308,207 of record NC_057862.1, read on the forward strand.
TCAGAGAAACTTGCTTTAAAATTTTTTGATATTACTTCTTTGTCTATAGTACCTTTTTAGCCTAATATACTTTCCCTGATTATCTCTTTTAATTAGGTCTGGTTTTGCTTTTCATTTTTCTGAGATCATGATTACTACCCCTGACTTTTTTACTTTAGATGAAGCATATTAGATTCTGCTCCAGCCCTTTATTTTAACTCTGTGTATGTCTTTCCATTTCAAGAGTGTCCTTGTAAACAACATATTGATGATTCTGGTTTCTAATCCATTTTACTATCTGCTTCCATTTGTAGGTGAGCTCATCCTATTCATATTCAGTCATGATTACTGTGTATTTCTCTCCATCCTGTTATCTTCAGTCTTCCTCTCTTTTTATCCTGTTTCTCCTCAAAAGTCTATTTTGTTTTGTTAAGGGCTAAAATTCTAGCTAGTCTGTCTAAAATATCTAATGAGTCGTCGCCAATAAATTATAAGCTTTAGCAAGAGTTAGATTTTTAAGCATTTATTAAGGAGAATAAGAATTTGGTAAAGAGAGAGAGAAAGGCCTAGATTCCTATCTATTAAAGGGAGAGCACATTTCTAGCTCCCTTCTCCGCCAGAGTCCAGAGGAAAGAGCGCCAGAGTCAGTGCCAGTCTCTTCCTTCCTCCTCCCACTAGTCCGCGTCACTTCCTCCCGCCAAAGAAAAGACCCCTGGTCTTGCCCTCAAAGACCTTCGCTTCATGGGCAGAACTCTTCTACAGTAAGTATCCAGCAGGTGGCATCATTCCAATCGTTACAGTTTCTAACCATTGCCTCCTTTTGGAGCCATCTTCCCCTTTGCAATCCCCTTTCCTTTTTTTAATCCCCTTCCTTTTCTATTTACCTATTGGGTAAGTTACATCTCTATACAAAGCTGAATGTGAATATATCTATTCTTCCCTCTTTGAACCAATTCTGATGAGAGTGAGCATTTCCCACCACTGTTTCCTCCTCTATTGTAAAAGATATTACTTGTGCATCTCTTTTATACAAGAAAAATTTCCCCATTCTACTTCTCCTTTTCCCCTTTTCCTAGTGAATTTCTCTTTCTCACCCTTTCAATTTGTTTTGTTTGGGGTTTTTTTTAAAGATAATTCTAATATAATTGATTTCCATCCAAGCCCTCTGTCTATGTAAACTCCTTTTAACTGTACTAAAGAATTTTACACACACACACACACACACACACACATATATATGTATATACATATAAAATATCATCTTCCCATATAGGAATATAAATAGTTTAAATATATTTGGTGCCTTATGATTACTCTTTCATGTTTACCTTTTTATGCCTCTCTTGAGTCTTGTGTCTGAATGTCAAATTTTCTATTCAGCCCTAATCTTTTTATCAGGAATGCTTGAAAATCCTCCATTTTATTAAATATCCATCTTTTCCCCAAAGGATGTGCCAGGTACTATATTAAGTACTGGAAATACAAAGACAAAAACACTTTTAGCCTTTCAGGAGTTTATATCCTACTTGTCATTAAAGGGTTCATAGATCATAAGGGACAGTCCACTTTTAGGTATGTGGGAGTCTTTGGGATCGTATGGGAAGCCAAGCATAAATATGGTGTCACAACCTACTCATGATCCAACCTTACTCTTCTGAAAGGGAAAAAAAAGTAGAAAATTACCCAATGTTATGAAAATTTTTACAGTGTAAATTTTCTTTTAATTCTTAAAAATAGTAAGGAAGGAGTGTGTATCTGTGTGCATGCATTGTGAATTATTATTAATAATAATACAATCTAACATTTGTAAAGCACTTTACATATGTTGTCTCAAGTTATCTTCACAATTCCTTTGTGAGATAGGGGATATTATCATCTCTAATTTACAGATAAGGAAACTGAGGCTGAAAAATATTTAAGTAATCTGCCCAGGGTCACACAGCTGGTAAGTGTCTGAGGTGAGATTTGAACTCAGGTATACCTGGTTGCAGGGCAGCTAGGTGGCACAGTGGGACTCTTTCTAAATTAAAATCTGACTTCAGACACTTAATGGTTGTGTGAACCTGGACAAGTCACTTAACCTTGTTTACCTGTTTCTTTTTCTGCAAAATGAGTTGGGGAAGGAAATGGCAAACCACTCCACTATCTTTACCAAGAAAATCCCAAATGGGGTCAGGTTTAAAAGAGATGATGTATATAAATCTAGGCAAAGAGTCAGACACAACTGAAAAACGGCTGAACAATAACAAATTCCTGATTCCAAGTATGTCTGTCTACATGGTGTAATTTGATTTGTGCCAAGATAGGGCTTATTGATCAAAACTATTTCCCCAAACATGCTCTTTGTCATGGTGACTGAAATTTCACCATTATACTTTTATTTCTTTGTGTAGTAAATACTTTTCTGCCATTCTAATTATAAACCTGGATTTCTACCTATTTTTAAAGCATCTGATATAAATCAGATTTCCATCTTCCCCTGTTTTAAAACCAAACACTCCTGAGAAGGGAAAACATTTGAAGTATTGTCAGCTAATACCTTCATGGTTATAATAGCTGACTTTTATCTGTAAGGCTTTAAGATTGACAAAGATTTATATACATCATCTCTTTTGAACCTGACCACAACCTAGTGAGATAGGTAGATGTCAAAAGACTCGTATCTCCTCATTTTGCAGATGAGTAAATAGAGAAATGAAGTGACTTGCCCAAGCTATTTGCTTAGTAAGAGTCATAACTAAGACTTCAAACCTAAGACCACACTTCTTTCCACAAAACTATGCCCCTACCCTTTAGGTGATAGCCAACTAAAAACAAGGCTCAGGTTTTGGGGTAGGTTTTTTTTGTTATTTGTTTGTTTGGGGGGAATAGGACAAAGATAAGCTGACTAGGACAAAGCTTCTTAAACTGTGGGTCGATATCCCATGTAGGGTCATATAACTGAATATGGAGGGGGTCACAAAAATATGGCAATAAATATTTGATTTGTACACCTATTCTGTGTACCTGGGGTCATGTAAGAATTTCTCAGGCAAAAAGGGGTCATGAGTGGAAAAAGTTTAAGAAGCAGTGGACTAGGAAAAGACAAAAGCACCAGAGGGAGGGAGGGGATGCTGAGAAAAGAGCATTAGGAAGAGGCAGGAATATATTAAAGAAAATTCTGTGAACTTGAAAATACCATTAGCTGCTCCTGTCTTGGATAGCTCTCTCTGTCTCTGTCTGTCTCTCTGTCTGTCTCTGTCTCTCTATGTCTTTCTCTTTCCCTCTTCTCTCTATCTCTGTCTCTGTCTCTCTGTCTCTCTCTCTGTCTCTCTCTCTATGTCTTTCTCTTTCCCTCTTCTCTCTATCTCTGTCTCTGTCTCTCTGTCTCTGTCTCTCTGTCTCTCTCTCTCTCTCTCTCTATGTCTTTCTCTTTCCCTCTTCTCTCTATCTCTGTCTCTGTCTCTGTCTCTCTGTCTCTCTATGTCTTTCTCTTTCCCTCTTCTCTCTATCTCTGTCTCTGTCTCTCTGTCTCTGTCTCTCTGTCTCTCTCTCTGTCTCTCTCTCTATGTCTTTCTCTTTCCCTCTTCTCTCTATCTCTGTCTCTGTCTCCCTCCCTCCTTCCTTCCCTCTGTCACTCATTATCACACTTCTCTCTGTCTCTCTTTCTCTTTCCCTTCTTCTGTCTCTATCTCTGTCTCTCCCTTAACCCCTTCCCTCCTTGCTCCTTCCTCTCCCTTTCTTTTCCCCCTTCACTCCCCCACTCCCTCAGAAGTGCGAGGGAAGAAGTAAGTACTCCAATCACATTCTCCACAGCATCACCATGGTCACTTTGTAATCACATCCAGCAGTTGGGACCATAACCAAATGTGCAGCATTCTTCCATTGTCCAAAAAACTCTTTGTTTGATCTTTTCCCTAGAGATGCAGGTCATGAGGAAGAAAGCGGGGGATGGGAGAAAGGTAGTCAGGGGTGGCGGACAACACAGGGAGTATGTGGGCACATTTCCTTTGATTTCTCTTTTAAAATGTGGCTGAAAATAAGATGCTGGATTTCAAAGCCTCAGTGGGTCTGCTTGCCTTCCAGGAAAATGCATTATAGACAAAGACTCAGGGAATGTTAGAGCTGGGTTAGGGGTGGGGGTGGGGATTATGGACAGCATCTGATGCAACACTATTATTTGACAGAACCAAGGCCTAGGGAATCAGTCAGTCAGTCGACAAGTATTCATTCTACTCAGTGCCAGGCATGAAAGACACAAACAGCTCAATCCCAGAGCTCACATTCTAGCGGGACAGACAACGTGTAAATAACTGGCCACATACAAGATCTATGTGAGTGGACAGAAGATGATCTCAGAGGATATGGCACTGGCAGAGAGAAGGAGGGAAAGGCCTCTAGCAAAAGGTGGGATTTGAGCCATCTTAAACTGAGTCAGAGAAAGCACCCCAGGCATAGTGGACAGCCTTTGCAAAGGTATAGAGACTGAGAATTGATGTGGCATCAGAAACAGAGAGTTGGCCTCAAAGTCAGGAACACCTGGGTTCAAGGCCTGCTCCTGACACATACTAGCTGTGTGACTCTGGACAAGTCATTTCTCTAAGACAATAACTTACAGAGAATGAGTTCATCTACATTGTTTCCTCACTAGGTGTTTCCAGTACCATTAAAATCACAGCTAATGTCCCAAAAAGCAGCTGTGAGGCAACAGGGCAAAGTGGATGGCACACTGAATGTGGAGCCAGGAAACCCTGGGTTCAAATCCTTCCTCAGACAGTGATTTGCTGTGTGACTGGCTAAGTCATTACCCTCTCTGTGACTCAGTTTCCTTATCTGTTAAATGCTGGGGTTAGAATAGGGTCTGTCCCAGCTCTAATTCCATGCTTTATGGAGATGCAGTGGCCTATACAACAAAAAAAAGAAAGACCAGTAGGGCTTTTCAAGAGAAACAGTTCGGTTGGGAGGAGGGGGAAGGTTTAAGGGGATATAAATTTGTTTGGGGACCTGGCGAAATTGATGGAACCTTCAGATGGGTGTTTAGCAGGCAGCTAGAGACACAGGACTCCAAGGGAGAGACTGGGGCTGAATATGTACATTTGATTGTCATCTGGATAGAGATGGGATGGTGATGTGAGACTGGAGGTCAGGAAAGAGACTAGGGGTGGCTACATAGATCTAGGAATGATCTGTACAGAGATGATAATTGGGCTCAACTCCTGTATTAGCACAGCAGCTCCCTCCTTCTGACCTTTCAAGCCATTCTTGGTTAGAAGATGATTTCAGCACATTCTTCTGTGAGTTTTTTCTGCCCATCATTTCTTATAGCACAATAGCATTCCATTATAATTTCATCCCACAATTTGTGCAGCCATTCCCCAATTGATAGCTCCTCAATTTCGAATTCTTTACACCAGAGCTGCCATAAATACTTTTTGTACATATGGGTCCATTAACTTTTTGTTTTTATCTCTTTTTGAATACTGACCTAGTAGTGGTATTACTAGGTCAAAGAGTATACATGTTTTATAGCCCTTTGGCCAATGTTCCAAATTTCTCTACAGAATGTTTGAATCAGTTTACAATTCTACCAACAGTGCATTAATGTCTCATTTTCCCTATATCCTCCACAACATTTGTCATTTTCCTCTGCTGTCCTATTATACAATCCAATAGGTATGAGGTAGTACCCCAGAATTGTTTTTACTTTCATCTTTCTAATCAATAGTGAGTTAGAGGGGGCAGCTAGGTGGTGCAGTCGATAAAAGCACCAGCCTTGGATTCAGGAGGACTTGAGTTCAAATTCAGCCTCAGACACTTGACACTTACTAGCTGTGTGACCCTGGGCAAGTCACTTAACCCTCATTGCCCTACCAAAAAAAAAAAGTGAGTTAGAGCATTTTTAATATGGCTATAGATAGCTTTGCTTATATCATCTGAAAATTGTTCATATCTTTTGATCATTTATCACTTGGAGAATGGTTCTTATTTTAACAACTTTGACTCAGTTCTCTATGTATTTGAGCAATGAGACTTTTAACAGACAAACTTGTTTCAAAATTTTTTCACAGTTACTATTACTAACTGAATTTCCCTCCATCGTACTCCCTCTCCATGTCATTTACTCTATTCTCTATCTCCTTTCACCATTTCCCTCTTCAAAGGTGTTTTGTTTCTGATTGCCCCCTCCCCCAATCCGCCCTCCATTCTATTACCACCACCCCCTATTACCCCTTCCCCTACTAATTTCCTGCAGGGTAAGATAGATTACTATGCCTAATTGAGTATGTATGTTATTCCCTCTTTGACTCAATTCTGATGAGAGTAAGGTTCACTCACTCCCTAGCACTTCCCCCATCTTCCCCTCCACTGTTTGTTTTTTCTTGCTTCTTTTGTGTGAGATACTTTACCCCATTCCACCTCTCCCTTTCCTTTTCTCCCAGTGCATTCATCCCTCACCCTTTAATTTTGTTTTTTTAAAGATACCATCCCTGTGCCCTCTGTCTAAATATACTCCATCCATGTGCCCTAATAATGAGAAAGTTCTTATGAGTTACAAGTATTATCTTCCCATGTGGGAATGTAAACCATTTAACCTTTTATTATCTCTTATGATTTCTTTTTCCTGTTTACCTTTTATGCTTCTCTAGAGTCTTGTATTTGAAAGTCAAATTTTCTATTCAGCTCAGGTCTTTTCATCAAGAATAACTGAAAGTCCTCTCTGTCATTGAATGCCCATTTTTTCCCCTGAAGGATTATAATCAGGTTTGTTGGATAGGTGATTCTTGGTTGTAATACCAGCTCCTTTACCCTCCAGAATATCATATTCCAAGCCCTCTGATCCTTTAATGTAGAAGGTGCTAAATTTTGTATTATCCTGACTGTGGGTTCACATTACTTGAATTGTTTCTTTCTGGCTGCTTGCAACATTTTCTCCTTGACATGAGTGCTCTGGAATTTGGCTATAATATTCCTGGAAGTTTTCATTTTGAGATGTCTTTCAGGAGGTGGTCAGTGAATTCTTTCAATTTCTATTTTGCCTTCTGCTTCTGTAATATCAGGGCAGGAGACACCTATCTCCATGGTGCTCTACCTTTGGTCAGTATAGTATTTTGATAAAACTTGGGAAACTGAAAAAAAAAAGAATATCAGGGCAATTTTCCATGACAATTTCTTGGAAGATGATGTCTAGGCTCTATAATTTGCATGGCAATGAGGGTTAAGTGACTTGCAGGGAATGAGGGTGAAGAAATGAAGGTGAAAGAAGGAAGGGGATAGGAACAAGTGGGCATGAAGAAAGTTGTAGCCTTGGCAAGGAGAAGGTTCCTTGCTTCATATGAAACAAGAGTGAAGGAGGCAAGAGTGGCAGAAGATGCCTGAGGGATGGGAGTGTTAAGGGCTAAAATTCTAGCTAAACTGTCTAAAATATCTAATGAGTGGTCGCCAATAAATTATAAGCTTTAGCAAGAGTTAGACTTTTAAGCATTTATTAAGGAGAATAAGAATTTGGTAAAGAGAGAGAGAAAGGCCTAGATTTCTATCTATTAAAGGGAGAGAGCATTTCTAGCTCCACTCTCCACCAGCGTCCTCAGGAAAAAAGAGCGAGACTGAGCGCCAGTCTCTTCCTTCCTCCTCCCACTAGCCCACGTCACTTCCTTTTCCAAAGAAAAGACTTCTGGTCTTGCCCTCAAAGACCTTCGCTTCATGGGTGGAACTCTTCTACAGTAAGTCTCCAGCAGGTGGCGTCATTCCAATCGTTACAGGAGGAGAGGAGGAAGTGAGAAAAAGCCTCTTTGGTTTGCCAGAAGTCACATAGCAAGTTAGTTGCAGACTTAGGGATTTGACCCCAGTTGTTTGAATTCCTACACAGATTTTCCATTATGCCACCATGGAGGACACCATCTGCCTTTGTGGAGGTAAATTTAAAATAAAATTATCATTATCACCTCACTGCCTAAATATTTAACAAGCAGCAGGTTCAGACTATCCCTGAGAGATAAGCAAAGAATCCCAGAGGGGCCTGCCAGTTTGAGAACACCTTTAGGGTCTGGTTGGGAGTTACTTTTGCCCACGTGTAGTTTCAACCAACCTCAGGAAGCGCACCCCCTCTCCCCCAACTTATTTTTTTTTTTAATGTATGAGGTATTTTATTTTTTCCATTACATGTAAAGATAATTCTCAACTTTTGTTTATACATGCTTTACAATTTCAGATTTTTCTCCCTCCCACCCCTCCCTCCCCCCCTCCCCTAGAAAGCAGGTAATCTGATATAGGTTATATCTATATATCTCTATACATATACATATAGATATATATATATATACACCCACACATATATATACACATAATAACATTAATCCTATTTCTGCATTAATCCTGTTACAAGAGAAAGAATCAGAGCAGTGATGCAAAACCTCAAAATAGAAAGAGAAAAAAAAAACCAACAGCACCCAAAACAAAAGAAATAATATGGTTCAATCAGCATCTATACTCCACAGTTCTTTCTTTCTTTTTTTTTCTTGGATTTGGAGATCCTCTTCTATCATGAGTTCCCTGGAACTCTTCTGTACCATTGCATTGGTGAGAAGAATATAGTCCATCACAGTAGGTCAACACTCAATGTTGATGATACTGTGTACAATGTTCTTCTGGTTCTGCTCATCTCACTCATCATCAGCTCACGTAAGACCCTCCAGGTTTCTCTGAACTCTTCCTGCTCATCATTTCTTACAGCACAATAGTATTCCATTGTATTCATATACCACAACTTGTCCAGCCATTCCCCAATTGATGGGCACCCCCTCAACTTCCAATTCCTTGCTACCACGTAAAGAGCAGCTATAAATATTTTTGTACATGTGGGTCCCTTTCCCCCTTCCATGATTTCTTTGGGCAAAAGACCTAAAAGTTCTCCCCCAACTTATTAAAAAACAAGACTCACTTTCTCTTCCCTGGCTTTATTTTTGTTTTGTTTTGTTTTGTTTTTGTGAGGCAATTGGGTCACACAGCTAGTGAGTGTTAAGTGTCAGAGGCCAGATTTGAACTCAGGTACTCCTGACTCCAGGGCTGGTGCTGTATCCACTGTGCCATCTAGCTGCCCCTTCCCTGGCTTTCTTGATGCTTGAAATGCCTTTCATGGAGGATAAAACCTCTCATTCCCCAATGAGATCACAACAATTTGTGCACTTCAAATTTCCCTGGATGAGATTCAAATTCATTCACCCTAAGGTATAAATAACTGATTATAGAGTCTTTCCTGAGAGAAGGACCTTTTGAGCACAATTCTGGAAATCCAGGGCAAATTCAATTGAGATGGGGTTTGGGAGGGAGGGGATCACAAGTAGGCATGCTACATGCTATTTTCCTGATTCTGCTTACTTCATTTTGCTTATATAAAAAAGTCATAGTTTAAACACTTAAATATAAGCAAGTTAGCACATACAAAGATAAAGTGGAGGCATTAATCATATGTAACTGCATATAATAATAGCCAGAATCTAAATAGTGCTTTATTGTTCAGAAAATGCTTTACAAATATTATGTCATTTGATTCTCAAAACATCCCTGGGAGGTAGATGCTATTTTTAATCTTATTTTACAGATGAGGAAATTGAGGCCCAGAGGAATTAAGTAACTTGCCTAAAGCCACACAGATAGTAAATGTCTGGGGCAGGATTTGAACTCAGGTCTTCTGGGTTTTCAAACCTTAACAGCCTCTACAATGGATACATCTATCTCCTCCCAAGGAAAAAACTCCTTTTGGACTGGAGTCTCTCACCCTTTTCTTCAGTCTTCCTGTCACAGCATGAGTGGTAGAAGTTGTGGTCTTCTACCTTCCCACGATAGGACAGCTGAACAAAGGCAACTAAATCATGACTGGATTGGGGAATACTGAGAAACTTTGGTGATTCTTATGCTTGCAGCTACATGGACAGACAGGAATAGAGGACTGCATTTCCAGGATCTTATGAATTACATGTTGAGGTCAGGTTATGTCCTTGTCTATTCCTAAACCAGAGCACTGAAAATGGCCCAGAGACTAAGACCCATGCTGTACTTAACCACCTGACTGTCACAAATCTAATAAGGACATCAGCAAGGGGACAGATGTACCTCGACTGTCTTTGTGGCTCTCAGACTTTGTCTTTCCTACCCTCAAAACTCCATGCCTGATTACATCTATGTGTCTCTTGGTCTAAGTCCTTGGGAAGTCATTTTAAGGACCTTGCCACCCTTCTTTCTAATTTTCTATTTCCTTTCTGGGTGCTGAGAAACTTTGCCATTGAGCGAGTTAGAATCATGTGTACAGGGGCAGCTAGGTGGCGCAGTGGATAGAGCACCGGCCCTGGAGTCAGGAGGACCTGAGTTCAAATCCGGCCTCAGACACTTAACACTTACTAGCTGTGTGACCCTGGGCAAGTCACTTAACCCCAATTGCCTCACTGAAAAAAAAAAAAAAAAGAATCATGTGTACAGTATGAGTCAATAAAGTACAAAGCTAGAGGCTCTCCTCTTAATAAAGTATCCAAGCTTTAACCCATGAATTTAATGTCATCTATTTTAGCAGCTCAGATACCCTTTCCCTTCCTTCAGTCTTCTGGGCTGTATCTTAGTTATAATTGTCAGATGAGTGACTGTTCTAACATCTTCCTTCCCCTCACCCTAACCCCATTAGAGAAATGTTATTGTAACTCAGAGTTAAGGAAGGGCTAGGGAATAATAGTATCACAGATTCTAATAGAATGTTTATGAAGCACTTCCAATGTGCCAGGTACTGTATTAAGTGTTCAAGATACAAATATAAGGAAGCAAGATAGTTCCTGCCCTCAAGAAGCTTACATTCTAACATGGGAAGACAACACATAAAGAGGACCTAGAAAGCTATGGAATTCATGAGTAGCAACATGGAGGAGACATGGCCAGGAAGTAGCAGGGGGACCTGGCTCAGGACAAGATGAATGGAAATTCAATTTTCAGAGCCCAGATTTCCAGGGGCAAAGTCCGAGGATCCCATGAGAAGAAAACAAGGGTGATGGATGCAATGTAGGCAACATGGTATGAAGATGGGGGCAAGGTAAGAAGAAGGCTCACTTATCAGAGCCAGTCCCCCCACCCAGGGACAGAATGCATTTAGAGATGGAGAGACCATAAAAGTAACATAATCCAACATTTTCATTTTACATGTGAGAAAACTTAGACACAGTGAAGTTGTGACTTGTCCAAGGTCAGCAGGTAGTTGAGATTTGAACCCACACCTTTAAACTTTCAACTCAACATTCTTTCCATTGTACTAGGCTGGGGAAAAATCCAAGGGAGAGGGAGGGGGAGTTAGGAACCTTCTCTAGAGTTACTGTTATTGTATATTTAAAGTCAGAAAGCACTGCACAGAAAGAGTTAATAAAGCTGTTACTGTTCATAAAGAAACAGATCAGGAAAGAGGCTCCAGTGCTCTTGAATTCTGTATGAAAACATTGGTTTATTAAGGTGAACCATGGCGAGCTATGGAAACCTGAACTCAGCATAGCCTATGTACCCAAGATGCTCAGGATTTTTTAAAAAAATTTAAATATTTGACCTAAAGAGCCTGGAATGCACTTTGGAATTAGCCAATGATGAGGTATACTTTTCATCTGAGGCCCTATTTTCCATTTTCTCTTTCTTTTATTTTGGGGTTGGCTTGAGTTTTTATATTGCCTCACAGGTGTGGGGAGCAGCCACTCAGCAATTCTTGTAAAGAATGAAATGGATTTAATAAAACAAAATCCCTTCCCAAGTTCCTGTGGACTCCAAAATTCCTGTTCAGAGACCTGCGTCAGTGTGTTTAGTTGATCAAAGATTGAATTCAAGGTTATATAATCACACACACACACACACACACACACACACACACACACACACACACACACACCTTCTTCTTCATCTATCCTCATCATCCAAGACTCCTTTCAAATCCTGACTCCAATCCCTCTTCTTCCCAGCAGTCTTCTCAAATTACTAGAGCCTACATTCTGTAACACTCCAAAGCTTTGGTTGTTTTCAAATCATTCATTTCCTGTCTCTTCGGCTTGTCTACTGAGTAAGGCTATAAAATCATTGAAGGCAGGAACTGAGAATCAGAGGATTAAAAAAAAATGTTTTAGCACTAGAAAGTCCTTCAGGGCTCTCCCTTAGAGGCCTACTTGAAATCATCCCTCTAGTGACTAATCTGGATCCCATCTGTTTTGTTTCAATTCCATTCACTTCAGTCTGAGAAATGTTTCTGAAGTGTCTATCCAGCATAGAAAATCCATGCTGGGAGATGAGGGAAATAAGAGTTTAGATGAGTTAGGGTTCCTGCTCCAATGTATCTTACAATCTAAAGGTGTTTTGAGGGATGGGATATGCTAATACCCCCCAAAACATAATACTGAGGCGTCAATTATTTTGAATCTACATGTTATTTCATTACTGCAAGGAACTCCTGGTATAAAAATTCCCTTCAATAGTACATATCAGCTACTAATCTGCAATTTATAATTGGTACAGTCTTTTGGGGGGCACCAAGAGGTCATAAGCCTGCAGAATCATAGACAGGGCTGGACGCTACTTTAGAGGCTGAGTTCAACCCTCTTGTTGTACAGATGAGGAAATTGAAGGCCAGAGAACTTTAAGTCACTTTCCCAATGTCCTGTGGCTAGTTGGTATCTGAGGTAGGATTTGAATCTAGGTCTTTTGAATTCCATGACCAACTCTCTATCCACTATACTACACTGCCCACTTTGCCCAGGGTCACACAGCTGGTATATGTCACAGGTAGAACTTGAACCCAGATCTTCCTGAGACCAAGACCTGTCCTGTAGCCACTATAACAAGCTGCCTCTAAACGTTGTAGAGGATCGTAAATAGAATCCCTTGTAAAGTCTGAGGATAGGAAGATCATTACCCATGGGGAGAAATCAGGGAAGACTTCCAGGAGGCATGAGAAGAAATCCTGTTCCTAACTTAATAATTTATTATTATTATTAATAGGAGAAAAAGAATCATTTCTTTCAGAGACTGCAGCATTTGAGATGAGAATTAAAGTATGGTTAGGAATTCAATAGTGCATAAGAAAAGATTCCAGGCAAAGAGAACAGCATGGGCTGAAATGGAAAAGTGTGAGATGCACATGGCAAGGATGCTTAGTATTCTATTTTTATTGGAATATAAATTGCATAGAGGTGAATAGAATCAGATAGGGCTGGAAAAGGATGGTAGCCTCAGATTTGGGGAAGCCTTAAATGCCAGGCCAAGGAGCTTCAACTTTGGTCAGTAGGCAGTAGGGAGCCATATAAGGTTTTTGAGCAAGGGAGTGACATGAACAGATCTATACTTAAGAAAGAGTAATCTGGTAAAAGGCATGAAGGAGGGAGTAGGTATCATGAAAGGTATGACTAAGGATCTGCTCACTAAATCTTGGAATTCTAGAATGAAGAATTGCCTTTACAAGCTTAAAAGAGAAATTCAAAGGGAAAAAAGTATGTTCTATTTTACAGAGCTGGGAACTCTTAGAATATTAATGTAGTAGAGATTGGATTTGCTGCAGGAGCAGCTAAGTGGCGCCATAGTGTATAGATCTCTGGGCCTAGAGTCAGGAAGACTCATATTTCTGAATTCAAATCTGGCTTCAGACACTTACTAGCTATGTAACTCATGGCAATTCACTTCACCCTGTTTGCCTCAGTTTCCTTATCTGTCAAATAAACCAGAGAAGGATATGGAAAACCACTCTAGTATATCTTCCCAGAAAACCCCAGATGGGGTCACAGAGAGTCTGACATGACTGAAACTACACAACAACAACAAGAGTGTGGAGTGCTGAATCTTTGTGCTGGCCACTTTTAGGGATTCCAGGGACCTGTGTGATTCAACATTAAATATCCTCACGCCTGAAGATAATAACTCAATCTAAACAGATATCTTATCTATATTGTCCATTGAGTACCTTTCTATTCTCTCCTTTGGGGAGATCCTAGACATGAGCCAAAATCTAAGCTTTAAGCAATTAGGGCGGGGGAGGGCTCTGGGATAGGGGTATAAACACCCAAAGAGCCTAATCTTCCTTTTTAAAGGTCATGCTCTTCTAGGACAGAATTTGACTGCCATTCATGAGGGTTGGGGGGCACGGGAAGGGGAGAGAGTCTCCTAGATAGTGAGCAGGGGGCAGCACCTCAATCCCTTTGTCCCAGCAGCGAGTTATTATTGTTACCTTCAAATCACAGAATTTCCAAATTGGAAGGAACCTAGCAATTGATTGCCCAAATTCTCTTACCAGTGAAGAAGTGCCCTCTACATGATCTCAGATACATGATAACCCAACCTTTGATTGACCCCTTCCAGGGAGGGCGGCCTCAATCATTTTCGAGGCAGTACATTCCATTGTTGAACAGTCCTAAGTGTGCAAAAGTTCTTCCATATGTTGAGCTAATAACAATCTCTTTGTAACCTCTTCCTGCAAGCTGTTGCCAGTCTTGCTCTCTGAAGCAACAGAAAAGGGAGGCCTACTCTAGGCGTACAGTGAACAGAGCACTGGACTTAGAACCAGGAAGATCTGAGTTCATATTTTACCTTAGACGCCGAGTAACTGTGTGACCCTGGGTGAGGCACTTAACTGTTCTCAGGCTCAGTTTTCTCAACTACAAAATGGGGATAATAATAGCACCTCCTTCTTAGGGTTATGAGTACCAAAGGAATCACCATAGATAAAACACTTTGCCAACCTTACAACACCCTAGCTATTATTTTTATTAATCATTATACCAAAGAAGTGGTAAGACTGAGAATAGGTATAAGAAGGGTTATTAGAGAAATTGGGCAACAGAAATCACCCTTTGTTACCCACAATGGAGATAGGATTTGAGGCTGGATGGGGTTTGAGGGATAATTCTGATCTTTTCATGCCATTTCCTTCCTTCCTTCCTTCCTCCCTCCCTCCTCCTCCTCCTCCTCCTCCTCCTCCTCCTCCTCCTCCTCCTCCTTCTTCTTCTTCTTCTTCTTCTTCTTCTTCTTCTTCTTCTTCTTCTTCTTCTTCTCTCTCTCTCTTCCTCCCTCTCTCCTTCCCTTCCTTCCTTCTTTCCTTCCTTCCTTCTTTCCTTCCTTCCTTTTTTTTTAACCATACTTGAGAGTGCAGTGGAAGGAAACTTGTTGCAGCTATCAGGCGACTCGGTAAACAGGCTGTGGGTATGTTGGGGACGTGTAAGTGGGATAATTTCTTCACTGACACCTTAACAACTGCTGATGCAGGTGCCCTGGTGAAGATTAGATTAAAACTGCCCTGAGGGGCCCATTCTAGGGTCGAAAGGGAGAGTCTGGGAGCTTGCCCAGGCCTCAGGAGGGTGCAGAGAAGAGGAAAGATGGTTGTCAGAAACAAGGCCTGCTACTTTATGGAGGATAGAAGGGAACAGATCTTTCCTCCCTCTGACTGGTTGGTCACATGCTCTTTAGGGTCAACGTACTGCTCCCCAGCTGGCCAGGGCCCCTCTTTGGAGGCCACTGGACTAGTGAAAAGAGCAGAGTTTGGAATCAGCCAACCTGGCCTTGAGTCCCTGCTCTTCTGCTACTGAGCGCCCGTGACCTTGGGAGGTCATTTAAACTCTGGGCTTCAATTTCTTCATCTGTAAAAAATGAAGGACTTAGGTGAGATGCTATCCAAAGTCTCCCCCAGCTCTTAATCCCCATGATCCTTTAATCCATTTGGTCTTTCTGTGTAAAACAGGCCCCACTCAGATGGTTTTATTATCAGGGTTCTGGGGGTCATTCTGTGACCTTCAGGAAAGGGAAGGGCTCTCGGCAGTCACTGACTACTACCTACACAGGAGAGTGTAGCCTCTTGGAGAGCAAAAACAGTATGTTAGATTTTTGTCTTTCTCCCACTATCATCAAAGATTTTAGAGGGCAATTAAAAACATTTCCAAACTTAGCAACCATTGATGAGAAAACAAATGGTTCACCTTTGTGTAATTTAAGATTCTAAATGTGGATTCTAATCTGTTCCCCCAGTTTGGGGGAAACTGACTAAAAATCACTGATAAAACGAGTTTAGGTTTTTAAGGGTTTATTGGAAAATAGAAAGAAAAAGATTGAGAACAGAATTCTAACAGCCTGGCATTCCTATCTTTCCTCAAATTTCCTGTGAAGTCCTCTGCCGCCACCACCATCAAGTCAGGAAGCCAAAAAACCCAGCGCTCTCCGCGCAGGCTCCCTTTCCTCCTTCCTCTCTCTTCCCAGACCATAGGAGGCTCCTCAAGTTGATTGGCTGGTAGCCTTGATAGACAGCACCCATGAGCAAATGTCATTTCCTGACGCTAAAGAAAAGCCACAATGCCTCTGAGGCATTTTCCTCATGGTGGAGCTTCCCCACAGCAAGTCTCCAGTAGGTGGCGTCATTCCAATCATTACACCTCTCTTCTGTATTCCCAGCACTTAGCACAGTGCCTGATAGACAGTAGGTGCTAAATAAGCTCAACAATTATGATATACTCAAATAAATGGAAAAAATTCAAATGACCTCATATTTAAAGCTAAATTTCCAAGTTATTTACTATTCATTTTTAATGTCCATGTTAATTTTAATAAAATAGTGAAAAAAATCATAAAAATCCAGTTTAGGTTTTGTGTCTTCTGTGTATTTTTTTCAGTTTTGTTGTTACCATGATAATTTTTTTATATTTGGTATACGTATTGATCTGCTTTCTTCATCTCAACATATTATCCCATCTTTCCATATACCTTTGTATTTTTCACATTTGTCTTTTCTTATGGTGCAATAACATTCCATTATGCTGAAATCCCATTATGCTATTAGAGAAGTGGCCTGATGTAGAGTCAGAAAGCCAAAATCACAGCTTCTCTGCATAGTCAGCCTTTCCCCTTTCTCAGATGTATGGAATGCTTCCAGTTTTTTGTTCTTACAAATAGAATAGCCATAAATATTTTTGGAAAAGTGGATTCAATTGCTCCTAATAACCATTTTTAAAAGTTAAAAAAATTTTTTTAAATAATAAACACTTTTATTTAAAGTTTTGAATTCCAAATTGTATCCCTCCTGCCCTCCCTCTTCTCACTCCTCCCTGAAGTGGTAAGCAATCAGAAATACGTTATACATATGCAATTATATAAAATATTACCATGTTAATCATTTTCAGAAAACTTGAATAAAAGAAAAATGAAAGTGAAAAATAGCATGCTTCAGCCTGTGTTGAATCAATATCAGTTCTTAATGGAGGTGGATAGTGTGCTTCAGCATTAATCCTTTGGGATTGTCTTGAATCATTGTATTGCTGAGAATAATTAAGTTATTCACAGTACTTTATCAAACAGTATTGCTGTCACTGTGTACAATGTTCTCCTGGCTCTGTTCACTTCACTATGCATCAGTTCATGAAAGTCTTTCCAGGTTTTTCTGAAATCAACCTTCTTGTCATTTTTTATAGCACAATAATATTCTCTCACAATCATATACTGCAGCTTGTTTAGCCATTCCCTGGTTAATAAGTATTCCTTTTATTTCCAATTCTCAGCCATGGGGGAAGAAAAGCTGCTCTAATAACCTCTTTAGAAGCGGGATTGCTGGGTCAAACAAAGGGCATGCATCATCAATTGAGCAAGTGTTTGTTAAGCATCCACTATGAGAGCTGTTATGTGTTAGAGATCCAAACACAAAATATGAAAACAACCTTTTCTTCAATGAAACTTGTACCCTAGTAGGGCAGAACAGGTAAATAAATAAATAAATGAATGAATGAATGAATGAATGGATGGATGGATAAATAAATAAGTAAGTAAGTAAATTAATAAATAAATAAATGAATGAATGAATGAATAAATAAATGAATGAATGAATGAATAAATAAATAAATAAATAAATATGAGAAATTTTGTAAAGGGTGAGACCACTAACAGCTAGGGGGAGGAAAAAAGGCTCTCTGTAGCAAGTAATATCTGAGCTAAGCATGGAAGGAAGCTAAGGGTTTGGGGGTCAAAGACACTCCAAGCATGGGGCCTTTACCAAGGCAGAGGTGAGAAATGGCATGAAAAGTTAGAGGAACAACAAGGAGAATAATAGAAAATAAATATGGATAAGTAGGTTGGATGGGGACAGCTAGGTGGTGCAGTGGATAAACCTGCCTGAGTTCAAATGTAGCCTCAGATACTAGTGGTGTGACTTGCCCTGGGCAAATCACTTAACCCTGGTTTCCTCTAAAAGAAAAAGTAGATTGAAGCTAAATTGTAGAGGACTTTAAATACCAATCTGAGGAGTTTATGTTTTATTTGAAAATGATCTTAGTCTGGGCTCTGTGAACTTGTTTACTTAATATTTTGATAATTGTATTTGGCTTCTTTTGTAATCTTTTGGATTTTATTATATGCAATGAAAAAACATTATTCTGAAAAGTGGCCTGCTAATATTCCAGGCAACCAAATTTTTTTCATGACAACAACAACAAAGTTAAGAACCATTGGCAGTTAAGAACTAGAGGCAATAGGAAAAGAATAAAGATTCAGTTTTGTAATTTAACAAATTTTTAGGGGTGTGCTGGTAAATGTTTAACAACAGGCTGTGGGGAGGGATTACCATACTTTTTTTTTTTAGGCAATAGGGTTATGTGACTTGCCCAGGGTCACACAGCTAGTAAGAGTCTGAGGCTAGATTTGAATTCTGGTCCTTCGGATTCCAGGGCTGGTGCTCACACTGGAAATGTTAACAATCAGCTTTCTTTCTTTCTCTTTCTTTCTTCCTTTCTGTGGGGCAATGGGGGTTAAGTGGCTTGCTCAGGGTCACACAGCTAGTAAGTGTCAAGTGTCTAAGGCCAGATTTGAACTCAGGTCCTCCTAAATCCAGGGTCAGTGCTTTATCCACTGTGCCACCTAGCTGCCCCCAAATGAGTGGATGCTCAACAATCAGCTTTCTTGTGTGAACTGGTTCTAACCAGTCTTACATGTTTATGTCCTTTAGAATAGGGGTATCTGGACCTTTGACTGGGTTGGTTTATTAGTTTTTTTAACTGCCTATAGACTATTTTCTTAGCCTGGGGAATAGGGGCTACAGAAGAAAAAAGGCTGGCTATGTCCTCCAGGCTGAAGTTGAATGACCTCTCCTTTAGAGCACAGAGTTCTGTACTAGTAGACATTCCATAAATAATGTCATATGACTGATGAAAAGGGACTCTGAGAAATCATTCCGTTTAGTCCCCTTTCATTTTACCACTGACACCCAAAGAGAAATAACTTACCCCAAATCACGCAGCTAATGAGTGGCTGAACTGGCCAAATCTAGCCTCAGACACTTACCAGCTGTGTGACACTGGACAAGTCAAGTAACCCTGCTTACCTCAATTTTTTCATCTGTAAAATGAGCTGAAGAAGGAAATGGAAAACTACTCCATTACCTTTGCCCAGAGAACCCCAGATGGGGTCTGACAAAGAGTTGGACATGCCTGACTGAATACCAGGTCTTCTGACTCCTACTCTAGGGCTGGTTCTGTTGAACTGTCCTGGGCAGCCCTACCTGGCCTCTTAATGTAACCCTATACCTTTTTTCCCTTGAAACTCTCATCACTCATCCCCATCCTCAGCATAGTCATAAAGAATAGATTATAAGAAGTTCTTTATCAAAAGTGACCTGTTCACTCCTCTTCCCCCTTCTTGAACAGTGAAAAAGCCCTGTTTCCTAGTCTTTGATGCCAACCTAGTTATCCTCTCCCTTCTCTTCCAGAGGCAGAGGATGGTACAGTGGATAGATCACTAGGCCTGGAATCAGGAAGGCTTCACTTCAAATAGTGACCCTGGGAGAGTCACTTAACCTTTCTGTGCCTCGGTTTCTCCAACTGTAAAATGGAATTAATAACAGCGTGTACCTTACAGTGTTGTTGTGAGGCTTAAAGGAGATGATACTTGTAAAAGGTGCTTAGCACAGTGCCTGGCACTTAGTAGGTGTTACAGAAATGCTTCTTCCCTTCTCCAGCCTCAGCCAGGCTAGTTGGCTCTTGTAACCCAGTCTGTAGCAGATTTAAAAAAAAAAAAAAAGCCCTTCCCTGCTTTATCTTTTCTCTGAAGCACAAACAAAGAGATTAGATGCACAAACTCTTCTCACCACACTTCTGTGGATAGCCTAGCTCCTCAAATGATTTGTTTAGGGAGACCCTTTGATGACTATACATGTCAGAGATCTGCTCCCAGACTCCCATAACACTCTGTTCTTCAGGATTTCCAAGGACGAAAGAGCATGTGTTCCAACAAAGCAAACACACCTAACATGCAAAGCAGGCAGGCTTATTTCTTGGCATACTCTCTAGTTTGTGGCCCTCTCCTCTGCCCTAACATTTCATGCAGGTGAAACCTGGTTAGGATGAACACCAAGGGCAGCCCTGGCCATATAGAGCAGAAGCATCTAGAACAGCAGAGGTAGAAGTGCTACTAAGAGGGGAAGGGGCCAAAGGGGAGATATAACAAAAGAGTCACGGGTTCCCTCAAGAGTCATACCCTAGTGGCATGGGAAAAGCAAAGGTTTGGAGCCAGGAGACATCGAGAGATCCAGGTTCTGATCCTATTTAGCTGACTACTTCTGGGAATCGTTTAACTTCTCCAAGACTGTTTCGTCATCCATAAATTGAGAAGATTGGACTCGGTGATCTTCAAGGTCCCTTCCAGCTCTAAATTTATGGATATACATAATTTTCATGGGTCAGCTGGGTGGTGCACTGGGTCTCTATTCAGAAGGATGAATTCAAATCTGGCCTCAGACACTTAGTAGCTATGTGGCCCTGGGCAAGCCACTTAACTCTATTTGTCTCATCTGTAAAATGAGCTGGGGAAGGAAATGGCAAACCACCCCAGTATCTTTGCCAAGAAAACCTCAAATGGGGTCTCAAAGAGTCAGACATGACTGAAACAATTGAACAAGAAAACCAACATGCAACTTCTCACTTGGTTAAAGTAGTAGAAGACACCCAAAGAAAAAGAGAGGAGGTAGAAGACTTTTTACTAAAAGATAGGGTGAACATAGAGTTTCTTTTCATTTCAGCTATAATAACTGCTGCTTGAACCCGGCTAGCACAGCTCTATGTATGTATAAGGTGTGTGCTGTTCATATATGATATATACATATATATACTATCCACACATACATATATAGCTATATGCACATATCTACGTGTTTGTGTATTGTGTGTGTGTGTACACACACACACACACACATCCACACGGGGCCATGGAACTGTTTTGTTCTCCAGTATCTTAGAGAAGAATACCAGACTAGAATTACATCCATGTGCCCCTCCCCCTAATACTGGTGATCTAGAGATAGAAGGGTTCAAAAGAAAGCCTCTTTCCTGGCCACCGCCTCTTTTTTTGGGGGGGGGTGTCATTAAGCATTTATTAGAAAAAAAGAGAACACCTGGGTCAGAAAGTTAGGAAAAGGCCTGTCTAACCTAGCATTTCAGCCTTGCCTGGTTCTTCCACAATTTCTCCACCACCAGCCTGTTCAAGAGACAAGCTGAGTGTGGAAGCTTCCTCTGAGTCCCAAGGAGAGGGGGTCTTTCCACACTGCTTCAAGCTAATTAGCTAGCATCACCCAAATCCATTGGTTCACTGGACTTGAGGGTGGTCCCATGTTGAGGTCAGAGTCCACAGTCTCTGAGAACACACCCTACTGAGGGCCAGGCAGGTGTGGCTTCAATTGAATTAATTTAAGTGAGTTAATCCCAAGAGTCAGTCAATTTCAGTCAATCCAAATCAAACCCCTGCAGCTGGGGCCTTTGGGTGTTGTCAAAGCCCATTATTTTCTTACAGGATCATGAAGAAAGCTGCAGTTGCTTTATCTCTATCACATAATTTCTGTTCTGGAGAGGTCTGAGAGGTCATGGGGAGTAGAGAAAATGTCTTGTGGTCCATCTTGTTGCTCACATGACCATCTCTAAATATTCTTCCTTTGATACAGAGATGATCTTAGTACCTAGATAGTCTGGCCATTTTATTCATGCTTTCATGGGTTCTGGATAATGGACAATGCTCTCCACTTTCCCAGTCACCAGTGGAGTAAAGCAGGGTTCTTGGCCACCGCCTCTTAAGAGGGAGGGTTGCTACAAGCTTGGTCCCTTTCCACCAAATTCTCGTTACATAAAAGACAATCAAAAGTAAACAAATCTACTTATTCAAACACCAAACAGAAATCCAAGTGCTATAGATCGAGATGTAGAAGAGAATACACAAGAATGGATGTGCTCTTTAGATGGGAGCAAGATGAGATCTCAGCCCTACCGAGAGAGAGGCCCTGGTTTCACCCAAAGGGAAAGCCATGAAGTCTCTAAGGAGGCAAGCTGGGAATCAGGGAGGTGCTGAGGACTCGGCTCATGTTGACAGCTTCCAGAGGCTGACTGGCTGTCTCTCTGTACATCCGAAGTTGGTCCCAAGACTCCTATGTCCTCTCCAAGAGATGGAGAATCTCTCCTCCTCTCCTCGAAAGCCCCCACATCACCACAGGCAGGCAAACAGGCAGGCAACATTGTGTCAACATTCCCTCCACCAGTTAGGGAGAGTCTAGTGCAAAATGCACCAAGCTTGGCTAGAACCTGGGTTACATCTGTAACCTTTGTCCAAAGAGCAACCAGCCGACCTCCTTTATCTATTATCACAACATAGAGACCTACCTGACCCTCTAGGCTGCTTATTGAAGGACATTCTGAGTAAAGAAGTGATGTCCTAATTGGCCAATTGAAGCTTCCACTGGGATTGAACTAATGATGCCAGAAGGTTCCTGCAGCCCTTTTGCAGTTTTTCCTAGGGCTTCCTCTGCTTCTGGAAACACAGGCTTATCATTTTCAATTAGTTGTTTTTATTTCCTGGTGCTGTCATGATTTGAACCCAATTCCTCCTTGGATTTCTCCCCTTCTCCCCCCCTCTCCCCTCCCCCCTTTCCCCCCCTCCCACATTCACAGAGAGACAGAGACACACAGAGAGAGGCAAAGACAGGCTCAAAACTAAGGTAAAGGGGAAAGGGATTATCCTTCTTCAGTTCAAAGTTCATTCTCACAGAATTAAGAAAGAATGTTGAACATTCTTAGGATAAAGAGTACTTCATGTAACTGATAGGAACTTGTTGATGCACGTCTCCTTCTCACAATGTCCTGGAGGATATAAATCATCCAGCATCATTTCACTAGATGTTGGTATCAACAAAAATAGTACTGGTTTGGGTAAATAGGATTACAGTCCAATTATTTCTGTGGGAGAGTTTTTCAGATGTTCAAGAGATTTGGGGTTAAGGTTTCAAGAAAAGGAGCTTGATATATTTTTTTAATAAAAAAAAAAAAGAGCATTGGATTTGATTTCAGAAGATTTGCCTCTACTACTAACTTGGGCAATTTTGAATGAATTACTTTGAATATTTAAAAGCACCTCGAGGGGCAGCTAGGTGGAGCAGTGGATAGAGCACCGGTCCTGGATTCAGGAGGACCTGGGTTCAAATCCCACCTCAGACACTTAACAATTACTAGCTGTGTGACATTGGGCATGTCACTTAACCCCAATTGCCTCACCAAAAAAAATAAAAATAAAAAAAATAAAAGCACCTCGATGCTTGCTGTAGAGAGGTGGGGGACTATGGGTGTAAAATGTTACATACCCAGTGAAACTGTGGCAGCTGGTTTTGCATGACCGTGTCTATGTTATATGGACTAATGGTGTGTGTGTGTGGGGGGGGGTGTCTGTGTGTCTGTATGTCTGTGTGTATGGTTTTAAATATCCAAAAATGACTAGTGTAAAAACAAAAACAAAAAAATAAAATATTTCTTATTAAAGTCACTTCACTTCCCTGGACCTCCATTTTCTCATCTATAAAATGAAGGAATTGGACTAGGTGACCTCTCATGGCTTTCCCTGCACTAGGACACCTTTATTATCCCCTCTTAACAATAACAGATGACATTTGTATGGTGCAATAAGGTTTACAAATCACTTGTCACTTTACATCTCATTTGATCCTCTCCATAAACAAAACATATTGTCCTCATTTTATAGATAAGGACACCAAATTTCAGAGGGGTTAAGATATTTGCCCAAGTAGCCATACAAGCTAGTAAGTGTTAGGGGTAGGATTCAAATCCAGATCTCATCTGACATCGAGGTCCACACTCTTTTTACTATACTCCATTGCCTTATAATATTCTAGGCAGTGCTGATTGTGGGAATAAATCTGATCCTCAACAGTACAAATTAATAGGAAAGAATAATAAATAGCGTGTGTGTGTGTGTGTGTGTGTGTGTGTGTGTGTGTACAATCATGTCCAACTCTTTGTGACCCCATTTGGGGTTTTCTTGGCAAAGATACTGGAGTGGTTTGTTATTTTCTTCTCCAGTTTATTTTATAGATGAGGAAACTGAGGCAAACAGGGTTAAGTGACTTGCCCAGGGTTACACAGCTAGTGTCTGAGGCCAGATTTGAACTTAGCTCAGGGAGAGAAGTCTTCCTTACTCCAGGCCCAGCCCTCTATCCACTTCACCATTTAATTATCTATCTCTATGGCAGCCAGGTAGCACAGTGGATAGAGTGCCAGTCCTGGAGTCAGGAAAACTTTTCCTGAGCTCAAATCTGGCCTCAGGCACTTACTAACTGTGTGACCTTGGTCAAGTCACTTAATCTCTATTTCCTCAGTTTCCTCATCTATAAAATAAGCTGGAAAAGGAAATGACAAACCATTCTAGTATCTTTGCAAAAGAAAACTCCATGGACAATACCGGCATGGTATGGTCCATAGGGTCACAAAGAGTCCATACATAACTGAAAAAAGTTATGATTTCATTTTATTCCCACAACAACACTGGGAGGTAGGGCCATTATTACCATCAGATTTACAGTTGTGGCAACTGAGACAGATAGAGGTTAAATGACTTGCCCAGGCTTACACAGCTGGGAAGTATCTGAGGCTGGATTTGAACTCAGGTCTTCCTAACTTCAGCTCTAGAGCTCTATCCATTGCACTACCCAGCTACCTAGAAAGAAAGGTTGGCAAATTAGAATGTAGAACGAACAGATAGAAATGAGATCATTCAGTCCAACTTCCCCATTTGACAGATATGAAAACTTAGTCCCAAGCAGATGAAATGACCTGCCCAATCACACTAATTATTGATGAGATTAGAACTTAGTTCTTTTGAGTTCTAGGTCAGTGTACTATCCACTCCAACATCTATGTTTTCCAAATTCAGCAACGAGTCAAAATCTTGTCTATGGAGCCAGAACAAAAATCAAATAATTTTCCTATTCTTCAAAGAAGAGTGGTAGGTACCCAAAAGTTCCTGGGGAGGCAATGTCCTAGAGTCCCATTTAAGGGTGGAAGGTGGTTAAAAACCATTTAAGACTTCTCAGAAGCTCACTTGAGTTTTATTGTGCAGGCCAAGGTAACTCTCTTATATTCTTGGGAGTATGTTCTTATTTCTTTTAAGCCACAAATAGGATGGTTTGGTCCAAGGACAGGTCAGGTGAGTTAAGTAATGGAATGGAGAGGCTACCTTCTGCATTAAATTGTTTGTAAATGACAGAATCTCCCAACATTTTTTTAAGTTCAAGGAGAAAGAGAGAGGATTTTTCTTTGAAAAGGGAACATGACAGTGGGTTATTTTAAGTGGTTCAGTCCTGGCTCCTGATATTTGTCTTCTGGCAGATATAAAGGCAACGATTGCTCATTCTTCCCTCCTGACCCAGTAACCAGAAAGAGATGAAAATGGCAAAAAAAGTTATTTCTAGGAAATATTAAACATTCATCACCCAACGGCTACAGAGCAATAAAACTACTTGCTCACACATGAAATTATTTATAAGAAATCAATTTACAATCTATTTATAGGGATTGTACATGTTAGAATAAAGAATGAAGAAATTTTTTTCACTTTTATCAGAGGAAAAGCTAACAATTCATTAATCACCCCACAATATGTAATTTCCTCTGTCAAGGGGGGTGGTGGTTCTTGAACCTTGAATGACCAGGGTCCTACCACTGGGACTAATTGCCCTCCAAGGTCCTTTAAGGACTAGATCAATGATCTCCTATGATCTCCGATGCTAAGGGGAAGACAGAAAATCATCTCCTGTGACTTAGGGATGCAAGCATGGAACAATAAGGTAAAAGTTAAATAAAAGGGGTATAATGTAGGGATGGGGTGGACTAAAAGACAATTTTTTAAAAGTTCCTTCAGGTCTCAGGTTCTATTGTTTTATTATTTCAAGAAGTACTCAGAGCATATGAGAGACTGTGGTACAATGGAAAGAACTCTACATATGGAGTCTAAAGCCCTGACTTCTAGTGTCAACACTTGCTGTGTATTAGCTGCATGACTTTGATCAAACTTCACCTTTCTGAACCTTAGTTTCCTCATCTGTAAAAGGGGATTAATAACATTTTAATATTACCTATGCCCCCATAAGGATTTTTTTTTAAGTGCCATCTAAACATAAGCTACTCTCATGTCAGTGTGGTAGGGTTAGATTGAAATAGTGTAAACCTTCATTCATGACTGAGTTGGTTGGTTAGTCAGTCAGCAAGTATTTATTAGACACTTACTATGTCGGTGCAGCTAGGTGGCACAGTGGATAGAACACTGGCCCTGGAGTCAGGAGAAGCTGAGTTTAAATCTGGACTCAGGCACTTGACACTTACTAGCTGTGTGACCCTGGGCAAGTCACTTAACCCCAATTGCCTCACGAAAAAAGAAAGAAAGAAAAGAAAAGAAAAAGAAAAAAGAAAATGGGGTGGGGGTGGGGAGGGAAGCTTACTATATGCCAATCACTATGCTAAAAGCTGGGAATGCAAAACAAAACAAAAAACATAGTCCCTCAGTAACAGAATACAAGCTTTAGGAGCTTATATTATAATGGAGGATATGAGGATGAATATAACTAGATACATCTAAGATCTATACATAGTAGTTGTAATGTGATCTCAAAGGGCAAGGCACTAGCTGCTGGAGAGCATAACAAAGACCTGCAGATGGTGGAGTTTGAGTTAAGTCCTAAAAGCAGGAAAACTAAGAAGTGAAAGTGAGGTAAGAGGGCATTCTAGGCATTGGGACACAGTCATTGCAAAGGCATGGAGATAGGAGATGAGATGTTCTCATTGAGGAATAGCAATCAGCGCCATGTGGCTGGACTGTAGAATGCTGGATGTATAGGAAGGCTGGAAGGGTAAGAAGAAGCCAGGTTGTGAAGAATTGGGGTGGGGGTGGGGCAATGAAGGTTAAGTGACTTTCCCAGGGTCACACAGCTAGTAAGTGTCAAGTGTCTGAGTCTGGATTTGAACTCAGGTCCTCCTGAATCCAGGGCTGGTACTTTATCCACTGTGCCACCTAGTTGCTCCCTGTGAAGAATTTTAAATGCCAAACAGAAGTCTTTTTACTTCATCCTGGAAGTAATAGAGAACCAATGGATTTTATTGAAGGGAGGGGGTGACTGCTCAAATGTATATTTTAGGAAAATCACTTTGGTTGGTTGAGTAGAAGATGGAATGTATTGAGGAAACACCCAAGAAGGGAGACTAATGAGAAGGCTACTGCAGTGGTCTAGGTGAAAGGTGATGGATGAGCTTCTAGGAACTATGACATTTCTGAGTAGAGAGAAGAAAACAAATGCAAAAGATATTGTGAAAGTAGAAATGACAAGATCTCATAAGAGACTGGATATCTTGTCTCAACAATAATTTTGCAAACACCTATTACATTTAATGTTAATTCTGAGGAGAGATTTTATTTTATTTTTTTGTTTTGTTTTGTTTTGTTTTGCTAGAGGCAGCTGTGGGAAAATAGATGAGAGAGTGGTGGGTTTGAGTCTGGAAGAATTCACACCTGTGATACTAGGTTTGTGACCCAGGGCAAGTCATTTAACCCTTATATTGTTTCAGGCTACTTTCTACTCTGAAAGAGGAAGTTTTCACAATGGGAGCTCTCCATGCTCCCAGAAATCATAGCTCTATCCATATTTTGTCTGACACAATAGACATTGCCCAACAAATTCCCAAACAACCCCCATCCCCACAAAGTACATTCCCTGGAAACAGTTAAACAAAACCACCCAGCAGGATTGTGACTAATAGTACTTCATTTTCCGCTTGTGTAAGTTTACCAATTGTTAACAGAAAAGAAGGATATGTGCTTTAGATTTGATAGCATGGGGACAACATGTTCTGTTGTATTTGCTCTGAGACTTGTAGCTTCATGGGATTGTCTTTATTTATGCTGTTGAGGTCAAAAAGGCGCCTGCTATTTGCTGGGAATTCTGGAGGCTTCAAAGAAGTAGAAGGAATAGTCCTTGTCTTCAAGGGGATTGTAGTCTAGTTGGGGAGGCTAAAACACACATGTAAGTTAACAAGAATGTAAATCATTAGTGGTAAATCCCAAATCAGTGGTAGAGACATTAAGAAGCTCAGAGGAAAGATAGAGAGTGCTGAGGGTGGTAAGGATTCTGGAAGAATTTACAGATGAAATAACCTTTGAAAAATAAGTAAGATTTGGAGAAGCAACAAAGAGGGCAGAGGAAATTCTAAGTTGCTATTCTTATTCAGTCATCTCAATATGGCCCAACTCTTCATGACTTCATTTGAGGTTTTCTTGGCAAAGATACTGGAATGGTTTGCCATTTCCTTCCCCAGCTCATTTGACAGATGAAGAAACTGAGGCAAACAGGGTTAAGTGACTTGCCTGGAGTCACACAGCTAATAAGTATCTGAGGCTAGATTTGAACTCTGGAAGATGAGTCTTCCTGACTCCAGGACAGGTGCTCTATCCATTGTGCCAATTGGCTGCCAAAATTCTAAGTAGAAGGAAATTAGAGGGAAAGTATCTTCTAAGCACAATGAGGAAACCAGTTTGACTGGAGAGAAGTGTATGTGTAGGGTAGGATGAGAAAGAAGGCTGGATGGGTTGAAATGCATGGATCACTATCTGATAACTTCAATATTTCTGAGGTTGCTTAATGAAATGCATTGCTTACAGAACATTTTACTCAATTTCCATAGGTTCATAAGATTCTTAGGTTCTAAATGTGGAAGAAACTCTAGAAAGCATCTAGTCTTATCCCATGCTTGGAAATTAAGTCCCATGGAGATAAAGGGATTTGTCATAAGTAGCTCACATAAAGAGGGCTAGGATTCAAACCCAGATCTTCTCATTTTAAATCTAGTTATTAGTGTCTTCCACCTTGGGAAAATACACACAGAGACTATATTTCTTTGTGCTGTCTCTTTTTTTCTGTTTAGAATTTTATTTTCCAAATTACATGTAAAAACAAATTTTGACATCAATTTTTTAAAACTTTGTGTTCCAACTTCTCTTCCTCCCTCCCTTCCCACCCCCCACCCCGAAGAACTAAAGCAATTCAATATAAGTTATACATGAGTAGTCATGGACAACATCTCCACATTAGCCAGGTTGTGAGAGAAAACAAAAACAAAAACTTCAGATTAAGGAAGTATCAAAAAAATTAAGCTTCAATCTGTTTTCAGATACCATCAGCTCTTTCTCTGTAGATGGCCTGCAATTTTCATAAGTTCTTCAGAGTTAATTTGGATCATTGCAGTGCTGAATATAACCACGTCCTTCCCAGAAGATCATCTTACACTATTGCTGTTCTTTTGTATACAGTACTTTTCACTCTGCTTCAGTTCATGTAGGTCTTTCCAGGTTTTTCTGATAGCATCCTGTTCATCATAATTTTTATATAGTACCTTAAACTTGACAAAGACTTTTCTTCACAATAGCTCAGAGAAGTAGGTACCATACATTTTGCCATTATAATCAATCATCATAACTATTTCCCTCCATCCTATTCCCTTCCCATGATATTTACTCTTTTTTCTATCTTCTTTTACCCTATTCCTCCTCAAAAGTGTTTTGCTTCTGACTGTCCCCTCCCCCGCTCTGCCCTCCCTTCTTTCGCCCTTCCCTCCTTATCCTCTTCTCCTCCTACTTTCCTGCAGGGTTATATAGATTATTCCTCCCAACTGGGTATGGATGTTATTCCCTCCTTGAGCCAACTCTGATGAGATTAAGGTCTTAGTGCTAATTCTGTGCTCTTAATTTTCTTCCTCCCTCCCTCCTCAACCCTCCCTAAGAAATCAAGCAATTCAGTATAAGTCATACATGTGCAGTTATGCAGAACATCTTCACCTTCCTCGAAAGTGTTTTGCTTTTTACTGCTCCCTCCCCCAATCTGCCTTTCCTTCCTTCCCCTTTCCACCCCACCCCCCATCTCCTTCCCCTCCCACTTTCCCTCAGGGCAAAATATATTACTATACCCACTTGTGTATGTATGTTATTAACTCTTTGGACCAATTCTGATGATGGTAAAGTTCACTCACTCCCCTACTCCTTCCCCCTCTTCCCCTCCCCTCCATAAGCTTTTACTTATTTCTTTTATGTAAGCTACTTTTCCCCAGTTTGCCTCTCCCTTTCCCTTTCTTCCAGTGCATTCCTCTTACTCCTTAACTTTATTTTAAAGGTGTCACCAGGGGTTAGCTAAGTGGCACAGTGGACAAAGCACCAGCTCTGGACCCAGGAGGCCCCAAGCCCAAATCCAGCCCCAGACATAAGACACCCCACCCTGCCTGCCCCACAAAAAACAAGGATAAACAAAAAATAAATGCTTTACAGATATTATCCTTTCATATTCAGTTCAGACCTGTGTCCTCTGTCTGAGTGTATTCCTTTCAGCTGCCTTAATGCTGAGAAAGTTCTTGTGAGTTAGAAGTATCATCTTCCCATGTAGGAATGTAAATAGTTTAATCTTCTAATATCCCTCATGATTTCTTTTTGCTGTTTACCTTTTTATGCTTCTCTAGGATCTTGTATTTGAAAGTCAAATTTTCTATTCAGTTCAGGTCTTTTCATCACAAATGACTGAAAGTCCTCTTTTTCATTGAAGTCCCATTTTTCCCCTGAAAGATTATACAAAGTTTTGCTGGGTAGGTGATTTTTGGCTGTAGTCCCAGTTCCTTTGCCTCTGGAATATCATATTCCATGCCCTCTTGTCCTTTAATGTAGGTGCTGCTAGATCTTGTTTTATCCTTACTGTAGCTCCACAGTATTTGCATTCCTTTTTTCTAGCTGCTTGCAATATTTTCTCCTTGACCTGGGAGCTCTGGGATTTGACTATAATATTCCTGGAGGTTTTCCTTTTGGGATCCCTTTCAGGAGATGATCAGTAGATTCTTTCAATTTCTATTTTACCTTCTGCTTCTAGAATATCAGGGCAATTTTCCCTGATAATTTCTTGGAAGAAGATGTCTAAACTCTTATTTTGGTCATGGTTTTCAGGTAGTCCAATGATTTTCAGATTATCTCTCCTTGATCTTTTTTCCAGGTCAGCTGTTTTTCCAAGGAGATATTTCATATTGCCCTCTATTTTTTTATTCATTTGGATTTGCTTTACTGGGTCTTGGTTTCTAAGCAAGTCACTAGCTTCCATTTGTTCAAGCCTAATTCCTGGGCAATTATTTTCTTCTGAGAGCTTTTGTATCTCCTTTCCCATTTGTCTTTTCAAGCTGTTGACTTTTTTCTCATAACTCTCCTGTGTCACTTTCATTTCTCTTTTCATTCTTTCCTCCACCTTTTTAAATCTTCCTTCTATCTCTCCTATTTTCTCTTCAAAGTCCCTTTTTAGGGCTTCCATGGCCTGAGACCAATTCATATTTTTCTTGGAAGCTTTGGATGTAGGGGTCCTGAGGCTGCTATCCTCTTCTGAGTGCGCACCTCGATCTTCCTTCTGGCTAAAGAAACTTTCTATAGTTCTCAACATTCTTTGCTTGCTCATCTTGATGTCTTTTACTTGACTTTTAACTCCCTCTTACAGTGGGGCCCTACTTCCAAGCTACACTGTCCCAAGTTTCAGAGGGTCCCAGGTGTTTTGGTTTGAGGGAGGGCAGGTTTTTCTCTCACCTGGCCTGTTCTCTGGTCCAAAGATAACCTCAAGCCAACTTGCTAATTAACCAGCCAGCAAAACTTTGTGTGCTGTGGTTCTTACCTCTGATGAGCCTGCACCCCTCCCTGACCTGGGCCTCAAGCTTTCTTCCTGGTTCCCCACTGGGGTAGGATAGCTGAATTCCTCCTTAGGTCCTGCAGACACCCCTGTATTTTCCACCAGCCCACCACCCCCGGCCAGCCTTTCAGCCCTCTCACCTGACCGTAAGCTTAGTTATGGAAGATGCCAGTGTTGCAACTGATTCAGAGGCTTGGGGGTAGGTTTCTCTGATGCAGCCTCCCTAGGGACTGTGTCAGCACATTCATGGAGTTGGACTCTTCTTACAACCCAGCATGGCCCCCTATATTCTGTCTTTGGCTGGAAAATAATCTCAGCCCATCTTTTTGTGGGTTTTGCTGCTCCAGGGGTTGTTTTATGGCTGTTTTGGGGGTAATTGTGTCAGGAGCTCTGTGCATTTAATGTCTTTCCTCTGCCATCTTGGCTCTGCACCCTGAGAAGGCTCTGCCCCTTGGGAACTCTTTGTGCTTATTTTTAATGTTGTACAGATATTGAATTCTTCCTTTGGCTTTCAGTCCTAAATGGTCCAATGGACCAAACATTCCCTGCCAGCCTTGGGGATGCAGAAGAAACTAATTATTATTGTTGTCAGTTTTGTCCAACTCTTCATGACCCCATTTGGGTTCTTCTTGGAAGAGATACTGGAGTGGTTTGCCATTTCCTTCTCCAACTCATTTTACATATGAAGAAACTGAGGCAAACAGGGAGAAGTGACTTATCCAGGGTTACAGATTTGAACTCAGGAAGATGAGTCTTACACTCCAGGGTTGGTACTCTATCCACTGCACCATCTAGCTGTCCCCAAGAAGAGACTAATAGGGAAGCACAATATCCTGATGGGGCATCAAACTTAACAAAGGATAGTTATAGAATGCTGTCAGTGGTGGCTTCTTAGATTCCTGTATCTGACTATAAATGGGTTTGTGTAATTTATTTTTTGGCGGTAGGGTAGGATATTTGGTTGCTGAGTTATTGTTGAAGATATCTAAAAGATCATAGAAAACAGGAGAGGTACCAAAGTAATAAAGAAGGGGAAATATTGTCCCAATTTTTTAAAAAGGGAAGACAACAGTGTCTACAAACTATGTGGTGAGCTTGACTGAATCCTGTGCAAATTCTAGAACAGATAATTAAAGGGATGGCTGACAAATGTCTACAAAAGGAAGTAATGATACAACGAGCCAGTATGGCTTCATCAAGAATAGCGAATGTGTATATGTATGTATATGTGTGTATTATATATATGTGTGTATGTGTGTGTGTTATATATGTATATGTATACACACATATTTATGTTTGTATATGTATATATTTATGTGTGTATGTATATGTACACATGTATATATACACATATTTTTCAGGATTACTAAACTAGATGAGGGGAATGCTACAGATATTAGGTTATCTAGATATTAGCAAAGCTCTTGAAAAAATATCTCATACTATTCTTATGGAGAAGATGGAGAGATATGAACTAGACAATAATGCAATTAGATAGATTTAGCACTGGTTGGATGGTTGGACTAAAAAAATCCACCTGGGCCCCACCTAGGACACCTTCCCCTCTTTACCATCATGTTGACTCAAGCCTCCCTATCCATAGCTTAGCACGCTTCCTGTACTATAAATTCCAGTGGCTATGGTTATTAGTTTTTCTGAATGTGTTTCTAGAGTGTCTTCCCCATTCCCTAAGCCCCTACTTCTAGTCTCTTTTATATCATTTGGATAACTTTGGCAGGATATTCACTGCCATTAAACAGTTTTTTTAAAAAACCAATAAAGTCATCAGCCTTTAAAAAAAATGGTTAATGGTTCAATATCAACTTGGCGGAATGAGTAGCCCAGGGACTATTGTGTGGCCCTGTGCGGTTTCATATTTTTATTAATGACTTGGATATCAATTTTTTAAAAAATGGTTCAATATTTCCCCCAATTACATGCAAAAACAATATTTAACATTCATTTAAAAATTGGGGGGGGGGCAGTTAGTTGGCACAGTGGATAAAGCACCAGCCCTGGATTCAGGAGGACCTGAGTTCAAATCCAGCCTCTTGACACTTGACACGTACTAGCTGTGTGACCTTGGGCAAGTCACTTAACCCTCATTGCCCTGCCCTTAAAAAAATTTTTGGAGTTTCAAATTCTTGCACTCCCTCCTTTCCCTTACCCTTTCATTGAGAAGGTAAGTGATTTGATATAAGTTATACATGGGCAGTCATGCAAAACACATTTCCACATTAGCCATATTGTGAAAAAAGCACAGCCCCTCCAAATATGAGAAACAAAGAAAGTAAAGAAAAGGTATGCTTTGATCTGCATTCAGACTCCATCAGGTTTTTATCTGGAGATGGGTGGCATTTTTTCATTATAAGTCCTTTCAGAATTTTCTTGGATTATTGTATTGCTGAGAATAGCTAAGTCATTCATAGTTGATCATTATATAATATTGCTGTTACTGTGCATAGTGTTCGCCTGGTTCTGCTCATTTCACTTTGCATTAGTTCATGTAAGTCTTTCCAGGTTTTTCTGAAAGCATCCTGCTTTTTATTTTTTATAGTACAATAGTATTCCATGACAATCATATACAACTTTTTCAGCCATTCCCCAATTTATAGACTTTGGTTATCATTTTTTATCAATGACTTGCATAAAGGCGTACTCATCAAATTTGAAGATGACACATACATTAAAGGAATAACTAACACATTGAATAACAAAGTAATGATCTGAAAAGGTCTTGACTGGCTAGTACTTGGAATGACTCTAATAAGATGAAATTCCACATGGATAAACAATTCTACCTTATCTAGGTTGTGAGTGGAAACAGATAAAAACAAAACTTCAGATTAAGGAACTGTCAAAAAATAAATTTAAAGTCATATACTTGGGCACAAGTAATCAACTTCACAAGTACAAGATGGATGCATCTCTGCATATTTAGACAGTAGTTGTTTTGGGAAAGACCAATATGAGTCAGCAGTGTGATATGGCAATCAAAAAAGCAAATGGTATCTTGGGCTGATTTAAGAGAGGCATTTAAGGAATTTAAGGAATCAGGAAGTGTCTCAGACCTCATTTGGAGCACTATATTCAGTTCTGGGTACCATAGTTTAAGAATTACATCGATAGGGGCAGCTAGGTGGCGCAGTGGATAGAGCACTGGCCCTGGAGTCAGGAGGACCTGAGTTCAAATCCAGCCTCACTTAACATTTACTAGCTGTGTGACCCTGGGCAAGTCACTTAACCCCAATTGCCTAAAAAACAAAAAAAACAAAAAAGAATTACATTGATGAACTGGAGAGTATGAAGAGAAAGATAACCAGGATAGATACGGGCCTTGAGCCCATGACTATGGAGACTGGCTGAAGGAACTGAGCATTTTTAGCCTGGAGATGGCAAGATTCAGTGGTGACATGATAACAATCTTGGAGTATTTGAAGGGCTATCACATGAAGGAACAATTAGATTCATTTTGTTTGGCCCCTTAGAGCAGATCCAGAAACAATGGGTGAAAGGTGCAAAAAAAGTCAATTTGGGTTTGATGTCAAGAAAAACTTCCTAACAATTAGGGCTAGCCACAAGGGGATTGGGCAGCCTTACAAGTCTTCAAGAAGATGGATGACCACCTCCTAGGAATGTTATAGTGGAGACTCCTTTTGTGTATGGGTTGGACTAGATACCCCCTGAGGCCCCTTCCAACTCAAATTCTGTGATTTTGTAATAGCCAGTGGCAAAAATAATAGCAATGATAACAACAACAGCAGCAATAACAACAACAATACCTTTGCCCAGAAAGAGATTCTAGCTCAGTAGGCAGCACCAAAGAGCCAGTAGATTTTAAGTGTTAAATTATATAAATATAGGGACTTACACATTCTAAAATTGCAAGGGAGGACATAAGGACTTTCCAAGAGCAGACGGTAATTATTTTAACATGCAAATCTGTTTTGTGACTTCCTTTCCTCAAGTCCTCCAAGTTGTACAAAATGGGGTGATGATGCTGGCAGGATGAGCTGTAGTAAAAGAGGTAAAAGGACTTTTTAAAAAATTTCAATCCAATTTTATTTATTTTCTAAACATGAGGCATATAAGAGAGGAATGTGAAATTTGAGAATCCAGATGAACTGACCCAAAGAGTAGGGACTAGAGGCTCATGAAAAGTAATAGCATAGAGCCTGGTCTTAGGACTTCAGTGACACAGGAAACTCCCTCTACCAAAGCAGGTCAGTACCCTCTTAGTAATTTCTAGTTTTGGATAGTTGCCTCCTACAGTGAGGGGTTGTAGTGTGCTTGAGGTCACATGACCAGTATATTTCAGAGGTGCCACTTGACCCCAGCGTCTTCCCAACTCCAAAGTCGGTTCTCTATTATGCCATAGGGAGACAGAGAGACAAAACAAACAAACTAACAAAAAACAACCCACAACTCTATTGGGGACAAAAAAGACAAGAAGAAATAAGTTGCCTGCTTGGGGGTAGATGGGACTATATTAATGGACAACAGACAGAAATTGAATTTGCTGAAAGATTCTGCTTCTGTTTTCTCCATCTTGGGGAATGATTTTTAGCTTGAAAAAAAAAACACAACAAAAAAAAAAGAAAGAGGGAATTGAAGCCCAAGATAAGCAAGTAGATAGCAAGCAGCATCTTCATGCCCTCAAATTACGTGACCCTGATGAATTATAAGCAGGTTTCTGGTAAGTGTGATGTGGTGACTAGAGTACTGGTCTTGGAGTTAGGAAGACATGTGTTCAAATCCTGCCTCTGATGCTTAGTAGCTATGTTACTATGGGGTAGTTGCTTATCCTCTCTCAACCTCAGTTCCTCCTCTGTAAGCCAGGGATGATAATACTTGTGATACCTATGTCACAAGGTTGTTGTGAGGTCCCACAGGACAATGCTGGTAAGGGTTTGGAGACATTAACATGCTATATAAATGTCTGTTTCTGTTATTATGATATTTTTCAAAAAAGAGGGGAAAGCAATTCTTCAGATTGTGGACTGGGTTATGTGCCTCTGGCATAGTGAGCACAAGCCCATTTCTGTGAATGGTACCACATGGGCCACAAACACACAAGGCCTTCTGGCTTTGCATGCCTCCATGGTCACTGGACCTTAAGTTAATGGACACTGATGGCTTCTTCATGAATACCCCTGGAAATCTACTACCTCAGTCTTTGGATTTCCTAGATAGAGTTCTTTGATATAACCATATGTCCAATTTGGGCCAGACCATATGTCTAATTTCCTTTCCTATTTCCATCTGTCCCTCTGGTCACTAGGAGAGTGATGAGCTTAACATCACACCCTGGCAAAATACTTAAATGGGTTATTAAAAGGATCCTGACTTCCTTCAAGACAGCCCAAAGCCCATCTTTGCAAAAGGTCTTTCTTGGTCTTCCCCTCTCCCCTTACTGTTAGTGCCTTTCCTCTGAGATTGTCTTCTATTTACATGGTATATATTTTGTATGAACAATTTTTTGCACACTCCACCATCAGAATGTGAGAACTTTGAGTATATGGACTGTGTTTTTCCCTCTTTTTGTATTCTTAGCATCTGGAATTTTTTTGTTGTTCAGTTGTTTCAGTAGTGTCAGACTCTTTGTGACTCCATTTGGGGTTTTCTTAGCAAAAATACTGGAGTAGTTTCCCATTTCCTTCCCCAGCTCATTTTACAGATGAGGAAACTGAGGCAAACAGGGTGAAGTGACTTACCCAGGGTCACACAGCTAGTAAGGGTCTGAGGCTAGATTTGAACACAGAAAGGAGTGTTCCTGACTTCAGGTCTGGCATTCTATCCATTATGCCATCTAACTGTTTTAACATTTAGCATAGTGCCTGGCATATAGTAAGGGCTTAGTAAATGTTTGTTGACCAACTCAGAAAGATGATCACTATAAGTTAGCAGGAGTTCATGAAGGATATGTGCTAAATTCATCTCATTTCTTCTTCTCCTCCTCCCCCTCCTTCTTCTCTTCCTCCTCTTCCTCCCTCTCTAGTATGTTAGATCCAGGCAATGCTGTTGACATGTAATTCCTGTATTTCAGAAAGACATTTGAGAGTATCTCTCATGATATCCCACTGGTCAAAATGGAGTGATAAGAATTAGATGATAATATTGCTAGAGTAGATTTAGAACTGGTTAAATGTTGCAGCCCCCAAAATGATGAATCCTATGACCATAGGACCATATGACCATAGTTCTAGAGCTGGAAGGGAACTTAGAGGTCACCTAATCCAACCCCCTCATTTTTCTTTTTTCTTTTTTTTTTTTTTTGGTGAGGCAATTTGGGGTTAAGTGACTTGCCTAGGGTCACACAGCTAGTAAGTGTTAAGTGTCTGAGGCCGCATTTGAACTCAGGTCCTCCTGAATCCAGGCCTGATGCTCTATCCACCTCGCCACCTAGCTGCCCCCAACCCCCTCATTTTTAAGTGAGGAAACTGAGGCCCAGAGAGATTATTATTTCCAAAGTTCACACAGGTATAAATGGAGCAATATCAGGATTTGAGTTTAGGTTCTGTGATTCAAACCAAGTTTATCACTATTTGCCACTACATGTGAAGAATTGTCAACACAGAGGGACATTTCTATTAAAATATAAAGGCATAGTTTATATACTAAACAAATTTACAGATGACATGAAGCAGGGAGGAGCAACTAATGCACCGGACAGCAGAATTGGGATCCAAAAAGATCTTGGAAGACTGGAATGATGGAATAAAGGTAACAAGATAGCGGTCACAGGGGATAGATAGAGCATAGTATAGCATGTAGGCTTATAAAAACAATTGTACAAGTATTAGATGGAGGAGGCCAGGTTACCCAAGGATCAACTGAAGGAACTGGAAATGTTATCTTGAAAAAGAGAGGGTTGAAAGGATGTATCAGTCATCTGCAAATATCTGAATGATTGGCATTTGAAAGTGACATTTGAATTAATTTTTGTGGCTCCAGAGGATAGAATTAGGACTGATAGGCCAAGATTGAAGAGGGGTAGATTTCAGTAAATTATGAGAAAGATGAGGAAGCCTAATGGTGAGAGATGTTCAAAAATGAAATAAACTGTGGCCCATCCTACCTTAAATATCGGGGGTATTCAAAGAGAAGTTGGATGTTTATTTGTTTTCAATATTCTAGAAACAATTCTGGTTCGTTTACTAACCAGAATAGATGACAGCTGTGGTTTCTTTAAAGGACCTCTGAAAAAAATATTTTAAAAAATCTACTGAGGGGCAGCTAGGTGGTGCAGTGGATAAAGCACCAGCTCTGGATTCAGGAGAACCTGAGTTCGCATCCGTCCTCAGACACTTGACATTTACTGACTGTGTGACCCTGGGCAAGTCACTTAACCCTCATTGCCCCGTCCCCCCCCCCAAAATTAACTGTAGACTAAAAAATTTAATTCTAAGAAATTAGCTAATCAATTAAAAAAATGGAAATAGAAACAATAATTTCATTAAAGATAATGACAATAATGAGAAAACATATCAAAATTTTGGGGATAAAACCAAAGCAATTGTTACGAGAAATTTTCTCTCTCTAAATATTTTTATTAACAACAACAAAAAAGGAAAGAACAGATCAACAAATTGGGAATGCAACTTAAAATACTATAAAATCAAAAAAATTTTAAGAAACCAATTAAACACCACAATAGAAATTCTGAAAAATTAAAGACTAGATTAACATTAGAAATATACAAAAAATTCATTCAATTAATAAATAAAACAAGGATCTGTTTTTAAATGATAAAATAGCTTTTCATGGTTAATTTGATTAAAAAGAATAAATAGGAAAACCAAAAATTAAAAAGAATTCACAACAAATGAAGAAGAAACAAAAGATATTATTAGAAACTATTTTACCCGAATATATGCCAATAAAACTGATAGTTTAAATTAAATAATAAATATTTACAAAAATATAATATACCCAAATGAACAAAGCAAGAAATAATTTAAACAATCCAATTTCAGAGGTAGATATCAATGAAAGAAATTATTACTTTTTCTATTATAATCAATTATTAAATTAGAGTTGAGGGGTTTTTTTTTCTTTCTATTGCCTCATTCAGGGACAGTCTTTGAGAGACTGGCCTGATGATGAGATTAGCCTAATTCTCTGGGATCACTCTCCTCCATCTTGGTGGGACCCACCAACTTCTGATTAAAGTGTAAATAGAATCTAATCTAGGTGAAGTCTAGGTCATATCCTTGAAACCCTACCATTCCTCAACTTGAGTGGTCTGAGTGGAGATGGATGCCTTTGTCCAGATAGGTAGCTGAGTCTCATAATCAAGCCATGTTCTCAGCAGGAGGAACTAAAGGCTTTCAGCCCACCTCCTCATCTACCTCTTCATTGATTGTTCACTAATCAGGGTTGATCTCCACCTGTCAGGGGCACCCACTTTTCCAAAGGTATTTAAGCATTCAATGATCTCCATGGTCTTTGTCTTTGGTTACCAAGAGAGACCATTGACCATCAATTTATTGATTATTTGCTAGCCTAATTAACAAATTGATTATTAATTGCCCAGAAATTCTGTCTCCCAGGCTTTTCATTTATCTTTTTCAACATGCCATAAATGAATTTTCAAAGGAAAAAAGCTCTGAGATGGATTCACAAGGGAATTCTATCAAACATTCAAATAACAATTAATCCCAGTTTTGCCATTTTCTATTTTAAAAATAGCAAAGGAAAGGGCTCTACCAAATTCCTTTTATGACACAAATATTATCTTTATACATAAACCAGTGAGAGTCAAAACAGAAAAAAGAAAATAATATTCCAATATCCATAATGAATATCAGTACAATTTAATATAAGAAAAATACAAACTTAATAAACCATACTAATAATAAAATCAACAAAAATTAAGATTACATTAATAGATGCAGAAAAGACTTCTGACAAAATTCAACATCCATTTCTGTTTAAAAAAAACAACATAGAAAACTTAGGAATAAATGGATCTTTCCTCAAAATTATAAATAGTATATATCTAAAATACACTATTAGTCTTCCTTGTTTTCCAGGATGTCCCACAGACTTTCTCTATCATCAGAAACCTCTTCATCCTGAAAGCTCACTCCCAAACTGGAATTCTAGAAATACCCTTCAATCCTTTGCCCTTTCCTTCTTATTGAATGGCTCTTCTCAGAATCTCCATTTTAAGGAAAGTTTCTAGGCCAGCCTTGTCTTCATTCCTCTCCAGATTCCACTCCTAAGTCTCTAGAATTTCTCTACCTTGCCTCTATGCAGGTACCTTCCTCTCTACCCCCTTTTCAGCTTTCTTTTATATGTTGTTTTTCTCATTAGAATGCAAGCTCCTTGAGAGTAGGGACTGTCTTTTTTTTCTGTTTGTGTTTGTATCCCCAGCCCTTAGAACAGTGCCTGGCACATAGTAAGTGTTTAATAAATGCTTATTGACTGACAGCCAAGAATTACTATTACATGTAATAGAGGTAGACTTTAATCTTTTCCAATATAATCAAGAGTGAAACCAAGATGCTCATTGTCACTGATTCTATTTGACATAGTACTAGAAATGTTGGCTATAACACTAAGACAAGAAAAAGGAATTGAGGGAATAACCATAAGTAAAGAAGAAACATTATCACTTTTTGCAGGTGATGGAATGATGTACTTAAAGACCCCTAAAGAGTCAACTAAAAATTAATTGAAACAATAACTTCAGCAAATTTGCAAACTATAAAATAAATCCACATGAAACATCAGCATTTCCATATAACACCAATAAAAAAACCAGCAGGAAGAAAAAGAAAAATTCCATTTAAAATAACTAAAGAAAGTATTATGTACTTGAGAGTCTACCTACCAAAATATACACAAAAATTATATAAATATAATTACAAATCACTGCTTACAAAAATGAAGACAGACCTAATTAATTGGAAAAAATTAATCACTGATAGGTAGGATGAGTCAATATGATAAAAATGACAATACTGCCTAAATCAATGTACTTAGTGTCATGCCAAACTGCTAAAGAAATTAGAAAATTAGAAAAAATAATACTTAAATTCAGGGAGCAGCTAGGTGGTGCAGTGGATAAAGCACCAGCCCTGGATTCAGGAGGACCTGAGTTCAAATCCGATATGACACATTTGACACTTAGTAACCCTAGCCAAATCACTTAACCCTCATTGCCCTGCAAAAATAAATAAATAAACAAACAAACAAATAAATAAATAAATGAATGAATGGATGGATGGATGGATGAATGGATGAATAAATGAATGAATGAATAAATAAATAAACAAACAAATAAATTAATAAATGGAAATACTTAAATTCCTACGAAGGTCAAGAATCTCAAGGAGTTCAAAATAGGTCAAGAATCTCAGTTTAAAAAAAATAAGCTAGGAACAATGCCAGATCTCAAATTATACTACAAACTAGTAATTCTCAAAACAGATACTGGTTAAAACACCAACAACAATAAACTATTTGGAAATTTGGACAGAAGTATGGAAGAAATTGGATTTAGATCTTTACACCTTATACCAATATAAGTTCCAAATGTATGCATGATCTAGACATAAAACATCACATCACAAACAAATTAAAGAAGCATGGGGTGGGGGTGGGAAATCTATCAGATCTATGGATAGAAGACCATGGTTCACAGTTATGGTTATGCTCCATGACCAAACAAAAAATAAAGTATCACAGAAGAAATAATGAATACTTTTG
Organism: Dromiciops gliroides; assembly: GCF_019393635.1. Lineage (NCBI taxonomy): Eukaryota > Metazoa > Chordata > Mammalia > Microbiotheria > Microbiotheriidae > Dromiciops > Dromiciops gliroides. The sequence goes on from NC_057862.1 coordinate 152,350,913, forward strand.
GTCATATAGAATTTAAAAGGTTTTGCATAAACAAATCCAATAGAGATCAGATTAAGATTAGGGAAATAATTAACTGGGGAAAAATATTTGCAGCAAGTTTCTCTGAGGTCTCATTTCCAAGATATGTAAGCAACTGATTCAAATTTGTAAGAAAAAAAGTCATTCCCTAATTGACAAATGGGCTAAGGATATGAACAGGAAGTTCTCAAGGGAAGAAACCTAGGGCAACTATATAGTTATATTTTTAAATGTTTCAAATAACTACTAATTAGAAAAGTTTAAATTAAAATAATTCTAAGATTCTACCTTGGCCACCACATCGGCAAAGATAACAACAAAAAAAGGAAATTGATCAGTGTTGGAGGAGCTGTGGGAAAACAGGCACATTGGTATCCACTATTGGTGTGAATGGGTTCAACCATTCTGGGAAACAATTTGGGATTATACACAAAAAGTTACTGGGCATTACATGTCCTTTGACCCAGCTATATACCATTGCTAGATCTCTACCCAAAAGAAACCAAAGAAATAAGAAAAGGTCCTATGTGTACAAAAATACTTATAGCAGCTCTTTTTGTGATGTTAAAATCAAACAAACAAAACCCAAAACCTGGAGGTTAAAGGAATTCCTATTGTTTGAGAAATAGTTGAAAAAATTATGCTATATGAATGTGATAGACTACTATTGTACTATAAGAAATGAGGAAATAGATGATTACAAGTATGTATGGAAAGTCTCAAATTGATGTAGCGTGAAATAAGTAAAACCAGAAGAATAATATATACTATAACATAAATATTATTAAAAATAAACAATTTGGAAGACTTTAATAAGCTGATGAAGAATGAGATGAGAACTAGGAGAATTTGTACAATAATAACAGCTCTAATGACAAATAATTTTGAGAGCTCTAAGAATATAATCAACAAAGTGATTGTTTATAATTCCAGAGGACCAAGGATGAAATATTCTGTTCTCAACTCCTGACAGGGAGATAATAGATTTAGGATACAGAATACAAAATGAATGGATGAATAGATATGTGTGTATGTATATATGTGTGTGTGATATATATTTGTAATATTTGTGCCTCATTATATATATATATATACACATACATGTATGTTATATTGGATGACATATAATGGATGTGGATGTACATATGCCTGCATATTTTAAACATTTAGATAGTCTATTATAATTTTTATATCATGTTATAATATATTTTATCTATCATATATTTTTATATAATGCCCTATTTATATGTATGTGTATATATATACATATGCATACACATATACATACACATACAAATAAAAATCAGTGAAGGAATTTTTTTGATCAACTATGCACATTTGTTATGAGAAATTTGTTTTTCTTTTTTACCCCCCACTGAGGTGGGAGGTGGGAGGTACAGAAAATAGATTTCTGTTCATTATTTTAAAAATACTAAAAATAGATTATGGGGAGCCCACAGCTATTAACACTGTATGCACCTTCAGATGAGGTCACTGTATTGTTAGTTCAGCTGAATTATTTTATTTTGGTACAAGAGTCCTCTCACAATGGGAGTGATCTGGAAATGCTTGTAATGTAAAAACAAAATATATTAATAAAACTTTAAAAAAATTAACCAAGGACAAGGGTGCTTTGTCTGAATATGTTGTTCAGAAACAGAAAATTTTAGCTCCATCAAGGCTGTCAATCTTGTTCAGTTTAAAAATTTTTTTTTTAAATATTACTCAGTTTACTCAATCTTCTTCCCAAACTTCAGACTTCTGGGATCACTATACTGTTTGATGCTTCCCAAACCTTTGTGAAGTAGATAAATGATGGATCATATGAGAACAGTCACACAGCAAAGAGAGGTGAGACCATTAAGAAGCAGTGTAGGGGGGCAGCTAGGTGGCGCAGTGGATAAAGCACCGGCCCTGGATTCAGGAGGACCTGAGTTCAAATTCAGCCTCAGACATTTGACACTTACTAGCTGTGTGACCCTGGGCAAGTCACTTAACCCTCATTGCCCCACCAGAAGAAGAAGAAGTGTGGGATAGTGACAAGACTGATGTATGTGGAGTGAGAGGACCTGAGTTCAAATCCCCCTTCTGCCTCTTGATTTTTGTGTAAGTCACAACCTCCCTGGGCCTCAGCTTCCTTCTCAGCTCTAAATCTACCATCCTAGGATCTCATCCTCCGGTCTACCCCAAGCATTACCCTGAGCCCTCAGTTTGCTGTGTTCGCAACAGTGGGATAGAAAGGACCTTCCTGTACTTCTCAGAATAGGGCCAGGGCCAGGCTATAACCTGGAGTGTCTTCACCAAGTGTGAGGGACCTAAGTCACTGACCATCCTCAAACCACAAGAAGCACCATATTGGGTCAGTTCCATGGTGTATCCAAACCAGTCCCGTATCTGAGAGAGATACAAAGGGGCAAGAATGGCCAGGCTATGACCTGGAGTGTCTTCACCAAGTGTGAGGGACCTAAGTCACTGACCATCCTCAAACCACAAGAAGCACCATATTGGGTCAGTTCCATGGTGTATCCAAACCAGTCCTGTATCTGAGAGAGATACAAAGGGGCAAGAATGGAGGGGCTGACAGTCATGTACCAAACTGAAGAAGGAGTGCAGCTTCCATAATCATGAATGATTAGACCGCTCCCTAGGAGTGTGCTGGGAAACAATGAACAACTTGCTCTCTAGGGGAAAAGAAAGCACTCAACATGCATTCAAGTTTAATCTGCATTATTAACATCTTCTCCAGGACTTTCTTCAGTTTAGAAAATCAGCAAAACAATAAATCAAGTGCTGAACTGTAGCGTTTGATGATGTCTGACATATAAATGCTTACACTGAAAAGTTAATCATTGGAGCTCTCTCTTCTTGATAGGCTCCAGTACTGGGGGGTTTAAGCATGGCAGCAGGATGCTACTCTCATGTAGAGTCGGGGGGCGGGGTGAGCTGAATGTGTTATGTGGTTGGAGGTTATCAGACATAAGTGTGAATAGCACCTCATTGGACAAAATAAGGAGGCATGGATCAAGTGAAGACTTCGGGAGGAAACCCTGGGAAGCATCTAGGCCACCCCTCCAATAATAAACTAGGAAACTGAGGCCCAGAGAGACCAAACTGGGAGGGACAGATTAATTCATGCTTTCACCTTCTGGAGTCACACAGATCATCTAATATTTCATGTTAGACAATATATGGGATGTACTTTGCCAACCTTAGAGAGCTCTATAAATATCAGCTATTATTTTACATGACAGTCCTTCAGATATTTGGAGACAGCTGTCACCTACTCTTAAGTCTTAGTCTCTCTCTCTCTCTCTCTCTCTCTCTCTCTCTCTCTCTCTCTCTCTCTCTCTCTCCTCCCCATCCTTCCTTCTCTCTCCCTCTCTCCCCTTCCCTCCTTTTCTCTTTCCCTCCCATCCTCCCTCCCTCTCATCCTGTCTGTCTCTGTGTCTCTTTGTGTGTCTGTCTGTCTGTGTCCCTCTCTGTCTCTCTATTTCTGTCATTTTATCTCTGTCTCTCTCAATCTCTGTCTGAATCTCTCTCTCTCTTCCTCTGTCTCTCTGTGTCTGTCTCTCTCTTTCTCTCTCTGTCTCACTCTCTCTCTTTCTCTCTCTCTGTCTCTGTCTGTCTCTGTCTCTCTCACTCTCTCTCTCAATCTGAACACTCCCAGTTCCTTGAGTTGTTATCATTAGTTCATACTGCTATGGTCTTTGAGTGTGATGTAAAGGGCTAAAATTCTAGCTATACTGTCTAAAATATCTAATGAGTGGTCGCCAATGAATTAGAAGCTTTAGCAAGAGTTTAGACTTTTAAGCATTGATTAAAGAGAATAAGAATTTGGTGAAGAGAGAGAAAGAGGCCTAGATTCAACTATCTATCAAAGGGAGAGTGCATTTTAGCTCCACTATCCACAAGAGTCCAGATGAAAGAGAGAGAACCACCCCTTCCTCATCCCACAAGCTTCCTGTGAAACTGGGAACATCCCCTCCACTCGCACACACAGCTCCAAGATAATTGGCTGGTAGCTTTGATAGACAGTACCCACAAGCAAATGTCACTTCCTGACACCAGGGACCTTGACCATATGGCTTGCCCTCAGACACCTTCTCTAGCCCAATACTAGCCACACAATAAATGTTTGGTAATTGTTTACTGAATGGAATCGAAGCACATTTCCATGTCAAACAATGTGAATGAGTCTAGACCCAGGAACTTGATCCTAAGTCAATGAGGATGCTGAGTGACTAGTGTTAAAGGGCAGTGGAGAACCTGGGGAATCGGACTGTAAACCGTAGAGTAAGGCATTGTATTTGGAGTGAAGGATTACAGAATTATTGCTTTAGAGCTAGAAGAGACCTTGGCAAGCATTTAGTATGGAGATGTCAGACATGTACTACATGTGCAAAAGTCTTCAACATCCCAGGGCAGCTAGGTGGCACAGTGGATAAAGCACTGGCCCTGGATTCAGGAGGACCTGAGTTCAAATCTGGCCTCAGACACTTATCACTTACTGGCTGTGTGACCCTGGGGCAAGTCACTTAACCCCAACTGCCCTGCAAAAAAAAAAAAAAAAGTCTTCAACATCCCAAAGTGCAGAAGAAACCAAATTATAATGTAATTAGGAAATGTTTAGCAAAATAAATAAAACCACAACATAGGTAATGTTAATTTGTGGTTTTCTTAGCCTGCCAGTATCCCTTTCTATTTAAGTGTATCAGCACTGCTTCTAGTCCAATCCTTTCATTTTACAGATGAGGAAACTGAGGTCCCTGAAGGTGAAAGTGACTGTTCCAAGGTCACACAGGCAGGAAGTAGGAAAGCCCCATTTTTGGTCCAGGTGGCTCCAAAGTTAGCACCCTTTTTGCTATACCACATTTCCTCAGCAGCAGGAGCAGTTCCTGAGCAATGACTGTCTCTGTGTGTGAGGCCTCTTCTTCATTCCACTGAGTGCAACATTCTCACGAACTGTCATGCTAACAGCATGTCTTCATCAATCCACAACATCAGTGTTGCCATGGAGCCAGACGATCATAGGAGGCTATGGAGGGACTGTAAAGATCTTGACAAAAATGCAGACCAGAAACGTATAAGGATGATGCTCTCTTTGTAACAAAGACTCTTAGTCGATAGCAGGCACTGATTACCACACAGAAGGAAGAATTACAATCCTGATGAAATTAAACTACTTTTTATAGGACTGCAATTTATTTTGAGACTGCAAAGCAGGGGTGATTTCTTTATCTACTCTTTCTTCTTTAACCATCTTTCTTCTTTTTCCTTCTTTGCTTTCTCTCCTTTCTCTCATTATTTCCCAGTCTATATTCTCAATCTCTGCATTCTTTCCTCCCCCAAGCTCCAATTTTCTTAAAACCCAGTCTTTTCTTACTTGTCCCTGATATAATACTAGGGGATGGGGCCCATATGGCTAAGGGTGAAGTACCAGTTTCTTAGAAGACTATGACAGGTGGTGGGATATTCAGGGATTCTAAAGGAGGGTAAAAGTCCAAAACGGTATTCCTCCTAAATTAAAAGACCACTGCTAATGAGCCTTTTTCATTGTCAAAGATTCACCAACATGAATCCTTCCAACACCTTTGAGCTCTTAGCCTAACTCCCTTGACAGATAGGGAAATTAATTCAATAGCGGTCCCAAACTTGCTTATTCTAGATCATCTAGTAAATTGCTTGGACAGAAAAAGACTGAAATTTCAACCACTGAATCAGAATGTTACAGGTAGTCCAGTTCCCTGGTTTTACATGTGAGGAAACTGAGATGCAGAGTGTAAATTAGATTAGATGATTTCTAAGGCACCAGCCAGGTCTTTGAGGGATTTTGTTTGTTTGTTTCGTTGGTTGGTTTGGCTTTTGAGAAGCTAATCTGTCATATTTCTTTTTCCCCAGAAAGGGAGAGGAGGTCAACACATGCCAGAGATTAGCAGCATTTAACATTCCCAGAGAGAGAACATACCAGAGGCAGGAAGGGCATGGTCCAAGCCAAAATCCAAGTGGGTAAACAGAAAGCCAGGAAAAGGTCAAGGCCATGAGTTCATAGAAGCAACCAATCCAGAGGGCTAGGCAGGAAGTTGTAAACTGAGTTTGAAAGTAAAAGATCTGGAAAAGGGGGGAGGGGGAGAAGAGGAAATCCTCACCAAGCAAAATCAGGAAAATAGGATTGGGGAAGGGAGGGGGTGGGTGGGAAGGAAGCATGCAGCCTTGCTGACTGATGATTTGTCTTATATAAGGAATTGCTCCAATCTAGCATCCTTTATGGAAGTCACTTCTGGCCATGCTCCCTCTTCTTCCTGCTGTACATACATAACATTGGGCCCAGAAGCAGGATGAAGTTATAGAAAGAGCACTGGACTTGGAGTCAGAAAGACCTGTGTTCAAATCCTGACTCAGACACTAAGTAGCTGTGTGACTTTGGTTAAGTCCCTCAATCTCTCTGTGTCTCAGTTTCTTCATCTATAAAATGAAGAGTTTAGGCTCAATTTCCCCTAAGATCCCCTTCTAGCTGTTAAATTTTGATACCATCTTCCCCTAGAAAGACTCCCTAGATTTCAAGGGCCATAGTTTAATGGAACTTCTTTGGTGAGTGGTTTTTATCATTTTGTGGGTATGGCCATTCTGTCCAGGTTCCCTTACTGTCTCCCCAAAGCCATAGCCCTCCCATTTGATCAAGTATTAGAGACAGCCTCATTTTCTCTACAAGTCCAGGATTTCTTCAACCACATATTCTTTTTGTCCACATACAATTAGTAAACATAAACAAGGATACAATGGGTGCTCAATATCAATGTGGGCCCATTGCAATAAGAAGTGGTAGAAAATGAATGGCTGAAAAAAAATTTTTTTTAAAAGAAAATGAATGGATGCCTAGCAAGTTGAGTAACACCTCTCCAGTAGGCCATAAGGCTCAAGCCACTTACAGAACTAGGAAGGGGCCCATTGCCCAATCTGCCAATCCCTGGAGAGTCCACTGGTACACAAGTTTCAAGTAATTCTGATTTCCCATACCTAAGGACTCCCCAGAAGGTTTGGTGTTAGTCAGCCTATTTATACACAACTTTGGCCACACATTGGTGCATGAGTTTAGTGGAGAGAAGAACCAGGAGTGGAAATTAATTTGTATAAGGCAATGTTTTTCAAGCAGATGCACGAACTGTGATGTAATAGAATTTTCAGTGGTCAGTAGGATCATCTAATCATCTTGGCAACAGGAGGGTCCAATTTATGTGCAGACAGGTCTTTCCATTAGGCTAGAGATGACAGGAAAAAAGGGTGGAGTTGTAGCTTTGTCCTGATTGCAAGCCCCTCAATGCTACTACTACCTGCTCTACCTGCAACCAACCTAATGGATCAGTTGGCTGGGGCAGAGATCTTCATTAAATCTTCATTAAATTATATCTGGATATGGAAAACTGACAAGTGAAAAGAGACTTCCTAGAACCAGTATGGTCTATATTCATACATCATCTGAGTCAATCTATTCTACTTGGTCTGTGAAGCACCCCTACCACCTTTCAGAGGTTCATGGACTCCATTTTTTAAGATCTGCAGAACTACAAGATGGGATTTCTCTTACCATCAGCTGAAGCTCTGTCCAGAATGCTGATATGACTTGGGCCATCTTCCAGCACTCATAGCAACTCAAGTTATTGTTGAGTTTGGAAAATACCAATTTTCAAAGCAGATAGAATTCTTGGAATACTTAATAAGCCAGTGGGAAGGATGTATGGTTCTATGTGAGGTGGAGGAGACATTATCATTGGGGAGCTCCACTGTGGTGAGGAGAGGCAGTATAGTGCAGTGGATAGAGTAGTGGCCTTGGATTCAGGAATCCTGCCTCAGAAGTTTATTTAGTTGTGTGACCTTGGGCAAATCTCAGGGGTTTTTATGTTTAAGGTGAGGGGGTTGAAGAAATTAGCCTTGAAAGTCCTTTCCAAGTCTAAATCTATGATCTGGGTTGGATAATAATAGCACCCATTTCATGGGGTTGTTGCAAAACTCAAGTTTGTTGAATGGGTTTACTGGCCAATGAGGACCCAGTGCTTAGAGCATGCACCTTGCTAGTAGATTCTATAAAGCATGCACAGATATTCCCTTCCTGGCTCCAAGCCAACATAGGGAATTTTGGAAGCCTGTTCCCAACAGGGTGTGGCTAATGGCTAGCACTGAATAATGATGAAAAGTCTTCTAATTGGAGTCAAAAGAACAGATGACTCAGGAGTGGCTGAGTTGAGACTGAGTATGCATACAAAAGTTATAACCTACCAATGCCTCGGTCTCTTTTCCTTCTCCTACCTGGAAGAAAGGCCAGCACTGATGAACAAGTCAGGGAGGGGCAGCTGGCTACATTCTCCCACCCAGCTGTCTTGTGTATGAGCACATCTGCCCATATTTCTTTGGGGTTTATTTTTTCCCAATCGGTTTTTGAATGAGTATTCTGCCTTGGTAACTCTGGGAGTTCAGGAGATCCAGAAGTTCCATCAGAAGTCCCACTGCTGTCTGAAGGAGGCAGCAATGCCCACCAGAGTGATGGTGTCCCACAACAGAAGGAGCATCTGCAGACAGATGTGAAAAAGCAATCAATCACCTGGCAGAGGCTTCAGGGACCATGGCCCATTGTGATGGAAAGAAATGTCAGCTATTCACTCTAGATGGGTACTGATCCTCAAAGCCTACCAGAGAACTACACTTAAGGGGATTTCATGAGACTTCCACTAAGGGAGAAAAAGACTCCAGTGTGACTTTATCCCTTTGGCCACACATGCATATACACCTCGCACATGGATACCCTTTGGATTCTTTGCCAGTGTTTCTACATGTTCATTACCAGAGATATGTCACCTAATCAACTTTTACCTGAGAATTGGGTATTATCTAAGAACTAACTATTCCTGAGTGTGTCACTTTGATCGATAGTAACCTGTACTTGCCCCTCAGGGATACCTGATAGAACCTTGACCAGTAGCAATTTCCCCACTGTGGACCCAACCTGCCCATGCCCTAGGAACCACTTCAGGTCTTTTGTTAGTAAAGCACTTTACAAACCCAAAAGGTGTTATAGAAATGTGACCCATGTTGTTATTTCTTTTGGTTTTTTGGATTTTGTGGGGCAATTGGGGTTAAGTGACTTGCCCAGGGTCACACAGCTAGTAAGTGTTAAGTGTCTGAGGCCGGATTTGAACTCAGGTACTCCTGACTCCAGGGCCGGTGCTCTATCCACTGCACCACCTAGCTGCCCCTCCATGTTGTTAACAAAAAACTTGAAGTGGTTCCTTGGTTTTCTTGAATAATATTTCTTTGTCCTTAGACTTTTCACACAATTAGCCTCCTCACCCAGGTCTACACAAGCTTGCTGTCCTGCATCACTAGTACAGATTGAAGTGGTCTTCCATTAATCATCCTGAATACTATTGGAGGGACAAAAAGTTTCAGGGTCACTTGCTCTTGCCAAGTGAGCACATCTGTAAAATTCCCAGGGGTTCTAGAATCCACCAATCAATCCATTAAGAAGCAATCAACAAGAATTTATTAAACAACTACTGTGTCTCTGGCACCATGCTAAATGTTTGCAGTACAAATACAATAAAACAATACAGTATCTTCCCTCAAGGAGCATACTTTCTAATGGGGAAAAGACACCATATGAAGGTAAGCTGGGAAGTGATTGGAAAGAGGGAGGTGATTTTATGAGGAAGTATACTAATAGTTGGAAAAATCAAGAAAGGCTTCATGTAGAAGGTAGCACAAAACTTTAGGGATATGCAGCACCTGGCCACTTGGAAAATCAGTCTTGAGGATAAGGAATAAGTGATTCCCTGGGAGAAATGCAGTCACAGAATCATAGATTTCAAGCTGGAAGGGACCTTTGAGGCCATCTGGTCTACTCCCCTCATTTTACAGATAAGGAAACTGAGGCGCAAAGAGAATTGTCTTGGTCACAGAAGTATTAAGTGACAGAGGCAAGATTTGAACCCACATCCTCTCACTCAAAAACAACATTCTTTCCGTTGTACCTTACTGCCACTCAAATAGCAGTCAATATAGGACTAGCAGCAAGGTAGATCTATTATTAAAGGGAAGGTAGAGAAAGAGGGGAAAACGTTAATCAAGTACCCCTTATGTGTCAGGCTGTGTGCTAAGTATTTTACAAATATTATCTCACTTGATCCTTTGACAAAGGCAGTTGTATTCCAAGACAAATCCTGGTGTAGGGTCCTAAAAGAACTGGCATATTCTATTTCTGACTCTTTTCCTCCTGCTATGAGTTAATGAATCAAGTGGTTTGAAGTTTCATGCCAATGTTATTAGAGTTATTGTTGAGTCATTTCAGTCCCATTCAACTCTTTGTAACCTCATTTGGGGTTTTCTTGGCAAAGATACTGGAATGGTCTGCCATTTCCTTTTTCTAGCTCATTTTACAGATGAGGAAACTGAGGCAAATAAGATTATGCAACTTCCCCAAGGTCGCACAGCTAGTAAGTGTCTGAGGCCAGATTCGAACTCACAAAGACCTGATTCCAAGCCCAATGCTCTATCCACCATGCCCCTTTGCTGCCCCTATTTATATCAATGGGAGATATCAAGTCTCCTTGATCTCCTGAAGTAACCTCCCTCATTGTTAGAAAATAGAGAGCTGTTCTCTGTGAGGGCAGGGTGTCCCCTTCTAGCAATCAGTTCTGATAAGTAAGACACCCCAAAGGCTGCCTTGGCTTGGAATGTGAGAAGTCCATTGTGTGTGTGTGTGTGTGTGTGTGTGTGTGTGTAAAATGGTGGGGCAGGGGTCATAGGATCGTAGATTTAAAACTATTAAGGACCTTAGAGGCCATTGAGATACACACACACACACACACACACACACATACACACACACATTTTACAGCTAAAAGAACTGAGGCACAGAGACATTAAGTGACTTACCCAGGTCATACAGCTAATAAGTATCTAAATCAGGATCTGAATCCAGGTCTTTCTGATTCTAAATCCAGTGCAGGTGACACAGTGGATAAAGCACTGGCCCTGGATTCAGGAGGTCCTGAGTTCAAATCCAGCCTCTGCCACTTGACACTTACTAGCTTTGTGACTCTGGGCAAGTCACTTAACCCTCATTGCCCCGCAAAATTAGATATAGATAGATAGATAGATAGATAGATAGATAGATAGATAGATAGATAGATAGATAGATGAATAAATGAAAGAATAAATAAATGAATAAATGAATGAATGAATGAATCCAATGCCCTAACTACTATGCAATCTTGCATCTCAAGGTGAAAGTGCATGGTCATCAGTCAATCAACAAGTATTTCTTTGTTTTTACTATGTGTCAGGCACTGTGCTAAGGGTTGGGGATACAAAAAAGGGAAAAATTATGGACCCTACATCCAAGAAGCTCATATTCTATTGAGGGGGGGAGGGTGGAGAGGAAAACAAGCAAATAACTGTATATAGAAGATAGACACAGACACACACATATATAGGCTATTTATGTATATAATACATAATCCATACACATATTGCATATATTTATTATACTAACAATGTGTGGTTCTCCCCCTTTGCTCAGCCTCATTTGTTCAATGTTCTCAATCTCTCCCCACCAGTGCCTCTAGCAAAACTTTTTCTACATCCTTCATTTACCCTAAGCTGGTAAATGACTGATAGCTTATCATGACACCCCCATAAAGGAATTTAATTTTAATCACAATGACAAAAGCTCAAGTACTAAGTCTACTAGGAGAGCTGCTTGGTCTTGACATTTTCACCATAAATACATATCATATAACATATTATTAAAATCTAATAATATTACAAATCATATATAGTAATATGTTACTATATATACCACTATTATATGTTATGTATTATTTATGTGTGTATATAGTATATGGAAAGCAGCACCCATGGGGAAGAGGAGTCTGGAAAAGGCCTCTTGCAAAAAGGTTAGATCTGAGCTGAGTCCTGGAGGAAGCCAGGAAAGCTTGTTTCATGCCAGAGATCTTGGGAGGTCTTTCATCCTCTCAGTGAATTGATTTAAGGGACTCCTTGTGCCACTGGTGACTGGGGCAGCTGACTTTACTTGCGTCCAGAGTCATTCATCTCCTTCTGTCAAGGCCCAGAGCATAGCCAGTTCTTTTGTGGTCTGGGCCAACAACTGTTGCTGGATCTTGGTGTTCTAAGCCTGCAGGTTCAGAGCTTTATCCACTGTGGGACCTGGAGGGCCTCACGTTGCTTGGTCATTGTCTGAGCCAAGAATGAGGGCTATTTTTCAAGACTAGAATGTTGGGTTCTTATTCATTATGGAGGGCAGTAAGGGAGTGAGGGCTGACACTGCTGAGATATTAGAGGCATCAAATAGGCTGGGAAGGAGAACACAGCACATCTGGGGGCCAGGAGAGAAGGGCATGGCCTAAACTGACATCCAAATGGGGCCAAAGCCGGATACCTAGGCAAGAAGCTGTAACATGAGTTCAAGAGCAAAAAGTCCAATGTCGAGAAATCTGTATAGAGCAAAGTCAGGAAAACCACTTAGAATGGGGAAAGCATGAAGCATCTGCAACTGACAATTTGTCTCATGAAAGGAATCAACCCCCAACAAGTATCCTTTTATGTCAGCTGGGTACTCACTATGTCTCTTCTTGGCTCCTGAATAATAAAAATAATCCTAAATTATTTAAACAAGGTTGGCTCTTGCGCAAGCTTGGGTCTGAGCACAGGCTGCTCAAGTTTACACAGCTAGTTAGTATTAGGCCCAGGACTAGATCCCATGCCTCCAGCCTCCCAAGTCAGTCCTATTTCCACTATGCCTTTCCACAGTCTCCCTGACGATACTCATGTTTTACCATTAGGAAATGTACACTTCTCCTGTTACATTCTTTCCTCTTTTTCTCTTTCCTTGGGGCAAATATCTTGTGAATTGGGTGTGAAGCGCAGTGGTGATGCACTCATAAGGAGATCAAAGTTCAGTCAAAGTGGTCAATTTAGTTCTAAGAAAAATGAAAAGTAGATGAGATTCATTTTTAGTGGTCCCAACCCCCTCTTCTTTGCCCTTGACCTCCCTCAATGGCATCCCCCCCTTTCCTCAGCCTCAGTTGTTCAGTGCTCTCATTCTCTCTCCTCAACATTTTTATCAAAACCTTTTCCACAGCCTTCATTTACCCTAAGCTGGAAACTGACTGATAGCTTATCATGACACCTCCACAAAGGGATTCCATTTTAATCATGATGAGAAAGTCTCAAGTAGCAAGCCTACTAGAAAAGCTGAATCATATCAGTCTTGACATTTTTGCCACAAATGAAACCTAGAAAAAAGAAGGAAGTTGGAGAAGCAAAGAAAGGCATTGATGGGATTGTTTTTTAAATGTACCCAAAAGCAACAAGAAATATGATTTTATGGGACATTGACATTTCGACTTTTTAAAAAAACCTTAGTGCTTATGATGAGTATTTGCAAAAATACTATGATGAAAATAATTGCAGCCTATGGACCAACATGGTTTGCAAGAGGATGAAGAAGTAAAGAAATTCTACAAAGGTCTCAAGAAGATCCCCTAAATTAAATCAACATATACTTTGATACTCAGTGGTTTAGATGCAAAAGGGTAATCATCTAATAATAGATGAATTTAGTGAGAAATAGATCAGAAAGTATAAGTCAGAAGGAAGGAATGAGAGAAGCCAAAAATATGTAGACTATCCAAAAGTTTTGTGCCTTTTGATCATGAGTACTTTCTTTGAGAAAAAAAAATCTGTAGGTACTAGACATGGCAGATGGAAAGAAAGAAAGGGAGAGAGGGAGGGAGGGAGGGAGAAAGGAAGGTGAAAGAAGGAAGGAGAGAAAGAAAAACAAACAGAAAGAGAGAGAAGGAAGGAGAGAAAGAAAAACAAACAGAAAGAGAGAAGGAAGGAGAGAAAGAAAAAGAGAGAGAGAAAGAGAGCAGGAAGGAGGAAAAGAAGAAAAAAGAAAGGAAGAAAGAGAAGGAAAGAAAGAAAAATTAATTATGTTTTAACAGCTATGACATAGCTCTTTACTAATGTGGAAGTCCTCCCTGAATCAGGATTAGGTAAGAGACAGAAGAATAATAAGAGAAATATATGACATAAAATTGAAATTACTTAATCCTGAATTATTTAGGCAAGTAATTGATAATTAGAAATGAATAATGAATAATTACAGACATTGATTATAATCACTCTACTCTGAATCTGTGGCTCCCAACAGATTTCAACTCCATAGAACAAAATAATCCTGTCAGGTTAGGCTCATCACCTCTAATCTCATCAACATGCTAATTCAAACCTTGACTGACACCTCAGCCTCCTCTCCCCTCTGACTGGAGGTCTGGAAGTGGAGTACCAAACTCTTCTCAGTGCCTTCCTTCATCCAGGGCATAAATTGGATTTTTTGGCTTATTCCACTCTGCATCTGCTCCTCAGATTGTTTTCAATTCCACAAAACAAGATGCCCCCACACCTAATTCTTTCTGGTCTTCCCTCCCTCTTTCCTGCCTTCTTTTGTTTGTTGTCTCTCCCCATTAGATTGTAAGGTCCTTGAGGGCAGGGACTGTCTTTTTTTATTAATTGTAACCCCAGCACTTAGCAAAGTGCCCAACACATAGTAGACAATTAATAAATGTTTATTGTAATGGATTGGATTATAATTATTTTCTATGGCTTAACCACTATAAATTAAGTGTCATAGCAAGGAGAGTAAAGTAGCATAAAGTGACTCAGCAAACACTTGACTCAATTGCCATACCAAGAGAAATAGCTCCCATTGTACCCCTGATTTAGAATATCAACTAGGTTGTAAAATGTGATCCAATGAAGCAGAGAGAGCCAGTGGTTTCTTCAAAACTTGTTGAAAGAAAGCTAAGCAAGAAATCTAAGTCAAGTCATTCCAAGCTTTTTAAGGGTGAAAATAAAAGGAAGATAGCAAACAAAAGAAAAATAGAAATATGTGCAAGAGTTTTATTTTTACCATCAAGAATAGTAGAGCCACCACACCTGGCATCTAAGATCACAGTCCAAAATGTGAATTATAAAGGATGTAGAAAAGACACAAAAGAAAACAAACACTGAAAGTGCAAATTGAATCCTTAATTATATATAGAGGAAGGGCAGCTAAGTGGTGCAGTGGATAAAGCGCTGGCCCTGCATTCAGGAGTACCTGAATTCAAATTCGGCCTCAGACACTTGACACTTACTAACTGTGTGACCCTGGGCAAGTCACTTAACCCTCATTGCCCCGCAAAAAAAAAAAAAAATTATATATAGAGGAGACGTGTGATGCAGCACATTTATGAGGTCATTGAGAGACTGATTCACAAGGTCTCAAAGGGAGGGAAGATACCAAAGGTGTAGGGGAAAAAAAGGTGGTGCCTTATTAATATAGAAAAAAAGGGATGGGGAGAGTATAAATAACTACCAACCTATGTGCCTGTTTTCCCATCTTTACAGAATATTTATGAAACTTACCTACACATGTATTGAGGGCATCTTCAATAAGAGTATTAGTAGGGAATGGGTATACAGATTACAAAATACAACAAACCATATCTTTGCTATCATGCCATTGACTGAAAAATGTAGAGAATACAAAATCCACACTGTGCTTGTTTTTTGTTGATTGTGAAAAAAGTTTTTGGTTTGGTAGAGCAAAATGTCACCTTAAGGGGGTGGCTAGGTGGTACAGTGGATAAAGAACCGGCCCTGGATTCAGGAGTACCTGAGTCCAAATCCGGCCTCAGACACTTGACACTTACTAGCTGTGTGGTCCTAGGCAAGTCACTTAACCCCCATTGCCCTGCAAAAAAAAAAATGTCACCTTAGTAGTTCTCTTCTATTGAGGTGTCTCCCATCCACACATAAAAATTATTAAAGGTTTATTGATGGTCAAAAGATATGAATGAACAGTTCTCAAAGGAAAAATTGGAAACTATTAGCAATTATATGAATGTTCTAAATGATTAATAACAAGAGAAATGCAAATCAAAACAACCCATATGTTTTATCTCATACCCAGCAAATTGGCAAAGATGACAAAATATGGGAATAATCAATGTTGAAGGGGTTGTGGGAAGATAGGTACACTGGTGCATTCCTATGAGGCTGTATACAACCGTTTTGGGAAAAAAATTCCCCATATACCCCTAAGTCCTCATATACCTCAAAACATTTAGAGCAACACTTTTAATGATAGCAAAAAACTGAAAACAAGAGTTTGGAGGGGGGAATGCTTTTTGATCAGAGAATGACTAAACAAATTGTAGTACATTATTATAATGGAATATTACTGTGGTATTAGAAATGATCAAAATGATGAATACACAGAAGCACGGAAAGACTTAGATGAACTGATTCAGAGTGAAGTAAATAGAGCCAAGAAAACAATAAACACAATAATTACAATAACATAAATGAACACAACAATCACCCCCAAAATAATCAAAATGAATGTTGTAAAAATCACAAAGATCAAGTATGACCCCAATGAATAGATATGAGAGGGTACCCCATCCTACTCCTTTGCAGAGGTAGGAGGTTCACAGGTATGGAACATAGCATATATCAGACTTTTACAATGTATTGATTGGTTTTGCTGATTTTTTTTCCTTTTCTTCCTTTTATTTTTTTTCTTTAAAAATATTACTTGAGTTACTTGAGTGGGTGAAGGGGAGGAATACTGGGAGAAATTTTGGCAATGTAAGGACAAAAGATATCAATAAAAGTTATTTCATAAAAAGACAGATTACAAAGTAGAATTAAGCAGAAATGCACACAATGACTACAACAACATAAATGGAAGGATGTGTAATTATAATGATCAAGCTTGTCTCCAAGGGATAGAGGAGCAAATTCACCTCTCTCCCTTCCTATGGGTAAAGAACATTGCATATACAATTGATAACTGATTTGTTTTGCTGAACTGGTGCCAACACCACCACCACCACCCCTTTCTTTTTTCCTCTCTGCTACAAGGGATGACTCTTTGGGGCAAGGGGAGTGTGTGGGGGAGATGGACTATGAAACGAAGGTGATATGAAAAATAAAATGTAACAATAAAAAAGACTCATTGAAGGATATAACAATAGAAATAACTTGTCCAGCTCTTTGTTCAGGAACATCAAATGAGGCATAAAATGAGACATTTATATATTAAACATTAAAGTGGAAGAGAATTGGTGTACAGTCACAATTGAAGAGGGGTTCTCTGTGAATGGTGAGGTTCTTCAGATTTTCACGTTTGTGGACGACATTGTTCTGGTTGTATCAAGCACTGAAACATTATATTCCTACTGAGACAGTTCCATAACTTCTCAAAAGATCCACATAGAAAAGACCAAGTGGATAAAGAATGTCTATTATTCAGTTTATGACATGCCATTGGAGGGACAACCTAAAGAGCTTGCAATCTGTATCTATATCTGAGACAGTGCAAATAGACAAGGATTTGGTCTTAGAATTAAACACGTAGAGGAGAGAGGGATAGGTTGTTTTCAGGAAATTGTAAAGTTTTTTTTTTTAATGGCTCCTAGTTCCTTTTAGAAATAAAGTCCAATCTTTAAAAAAATTCAATTAATAAGCATTTATTTAGTCTCGCTCTTATGTTGCCCCTACATGAAATAAAAAGAAAAAGAAAGAAAACTCATAATAAACATTAATAGCAAGCAAAGGCCAATATTTTTAATACCAATATTCTACTGGTGTTATGTATGGCTGTCACACATGGAGCAGATCAGTCTTTAAATAACTGGAAAACTGATACCACATGGCAGGCAATGGAGAGACACAAGGTAGATGTGGACAGGTTGCAACATATAATAAATGAGGAACTTCAAAGAACTAAAGTTAAAGATGTCATCAGGGAAATGTATGATATGAGGGGGAAATGAACTGATCACATGGAAAGGGTGAAGGACGATAGTCCAAATGATTCTTTGGTATCCTCAACATATCAGAAAAAAATGAGGAAGGACTCCAGTGTTAGGCTGTCCCCCCACTTCATTGGAGAATTTAAAAGAGAACATGGACAAGATTCTGTATCGTTGGAGTTTGGAGTGTGCTGGAACCAGTTTGAACCTGGTTCTCAAGAGTTAATTCTTAAATTTTTCAATGTGAGAATTTACATGTTGGAAATTGGTTAATGTTACAAATCCAGCCTTGATTTATTGTTCAGTTGGTTGTCTAGACTTAAAAAAGGATGGATAGGCCAGCTAGGTGGTACAGTGGATAGAGCACCGGCCCTGGAGTCAGGAGGACCTGAGTTCAAATCCAGCCTCAGACACTTGACACTTACTAGCTGTGTGACCCTGGGCAAGTCACTTAACCCCAATTGCCTCACCAAAAAAAAAGGATAGATAAAATGATAATAATTCAGATTAAATTTAAAAGTATATCCTGCATATAGTTTTTTCTCTAGAGGGCTGATTGCTAATCATTTACCAGCACAAATCCTCACTGGGATTGGAGGGGAATCTCCAAACTGATGAGATCATAGATCCATTAAGTATTTGGAGAGAAAGCCTTCAAGTAAAGAGATAAAACTTTTATGGTAGAATGGGAGGTATCAGACAGAAGGTGGAAAAACACTTTGGGGGGGGGGGAAAGTAGTTGAATTGATCCACCTGTTACCTCCCCAGTCCTCTGAAACCATGCTACTTTGAGTGGTTGTTTGCTTGGCTTGATGGGTCTTACTTATGTCAATTCATACACATTTTCCCAAGTTTCTTTGACATCTTCATATTTGTCAACTCTTACCATGCAATTATATTTCATTACATTAATATATGTTCAGCTATTCCCCAGTTGATGAGCAGCCACTATCCCTTCCATCATTTGCTAATACAGAAACTACAGCCATAGATATTTACTTGGTATGGTAGTGAGGAAAAAGGAATGATGGAGGGCTGATCCAGACTCTTCATTATGGTCAGATGACCTACTGTCTCAAACCTTAGCTCATTAGGATCATTTTTAAAAGCTCATAGAGGGGGCGGCTGGGTGGCTGGGTGGCGCAGTGGATAAAGCACTGGCCCTGGACTCAGGAGTACCTGAGTTCAAATCCAACCTCAGACACTTGACACTTACCAGCTGTGTGACCCTGGGCAAGTCACTTAACCCCCATTGCCCTGCAAAAAACAAACAAACAAAAAAAAGCTCATAGAAATATTTTCTCACTGTAATTAGGGGAAAGGCTCAAGATTTCTTTGTTGTAAGAAGAGCTGGTAGGAAAGGGACAATTAACTGAGGCACATAATTGAAGGGTATATAAATATAGCTAGTAGTACGCTAAGGTCCTTTACCATTGGTTCTATTTTGAGTATCTGGGAATAAAGATAGAATTATGTATAGCTTATGCTGAAATTGTTTAAATATCTTATCTTTAAAGACTTTGACCAAGATCTGGAGTACAAGAGAAAGTGGGCACCGGAGACCTTTGCAGTCTTGCCCAAGATCACATTCATCATCTGCTCTCCTCCCCTTCCCCCACCAAATCACCATGCCGCCAGTAATATGCCCCCATTCTTAAAAGTATGTTAATCATGAGATTGGAGAGAACATTCAGAGACAGCATGACTCCAGTCATTGAGGAGAACAATGAAAAGTTTAAAAATAGTAGTATCTTCTTGTGGAAAAACAATAAACATATAATTTTCAGGTAATTACTATAGTATAATTAGCTCTGCCATTTTTTACATGCTCAAAGGAAATAGGGGCAGAGATACAACTGTAACTCAGCTTAATACTTCGTCTTTACATGTTCCAAAGTCAAATGAAGGTTCAAAAAAAACAACTGAGTACCAGAAATATTGAAGGGGGGATGGTGTAAGGCACTGAAGGAGAGTTCTGATTTATAGCTATGAGATGACAGCAGATATTTTCTAAGTATCTACTATATACATGATATTACATTTAGGGGCTGGGAGGTGGGGTGGGGATACAGAGGAGTATAAGGCTTCATGGAGCTCAGTCCAGTTAGGAAAATAGGACATAAAATCTTAAATGACAATGCAATACAGGGGCTGTCACAAGGAAGTTCATGATTAATTACCAAATGAGTGATATAGACAGTAAGTTCAAAGGAAGAAGAGATCACTACAAGGTAGCCTAGGTTAGGAGGCCTTTAAAAAGACAGTGGGACCTGAATCTGGACTTGAAAAACAGCAAGGATTTGAATGAACAGAGCAAATGGAGAAACTCTTTCTGGTAGAACAGGGAATAAGACTAATATGGACATGAACCTAGAACCTAGTAGCCCATGATACTTTGGTAATGTTATGACCCTACTTGATTGGGTGGAGGTGGGGATAGGATCATAGAGGATCAAAGAGCTGGAAGGGACCTCAGACACCCAACACTTTCATTTTCTAGATGAAGAAATGAAAACAGATAAGGGGAGATATTATGTTGATACTGCTATATACCCATGAAGTTTTTTAGACACATGTCGTCTTCAGAATTTACTTAGTGGGAAGGGATCCAAGCCTAGATCACAGACACACTACCCTAAGGTAAAGGGAAGGATTGGTTCAGATGTTCAAAACCCAATGATCCTAGTATCTGTCAACTCAGCCCAGTCCAACCAATGAGTGAGGAACTAGAATGGGGCCAAAAGGTAGAGGGAGATTCCAAAGGAGAAATCAAGTTCATCTGGAAACTGTATCATTGGATGCAACTTGAAGGTCAAAGTCACAAAGCCCAAGGTTTGCATAAAATCACAGAGGTGTAGATTTAGAGATAGAAGAATCCTTAGGTATTAACTAGTCCAACCATGCCCTACCTGTCCTGCCTAATTTAGATGATACAGGAAGAGGAGACAGTTTCAACACTGGGGACTAAACCAGACAAAAATGAGAAGACACAGACAGAGAAACAGAGACAGAAAGGGGGGCAGAGAGAGAGAGACAGAGAGACAGAGAAAGTGGAGGGAGGGGAAACGAGGGGAAAGGAGAAGGAAAGGAAGAGAGCCAGAGAGATGGGGAGGAGAGAAGAGAGGGAGGGAGTACAGGGAAGGAAACGGGGGTGGAGTGGGGGGGAGAGACAGAAGGGGGAGGAAAGAGAGTGAGAGCAGGGAGGGAGAGAAGGGCAAGAGAGGAAAAGGGGGAGAAAGGGGGAGGAGAGAAAGAGAGGGTCAGGGGGAGAGAAAAGGAGAGGGAGAGGGAGGGAACTTTTTCAGGTATAGTAATATTTGGTATGGTAGGAAGTACCATACCAATTCCAAAGCACAGATCTTCAGATGGGGGTGATTAATGAAACAGCACATAAAGCCTGGGAAGTAGTGGGGTAGAAGGGAAGAGGAAGCAGGAGTTGGGGAAGTGGGAGGTACTTTCCCAGGCCAAGGCCAACTCAGAAATTCTGTGATCAGTTCAATTCCTTTCAACTAAGGATTTCACTGAAGAAGGTTTGTAAAGTTCTGGGAGTACTGTTATTATAGTATCATTTGTCAATAGAAGAATTTGACAAAATTCATCATCAATATTGATCTCTTAGTAGAATGTAAGCTTCCTAAGCAAGGATAGAGACCACTTTAAATCTCTAGGGAATAGCACAGGACCAGCTATATAATAGTTGTTTAATAAATGCTTGTTGAATCAAAATTGAATTGCCATTGGGTCAGCATCCTGAGTATGACCAGGCTGCGGTAAGGGTGGGGGTATATAAAAGAACAGACCTTGCTTATATCTCAGATCACTACACCTATCACTAAAGGCTGGAGAGGTAAGTAAATTCATCCAGAGGGGTGACATGCAACAGCATGGTCAGCCAAATCTATATAAGGAAACAAGGGCAGGAGGAGGGAAAAAGGGAGGGGGAAAGGAAAGAGAGAGAGAGAGAGAGAGAGAGAGAGAGAGAGAGAGAGAGAGAGAGAATTTTATATTAAGGCAAAGGCCATGGAGGAAGTTGGGCAGTAGACAGGCAAGAAGTGTATATTGAATATTGTTTTTGTAGTTATCATTGAGGACCAGGATTAAATTCTAATAATCTCTGCAACTTGTAAAAGACTGACCATTTTAAATATATTACTATAGTTTCTCCCCTTTCCTACCCTCCATGACATGTTACTCCTTTATTGCTTTGTATTAAATTATAGTTTCAATCATAAAGATTAATGTGTTGTTTAGGTGACCAATGAAAGGGAGAAAGAAAAAGGAAGAAATCCTCTGGCTTTCCCCAACAAGAGGACCGGTTTTATGGAACCCAAGAACACTAGGGAAATGATGGTGACAACACCTGGTGGAGTACACCAACTAGACTGGTCAAGCCAACCAAAACAAAAGCAGTCCAGTGAGGTGGAAGGAGTTAATGGTGTTTCCCCTGCTCACAGACAGTGGGTTCATGTGGCATTACAACCCTGAGCATAGTAGGTGCTGAATAAACATTTGCTAGAGAAAAAGAGGATGTTTTGTTGTTGGTCCTTCATTCTAGAAGATGACCATGAAATTGGAATGATGTTATGACTTGCTGTGAATTGGATTTAAGTGAGGAAGGACTGTGAAAAGTCAACAATCTCACTCTCTCCTCCAGAGCCATCTGGGTCCAGTGGCAAGATATACATCAGGACAACTGGAGATGACCCCAGATGTTTTAAGGCAACTGGGGTTAAGTGATTTGCCCAGGGTCGCACAGCTAGTAAGTGTCTGAGGTCAGATTTGAACTCAGGTTCTCCCAACTTCAGGGCCAGTGCTCTATGCACTGTGCCACCTAGCTACCCCAGATGTTTGGAGTAGGGAAAAAAGAGTAGGATAGTTTAGTGGGAGTGAAAGGAGAAATTGGGGAACAGTGGAAGAGGAACCCGGAACAGCAGGCTGGAATCAGATCGTACAGAGGGCCTGGGATGTCAGGCTAAGAAGTTTGTGCTTTATTCAGTAGATGAAGGGGAGGCTTTTGAACAGGCTTCTTCATCTATATAAAATGAGGGCGCTTTGACAAGATGGTCTCTGAGGTCCCTTCTAGCTCAAGATTTATAATATGCTGAATGCACACACTCACCACAATATTGATCATGCTTCTTGTCAAGGATATGCAATAAGAATGCGTGTACTTCATCTGTAGTTGCCTCCAGATTCAAGAGCACATGGAGGGGCATCGGTCATTGAAGAGTGGCATTCCTTCCCATTGGGAGCCAAAGGTCTTCCATGTGGTTGGTTGACTGGCAGATAGAGTATTCAGAGTTACAGCTAGTCTGGAGCCTACCACTACCAGGAATTTTCTGACCTTGAAACCCAGTTCAGGAAACTATTGGCAAAACAAGGTGATACAATGGGCTAGCTGAATATATAAGGTTTTATCTGGTTTCTAGGAGCATGGGTCAGCAAAAGTTGCAGGCCTTTTGCATGACCCCAGTGAGGCCTTTAAATATCATAACATAAAGACAGATATTCCATGGTGTTCTAGCAAGCATCCTCTCCATTAAACATGTCATTCAGAGTTTAGAGTTCAGGTTATATAATTAGGACTCATTTCATCCAGGGCAGGATAAACACCATCTTTGAGGTGGAGCCCTTAATGAGACCTGATAGAGAACACTAGCATAAGAAAAAAGAGCAATTCCAAGAAGTAGCCGGGTGGGTAACCACAAAGAAAGGAACACTAAGTTCTGAAACCATCTGTCAAAAGTATATTTAATAGATTGCAGAGACCTGTAATGGTCCGGTCTTCAGGACTGCTACAGAAGATTATAGAGGCAGCAGTTTGAGAATAATACTAACATTTTATTTTAAAACATGTTATTATAGCTGACATTTATATGACCCTTTAAGGTTTGCAAAGTGCTTTACAAACGTTTTGTTTGATCTTCAGAAGAACTTTTTCACAGTACTTTGGCTAATTTTGAACTTAATAAACACCAAATCGAATCAGTGTTTCTTTATACATTGTAGAACAAGAGGGTTGTACATGAAACTGCAAATCTCTGTTAAATAAAGTGGGCAGCTAAGTGGTGAAATGGATAGAGTCAGGAAGAACCAAGTTCAAATCCAACCTCAAACACTCACTAGCTGTGTGACCCTGGGCAAGTCACTCTGTCCTGTTTGCCTCAGTTTCCTCATCTGTCAAATGAGCTGGAGAAGGAAATGGCAAACCACTCCAGTATCTTTGCTAAGAAAACACCAAAATGGGGTCAAGAAGAGTCTGAAATGACTCAACAACAACAAAGTTATATAAAGCCTGCTTTTCTTTTAAAGTCTAAAATAAATTCACCTTCTAATTTTCAAATCTGCCCTGTGAGTCTTTCTGGCCTTCTTTCTGTTCTTTTGTCATTGTTGTTGTTGTTGTTATTTGGTGAGGGGAAATTTATCACTAGCCTTTATTTTCCCTCTCATCATCCCCTATTGGAAAAAAAGAAAAGAAAGAATAAAACCTTTGAAACAAACATGCATAGTAAAGTCAAACAAACTATCACATTGGTCATGTCCAAAAAATGTATGTTTCATACAACAATGTATGTCTCAGAACAATTCTTGTAGTAGGTGCTATTATTATCTGGATTTTACAGATGAAGCAACCAACACTTGGAGAGGTTAAGTGATTTATCCAGCATCACACAGTCAATATCTGAGGTAAGATAGAAGGATAGACTGGAAAGGAGAGAGACTGGTGGAAATGAAACCTGGTAGGAGCCTATTGCAATAATGTGGGTGGGAGGTCATGAGGGCCTCAAATGGGCTGGTGGTTGTAGGAATGGAAAGGAAGGGGCAGATTGCAGGCATATTTTTGAAGTATAATTGGCAGAATTTGACAAATAATCATGATAAGTATAAAGGGGAGATCTGTGCAGAATGCTATTGTGTGGGGATGGGATGAAGGAGAGAGAAGATAATTCTGAGGTTTTGAGCCTGGTTGATTAAAAGGACAGCAAACAGAAATGGGGGGGGGGTTCAGGGCTGAAGATATCCATTTGAAAGCCAGATGAATCAAGGTGTTCTCTAAAGCCCTAGGGGCAGATGAAATCACCAAGGGAGAATGCCTCAGGTGGACTGTTCTTGTAAGCCCAACATAAAATACTACCGGAGAAAGAAGAAACAGAGAAGGAGATGGGGAAGGAAAGAATGGTCAGAGGAGATTCAAGTGGAGGAAGCCAAGAGAGAGTACAGCGAGTGCAGTCAGGGATGTTAGTTATAATGTTGGGAGATCTAAAAACATTCAGTTAGTTGTAAGCATTCAAAGCAAACTATGCTATAAACATATCAACTGCTGTTTTTTAGACAGCATGGTGTAAGTGAAGAAATCTCATTCTGCTCTTTCGTGAGTCTCTCAAGTTCATGTCCACACACTTCTCAGGGGACTTTCCATTCCAATCAGACTAGTCTTCTCACTGTCCCTCCATAATTACACATCCCTTCTCCACACCTTGGCTCATGCTGAACCACTTCCTAGGAAGGCTACCTCTCCAAATCCGATTCAACTTTCAAGACCAAGCTCAGATCCTCTATCAAACATTCTCTAGCAATTCCAACCCACAGCCATCTCCCCCTCCTTTGAATTCTCACATCAGTGGCCATCTGTACCTTTGTTCATTCCATCATTAGCATGTGCTGCCTTAGTTTGTTACTAACATGCTTGGTTTTTATGTGACCTTTCCCTTCTGTGACTCTCCTTGAGGGCAGGGACTATGTATGTCTTCCAGGGCCTAATGCAGGAAGGACACACAGTAGGAGAGCCAAAGTGGGGGAAGACAATGTTATAGGTCTCCTGTGAGCATTAAGGGGACACTTGAGGAGCACAAGTACCAGGAGCCTTCTTCCTAAATTTCAACTTCCTCCTTCCTGCTGCTATCAATAACCAGGGCCTGGGTTAATTTAGTGAAGCATTAGTAAGAGTGCTTGGATTTGGTGTCAGAGGAAACAGATTGAAATCCTGGCTTGGCCGCTTACTACCAGTGACCTTGCATAAATAACATCTCTGGACCTAGGTTTCTTCAAGTGAGAGAATTGGAGTAGTCAAACTCAAAGCCACCTTCTATTTCTAAATGCAGGATCCATTATCCTAGCAAGCCCTTTGGGATCTCCTCCCTTTTGGCTAGAGAACAAAGGCAGCTCCCAATTCTCTTTCCTCACCTCTCTATTGGGATTCAATCAGTAGTGCCAGAACTTCATAAGAAGCGTCTCAACCACCTCTCCAGCTCCTACTTCAGTCCCAGTTCAGGTGTGGGTTATGCTCCCTTTCACTTAGGGAAGGCAGGGGAAGGGCTCCAGCTCCTTCTTTGAACCTTTCAAAAAAAAAAACCCAACTCCATTAGCTTACTTTAAAAACAACAACAACAAAACATGACTGATATAGAAAGATATGTAACATGATTGCATATGCATAGCCTATATCAGATTGTTTGCCATCTTAGGAAGTGGGGAGGAAAGTTTAGAACTCAAAATCTTATTTTAAAAAATGAATGTTAAGTGGTAAAGCACCGGCCCTGGATTCAGGAGTACCTGAGTTCAAATCCGGCCTCAGACACTTAACACTTACTAGCTGTGTGACCCTGGGCAAGTCACTTAACCCCAATTGCCTCACTAAAAAAAAAAAAAAAATGAATGTTAAAAACTATCTTTACACGTAATTGGAAAAATAAAATTCTATTTTTAAAAACAGCGTATGTAGGGGCAGCTAGGTGCCGCAGTGGATAGAGCACCAGCCCTGAAGTCAGGAGGACCTGAGTTCAAATCCAGCCTCAGACACTTAACACTTACTAGCTGAGTGACCCTAGGCAAGTCACTTGACCCCAATTGCCTCACCAAAAAAACAAAACAAAAAACAGCATATGTGTTTGGGGAGGGACATTATTGATACTTTCTGTTTTACATTCCTATTTCTTTCAAATGACTGTCCCTGCAATAGAAACCTCCCTTATGATAGAGAACTAGAGTTAACCAAAACAAATCAGTATATTGGCTGTGTCTGGCAACATACATCTTATCTGAAACTAAAGTCCACTGTCTCTGTGGAGAAGAGGGAGGCACACTTCTTCATCAGCCCTCTGAAATCACCAGGATTCTTTTGTGATTCAGGTGTTGTTTTCCTTTACATTATTTTGGTTATTGTGCAAATGGTTCTTTGGCCTTTCCTTACTTTGCTCTGTATCAGTTTATAAAAAATCTTTCAATGTTAGTACTTTCTGGTGACCCTATCATGTTCCATTACATTAGTCACTCCCTTGTCACTGGGCACCCACCCAATTTGCTTGCAATTCTCAGCTACCACAAAAAGTGCTGGTATAAATATTCTCATACATTCAGGACCTTTGAACTCCTTGTTTTCTATATGTCTTTGTTTTGGGTTTTTTTGGGGGGATAGGGGGGTTCCAGGGCAATGAGGGTTAAGTGACTTGCCCAAGGTCACACAGCTAGTAAGTGTCAAGTGTCTGAGGCCGGATTTGAACTCAGGTCCTCCTGAATCCAAGGCTGATGCTTTATCCACTGAGCCACCTAGCTGCCCCTGTTTTCTATACTTCTTTTTTTTTTTCAGGGCAATGGGGGTTAAGTGACTTGCCCAGGGTCACACAGCTAGTAAGTGTCAAGGGTCTGAGGCTGGATTTGAACTCAGGTACTCCTGAATCCAGAGCCAATGCTTTATCCAATGCGCCACCTAGCCGCCCTGTTTTCTATACTTCTTAATGCAATCACTGGATTAAAGGGAGAGGTGCTCTAGAGCCAGCCTGAACCTGGCTTTCAAAAGCATCAATTGTCAAATTTTGAGTGTGGGCACTTACACTTCAGAAATCAGCAAAGACTATAAATCAAACTTCATTTAATGTTTTGTTTATTGTTTAGACAGCAAAGTAATGTAGAAAATGTTAATAATGCACATTAAACTTAAAAATGTGTTATGAATACAATTTTTGCTGGGGGAGGGAAGGGAGAACCAGTTATTAAAAATTTACCAACACACCCCTAGTTAAAGAGTATATGCAATTCTGGGGCAGCTAGGTGGCGCAGTGGATAGAGCACTAGCCCTGGAGTCAGGAGTACCTGAGTTCGGGTCTGGCCTCAGACACTTAACACACACTTGCTAGCTGTGTGACCCTGGGCAAGTCACTTAACCCCAATTGCCTCACTAAAAAAAAAAAAGAGTATATGCAATTCAGTGACTTTTCTAGTTTAATTCCAAATTGTTTTCCAGAACATAGCCCCCAAGCCACACTAATTTGAGTTTGGAACTGAGACAAGGAGACATGATCTAGCCCAACCCTTTCGTTTTGCCAGAAAATTGAAGCCCAGAGAGATGCATTCATCAGATGAATTGATGTGCTCAAGATCATACAGCTAGTTAGTAGTGGAAGAACTAAAACTGACCTGTAGTCTCCCAGCTCCCACTCCATTGCTCTATATAGTGATATCACCCTACATATTTAATTATCTCCCTCCCCTTAAAATTGTCTCTGACCTAAAACTGAAATGTTGATTAATTTTGATGATTCACATAACCCAGCCATGCCGAAAAAGAACAATGCCAAGATGAAACATATTTGCCATACATCAAGAGGTTGAACACCCATATCAGGAACTCACTGTTCCTGGTGTCTGTTTCTGTTCAGTAACAGGGCTTACAATGAGACTCAGTTCAGTTTACCTAGCCTTTCTTGAGCCTGCTTCCTTGATAGGGAATGAGGGTGGTAAATACAGTACTCCAGCTCCCTCACAGGAATGGATTAATTAACTGGAAACTGTAAAACGCTTGGGAAAAGAGAGAGCCCTATAAATGCAAAATATTGTTTTAACAGGTCCCTCCCTCCCACTTTCTTCCCCCTTTTCACCTTCATGAGGTGTTAACTTTAAATCCAAGTTAGAATAATTTAAATTAGAAGATTATTAAACTCAGTGAACCTAAGAAATGGATAGTTGGCTTGGGTCCAGGTACTTTGAAAGAATGGTCTTTAAATTCACCTTGTCTCTCTATTTCCTATAATCATTTGGTGCTCTTTCATGTTTCAGGGAAGGTTTACCTGATACTTTTAGAGACAATTCACCTTTGGAATTTTCTTTTTTTCTTAATCTCCTTCTCTCATTTCTTTTCTCCGTGTTTGTCTTTAAAAGAAAATAGGACTTCAGGGTTGTGGTGATTATTGTCACTTTTTGGTTATTGTAATTCTTTGTCTTTTATAGTCAATGGAGTTTTGATAGAAATGGTTGTGGGACAAGTTGCTATCCTGCTATTGTTAGTTTTTTGTTTAATGTTTGGAGGATTATTGTACAGGATGGAAACGCTGATTTTTTTTTTTTTGGTAACCGAATATAAGTATTGGGATATAAACTCACCTTCTATAGGTTTGTCAAAAAAATCTTCAGGGCAATTCCTATTAACAGATAGCATCATGGGGCAAGATCTTCACCTTATCCAGTGCTCACCTAGCTTTGATTTCTTCCACTAAGCTTCAATATTTTGAAAGCTTTTTGTTTCACATAGTTTGGAAATTATGGGTATTTAGTATGGGAATATCTATGAGAAATATTGTTCTTACATCTCTATGGGTCTAAGTTATGTATGGCTGATGGCAGGTAACAGTTTCATCTATGAAACTTTGGTTCCAGTAGTTTTTCTGTTGAATTTTTAAGGATATATGAGAGCTTCTATTTATAGGACAGGGATTTGTCATCTCTTGACCTCTTGGGAGAGGCATGCATACCCACCAATGGGGTTCTGATGACTGTGAGTCAAATATAAGCCAAACTGCCCACTAAGGAAGAATACTCTCACTGAATGGCAGCTTCAGCTTTCCAAGGTACAGATTTGGTTTCTATAACCTTTCAGACCCACTTAGAGCACACAACCAATCAACATCATTCTGTTTGTTTGTTTGTTTTTTGTTTTTTGCAGGGCATTGGGGGTTAAGTGACTTGCCCAGGGTCACACCTAGTAAGTGTCAAGTACCAGATTTGAACTCAGGTACACCTGAATCCAGGGCCGGTGCTTTATCCACTGCTCCACCTAGCTGCCCCCCTATCAACATCATTCTGAAGCAACTTGGGATAGAGAAGTAAACATTTCAAAGGGGAAGGAAAGGTAGAGAAAGAGGAGAGATTGGCCAAGACAAAAAAAAAATAATTCAGAGCGGTAGGTTTTATTATCAGAATAAGAAAATATTCCCTGTTCAAGGACAGGAGACAAGAAGAAGAGACCAAATATGTTTTATAATTGTCTCTTTTTAAAAATTTTTAAAAAATTTTTTTTCTATTGAATAGAATTTTATTTTCCAAAATATATGTAAAAACAACATTTAACATCAATTTTTTAAAACTTTGTGTTCCAACTCCTCTTCCTCCTCCATTCCCACCCCCCACCCACTAGAACACAAGCATTTCAAAATAAGTTATACATGAGTAGTCATGGAAAACATTCCCACATTACCTAGGTTGTGAGAGAAAACAGTCCCCAAAACCCCAAACTTCAGATTGAGGAATTGTCAAAGAGGAACAAAAAAAAAATGGAAAAAATGTGTTTCCATCTGTTTTCAGACACTATCAGTTCTTTCTCTGTAGATGGGTTGCCATTTTCATAAGTCCTTCAGGATTATATTGGATCATTGCCTTGCTGAAAATAACCACATGCTTCCCAGCAGATCATCTTACACTATTGCTGTTATTTTGTATACAGTACATTTCACTCTGCTTCAGTTCATGTAGGTCTTTCCAGGTTTTTCTGATAGTATCCTGTTCATCATAACCTGTATATAGTACCTTAAACTTGACAGAGAATTTTCTTCATAATAGCCCAGCAAGGTAGGTACCATACATTTTGCCATTATAATCAATTATCATAACTATTTCCCTCCATCCTATTCCCGTCCCATGATATTTACTCTTTTTTCTATCTTCTTTTAACCTGTTCCTCCTCAGAAGTGTTTTACTTCTGACTGTCCCCTCCCCCGCTCTACACTCCCTTTTTTTTACCCTTCCTTCCAAGATTTCTCGTCCAACCCCTTCATTTTATAGCCAAGGAACCCAGAGGTTAAGGGACTTATCCATCACACAGCTAGTAAGTGTCTGAAGCAGGGTTTGAAAAAAGGTATTCCTGATTTTCTACTAAGCCACATTTGCCTCTTTATCATTATCTCATTTTTTCAAATAATTTTCAATGAAGTTCAGATAGAAATAACCCTATGACAAGTTATTATTCTAATATTTTATATTTAATGTAATGTTGACTTATTGCACAGATAGATAAAATAACTGGTTCTTGTAACTGAATACAAATTTGGGGATATAAGCTCATTTTCTATAGGCTCAGTGGTGATGGTAGTAGGAATAGTGGTGGTAGTGGTGGTGGTGGTGGTAGTAGTAGTAGTAGTCCCATATTTCCAACTTGCTAACATAATATTTTTTACCTTTAGGACAGGGGATGGATAGGAACAGTAGTAATCACCTTTAGAATAATTGGGTAATTGGCTAGAACTGAAAGAGAGGGAGGGAATAAGCATTAACTGAGCACCTACTATGCGCCAGACACTGTGCCAAGCACTTTGCAGCTATTATCTCATTTGATCTTCATAACAACCCTGGGAGGTAGGTGCTATCCCCATTTTACAGACGAAGCAGGCTTTTGAAGCCATCTTGTCCAACCACTTCATTAAAAAAAAGTTTGTCACCTTTTGTTTTTAAATCACAATCATTTCTTGATTACCTCATCTATATAGTTTGCCTTCTTTTGTAACCTAAAAAAAAACAGTTAAACAAAACCAACCAACTTAGTGACCACACCTGATCAACATATTCAACATTCCACACCCATGATGCCCATTTTATCTTTTGAAAAGAGGGAAATACATCTTCTCATTCTCTTCCTCCAGTCAAAGTTGGTCATTACCATTGCTCACTATGTTGTTCAGTCATTCAATCATGTCCAACTCTTAGTGACCCCATATAGGTTTTTTGTTTGTTTGTTTGTTTGTTTGTGGGATTTTTTTTTTTTGCAAAGATACTAGAGTGGTTTGCCATTTCCTTCTCCAGTGGATTAGGTAAACAGAGGTTAAGTGACTTGCCCAGAGTCACACAGCTAGTGAGTGTCTGAGGTCAGATTTGAACTCAGGTCTTCTTGTCTAGGTCCCAGTGCTCTGTCCACTGAACCATCTAGCTGCCTCCAAAACTTTCATTTTATAGAGGAGGAAACTGAGACCTCTATTGTTAGATGACACCCCTTTTAGCAGTGTAATATTATGAAGACCTGAACATTTGTCTTTGTGTCTTTCACATTCCTCTTTCTTTTTTTGTTTTTCCCACCTTCCTAAGCTCCACCTCTCCACTTTAGGCACCCCCAATACCTTTGTACCTTTTCCTCCTATTCTCAAGACCTTGAAGTCAGTCATTCTCACCTGCCTGTGACTGCAATGTTTCTACTGCCTTCATTACGTCATAGTGGGGAAAATAGTAGATTTCTAACAATATCTGTTAGCATCATGGGTGAAAAAGTGTAATAATGAAAGTTTTAATAATTTTAAGAGTAGATGAAAATCAATACTGCACTATTATTTTTGTAGAGTTGTCATATAACTGTAATAATCTTCCCCCAATACAGAATAAACAATTGAATGCCTGAATTAAGCAACAACTGTATGAATGTTAGTTTGGAGTATGTTATCTTTGGAGGGAGGGAATCACCTTTTAGACTGACATCAGGGTTCTTACCCAGATAAAAATAAGAATCTCCCCTCCCTCTGCTCTTTGAAGACCAGAATATCATTTGAACAATCAGTTAGCCTGGTGAAGTTCTAAATATGGGAGTTCTGAATTTAGAGATAGAAAGACCTGGAGTCAGATTTTGCTTCTAATATATACTGTGTGAGTATGTATAATGGCAAACAATTTAAATGCTCTGAGCCTCAGTTTCCTCATATGAAAAGGGAATAATAATAAAGGCACTCTTGGTGCCTTGCTTCACTGTTATCACAAGGTTCAGATGACAAATATATGTAAAACCCTTTATTGCAAAGTACTTTATAAGTAGAAATCAAACAAGGGAAGGCCACACATGGAAATCAGAAGAAGCAATACAAGGATTCTCTCAGGTCTCTCTGAAGAACTCTGGAATCAACTATAAGACATGGGAGACACTGGCACAGAACTTCCCAGCATGGTGTGCCTGTGTCAAAAAAGGTACTGTACTCTATGAGTGAAGCAGAATTGCACTAGCTCAAAAGAAATGTGAGATGTGCAAATTTAGAGACATCTCCACTCCAAGTATTCATACAGACTCTCTGTGTCCAACCTGTGGTAGAGCCTTCTGAGTTTGTGTTGGTCCAATCAGCCACAGTTAGATTCACTGTAACTGCCCCCCCCCAAAAAAAAACCACCATAGAGACTGAAAAGACTTCCCATCCCAAGACTTAATACCAATATGACATTAAGGCAAGACGCTTTTATTATCTCTTATTCCTACCTAAGGAACCATAACCCAAAAAGTAATAAAAATATCATGGAAAATGGAAGAAGGTCCTTAATCTAGAGCAGGGGTCCTTGATTAGGAATCTAGGGACTTATAAAAAACTTTTAACATATTAATAACTTTTTTAAAATAAGTTTTATTGATATCACTTATATTTTTGCAATGCCACAGTTTTCTCCAGTATCCCTCTCAGAGAGCTATTCCATATAACGATTATTTTCAAAGACAAAAAAGAGGGGGAAAATCAGCATAACTGATCAATATATTAAAAAAATATTAAAACATGTTCAAAGTACCACACTAATGGATCTCCCACTTCTGCAAAGAGGATATCTTCTCATTTCTCCTCTTTTGTACCATATTTGTTCTTTGTGATTTCACAACATTCACTTTTTTCAGGGGTGGGGGGTAAGGCAACTGGGGTTAAGCTGTGTGACTTGCCCAGGGTCACACAGCTAGTAAGTGTCAAGTGTCTGAGTCCAGATTTGAACTCAGCTCCTCCTGAATCCAGGGCCAGTGCTCAATCCACTGTGCCACCTAGCTGCCCCGCAACATTCACTTTTGATCATTTTGTGGTTATGCTTCTATTGTAATTATAGTTATTATTGTATAAAATAGTTTTCTTGAATCTACTTACTTCACTCTGCATCAGTTCAGGCAGATCTTTCCATGCTTCTCTGTATTCATCATATTCTTCATTTTGATAATTTGTTTCAGTGTAATTGGATTTTTTTGCAATCCCATGTATTTTATTTTGTGCATTTAAAACATGATTCTAAGGAGCCCATAGGCTTCACCAGAATCACAAAAGGGTCCATGGCACAAAAAAGTTGAAGAACCCCTGATCTAAGCTGGGCATAGTTGAAATCTCTACTGCTGGGGAAGCTGAGGCTGGTGAATTGATAGAGCCCAGGAGTTCTGGCCTGTGGTAGGCTAAAGCCAGTCAGGGGTGTGCACTGTCTGACACCAATACAGTGTGCTCTCAGAAGCTGGGGGTAGGGTTGGGGATGGATCAGGGGATTTGAGAAGGGATACCATCAAGGTTCCTAAGGACAGTCAAACTGACCCTGTTAAGAAACAGAGCAGTTCAAAGATTTTCTACTAATCAGTAGTTGGATGGCCTATGGGTAGCCACTGCCCTTCCAAGTTGGGCCCAATAGTGGGTCCCAGTCCCCCTGCAAAATGTCTTAGCCTAGAAAGTAGCCATAACAATAGTAAGGGGGCTAGAGTCTATGCCATATGAAAACTGTTTGAAGGAACAGGGCCTGTTTAGCCTGCATAATATAAGATATGGGGAATCCATGATAATTGTATTTAAACATTTGGGGAAAAAAACTCTTGTAGAAAAGGAATTTGAGGGTTTTTGCTTTTCCCCAGAAGACAGATCTAGAAGCAGTAGGAATAAATTACAGAGAGGAGGATTTAAACTCAGTAGAAGGGAAAGCTTCCTATCAATTAGAGCCATCCAAAAGTAAAGTCAGCTGCTTTGGGAAGTAGTGGGTTTTCTATCAGCAAAGGTCTTTAGCAGGATGCTGCATGACTATGTGCTGTAAGAGAGATTCCAATTTGGAGAAAGATTGAACTAGAATTGGGCTTTGAAGTCTCTTCTATCTCTCATGATTCAGTGAAGAGAATTCTCCAGAAGCAGCTGAGCTTCCGACAATTCTGCTTGTCCATAATGTCCTCATTCTCCTCCTTTCTCAAGTTTGGTAAGCATTGATTGTGTATACAATACAGGAATGGATGAACAAATATCCTGGTTGGACTGAGTATGTGTTCATACATATGTATGCTAGACTGAGGAAACTTCTAAACAAAGAAGCTCCTTAAGCTAATCAAGTTTTAAAACAGTATTGTGTCCCTAATTTTGTTCTATTTGACTAGCTCAGCCAGTGTTTTATGAATGATGTTTCCAGTTGTCAATAAGGACCTCTGAGTGGATTGAAGTGAAATAATTGTGCCATTATCCAGAGCAGTAATTAGGAGGGATTAGTCAATTCTAGCTGCCAAGGTGTGAGGGGGAGTTATTCTCTTTCTTCCATGCCTCTGACTAGACCATACCTCCTCAGAGATTAGAATGGAAGAAGGTGGTCCTGGGAGAAGATGAAGGCATCATGGTTGATAGTAATAGAGATAGTGGAGAGCAGGAGTAGAGTATAGTAGCCTATCATACCTCACAACTATGACAACAGGAGAACCATCTCTTTCAAGGATAACTGCCTTCCTTCCCCCCACTCTACCTGTTCAGGCACAGGCTAGAATTGCTAGAGCTTGATCCCTCCCATCCATTCTCATTTATCCCAGGTGCAAAAATTCCTAGTTATAATTCTACTTTTATCTACATCACTGGTATTAAACTCAAATAGGAAGGGGGTGGTCATATATAAGGAGGCCTGTGGGTATATATTAGCTTTGAAAACTAAATATTAGCATTACCTATGTTTTATTGTAATTTTATTTATTTCGTTAAATATTTTTCAATCATATTTTAATCTGGTTCAAACTTCACTTGCCAGCATCATGGGCCACATGCTCCCAAGCCAACTGTGTATTTGATACTTCTGATCTATATCAGGGCTTCTTAAACTTTTTTCCACTTGTGACCCCTTTTAGCCAGAGAAATTTTTACATGATCCTGGATATATAGGCATATAAAATAGGTATACATAACCTTTTACTGCTGCCAAACTTTTTGTGACCCCCACATTCAGTTATTCAACCCCATATGAAGTTACAACCCACAGTTTAAGAAGCTTTGATCTACATAATGTTCTTGCCTGGGAAGGAAAGGGAAAAAGGAATGCTGTGATGATTTTTGCCTGAAAAGCAATTTTTACCCATGTGCTATGTTCTGGCCTGGCTTTTGTTTTTTAGCTTTTTAAAATTTTTTCTCAAAACAGGATCCAGCTATAATTTAAACTTCACTGGTAAGGTGAACCCTTTGTTAATTCCAAACAAGTGCCCAAGTACTTGAAAATTTCAGCATTCTTATTTGTAAAGTTTTTGTTGCTTTTTCATTCCATTTCCCCTTGCTTATATTTCCAGGTTTACTTTAGGATAAGTCATTTGACTTCCTCATTTGTCAATTGGGAATGATAATAACCAGAGATCAAGTGAGACAAGGTAAAGAATTGGCTTTGGAAGCCTAGTGTAAGAGGAGCGATTTGGTTTCCTCAAAGTTCCATCTATGTAACAGAAGATGGTGTGTTAATGTATTAACAAGGTGTTAAGACCCAGTGATCTCTTCACTAAGTATGAATATCCTTAAAAGATAGTTCAAGAATGAGTTTGGGGGGCAGCTAGGTGGTGCAGTGGATAAAGCACCGGCCTTGAAGTCAGGAGTACCTGAGTTCAAATCCAGCCTCAGACACTTGACACTTACTAGCTGTGTGACTCTGGGCAAGTCACTTAACCCTCATTGCCTTGCAAAAAACAAAAAAAGAATGAGTTTGAAGGGATTTGAAAACACTCTAGAAGATGGTAGAGGAAAGGCAGTAAGCTCTCAGAACTCACAACACAATTGCTCCAAAAACCTCCAAATAATGCCATAGGACAATTCATGGATCAGTAAAACCCACAAAAGAATGTATTGAGATCATTTTTCCAGCCAAAGATGGCTTAAAAGGTCAGCAGGAGGGGACTGCTATGCCAGGGCAGGAGTGGAGCCCAACCCCACAGTCATGATGACACAGATCCAGTCTCAGGCAGGCCGAACCAGGAAAAGAGACCCCCTGAGCCTCTGAATCAGCTGCAGCACCAGTGTGGTCTGAAACTAAGCTCATGATCTGCTGAGAGGACTGATTGTCAGGGGGGAGATTATAAGGGTCTCTGCTAGTGCTGAGGTGGAACTTGAGTTTTTCACACCTGCTAGGTACCAAGTAATAGGCTTGAGTGGAGGTGGCCCAGGTAGGGGAGGGGTGCAGGCTTGTTGAAGCTAACAACCATAGCACACAAAGTTTTACTGTCTGGTTAATTAGCAAGTTGGCCATGGGTTATCTATGGACCAGGGGACAGGCCAGGTGAGTGAAGAACCTGTCCCTCCTTAAATCATACCACCTGGGATGCCTTGAAGCTTGGGATAGTACAGCCTAGAAACAGTGCCCCACTTTAAGGAGTTAAAATTCAAGTAAAAGACAAGCAAGATGAGCAGACAGAGAAAGGTGAGGACCTTGGAAAGTTTCTTTAGTGACAAGAAGGATTGAGGTGCACCCACAGAAGAGGATAGCCCTGGCTCCTACATTCAAATGTTCCAAGACAAATATGAATTGGTCTCTGGCCATAGAGTTGCTCAAAAATGACTTTGAAGATAAAGTAAGAGAGGTAGAGGAAAAAAATGGAAAGAGAAATAAAAGTGATGCAGGAAGGTGGTGAAAAAAAAGTCAACAGCTTGAAAAGCCAAATTGGCCAAATGAAAAAAGAGGTACAAAAGCTCTCTGAAGAAAATCATTGCTTAAAAATTAGGATTGAGCAAAAAGAAGCTAATGACTTTATAAGAAATCAAGACAATAAAACAAATCCAAATAAATAAATAAAATAGAGGGCAATGTGAAATATCTCCTTGGAAAAACAGCTGACCTGGAAAATAGATCCAGGAGAGATACTTTGAAAATTATTGGACCACCTGAAAACCATGATCAAGGACATCATCTTTGAGGAAATTGTCAGGGGAAATTGTCCTGATATTCTAGAAGCAGAGGGTAAAATAGAAATCGAAAGAATCCACCAACTAGCTTCTGAAAGAGATCCCAAAAGAAAACTCCCAGGAATATTATAGCCAAATTCCAGAGCTCCCAGGTCAAGAAGAAAATATTGCAAGCTGCCAAAAAGAAAGAATTCAAGTACTGTGGAGCCACAGTCAGGATAGCACAAGATCTAGCAGCTTCTACATTAAAGGACCGGAGGGTATAGAATGTGATATCCCAGAGGGCAAAGGAATTGGGATTACAACCAAGAATCACCTATCCAGCAAAACTAAGTATAATCTGGGGCAGCTAGGTGGTGCAGTGGATAGAGCACCGGCCCTGAATTCAGGAGGACCTGAGTTCAAATCCAGTCTCAGACACTTGACACTTACTAGCTGTGTGACCCTGGGCAAGTCACTTAAGCCCAATTACCTCAACAAAATTTAAAAAATTTTTTTAAATTAAAACTGATTATAATCTTTCATGGGGAAAATGGAACTTCAATGAAAAAGAGGACTTTCAGGTATTCATTATGAAAAGACTTGAACTGAATAAAAAAAAAATTGACTTTCAAATACAACACCCTAGAGAAGCGTAAAAAGGTAAACAGGAAAAAGAAATTAAAAGGGATGTTAAAAGGTGGGACTGTTTATATTCATACATGGGAAGATGATACATCTAACTCATAAGAACTTTCTCAGTATTAGGGTAGATGATAGAAATAAATTTAGATAGAGAGCACAGGTGGAAATAGATTATGATGATATGATATCTGTAAAATATTTATTGGGCAGAGTAAAAAAATGGCAGGATAAATAGAAGAGAATAGGATGGAGGGAAACACACAATTAGCTATTATAACAATGAATGTGAATGGAATGAACTCATCCATAAAATAGAAGAATATAGTGTAATGTATTAGAAATCAGAATTCTACAATATGTTGTTTAAAAGAAACACACTTGAAACATATATACACACAGAGTTAAAATAAGGGACTGGAACAAAATCAGTTATGCTTCAGCTGAAGGCAGAGGTAGCAATCATCATCTCAGGCAAAACAAAAGCAAAAAGACCTAATTAAAAGAGATAATCAGGGAAATGACATTTTGTTAAAAGGTACCATAGAAAATGAATTAATATTAGTACTGAACATATGTGGACCAAAAGGTATAGCATCCAAATTCTTGAAGGAAAAGTTAAAGGATTTATAGCAGGAAATAAAAGGTAAAACTATACTAATGAGAATACCTTAATTTATGCATCTCAAATATAGATAAATCTAACCATAACAAACCACAAAGAAGTTAAGGAGATAGGTTTTTAGAAAAGTTAGATATGATAAACCTCTAGAGAATACTAAATGGGAATATAAATAAGTAATATACACATTTTTTCTCAATTGTATATGGCCCCTTCACAAAAATTGACTATGTATTAGCACATAAAAGCCTCACAAACAAATGCAGAAAAGTAGAAATAGTAAATGTATTCTTTTTAGAACATAATGCAAAAAAAAAATACATTCAATAAAGAGCTTCTGAAGCATAGATTAAAAAGTAATTGGAAACCAAATAATCTAATCCTAAAGAATAAATAGGTCAAAGAACAAATCATAGACAGAAACAATAGTTTCATTAAAGATAATGACAAGAATGAGACAACATACCAAATTTTGTGGGATGTAGCCAAAACAGTATAGGAGAAAATTTCTATCTCTATCTTTCTTTCATCAATAAAAGAGAGAAAGAGCAATTTAATAAGTTGGGCATAAAACTAAAAAAAAAATCTAGCAAAGTAACAAATTAAAAATCTCCAATTAAATAGCAAAATAGAAATCCAGAATATCAAAGGAGAGATTAATAAAATTGAAAGGTTTGTTTATTGTGAATTCCACTTCCTTTTGAATGGATCTCCTTTGAGCAAAACCAGAAAAACAATCTACATAGTAACAGCAATATTATAAAGATAATCAACTGTGAAAGACTTAGTAACTCTGATCAATACAATGATCCATTGGAACTCCAAAGGATTCATGATGTAAAATGCTATCTACCGCCAGATAGAAAACTGATTGATGGTCTCAGAGTGCAAATTGAAGCATATTTTTTTCTTCTTTATTTATTCTTCTTGCTTTTTGGGTTGGATGAGAACATGACTAATGTGGAAATGTGTTTTGCATGACTTCATACCTATAATGGGTATCATATTTCTTCCTTATCAATGGCTGGGGGAGGGGCTAGAAAGAGAGAATTTGGAACTGAAAAGAAAAAGAAAGCTATAAGAACTATGATCAGTACTGTAACAATTCATGATTCCAGAG
Source organism: Dromiciops gliroides (assembly GCF_019393635.1). Classification (NCBI taxonomy): domain Eukaryota; kingdom Metazoa; phylum Chordata; class Mammalia; order Microbiotheria; family Microbiotheriidae; genus Dromiciops; species Dromiciops gliroides. The sequence goes on from NC_057862.1 coordinate 152,391,308, forward strand.
GACTAATGACCAATCATGCTATTCATTATAGTACATGCGTGTATATATATATGCGTGTATTTATACATGTATATAGACATATATGTGTATATGAGTATATATATATGTGTGTGTGTGTGTGTGTGTGTGTATATATATATATATATTCCTATAGGCCCTTGAGGGAATTTGTTTTGCTTGATTATGTATAGTTGCTACAAGAAATTTGTTTTTCTTTTCTTTTTTCTTTTTCACTGGAGTTTGGGTGGAAGGGAGGGAAAATAGATTTCTGTTAATTTAAACAGAGAGGGGAGTTGCTACAGATATGGAATGTTGCATTATTTTCTAATGAAGTCACTATTATTGGTTTTACTTAATTGTTTTACTTTGTTATAAGAGACCTCTCACAAAGTGGGAGCGATCTGTAAATATTTGTAATGGAAAAATAAAACATGAATAAAACTTTTAAAAAGGGAACATCTTAAATGTGCTCTTTGTTAAAAACTTTAGGGGCAGCTAGGTGGCGCAATGGATAGAGCACCGGCCCTGGAGTCAGGAGTACCTGAGTTCAAATCCGGCCTCAGACACTTAACACTTACTAGCTGTGTGACTCTAGGCAAGTCACTTAACCCCAATTGCCTCACTTAAAAAAAAAAAAACTTTAACTTTGAACTAATTGTGTACTCTGACTGCCTAGAGAAAAATTAAACACATTGGTGAGCTATTGTTTTGAGTGGATGTGGATCCAATGAGGATTTTGAGCTCCTGATAGCTATTCAAAGTGACCCCATGTGTGAGAGGGGGTATCCTATGTGTTACAGAAATACTATATTAAGCACTATATAAACACATATGAACTTCTCTTAATTTTCATACAGTATAAATTGATGGCGTAATCACTTTGTCAAGCCAAGAGATATGGCAGCCAAGGGCAACAATGGTTTGAAGTACAAAGGAATTTGCATAACTTTTAGGAGGAGGGTGAGTGAAGACCTAATAATATCACTTCAGAAAATATCAAAAAGTAGTTGAGGAGAGAGGGCAGCTAGGTGGCACAGTGGATGAGACTTACTAGCTGTGTGACCCTGGACAAGTCACTTGACCCTCAATGCCCTGCAAAAACCAAACCAAACCAAACCAAATCAAAACAAACAAAAAATAGTCATTGAGGAGAAAACAAGTCTGCTGAGAACTTAGCCAAGATAATTTGTAGATGAAACTGGGAGATAATAGAAAATAGAATTGTTGGCCTTTTTGTGTGTGTGATATGGTTTCCTTAATAGTGGAATCTACATTGGAATCAAGTTGGGACAGCTAGGTGGTACAGTGGATAAAGCACCGGCCCTGGATTCAGGGGGACCTGAATTCAAAGCCCACCTCAGACACGTGACACTTACTAGCTGTGTGACCTTGGGCAAGTCACTTAACCCTCATGGCCCTACCAAAAAAAAAAAAGGCATCAAGTACTTCAGTACCCAATGTATTATGTGAGTCAAAAGTAAGAAGATGAAATTAGAATGGACAGCTGGATCTAACCAGATACATATAAAAGAAATTCATGCTGAACATGATCATTTTAAAGGCACCCTGGGATTGGTGCCTAAGTTACTATCTGGGAGGGGAGAGGGAGAAAAGATTTTTTTAAAGAATTGAAAAGCTAATGGATGGTGATTTTACCAAAATTAAATGATATTGATATTTTTATTTTAAAATTTTATTCTAGGGGCAGCTAGATGGCGCAGTGGATAGAGCACCGGCCCTGGAGTCAGGAGTACCTGAGTTCAAATCTGGGCTCAGACACTTAACACTTACTAGCTGTGTGACCCTGGGCAAGTCACTTAACCCCAATTGCCTCACTAAAAACAAACAAACAAACAAAATTTATTCTAAACTTGACAGTCATCAAGAAACATGAATATTTCTATATACAAAGGACAGGAAAAGAAAATTGCATATGAAACTACATATCTGCCACCTACATTATTGGTAAAGGTGAACACCAAATTTAACATGGTAGCATGAAGACCCTTCTTGTCTGTGTGCCCTTCTGAACTCTCTTCTACTCTCTTCTGTGTATTTCAGATATTTCATTAATGTTCTTTTCTTTTTCTTTTTATCAAGATCACTACTCCCCATTTTCCCTCATAACATTCCCTGCCTTCTTTAAAAAAATTAAAAAAAAAAAAAAGCTTTCCCTTGTAACAAATAAGTCTAGTTAAAAGCAAAAACAAAACAGAACACCAAGTCTGGAAATGCATGACTTGTTCTGAATCTATAGTCCGTTTATGCTAAAAAGTGTGAAATATGCTTCGTCATTAGTTTTTTGGATTTGTAACTGGTCATTACTCTGATCAAAGTTCTTAAATCTTTCAAAGTCATTTTCCTTTACATAGGTGTAGTCCCTGTATAAATTGTCCTCCTTATTCTTCAAACTTCTGTATTAGTTCATACAAGTCTTCCCAGGTTTCTGAGTGCCCTTTTCCTCATATCTTACAGTGTAATAATATTTTAATATATTTATACCCCATGATTTGTTCAGCCAGACCCCAAATGATGAGAGCCCCTTTTGTTTTCATTTCCATAGCAGGACAAATAGTGTTGTTATAAATATTTAGGTGTGTGTGTGTGTGTATACACACACACACACATACATACACAGTAGATATATAGATATAGAGATGGAGATGGAGATGGAGATGGAGATGGAGATGGAGATGGAGATGGAGATATAGATATAGATATAGATATAGATATAGATATAGATATAGATATAGATATAGATATAGATATAGATATAGATATAGATGTAGATGTAGATGTAGATGTAGATGTAGATGTAGATGTAGATATAGATATAGATATAGATATAGATATAGATATAGATATAGATATAGATATAGATATAGATATAGATATAGATATAGATATAGATATAGATATAGATATAGATATAGATATAGATATGTCTTTTCCATCTGTCTCATATCTTTGGAGTATTAAGCCTAATAGTGGTAGTGCTAAGCCAAATGGTATGCAAAGCTTAGTGACTTTCTGGGCATAATTCTGAATTGCTTTCCAGAATAATTAGACCATTTCACATTGCATTAGTATGCATTCCCATAGCCCTCCATTAAGTGTCATTTTTATTTCTGATCATCTTCGATCAATTCCATATATATCTTGTATCAGAACTTTATCAGAGAAATTTGCTGCAAAGATTTTTGCCCATTAACTTCATTGATTTAATTTGTACAAAACATTTTTAATTTTATGTAATCAAAAATATTCATTTTATCTTTTGCAATCTTTTCTATCCCTTGGTAAATCAAAAACTCCTCCCCTGTCCATAGTTGTGAAAGGTATCTCATTCCCTTATTCTCCAATTTGTTTATATGATCTTTTATGTCTATGTTGTATATCCATTTATGAGTTGTCGGTCAATATGCATTTATTAAGCATTACTATGTACCAGATACTTGCTTAGTGATGGGAATACAAAGAATAGTCTAAACCTAATTACTTCTGTACTGCTTTCCAATTTTCTCAGAAGGTGTGGTTTGGGAGGGGGGTGTTTTGGTTTGGTTTGGTTTTTATAGTGCATCCTTATCCTACCACTTGGTTTCCTTGGGTTTATCAGATACTGTGCAATTTTGTTCAGCTGCTATTAAACCTTTTTTTTTTTAGTTAAACTATTTCATCAATTGACTTTTTAATTCTTTAACCAGTCTCAAATACTTTTGATGATTACTTCTTTATAGATCTGATACTGTTAGGCTCTCTTCCTTCCCATTTCCCCCTCATTATTTCCATTAAGATTCTTGACTTTTTGTTCTTCCAGAAGAATTTTATCATTATTTTGCCTAGTTCTACAAAGAAATATTTTGGTAATTTGCTTGATATGGAATAGAATAAGTAAATTGATTTAAGTACTATTGTTATTTTTATTACATTTACACAGCCCAACCACAAATAATATATTGCCAATCATTTGTTTTCCTTTATATCTGACAAGAGTTTTTTGAGTTATAGCCATATAATTTTTGTATTTGTCTTGGTGGGTAGACTTCCAGACATTTTATACATTTACATTTATTTTTAATAAAATTTATTTTTCTTTGTTCTGAGTTTTGTGGGTAACATACAGAGAAGCTAATTAAGATGCTGCTTGGTTTTGTCCTCTCTTTTGTCTGGATGTACAGTAATAGGTAGGACTCTATAGACTACACCTTGTGCAGGGATCCATGGCTTCTTTTTCAGTTTCCTAGTTGTTCAACTAAGGTTTGGGGACCATCCTTGTCTTCTGTTCTTTGTATAGTATCCAAATTGGACTTGACTATTCATTGCTGTAACCCTGATAAACTCCAATGGGTTATACTTAATTTTGAAGGTAACAGACTTCCTGTAAGACCCTCAATGCTTTTTTTGCCTAGATGTTGTACTGGCTCTTTCTCTGACTGTGATTTTGGAGCAGGTTGCATGGGTACTATTCTCGGCTTCTCTCCTACTGCTCTGATATGGGCTACCTGTGCACTGTACTGTCCTTATCTCTTGCAGTAGCTCTGAGGAGGGATTGCTGGTCCCCTCTATATATTAAAAGAATGACAGAAAGGATTTCCAGGATATTAGTAAATTTTCTATGGAGGTTTTATGCAAAGAACAAGAAGGTAAAGAGAGGTCCTACTTTGCATCAATAAACAAAGTATCCACAAAGGTGAAATTGCTGATCCACCAAAGGACAGAATTTGCATGATAATCACAGCACAATGGATCAGATTCACTTACCTAAATGTATTCTTATTGTTTAGCCCATATCTCTCTGGTGCACATTGATAACATGAAGCCCATCAGTGGCATGGGTTCTTAGAAAAAAGATTGCCAAACTTTTGCTGTAGTTTCCCCAAAGCTTGAAATCCCTGGAATCAGGAATGTGAGCTGAATTGGCCTCTATTCCAATGAAGTAGAGGTGCTGGGATTTCCTCAGATGGTGGTGCCTGGAATCTAAGTCAACCATTTGGTAATGGTTGTTGTAAGCAAGGCGTCTGGGGGCCACATAAAAAGTAATAGATATTTGGTTGAGTCATGTCAAATGAAAAGGAGAAGGAGGTCAATCCAAGGAATAGCAGTTGAGAGCCTGAGACAGGATGAAGGAAAGCTAAGTTTTTCACAAAAGTGGGAGAGCCAAGTTGGTGACAGAACAAGAAGATAGAAATGAAGTGTTCAAATTGGTCAGGTGAAAAAATAGGTACCAGGGTAAAAAGCAACAGATAAGAGTGTAACTAATTCCTTCTAGGTCTTCTGGGCTAGAAATGAGCATACCATGGACTGGCGATGAGGGCCTCCCATGATGGCAACTGAAGTTTTCCTATCTTGAGAGCCAGGAAATGCTGTGATCAGAAGGTACCTGCTCAGGGAGGGACCAGGAACATTAGCTGAGTTGTATAGAACTTGGACTCAATTATCTGAGACATGAGATGCTAAACCAAGTGGCCAAAGGCAGAAGGCAGGGTCCAAATTAAAACCCTGAATCAATACAAGTCAATATGATCTGAGGTGAGCTTCTAGACCAGCTGGGAAATGAATGATGATTAAAAAACAACAAGAGTAATAAAGATGGGAGGAACAAAATAACAACAGTGACAATAATGATGATGAGGATAATTATAATAACCCCTCAAAACTTAATCCATTGTCCATGTCATAGTTGGGCTGGGGGAGGTACAAAGGGGTGGGGCAGAGAAAAAGGCAATGGCAAAGTAAGTGAATACCATCCACGGTGTGGTACAGTCTTGATCCTGTGTGGAAGATGTGTCAAGATCCCTGAAACAGAGGCCAAATGGGTTCTGACAATACCAGCCCAGGGGAACATAATGTAAGTGGATCCCATGAATCTAAGACACCTTCAGGATAGCACAGGCATTTCAGGCCAGCCCTGTTTAGAAACATTGTAATGGATCAGCCCACCCCCAAGGCCAGCTGAGCAAGTAGAATGGTTTCACACTCTGATACCATTAGAATACATCAGAAATACCAACATCCCACCTGCTGTCAATGCTTTAGTGCAGACCACCCACACAGACAAACCACAAAACTTCCTAGAATGGACTGAAGATATGAAAGTGTTCATTATGTGTCAGTACTCAACTGTAACAAAGTTGGCTCAAGGGTAGGGGATGGAAGGAGATGAGCAATCAGTCAATCACCCCAACCCACTTAAAGTAACTAACAAAATACTCTGGTCCTGATACCTTTATCAGGTAAGTATGTCTCTAGTGAATCAATCAACCAATCTAAAGTGTTCATCTAATGTATCCCCACTCATATCCTGTGGGTTTTATACAAAGTAGCAAGCTAGTTCAGAACCAGGTATTCAAGTATGTGGTCAGTGGAGAGGAGAGAGAGCAATTCATGCCTCATTCACCACCAGGGAAGAGAGTTCTATCTTATCTCTTTGTGCTTTTTGTATGAAAGCTCAATTCTTGTTCAGTGGCCAATTAAAAGGTTTTTCTTCGTCTCTCTGTAAGCCTAAAGGTAACATTTATAGTATACCTGTGTGTGCTTGTTCTAAAATAGGGAGGATCCTTCCATACATCACTAAAAGAGCCTCACCAAACACCTATAGGGGATGGTATCAGGCAGGACATATTATCCATGGTCTAAGGGCTGTGCTCTCATTAGACAGTCTTCCTGTTACACTGGAAACAGATCTAACCAGTTATAAGCAAGGATTTTATACTGTTGTTGTTTTTTTTGTCATTGACATCCTCAGGTCAAACATAAGCAATAACTTCATTCTTAAACCTATACCTGATGAACAAAACATAGGTCTCATCACCTCCAATATAGCTTTAGAAAGATCAACATTGCTTCATCAAAAAGATATTCTTGTGGGCAGCTAGGTGGTGCAGTGGATAAAGCACCGGCTCTGGATTCAGGAGGACTCGAGTTCAAATTTGGCCTCAGACACTTGACACTTACTATCTGTGTGACCCTGGGCAAGTCACTGAACCCTCATTGCCCTGCAAAAAAAAAGAAAAGAAAAGAAAAGAAAAAGATATTCTAGTAGATGTTTTCAGAGCACAAGATAAACAAATATGTACACAAGTACTTTGGGAACAAACCTTACATCACAAAGCAATAGTGAAGACTGGCAACTGACATTCTTCAGTAGATTGGTTGAATTTAATGAAAGCAGTTGATCTCCAGATATAATCTATGAAACAGCTGAAGTCTAATAGTATTATTAAAAGGCAATCCAAAAGTCATATCGAACACAATCAACAACATGGCCACAAAGAAAAGTTGAACAGATGGTTGGGTCTTACAGATTTGTTTATAGAAACAGAGGTTTTTGTAGCACCCCAGCTTCCCTTTTCCATACAACAAAGGATTCATTTTCCCTAAAAAGCAATAAAGCTGTCCTTGGCACTTGATCGACCCCTACCTGTCTAGATGTAAGCTTCTTGTTTGTCTTAGAGCATAAAAAGTCCCAAGTAGTCAGGGTCCCTCCTATTTGGTGAATTTTGAAAGACCACATGAGTCACCATACCTTGTTCTGCTATCAGAGACACTTCCATATGGAGACAAGGGGAACTGCTTTCAAAGAAGTTAATGGATGCTCTATCCCTGTCACATATTCTTGTTGTTTTAGGACAAAGTAAAGCTTTTTAAAAAATTAACTCAAAATTGTTTTTCTTTATTGTAGTATTACTCTAGAAATTACTCTACTTCTGCTCACTTCATTCTGCATCAGTTCATAATGGTTTTCCTTGTCCATTTTGTTATTTCTTATGGTGCAATAATATTCTATTACATTCATATGCCATAATTTATTTAATCCTTCGCTAATAGGTTGGACACACCTTAGTTTCCACTTATTGATTACTACTAAAAGATTTGCTCTAAATATTTTGTTTGCGTATTTGGGTCCTTTTCCTCTTTCTTTGATGTCTTTGACTTCCAGATGTCCTTGAGTATTCAGCAAATAAACTATAGTAACCAAAACATCATTAAGGAAAGAAGTGCTACCTACAACTGCTCAGATATAACATTGATTCATAACAATTTGAAATATCTTTTAATAGCAGTCATCATGCTGAATATTCATAACCTCCCACCTACATGGACTGAGAAGCTTTCAAAGTATTGAGAGGCTCAGCATAAGTAATTAAAACCATGTGAGAACAAGATGAGGGACATGTTATTGAAGTTCTCCTGTCTGCTACTAGTTGTCCAAAAGATGCTTTCAGAGATAAATCTTATATGCTAATACTTTTATTCAATTATAAGAAGCATTTGCTTTATCAATATTGCAATAATTTGCAAGAAAGTGATAGCTGGATAATGACTTGACTTTGGACTATTTCTATCTGAGTTAATAGTAATAATCAGAGATTATTGTAATCAGAGATAATAGTATTTTTAAAAAATAGCTTACATAGGTATAGCTCTTTAAAGTAAACAAAGTGCTTTACATGTATTATCTCATTTAATCCTCAATGGCAACCTTGTAGGGCAACTACAGCTTATTGCTCACAAATAGAAAAGTTGTGACTCATCTATGGTCACACCTAGTAGTAAGTTATAGATGGAATTTTGGAATTCCAAGTCTTCCCAACTTCAAGTCCAGCACTGATAGTAAAATCCCTGAAAAGACAGATCATAGTTTGAAACCCTGCCGCCTTCAAAAAGGAAAGGGAGCAAATAACTTGGGGTTCTCCCAGATTAGGTTTGTGGGTCTGCTAGCAAAACACAATCTTCTGATTGACTGCAAGGATTTTCTTTCTTTTTAAAGAAAAGGAAGGTGAGCTAAAATCTATAGTTAACTTTATAAATTAGAATTTCATCTCCCTGAATCACTTCCAAAATTGATTTAATATTTTAAATTGTTCTCATGAAGTGTCCCAAGGTAGGTGAAGCAGCTTTGACAGGCTCTCTCCAGAGTAAGAGGACTATCCTTGCCAGTTTTCTTATCTTTTCTCAGTATGCCAGGCCCTCTGTGATGCTCTGGGCTTTTAAGTACCTTTGGCTTTATTTTGCTTTGTAGCTGTGGCTTGGCTCTACATATAGAACTTCATTTTAAATTGGTCATGGCCCATTGCTGTTGCTTCACATCTCATCCTTCATGTGTCTTCCTGTAGTACTTCTCTAAGTTGTGAGACAGGATAATAAAGTCAAGATAAAATCACATCCAGTCATTTGCAGCTCTGAGAAGCTGGTATGTTGTCAAAAGCTGGCTTGAAGCCATCCAGAGTAGGAAATGTTCTTCTATGTAACCAGCCTTATCAAAAATCCTAACAACTTCTTGCCAAAGAGGCTTTTTTTTTTCTTTTCAAATTCAGGAAAATTAAGATGTGTTTCCCTCAGGCATACTCGGATGTCTCTATAGGTAAAATTCTAACAAGGATTATTGAGCTCATAAATACCTTACATTCTTCCTTATGGGATAAAGTAGGTAACACTAACACTCTATTGTGAAATACCTGCATTTTAATTACGAAGCATAGTTTATGTATCCTTGTCATCTGCACCATCAATTAACATTAATTGAAGGTCCATGCAGTGCTAACCATTGAGTTCTAGGATAGGATTTGGATGTCTGATTTCAGTGGTATAGGGAAGTCCTAGGAAAGGGATCTTCCTCTACCAGGGCAGGTTAGCACCTTCTCTGCAACTTGTAGCTTAGTTTGTCTAGAGAATTGCAAGGCTAAACAAACTCGCTCAGGGGTCATATGGTCAGTATAAGTCAGAGGCAATGCTTGAACCCATATCTTCCAGCCATCTCTCTATCCACTACTCCACACTGCCTTTCATATATCACCTGTTCATGGAATTAATTACTTGACATTTTTCATGATGAAAATGTTCTTCTTTTTTAAAATTTATTTTATTTTAAATTCATGGAACAAAACAAATATTTCCATAACAGTACAATTTAAAAAAAAAAAAGATGATTGCACATGAAACTATAAATCTACTGTGTACAACTTGCTATTCCCTCTAAATACACAACAAAGTTATCATGTAAATTTATTTTTCTCTTTTTTCTTCTCCCCTCCCCCTGCCCTAGAGATGACTAATATTAGACCCATATATATGTATATATGAATATAAAATTATTCTATTCATACCTCTTTATCAAGTCTTTCTCTAGATGTAGAGTCTTTCATTCTTTTTGCTTTGTTTTTGTTTTTTTTTTTTTGCAGGGCAATGAGGGTTAAGTGACTTGCCCAGGGTCACACAGCTAGTAAGTGTCAAGTGTCTGAGCTCATATTTGAACTCAGGTTCTCCTGAATCCAAGGCCAGTGCTCTATCCACTTCGCCACTTACCTGCCCTCCATCTTTCATTCTTGAGATTGGGATCTGTCTCGGAAACACTGATCATTAATTACCCAACTGTCTCTTAGGTGTCTGTGTATCTCTTATACCAAAATAACCACTCGACTCAATCAATTCAGAACCTCGTCACAAATTCAGTTTAAATGATTGTTGGGCTTACTATCTAGGCTAAAAATGATGGATGGAATTTCTCCATTTTCAACCTTTCACAGAGGGAGAGGTGGGGCATTAGGAGATAGAGTCACAAATGTATCTTTAATCCATCTATCAATCAATCAATATTTATGGAGCAATTCCTCTGTGCCCAGCCCTATACTAGGTGCATATTATTACAAAGATATCTAAAATTTGCTCCTTGTCCTGCTGGAGTTTAGACTCCAGTTGGAGAGGCAATTCGATTCAATTTATTTAATAAACTTTTGTTTACTATGTACAAGGCATAAGATACATGTATATAAAAACGATACTTTTGTGAATCATTACAACAGTTTTCTCTCCCTTTAACAATGCTTTTTGGACTTCTTAGCTCCTTTCATAGCTCAATTCGGGGGCCATTGCCTATAAGGACTCTTGTTTCTGGATAGCTTTAGTTATTAGTGCTTCCCCTCCCCCATCACTTTGCATTTACTTTGAATATTCTTTACATCTGTATACATATTCTATTTCCCGTAGAACAGGGGCTTTTAATCTGGAATTCATGAACTTGATTTTGTTTTTTGTTTTTTAATTTCAACATTACTTGGTACTTTTGTAACACTTTATAGTTTATTTTATTCATTCAAAAACTATTCTGGGGGGTAGCTAGGTGGCGCAGTGGATAAAGCATGAGCCCTGAATTTGGGAAGACCTGAGTTCAAATTTGAGCTCAGACACTTGACACTTACTAGCTCTGCGACCCTGGACAAATCACTTAACCCTCATTGCCCCGCCCCCCCCCCCCATTAATTAAAAAAAAAAACTATTCTGGGAAAGGGTTAATAAGGTTTACCAAACTGTCAAAGGGGCCTCTGATACAAAAAAGTCCAAGAACCCCTGCTACGTAGAATTGAAACCCCTTGAGGACAGGGACTGGTTTTTGCCTTCATTTTCTTTAAGACCATTTTGTGGGGCAGCTAGGTGGCACAGTGGATAGAACTCTGGCCCTGGAGTCAGGAGTACCTGAGTTCAAATCTAGTCTCAGACACTTGACAGCTACCTAACTGTGTGACCCTGGGCAAGTCACTTAACCCCAATTGCCTCACCAAAAAAAAAAAAAGAAAGAAAGTGTTTTGTACATAGTATGTGCTTAATAAAAGCTTGCTGAACTGAGTTGACTTTTAAAGTAAAGTAGTGGGGGGGGGGGGGTTGGGGGAATGAGTGTTAGAAATGTTGGCTGTGCTCTTCACTACCTGTATGATCTTACACAAGTTTGCCCCACTGTTCTATACCTCAGTTTTATCATCTGTCAAATAAAGGGGTTAGATTTGGTGATCTCAAAGGTCCCTTCTAGATCTTAACATTCTATTATCCTATTTGGATTGTATTTTGAAATACAACAATGGCATCATACAAGACAAGACAGTATAATGATAAAGGTTAGGTAACTGGTACAATATTGCAGCATTGTTAACAAGCAGATTCTCATCCAAGGCAGGATTATAAATTTATGCAGTTCTCTCCACCCCTATCATAATGGCATGGTGTGCTTGGGATAGTTTATATTTATTTATTTGTTTGTTTTCTGATTATTTATTTATTCATTCATTCATTCATTCACTCATTTATTTTTTTCTGTGCCTCTAAGCTTTGCATGCCTGAGTCAAGTGTCTTCCTTGCCTTTGTTATAGCTCTGCAACAAAATGCCATAGGAATTCAGAATAGAGAAAAATCACTTTAGGGTGGAGTGGTTTGATGAACATAATTTGTAGAATGAGACATATTAAGAACATAACCAATGCGGAAATTTATTTTGATTGACTATGAGTATTTGTGATGAGGCTTTTCTTTTTTTCCTTCTTATGGTGGGGTAGGATGGAGGAGGAAGGAGGAAGAAGGAAAATAAATTCTTGTTAATTAAAAAAGAGTACTTAAAAATAAAATGAGGATTAGGGTTTGGGAAGGAGGAGTTAAGGAAGTGGAAGGAATAGATATTCTAGATGGGGGTAACATTATGAACAAAGCACAGAATTGTGTATATGCCAGGCAGGGTTTAGGCCTGTGAGAAGATCCCTCTGATTCACATGGAAGATTTTTATAGGGGAATGGTAAAGAATAAGATTTTTATCCTGACTTGTTTTACTAGTTAACTTTTTATGTCAATCAACAAATCAAATCAAAATGTTTATTGAGTACTCACTATAAGTCCAGCATTGTGTTGAAGGTGGGGGGAGCTTAGTAGGGAGGGAAGGCAGAAAAGGTACAGGTAAATTTAACACATAATCCTTGCCTATAAGTAGCTTGGCCTCTCCTTCTGTGTAGTTGGGAAGGCAAAGCTCTTATGTGAAAAGATAATTAACAATGTAAAGCAGCTTAGCATAATTGTCAGATGAGTGGTAGAGACAATAAGGAGCACCCAGACCAGACAGATGGGTGTTGTTGACCTAGATCAGAAGTAGAAATTACAGTGAGATTAGGGTAGTTAGAGAAGGAGGTAAGATAGGCTGATCAGTGAAAAGTGAGAAAGATTCAGATAGCCAACAAAAAGGCATTTATTAATCACTATGTACCAGGGTCCTGTGCTAAATGCTGGGGATACAAAGAAAGGTAAACAAAGAAACAAACCAAAAAGCAATCCCTTCATCCTGGACCATCGCCAGTCATCTTGACTTTTGCCTTGTCACTGGACCTTGATGATTCTGGAAAGAGTGGGGCTGGGGCATAGTGGATAAAGCACCAGCCGTGGATTCAGGAGGACCTCAGTTCACATTTGGTCTCAGACACTTGACACTTAATTAACTATGTGACCCTGGGCAAGTCACTTAACCCTCATTGCCCCACCCAAAAAAATAAATTAGAAAGAAAGAAAGACTGACAACATTGAACAACTCTTAAATTCAATTTTTTCAACTTCACTTAAATTCAATCTATTCACAAGTCAAGCCATCACCCTGATGATATCATTGGTCCTCTTCAAAAATGAAGGATAAACAACAACAAAACATGTAAATATCTAAGGACATACAAGACACATACAGAGTAGATGGAAGGTAATTTGAAAGAGGAAGGCACCTGCAGCTAGAAGGTTCTGAAAAGGCCTCTGGCAGAACTTAGGCCGAAAGCAAAATTTTTGAAGGCATCTAAGGAAATTAAGAAGCAGAGGTAGGAAGGGGAGGGGGGAGAAGGCAAAGAATTCCAGGTAACGAGGACCAGCAAAGTGGAATGAATAGAACATTTCAGGAAAAAGGAAAGTAATGTTGAAAGGTGAGTCAGAAAAAAAAAAAAAGCCAAAACAGGAGAGTAAAGATGCCAGTGTTGTCTGACTAGTTTGGAGAGGTGAAAACAGACTGTTGAAAAGGTATAGACTGTGACACACTGTGGAGAGCCTTGAATGCCAGGCTCAATAGTTTTTAATTTAGTCTAAGAAATTACTTGTGTAACTAAAAGTTACTAGGAATATTAAAAAATATCATCTTTGTTATGTCTTATTACCAATTAAAGGAGAGAGGCAGACAGGAATTGGGGTAGGGGGGAGAGGCTCAATAAGTTGTAACATTTATTAGTGTTTGTTGGAAATAAAGTGCTCTGCTCTCACATTGCTATTTACCCAGGTAATGTGCTACAGCTTTTAACACATGTATAATTTATGGCCTTGCACCCCCACTCTCTTGGCTTTGCTTTCACAAATAGAGTTCAGTCTTAGAGGGGCATGATTCCTACAAATCACTCTTGGGTGGATGTCTAAGTCTTTACAGAGGTGGATAAAAACCCTCAGCTCTATGCAAGCACTCGAGCTAACACACACAGACATGCACTTGTTATAGATATATACACATATGTATGTATATACAGATCTAAATATTCATGTAATATGCAATTACTGCTGCTAATAATGACATCAAAGCAATTAATAACTTAAACTGCACAAAGACTTTTAGAACACTCTGTTCATCAGGGGTAGGCATAGTGGGTAGATCCCTAGACCTGAAATCATGAAGTAGTTGTTTAGTTGTGTCCAACTCTTTGTGACCCTATTTGGGGTTTTCTTGGAGAAATTTGCCATTTCCTTCTCCAGCTCATTTTACCCATAAGGAATGGAGGCAAACAGGGATAAATTATTTGCCCAGGGTCATACAGCTAGTAAGTGTCTGAGGCCAGATTTGAACTTAAATCTTCCTGACTCCAGCCCAGCACTCTATCCACTTTGCTCCCTAACTGCCCTGGAATGGAAGACCTGAGTTCAAACATGATCTTAAACACTTACTAGCTGTGTGACCCTGGGCAAGTCATTTAACCTCTGTCTGCCTCAGTTTCTTTAACTGTAAAAATGATAGTAATAGCAACTAACTCCCAGGGTTGTTGTGTGGATCAAATGAGATAATATTTGTAAGGTGCTGATACATAATAGTTATTTAATAAATTCTTGTTTCCTTCCTTCCTTCCTTTATTGCATATGGAACAGCCTTTATGTTATCCTATGGAAAGAATGCCCTTCATTCTCCCCACCAAGAAAGGACTCACAAGAGCTCATAAATAGTTAATGCTCCTCCCCTTTTTGGTGAATCCTATTTCCCTCCCCAGGATCAGTCCTCCAGATTCAGTGATTCTCCAGGAATGAGATCCTGCCAGATGGAAAATACACTTGAGGCTAATAAAAAGATAACTGCTGCATCTTCCAGTGAGTCTCACCAAATCATAGATATATATAAAGTCATAAAGACATGTAGTCTAGACCTTATAGTCTGACCTTGCCCCTTCCAGGGAATTATAGAATCCTGAAGAAAAAACTAACCAACACACCAACCACTTTGGTACTGTGATACATTCACTTACAATTTGAACTCAGATTCTATCTTAATTAAATAATCACTATTAATTACCTTGTTCTTCTCACATCCTTAGCCTTTTATATAAAAGCAAAAAGTAGTTTAATAAATGCTTGCTGACTTGAATTGGCTTGATTCCATATAGATCAATGAGGTGATTTTGACTTAGTCCATGGCCTCTGCATCCCAGAACATAATTCGATGACAACAAACACTTATTAAGAGACCACTATGCACAGGCACTGTGCTAAGCACTGGGGGCTACAGAGACAAGAATAAAATATTCCATGCCCTCAAGGAGTTTGTATTACATTGGCAGGACACAGTACACAAATAAGTTAATACAAAATAATTGGGGGAGGGGGCAGCTAGGTGGCACAGTGGATAAAGCACCGGCCCTAGATTCAGGAGTACCTGAGTTCAAATCCAGCCTCTGACACTTGACACTTACTAGCTGTGTGACCCTGGGCAAGTCACTTAACCCCCATTGCCCCGCCAAAAAAAACCAAAAAACAAAATAATTTGGGGAGAGAACTTAGACAGATGTTGTGTGTACATATATATGTGTATATATACACACACACATATATATTTGTGACTGTGTGTATATATGTACTATACATATACATATATACATATTTTATTTTAATTAGCCAAGATTCACCTTCTACCCCCTCAATGAGAACATAAGTTAAATAAGAACTATTCATTACACACATATATCATCAATCAAAACAAATTTCCATTTTAGCTATGTCCTAAAAATTATGTTTCATTTTGCATTCTGAGTTCTTCTCCTCTATATAAGGAGGTGAGAAGCCTCTTTTATTATTAGTCCTCTGGAATCCTGGTTGGTTATTACCCTAAGAGTTCAGTACAATACTATTCCACCATAATTTTTTTTTCTCAGAAAATGTTTGTAGATGTTTTGGAGTCATTCTCTGCTGCCTTTGTGTCTTGAACATCCTTGTCCATTCTTCCGGACTACTTCCTGACCTCAGACTTGATGTTGGGCTTGGATTCTGTGGCACTTCTGGAGTGAAGTTCTGGACTGATGTTGTGGCCCCTTTCTTTATCTCAGGCTGGGATCCTACAAGTTTTCAGTGCTTCCTAAGTGGTCTGATCAAAGGCAAAATGTGATTGTTCCCCATGGTCTGAGCTCTGTAAGTTCCTGCTGTAGGTTTGGGTCTGAGAAAGAGTTGTTGTTATTGTTGTTGTTGATTCCTTGCTCTTGAAAAGGACCAATGACATCACAAGAGTAACTTCTTTACTTTCAAGTAAATTGGATTTAAGTGAGGCAGAACTGCGCAAAGTCATCAACCTCATTCTCTCCTCCAGTCATGGAAGTACAGTGATAAGAAAAAAGTCAAGACAACCAGCAGCAGCCCAGTGGATGACCTTAGCCTTTCTAAATTAAGGTCTTTCACCCTGCTTCTGGATTCCACCCCAACAGTCAACTGGAAAGCTCTGCTGATTCAGAGTGGCAGAATTGTAGGCTCCCCTTTGATCTGGGCTTCCCACCCAGGTTATTCTTCTGTAGGCTGCGCTAGCTACTGGAAATGAGACCCTGCTTTGGGCCTGAGGTCTGAGTCATACCATTGCTGTAGCTGCTACAGCTACTGACTTCTGAACTTTCTCCTTTCTCTGTATGCTGCCCAAGGTCTCCTTACTGGGGACCCCACTGCTGTGCACAGGTTGTCCCCTTCTCACTCCTAGCTGAAACTAGGTAGTGAAAAAGCTTCCAGTTGGCACCCATCCCTCTGGTGGTACCCATGGTATGAATTTGGGGAGCCCCATTATGGGTCTGAGAACTTCTTTCATCCTGGTGCACAGCTTCCCACTAAGTCCTGGAGTGTTCTTCTAGCAGAGTACTCTTGGCTTGAGCCAGTGTCCAAGGTCTGAAGAACTCCTTGTCTATTTCTCTATGTCAAGCTGGGCTAGACAAATGGCTCACAGTGACTTTTTCTTAATTTCCCATTCACCATTTGGTCTGGTACATTTTCTTGATCTGTTAGGAAGATTTTGTGGAGAAGAGTTTAGCTACATTGTTTCCTATCACTTCAGCGTCTTGTCTCCCTCCATTCTACCTTTTGGAGTCCACAGACCGCTTTTCTATGCCCCAACTCTTTTTGAATTATTGTTCATCTTGTCAGTCTATCCTTTTTCTACCATCCCACCCAATCCAACTAGTTTTTATTAAGTGTTTACTATTTACCAGGTACTGGGGATGTAGTCTTGGGCAGGTGGGGCTCCAACCCACCTCGGGGAAGGAACCCTGATTTTAAACCTCCGCTGCCTTGTGGCTATACCCATATATGGGAAAGGCTTCAGGAGTTAACCCTGAGGAAAAATCAGGAGTCGGAGTCCCTTAGGCAGTTGGATGTTGGACATCACATCCCTCTGGCAATTCCTGCAGCAGCACTGGTGCTAAACTGTATTGGCTCTGCCTCTCCTTTGGATCCACCAATGTCGCAGAGAGGGAAAACCTGCTGCATGGGCAACAGCTTGTTTTCCATATTGATCTGCCCAGGCCAGCGCCCTGGAGAGGACACTCCAGCTACTCCTTATGGGGTAGATACAACACAGGATGCGGCAGTTACCGGTTATAAGTCATTCAGGAGTTGCGGCTCCCATATTGGACTGCACAGCCACACTGTGGCCTGTGGCTCTGCAAGGTGCTGATCCATGGTCATCCGCGACTGGTGGAGGCCTACTACTACTACTACTACTGGGGATGTAGTAAAAAAATGGAACAATCTCTGCCCTTAAAAAGGGATATCATCCTGTTGAAAATTTGGCTATTTCCTTTAGCCCTTTCTCTTGGTCTCCAGAGGAGCAAAGTCCTGTTTTGTTTGGGTCTCAGGGGATTTACACTCTTTAGCTTCTAATCAGAATTGTTATTTAATCAGCTGGCATCCTTATAACTCAACTGGTAACTCAGGGGTTCTGACCTTTCTTTCCATTATATCCTTCCTGTTAGCTACCAGCCCCCACCCCATTCATGCATTCAACAACCATTTGTTAAATGATTTTCTATTGTGCTAGGCTCTAAAGGATAAAGATAAATAATATATAGTTCCTGTGGTCAAGTTGCTTACAATCTAAAAGGGAAAAGAGACATATACACAAATAACTAGAATTTAAGGGGAAATGTGTTGAATACCATTAGATATTATACATGAGGCACTATATTAGAGGTTTTTAATCTTTTTTGGTGTGTCATGGACCCCTTTGGCAATTGGATAAAATTTACAGAGCCCTCTCAGAATAATGTTTTCAAATACATAAAACAAAACATATAGGATTACAAAGGAAACCAATTGTATTGAAATCATTATCAAAATATTTTTTAAAACAAGTTCATTAACCACAGGGTTAAGAACCTTTGCTTTATAGGCTTTTAAAAGGAGAGAATACTTCTGGTTCAAGGCATTAAGGGAGACTTAATGGAAGGGGCTGCCTTTGAGTTAGAGTTTCAAGAATGTTTAGGATTTTAAAAAGCTGAAATGGAAGGGGATGAGAGAGAATTCCTGGCAGAAGACATGGTATGAGCAAAGTTGAAGAGAATGAAAACTGAAAGTTTTGGGGAATGAGTAAACTGTTGGGTGTTAACATGGCTACATAAAAGGAAGTTTGAGGAGCTAGGACAGGGAAAGGTAGGTTAGGGCTAGATTATGGAGGATCTTCAATGGTTATACTAGATGACCTCTAATCTTGTTCTAGATGTATGATCTAATGAATGAATAAAATGTTTAGTCTTTACTCCCCGTGTGTCACTGAAGGTTTCTGAGCAGGGCATTGACATAGTCAAAACATGTTTTAGCCCAATTGAGGAATGGCTAAATTATTTGTGATATATGAATATGATGGAATACTATTGTGCTATAAGAAATGATGACAGGGATGGTTTCAGAGAAGCCTGAGAAGACCTATGTGAACTGATGAAGAATAAAGTAAGCAGAACCAGGCAAATAATTTATACTATGACAACAACATTGTCAAATCATACAACTTTGAAAGATAAGAACTCTAATCAACACAATTATCAATCCTGATTCTAGAATACTGATGATGAAAAAAGCTATCTATCTCCTGACAGGTGATAGACTAAATATGCAAAATCAAACATATTTTTTTAACATGGCCAATATAAGAATTTACTATACTTGAATATACATATTTGTTACAAGAGATGTTTTATTGGTGGGAGGAGGGAAGAGAGAGAAAACAAATGCAAGTTAATTTAATAACAAAATTTAATTTAAAAAAATTTTAAATTAAATACTGGGAGGGAAAAACTAGGAAGATTAATCTCTTAGCCATGTATATCAAAAAGCAGAGATTGGAGGTGGGAAGACCAAAAGCTACTGTAATCTAGGCAAAAGGTGGCAAGAGCCTGACCCAGAGTGGTGAAAAAGAAAGGAGACAGAATCAAGGATTTCCTTACTTATTGGATTGGAGTAGGAATAAGTGTAGGAATGGACACCCCCAAAAAGGGGACTATTAAAGAAGGCTTTAATGCTGAAAGTCTTGATGTCTTGAGGAATGTGGTCCATTAACCAAAACAAATCAATCAGAAGAAGTTAA
This sequence comes from Dromiciops gliroides, assembly GCF_019393635.1. Classification (NCBI taxonomy): domain Eukaryota; kingdom Metazoa; phylum Chordata; class Mammalia; order Microbiotheria; family Microbiotheriidae; genus Dromiciops; species Dromiciops gliroides. The sequence continues at coordinate 152,411,170 of NC_057862.1, forward strand.
AGGGAAAGAGGGATTTGGTTTTGGCTTCCCTGGCTCCACTGGCCTTATCTTCTATCCTGTTACTTTGAATCATCTCTTTTTGCCTTCTTAGTTTAGCCTCTCTCCTGTCTACACAATTCTTTTGTTTTGGGGTTTGGGTTTTTTTTTCCAGGGCGATGGGGGTTAAGTGACTTGCCCAGGGTCACACAGCTAGTAAGTATCAAGTGTCTGAGGCCAGATTTGAACTCAGGTCCTCCTGAATCCAGGACTGGTACTTTATCCACTGTACCACCTAGATGCCTCTTGTCTACACAGTTTTTGCAAGAACCCCTTGTTGTTCTTCACAAATCCATTCCTTTCATCATCCACTCACCTGCCCCAGATGGAGATTGCATAGACTTAAGATTGTAGGATTATTGATTTGGGGCTGAAAGGGACCTTTGAGGTCTTCTAGTCCAATTTACTTATTTTATAGATGAAGCTGAGACCTACCCAGGGAACGTTACTTGCCCAAGATTCTCATAGCCTGAATCCTTGATAATTACCACAATATCCCCTCTGTAGGATTCAAAAAACTTATTTGCCTGTTAGTTATGCTTATCATAGGGAGTACAGTATAGTTAAAAGAGCAATGAACTTGGAATCAGGACACCTGAGTTCTAATCCTAGTTCCAGTAATTAATAACTGTGCTCATAGGCACTTTGAACCTCAGTGTCCTCCTGCTTAAAATGAAGATACTAATACTTCTTCTTCTTCTTCTTCTTCTTCTTCTTCTTCTTCTTCTTCTTCTTCTTCTTCTTCTTCTTCTTCTTGGTTAGGCAATTGGAGTTAAGTGACTTGCCCAGGGTCACACAGCCAGTAAGTGTTAGGTGTCTGAGGCCGAATTTGAACTCAGGTCCTTCTGACTCCAGGGCCAGTGCTCTTATCCACTGCGACATCTAGCTGCCCCTTTTAAACTTTCTTTCTTTCTTTCTTTTTTTGCAGTGCAATGAGGGTTAAGTGACTTGCCCAGGGTCACACAGCCAGTAAGTGTCAGGTGTCTGAGGCCAGATTTGAACTCAGGTCCTCCTGAATCCAGGGCCGGTGCTTTATGCACTGTGCCACCTACCTGCCCCCAATAGTAATTCTACTACCCTATTGCATTGGGTTGTTGAGAGGATTACCTTTTGAAAGAATTAAAATGTTCTTTAAATATAAATTATCATGTCTCTTTCTTTTGGCAAAAATCACAGGTCCTAGACATTATTGATATATTTTGAAAGAATTAAAGGGTTTTTATAAATATAAATTATTAGAATGATTTCTTCTGAACAATAACAAAAAAAACCATTGTCTCTTATAAAATTTAAAATCCTTAGGACAGCACATTTATATTTTATCCACAGTTATTGTTCCTCAATCTCCCACCACTTTTGTAGGGTGGGGAGTGGGAAGGAGTTCCTTTTGTTAATTTGTGGGGGGAAATCAAACTGTCCTTGCAACTTTATTAAAAAAAAAACAACCTAGGCTTTCCTGGAGAGTTTTTGGCCTAGAATAAATAGTTTTTCCATGCTAGAACTGTTCACTTAGGCTGGATCCCTGGTAGAGCTCTGTGGCACTGACTCAAGCCATTAATTTCATAAGCACCCACAATAATGTTATGGGGGGATATTTAAAAAGCAATAAAAAACTAGGTAATTGCTATCCATGTCCCTACAGTCCTGACACAGTCATAACTTGCCTACAAACAAATTCCTTGAAGAATTGGTTGATCTGATGTATAATGCATGGACTATAGGCAAGGTGTATGAAGGGCAGCATAGGGATGAGAACAGAACTCAAAGAGCCAGAAGACCTAGGATCTAGACTTTGTTTTCATCACTCACAATGGTAGGTGTTTTCTGGTGCCTTGTATTTTGGTTATTTATGTACATCTTATCTTATCAGTCAGATACTAAACTCCTTGAAAGCAGATGATATTTTATATGTAATTGGGGGAGGGGGTATTATAAGGAAGGAAGGAAGGAAGGAAGGAAGGAAGGAAGGAAGGAAGGAAGGAAGGAAGGAAGGAAGGAAGGAAGGAAAGAAAGAAAAGAAAGAAAAAGGAGGAAGGGAGGGAGGGAAGGAAGGATGGATGAAAGAGGGAGGGAGGCAGCTAGGTGGCGCAGTGGATAGAGCACCGACTAGCCCTGGAGTCAGGAGTACCTGAGTTCAAATCTGGCCTCAGACAATTGGCACTTACTAGCTTGTGTGACCCTGGGCAAGTCACTTAACCCTAATTGCCTCACCAAAAAAAAAAAAAAGAGGGAGGGAGGGAAGGAAGGAAGGAAGGAAGGAAGGAAGGAAGGAAGGAAGGACGGAAGGAAGGAAGGAAGGAAGGAAAGAAAGCAAATATTTGTTTTATACCTCTAACCAGTAACCCAAGACTCTAAGCTCTGGTTTTATACAAACTGGGTTTAATCTTGGGAACTTCCCACAAATCCTGTCTTTGGCTTGTTCCTCTATGCAAGTTCCCCACCTTGGGGATATCAGACCACTCATGGTTAAGTTTCCAAAGTAAAATATCCCTCATCTCTTGTTCAATCACTCTAGCTATCAACTACCAATTATCTATTTCAGTGCATATATGTGAGTATATATGTATATACTGCAGTATTCTAATAAGTAGCTCTGAAAAAATATACATGACACAATTTTCATTTAATCTTCATTATTAACATTTTCTCCAGCACTTTCTTAAATCTAGATAATCAATAAAACAATAATAACTCAAGTCCTTTTTGTAGTATTTGTCAATTTCCTGAGCCTGGTTGGAGCTGGCTCCAGCACACTCTTGCTGATGAATGAGGAAAATACATCAAGCCTAGGTCCTGGTTAGTCAATCAGCATTTGGTTGGGTTAGGGATATTGTGGCTTTTTCTTCAGCATGAGAGTGAGAAGATCATCCTTTTGCCCCACTCACATAGTCTCCACCCTCATTCAGATTCTCATCATTTTCTCTCAGAGATTAATATAAAAAGCCTCCTAATAGCTCTTCTGGCTTCTAGTTTGTCTCCTCTCTGACCTGGCTTCTAACACACTTGCCAAGTTGATATTCCTATAACACAGATCCAACCTAGTTAACTTTCCTAGTCAAAAAGTGTTCAGTGGCTCTCTAGGGCCTTTAGGCAAAATCTGCTTATCCACATTAAGACACAGATCACAGTTCCCCGGAGAAAATAATAACAGTAACTGACATTTGTACCATGTTTCAAAGTTGCAAATATGTACAGCACTTTTAAATACATTTTCTTATTTGAGCCTCACAACAACCCTGTGAGACAGTATCGTCATTTTAAGATGAGAAAACCAAGCCTTAGAGAGATGAAATGACTTTTCCATGGTCACATAGCTACTGTTAGAATCAGGATTCTAACTCGTCTTCTTAATTCCAAGTCCACTACACCCTGGCTTCTTAAACTATGGGTCACAACCCCATATGGGGTTGCATAACTGAATGTGGGGGTTGGGAAAAATATGGCAACAAGACAACTCCCTATTTTATACACTTATATAACTGGGGTTGCGTACAAATTTCTCAGGTGAAATGGAGTGGTAGGTGGGAAATGTTTAAGAAGCCCTGTTCTACACCATGACCTTCCAGGGAATTATGTGTTTCAGGGAACCATGTGATCTCAGGAAAAGAAAAAAAAACAAGTGTGTTTTTCTCTCTTTTCTTATTTCTTTCTCAGCTGTTATTCTCTCCTCTAGGATCTGTACCTTTTAAAGTCTAAATTTAAGGGTGTGGTTCAAATATACATTAGCCAGATTCAGTCAATTATTCCCTAAGCCAATGATTCAATCAGTCATTCTCCAGTGCCAGGATTTCATCCTCCAGTGCTTCAACATGGTATCAATCACAGTGCCTTGCTATACACATAGATGACACTTAAACAAAGGCACAGTGTAGTGAATAAAATTGATAAGTGCTGAACTGAGAATCTGAAAAATCTGTATGTAAATCCTGCTTCTGATAATAGTTATTTGATCATGGACAAGTCCCTTATTTTCCCTGAGCCTTGGTTTCTTCATCTGTAAAAAGAGGGTTTAAACTAGTTATCCTCTACAAAGACTTTCTAGCTCTTGATCATTGATCCTATAAAAGTCAACCAGGATCCTTCTGGTGGCCACAACCTCAACATTTATAGCACTTTTCTTTTCTTTCTTTTTTTTTTTTAATATTCTTTTTTTTGAGGGGGGGCAATGAGGGTTAAGTGACTTGCCCAGGGTCACACAGCTAGTGTCAAGTGTCTGAGGCTGAATTTGAATTCAGGTCCTCCTGAATCCAGGGCCAGTGCTTTATCTACTGCACTACCTAGCTGCCTCCTCAGCATTTTTCTTGATTGGTAGGACAATAATCCCCATTGTTATTCCCACTTGACAGATGAGGAAACTGAGGACCAGAGATGTTATGTGACTTATCAAAGGTCTCTACTAATTAGTGGCTCAACTTAGAGTAGAACCCAGGTTTCTTGACTACTTCTTCATCTCTTTTTCTACCATAATACATTGTCTGATGAACAGATAGGTTTTCCCCTTCCCTTCCCCAGACATACTGGATTGAATAACTTTTTCTTCAGCATGGAGAAGCATTCATGTTATCCTCTCCACTCACACAGCCTCCCATTATCCTTCTTTGAGTTCTCATTACTTCTACTGGGAGAAAAATACTAAGAGACAACTTCCAAGTACCATCCATTTATTAGCAAGGCTAGCAATTGACAATAAATGAGGCAAATGGCTTCTCAATGACCAAAAACCTTGAATAAAGGATAATAGGATCTTTTAAAGTGATTAACAAGATGATAGAGCAAAATTTACTGCAATATAGGTTTGTCTTCTGATTGGCTAGATGTTTCAATGAGAAGGTGGGATGAGAGTCATTTCAGCTCCTCCCCATTACATCATTGGAAGATGAGATTGGTCAACAGTTGATGAATTAGTCTGCAGGCACTGGTAGTTACAATAGCAGTTTTAAATTGATAATATTGACCTTGAGTTAATCAGATTTTCCGGAAAGCAGGTGATGGTGAAGTTACAGGAATGGAAGTTTCTTAGTTGTTGTTCATTTGTTTAAAACTTATGAACTCTTCATGACCTCATTTGGGGTTTTCTTGGCAAAGATACTGGAGTAGTTTGCCATTTCCTTCTCCATTACAGATGAGGAAAATGAGGCAAACAGGGTTAGATGACTTGCTCAGAGTCACACAAACTAGTGAGTGTCTGAGGCTGGATTTGAACTCAAGTCTTCCTGATTCCAGGATGGTGGTACAGTGGATAGAGTAATGCTAAGGATGAAGAAGCTATGGAGGAACCGGAAGGAGAGGAGTGAATGGATTCCTAGCCAGGGCTTTCCTGAAATAGTCACTAATCAGAAAGAGGGGAGGGGGAACCACTGGACAGAATTTCCTCTGGGCCAAGGATTCTTAACATTTTTGGTGTCATGGACCGTTTCAGCAGTTTTGTGAGACTTATATATCCCCTGTTTTGTGATAATGTTTTGTTGCCTATATTAATAATTGATTGTTTAGTCATGTCCAACTCTTGTGACCTCATTTTGGGTTTTTCTTGGCAAAGATACTGGAGTGGTTTGCCATTTCCTTCTCCAGCTCAGTACTCTATCCACTGTACCACCTAGCTACCACTAAGGGTGGGGTTACAAGTCACAATGTAAGGGTGAGGGTATAAGTCATAGAGTAGAATCATGACCCAAGTAACCTGAGTTTACCTGAATGAACTTGCATGAGAGAGGAATTTAGGTATATACAATTGTAAAGCCTAAAATTCTAGCTGTGATATTTAAAATCTAATGTGTGGTCACCTGACCTGACCCCAGTGTGGGGGAGAAACTAGCTAAGATTTATTGATCAATTCAGCAAGAGTTTAGACTTTTAAGTATTTATTAAAGTATATCAGAAGTTAGTGAAGAGATTGAGAACAGATTTCAGATAGAATGGAAAACCCTAGCTTAGATCTATTCAGAATAGCCAGAGATAAAACCTTGCCTTTCCCTAACAGCCCACATGAAGTTCTCTGTCTACTACCAAACTGAAGTCCTGAACCAAAAGAGCCAGATCCTTAGCCACTTCTCCCAGAAGCCCCCTGTGAAACAGGAAGCAGGGCTGTCCTCACACACAGCTCCAAGCTAATTGGCTGGTAGCACTGATTGACACAACTCACAGGTAGTAGACACAACTTCTGGATGCCAATCCGACCTTCAAAACCCCAGAAAGGTCACCTCATGCTTTCTCCTCAGGGCAGAGTTTCCCTGCAATGTCTTTCTCAGCAGGGTGGTGGATCTCTAATTCTCACACTCCCCCCTGTGCTTCATGCGAAGAAACATTGTTTCCTCACACGGAGCAATAATATTTCAGATACTTATGACTAACAAAGTAAAGGGAATGAAAAGAGAGAAAAAAGAAATCGAGCAATGCATTAACAAAGGCTAAAGGGGGTACTTCCCCTTTTAGCAGGTGGACATTACAAACAGAAAAACTAAAGGGGGCACTCCCCTTTAGTAAATGGACATTATAAACAGTATAGACAATGTGGAAAAGGAAAACAGGAAAATATCCATTTAAGTCTTTGGAAGTTTTTTCTCAGATGATTCTTGGGATGGCTTCTGGGTGTAGTTGTGGAATGAAAATCTTTCAGATGTTTCAGATACTGGTAATCAGCTGGGAAATTTTCCTACAAAATTGAGCTTAAGGGGGCAGCTAGGTTGCGCAATGGATAAGGCACTAGCCTTGGATTCAGGAGGACCTGAGTTCAAACCCAGCCTCAGACACTTACTAGCTGTGTGACCCTGGGCAAGTCACTTAAACCCCATTGCCCTGCAAAAAAAAAAAAAAAAAAGAAGGACTCAAGTCCAAAATTGAGCTTAACACAACTTTAAATAGCTTTGCCAATAATTAAATCAAACAACGAGAGTTCTCAAAAAAACATGTCTAAGGAAATTCAGAATCTTAGTTGTTACACACGAAACATATAACAAAAGCAAAAATTGAAACATTCTCTAAAATTTAATATTACTACACGATGAAGTAGAATATTAAATCTATGCTAGCTTGATTAAGTCTTAACAAAATAAAATTTAAATCAATTTCACACTTCTTACCTGCATCTCCTAATTGATCTGCTTCTAGCCTCTCCCCTCTCCAATCTGCTTTCCATAAAGCTGGCACAGTGATATTTCTATAATATAGATCTCTCCTATTTTCTCCTCTCCTGAGAAATCTTGAATAGCTCCAGTCAATATGTAAAAATTTCAACCCAACATCTAAAGCTCTCAGCAATATGGCTCCTACCTCCAGCATTATTTTATATTGCTCTCCTTCACACTGGTCTCCTAGCTGTTCCTGGTAAACAACATTCCATCTCTCTCCCCCATGCCTTTGTGGTCCCTTATGACTGGAATGTACTCCTCCTACCTCTTATAACCTCTAGCTTCCTTCTGAGCTCAGGTGCCATTTTCTATATGAGGTCTTTCCTGATTTCCCACAAGTGTTGATACTGTGTCCCTGTTAAAATTACTTTGTATTTATTTGTCCATATACAGATTGTATACCCCATCCCAGAATGTAATGTCCCTGATGGCAGGAACTTTCCCTGTCTTAGTATTCCTAGCAGAGAGAAAGAGAAAGAGAGAGAGAGAGAACACAAAGTATAAAGCACTTATTATGTGCCAGGCCCAGTGCTGATTGCTAGGGATATAAATACAAGCAAGTAAAACAGCCCCTGTCCTCATTTTGTAGGGGAAGACGATACAAAATGGTAGTTGGAATGAGGAGAGGGTTGAGGACAATGGTAGGAGTGAAGGAAATATGGAAGAAATGTGTAGAAATAAGAAGACATGGGGGCAACTAGGTGGCGCAGTGGATAAAGCACCGGACCTGGATTCAGGAGGACCTGAGTTCAAATCTGACCTCAGACACTTGACACTTACTAGCTGTGTGACCCTGGGCAAGTCATTGCCCTGTCCCCCCACCCCAAAAAAAGAAAAAAATAAGAAATAATAAGACATGATAGATTCTAATTAAATTTTTGTGGAACCGAATGGAATTATTCAAACCATTTAAAATCCTCCAAGGGGCGAGCTATATATTTTTTATATTCTGAAAATTTTAGATCATCTGAGTTTTAGTAGTTCTATTCTAAGCTTGAGTAGTTCTGAATTTCTCAAATACCCTTATTTAAACAAACTTTCACTACTGCCCAGGGATGTTGATCAGTTTTGAAGAGATTTTGCCATAATCTGACCTTAAGAACAAAAATATCCTAGAGGTATTTTTGCTTTTGAACTCTTGATTGGATCCTTCTATGAAGCCAACCACATAAATCCCTCTGATGCCAGGACACCAGGTAGAATTTTGAGTGCATCAGACCACAGCTGCTTCCTGTACTTATTCTTTGCCTGTAAAAAAAAAAGTATAGAACAAGCAGACACCTCTACAAGTCACCCCTACAAGCTCCCCATTGCTGTGGGTGTGAGGGTCATCTGAAATTGTTCAGCTCCACCTTCTTACTATTGGTCCTAGTGAAAGGGAATGACCTCATGGAGAGAGGGGCTCCAAGGGAATACATCTGATCCAATTCAAGCAAACTATGAGGTTAGGCCTTCATAAGAATTATGCATAAGCTGTGTTGGGATAGGTGTGGATGAATAGGGACATAATTCAATACGTCACGACCAAGTAAGCCTTACACTAGGCAGAGCAGGTGACATGTCTCTCTGCTGTGTTCTGATTTCAGGGACAACAGGGAAAGAACCAGGCTTACATTTCCTTATCAATCAATCAATCAATCAACATGCCCTATATTGTTTTAACTTGGAACAAAGTCTTTCATTCCATAATTAGAAATAAAGCTTAATATGCCAGCACTGCTAAGAAGATAACATTTTGCTTAAATTTGTTCACTGTAAGGTGTAAATAGTTGATATCTCCTCAACTATTAATGCTCTCTCCTTACTAAACTTTCATGTAACTTTGTGCATAATTTGTATTTATTCATCCATATGTTTGTTAATTGTTATACTCCCCCAGTATAAACTTCTTCTGAAGAGTAGGAATTGTTTTGTTTTGGTTTTGTGTCCCTGTATCATTAAAGCAAAGCTTCTTAAACTGTAGGTCAAGATGCCATGTGGGGTCGAGTAACTGAATTTGGGGGTGGCAAACAAATGGCAGCAGTAAAAGGTTATGTATATCTATTTTATATACCTAGATATCCAGGGTTGTAGAAAAATTTAATGGGTGAAAAGGGGTCGAGAGTGGAAAAAGTTTAAGAAGCCGTTTTAGAGGACCATCTCCTCCACATCAGGATCACTACCTCTTGCCCATACCAGAGATGTCCTTGATGAAGGGGTCCATAACTTGGGATCCTTGCATAGATTTTAGGGGGTCCATGAACTTAGGGGGAAAATACACCTTTATTTTCACTAACTTCTAAACGAAATTTAGCATTTCCTCCAATTATTAATGGGCAGCTAGGTGGTGCAGTGGATAAAGCCCTGGGCTTGGAATCAGGAAGGCTCATCTTTATGAGTTCAAATCCAGCCTCAGAGATGAGCTGTGTGACCTGGGACAAGTCACTTAACCTTGTTTGCTTCAGTTCCTCATTTGTAAAATGAGCTGGAGAAGGAAATGGCAAACCACTCCAGTATCTTTGCCAAGAAAAACCCAAAATGAGGTCACAAGAGTTGGACATGACTAAACAATCAATTATTAATATAGGCAACAAAACATTATCACAAAACAGGATATATAAGTCTCACAAAACTGCCGAAACGGTCCATGACACCAAAAATGTTAAGAATCCTTGGCCCAGAGGAAATTCTGTCCAGTGGTTCCCCTTCCCCTCTTTCTGATTAGTGATTAGTCAGGAAAGCCCTGGCTAGGAATCCATTCACTCCTCTCCTTCCGGTTCCTCCATAGCCTCTTCATCCTTAGCATTACACCCTTCTCTCTCTTCTCCAGTTCTGGAATCTTGAACCATGTGATCAAATCAACTCTGCCATTTTCCCTATTGTGGGCAGTGTCAATCTATTATTCTATTGGGTCAATAAAATAAATGTGTCCATCTTTCTCTTTTTTTCTAATATTTTTCCGATTACATGTAAAAGTGTTTAACATTTGTTTTTTAAAATTTTGAGATATAACTTCTCTCCTTCACTCCCCACTCCCCCCATTGAGAAGGTAAGCAATTTGATATAGATTATACATGTGCAGTCATGTAAAATATATTTCCATGTTAGTCATGTTGTGAAAGAAAACATAGACCAAAAAAACCCAGCCCAAACCAAACCCAAGAAAAATAGAGTTGGGAAAAAAGTCTGCTTCGATTATATTCAGACTCCATCTGCTCTTTCTCTGGAGGTGGATGCCATTTAACAGTAGGGGAATAACTTGTATTCTTATTAATTTGACTCAGTGCTCTATACATTTAAGAAATTAGGCCTTTATCAGAGAAATTTGCTATGAATTTTTTTCCAAAAGTTTTCTGCTTTCCTTCTAATCTTGGCTGCATTGGAATCGTTTGTGCAGAGCCTTTTAAATTTAATATAATCAAAACTATCCATTCTACAAGCCATAAGCCTCTCTATCCCTTGTTTGGTCATAAATTCCTCCTTTATCCATAGATCTGGCAGGTAAATTATTCTATGCTCCCCTAATTTGCTTATGGTATCACCTTTTATGTCTAAATCATGTGCCCATTTTGACCTTATTTTGTTATATGGTGTGAGATGTTGGTTGTCAATTTTTGTTTATGTATGTCAATCTAGTTCCCTTACTCACCATCCCTAGCTTTATGAATCAAATTGCCACCCGCCTGGTCACTAAGTCCCCTATGTGTTATGCTTTTCCACTAGAAAGTAAGCTCCTTTAGGCCAGTGAATTTTTTTTGGAGGGGGGGCAGGGTAATGAGGGTTAAGTGACTTGCTCAGGGTCACACAATTAGTGTCTAAGACTGGATATGAACTTCATTCTTCCTAACTCCAGGCCTGGTGATCAAGCCACTGTACCACCTAGCTGCCCCAGAAAGCAGTATGGCACTATGTAATTGAAGGAGAAATAGAGGCACACAGGTACTAAGTGGAAAATAGTTAATAATAGTCAAAGGCAGTGAGGTATGCCAAAAACAATTTAGAGTCAGAAGACCTGAATTTGAATCTAGATTGATTCATAACCTATGAGGGAAGCCTTTACTTAGGAAACCATTGTTAAAGCTCTTAGTTTAATACCTTACTTACATTTTATACCTTTAATCTGTATTCTGAATAATCCTTCCCACTCTGAGATTCTATGATTGTTTATTCTATCTTCAATTCTACAGAAAATTTGCTAAGCACCAACTCGGTGGGTGCAAAGATATTATGCTAGTTAGGCCCTGAATTTTAAGATAACGGGAAACTGCCACTTCTCTAGCCCTTTAAGGTGCACCAAGCTCCTCTTGAGCAGCTACGGATAGAGAACAAGACTGTGAATCCCTAAAACGTGGGTTCGAGTCATGCCTCTGAAACATGTTGGCTGTGTGACCTGGCTGGGTTCTTTTATGAGCCTCCTTCCATCCCCCTTCCTTGAAAGTGGGATTGCTTGGCCCTATAGCGGTGGGAGCGATCAAGAGTAGGGATGACTCTAAACAAAGTCTTCCTCAATCCGGGCCACGTAAATCCAGGTGTTTCTGCTGCTAAGGGAGTTGTCATTGATGCGCTCTTCTTGACATCATTGTTATTTTAATAGTATTCCTTGGATGATGACTTGTGAGCCCCAGAAACCCGCATCAGGGTTCACGTCCGACGCGGGAGGTAGGGGGGAGCAGCGCTCAGGAACTACATTCACTCCCCCACTGAACAAGCTGGTACCTGGGGGGCGGGGCGGGGCGGGGCGGAGCGGGGAGGGGGAGTAACTGTCAAACCAGTCCTCTTGGCGCCATTATTTAAATAGTACGTGCCACTCTCGTTGCTGTGCGTGCCAGGGGCGGGGCTCCGAACGCATTGGGCGGGTCTGGGAGGTGGAGGGAAAGAGAAGGGGCGGTGACGAGGGCGGGGCCAAGCTAGGGGAGGGAGTGGGACTAGCCGCGGCCCCCGGCGGGGTTCATTGCGCCTGCGCTGACAGTCGCAAGATGGCGGACAGTGCGGAACTAAAGGTAAAGCGCAGCTCGAATTCACTTCTAATATTCGGCCGTGGAGACGGTGCTGCGTGTGCCAGGGGGAATGGGGCTAAGTCCCGGGGCCCGTCCAGACCCGGCACACCTGAGCCTGGAGTGCGGGAACGGGGCGGGTTCGGGTCTGTCGGAGGGGGCCGGGCAGCGGCGGGCCGCGGGCCCCGGGCGGCTCGGGGGCGCTGACGGGTCCGGTCCCCGGCGTGTTATTGTTGTGGGCGCCTCGGGCGGGGGTGGCCGGGGAAGGAGGCGGGCAGTCGGAGAGCGGGGTGCGGAGGCGCCGGAGAGGGGGAGCTCGGCCGCGGCGCTGCCGGCCCTCTCTTCCCCCCCGTTCCCGGGCGGCCGGGGGTTCGGGGGCGGCGGGTCCGGCGGGGTGGGTGCGGGTTTGGGGAAGCTCCCCGCCGCTTCCTCTTCCTCCTTCCCAGCCCCGGGCTCCTGTCAGGAGCTCGGCTCCGGCCCCTCTCCCCTCCCCCGGGGAACTTGTCTCCGGCCGCCCCGCCCCTCTCTTCGCCTCCCCCTCAGCCCGGGACGCGGCTCTCCCCGGCCCGCCCGCCCGCTGCGGGAGGAGGCGCCTCGCTCGGCCCCCTCGGATGCGGGGAAGCGCGGTGCGTGGGGGAAAAGGAGATCCTCTAGCAAAGTTTAGCGAGCGCCAGGGCCAGCGCCGCCCGCCCCTTCCCTTCCTCCCTCGGGCCGGGGATCCCTGCCTGCTGTGGGCGAACCCCCCGCGAAGGGTGCCTGCCTCCCGGGGAGGGGGGGCACGGCGACGCGACACCCCCCATCCTCCTCCTCCTTCTCCACCCCCCGTCCCAACGCGTGGTCCTCTGGGCGAGGTCAGCCTTTGGGGCGTGGGGGTCTGCGCCCACCATGATGGCGATGCTCTTGTTGGATGGAGGTGAATGGTCGGTGTTTATATCCCCGGTTGCCTTTTGTTTGTTGGGGACATCTTGCTGGCCATGTTGGTTGGAACGAGCTCCTCTCCTCCTCCTCTCGCCAGCCCCCTCGTCAACAGCGCCTCCTCCGCGCTCCCCCTCCCACCTGTGTCAATTCCTCCAGCTGCGCGAAATGAAAGGCGAAAGCTTGACTTTTTTCACGTCATTATTTTCCCGATAGACCTCCCCACTCTTCTACTTTACCTGATGATTACTTCTGCACTGGAGCGAGTACAATGCTGCACGGTGGGAGGGAGGGGGGAAGAGAGGGTAGGTAGGTAGGTGGGTGGTGAATAACCGGCTCCTCCTGATTGGATTTGGATATATGCGGTTCTGCTTGAATAATTGTGTTTTAGCTGCCAGCCGATTTTAAGTTACAGATCTGTATTTTGAGGCGTCGAACAGGATACTCCCTTTTCATATGTGGCTTTGCGTATGCAAACCAAGTAGCCGGCACTCTCCTGGCTCAGTGGAGGCTTTCAATTTCTGTCAGAGAGTTAAAATTGGGATGTATAATGGCAAAATCTTTGGCGGAAACCTTATTTAAAATAATTGAGAGGGTGAATTCCAGTCTGAGGTGAAAGACTAAGGTGTTACACTTACATTTTTCTTATAAAGCTTTAAAAAGTCAGAATCCTGTATTTGAGTGGTTTTTTTTTTCTTCTGAGCAAAAGCCTTGCTAGAGACTAATTACCTCCCCACTCCCCAAATTACTTGTCAGTATAAAACTTCCAAGTATATATTGAGTTGTCATTACGTCCTTCAGTTTATTTCTAATCTTATATTTATTTGAAAGTATCGGAATTAGAAAATGCTTTATGCTTTCAAACTAAAGGGAATTTGTGTAATGGGAACATCCAAAAATACTAATCAGGAAGTCTTGAGAATTTGAATGTTTGGAGAACTTTCACTGTAAAAAGTATACTTGAGACCAAATTCTCAGAAATGTTTTTTATAGGTTTACATCCTTGAAAATAGTCAGTAAATTGCTGTGATCTTTGCCTTCTATTCACCATTTGGGAACCCTTTTGAATGTTGGCTAATGAGTTCTTTTATACATGGATCACAGAATAAAGCAGGAAAGCTTGTGCTCTCTATATTGTCACCCTTGATGCTGTCCTAAGAAGCTAGTATGGAAAGCACATGCTGGGGAGGTTTCTTTCTTTGTTCTTTCCCATTTTAAGAAAATGCCTTTGGGGATAGAGCAGATCCCTGGTGTGATTCTTGTTAGGTAAAATCTCTATTTACAAAAATGACCCAGTATTAGATTGAAGCTAAATACCTGAAAAGGAACTGTCATTTCCACACCAAAAGAAAGGTATAAAATCTCTCTACAGTTTCAAATATAAATTTCAGATTCATTTTGGGCAAAGGAATTGTTGGTGCCATGATGCCTCTATTGTTTACTTTTAAGAAATTAATTGTTGGGATATAAACTATTTGTCCTTGTGAGAAATACAGGAGCCTTAAAAGTTGTAAATGCTTAATTGATGTAAATCACACAAACAAATCATTTTAATATTTGATTATAGTTTAATTTGCCCACATTTGCAGGACTATCCAACCATGTTGTTCCTTTAACTAAAAGATTTCTGTGCATTGAAATTTAAACTACTTTTAGAAGAAATCTTAATTTCTTTAAGAAAATATTTTCTGATAGCCTGTTTTTTGAGAAGGTGCAATTAAACTTATGGCTTTCTGAGGTAAGTCAAGGGAAGGGGCTTTTTTGGAATTCTGGGCAAAAATACTTTAACAGTTCAAATCCCAAGGAGGTTTTGAGCTCAGTTCCTTAGCTCACAAACTCACAGTAAATTTTGCTGTTGACTATAGGTTATTTTTTATAGTCATGGTTATTTTTTCACCTTTCTCTTTTCAGTCACCCCTTTTTAATTTATAATGGAATTAAAAGATCAAATGGTTAAACCAGACATCTACATCACCATCCTCTGTGGGTATAATGCAAGCTACAACACTTGAGGATATTACCAATAAAAATTAGATTGCAAATTGTACCACACATCAACATGAATCTTGTTTTCACATTTGTTCATGAAAGGTTCAGTCTTTGACTAGAGGTCACCCATAGAAGAAATTTGCAAAAATGGGGGGGGGGGAGTCGAGAATTTTATTATTCGGGCTCTTAGATCAAGCGGTTATAAGGGCCAGATTATTTTGGCAGTTAATAATCTGACAGCTTCATGTATCTCTACTTTAGCACTTTAAAAATATTTGTACAGATGTTTTCAACATTAAAACTCAAATAGTATTGCTACTTTAACTCAGGAAAAGCACTGGGAAAGGCAGCTTTCTTTTAAAAGGATCGCATAATATATTCATTTGGTGAAAGATTTAGAGGATCTTTTTAGGATGACCTCTAGGAGATTGAGTAAATTCTATTGCTCAAACTCTTTTTAAGTGGTAGCCACTTAATTTTAATCTTTGGTTTTAACTTATTTGCTTTTATTTTAGCTAGAAACATACATGTACATCTGATGATATTCATGAATTTTATTTAAATTGCCATAACTTGCTTTTAAGTACCACATTTTGGTCGTTTTTATTCTGTAATCATCGTTAAGAAAAATATTTTAAAACAATTTCTAAAAACACTTCACTTTTCAAGTATTTTACATAATTGTTTTGAAATACCTCTTTTCCTTTTCTCCCCCCACTTTCTCCTCCTTGGTGATTGTATTGTCTTTCTCTTCAATGAGACTCTTGTAATCCCTGTTGATTGCAGTGGTGCTTAGTACTGGGTCCATAGCTGATTAACCTTGGATTTCTGCTGGTGAACTCCATCAACATGCTGCTCCAGGGTTTCTTGCTGAAGCTTTTGAAAGTTCAGGGTAATTGTACCCTTTCTTGCTGGTAGCTAGGGATAAAAATAAAGTGGGTCTGGTTGAAGTAGAAATTAGAAAGAATTATTGAGACCCCAGATTTGGGAGAGTCTGCTGGGATAAAATTTTTTTAAAAACCTGCACTTTGCTTCTTTGTGATAGTAGCTTATATTTCTGTAACTTTCCTGTGCATTTAACCTTCTTGATCCTCAGAGCAACCCTGTGATACTGATTGAGCAGGTATTAATCCTTATATTACAAATAAGGAAACTGAGGCCAGGGAAGTTTTGTGACTTGCCCAAGATCCCAAGTCTAGTCAATGGTAGTAGTGCCTGGACTAAGTACTCAGCTCTTTCTTTTATAGTCATCTCCTTTTCAGGACTACTTGCAA
Organism: Dromiciops gliroides; assembly: GCF_019393635.1. Taxonomy (NCBI): domain Eukaryota; kingdom Metazoa; phylum Chordata; class Mammalia; order Microbiotheria; family Microbiotheriidae; genus Dromiciops; species Dromiciops gliroides. The sequence goes on from NC_057862.1 coordinate 152,427,484, forward strand.
CATCTACCAAACTGGTCCCTCTACCTCTAAAACCATCCTTCATACTATACTTAGATTGGTGGCATAGTGGGTAGAGGACTAAGCCTGGAGTCAGGAAATCCTGAGTTCAAATCTGGCCTCAGACACTGCTTCAGTTTCTTCAGCTGTAAAATGGGATGATGATAATAGCATCTATTTCCCTGGCTTGTTATTGTTAGGATCAAATGAGATAATTAAAATGCTTAGCATAATGCTTATTCAATCCTTGTTTCTTTTCCCTTTCCGTCACCTCCCTCCCCTAATATTGGACTAATTTTTCTAATGAACCACTATGATCAAGTCATTCACCTGCTCAGACAACATCAGTGAGTGAGTCTGTCTGTTAAACTCCTTACTCTGGCTTTCAAGACATCTACAGTCTGTCTCCTAATTTGAGGATTTTAGTGGATTAGAAACTCCATGTAGACCAGTAGTATAATGTCAGTAAAAAATAATTAATGTGACCATTTTTTTGTATGGGCCATGAGATAAGAATGCCTTTTACATTTTTTAATACTATAAAACTTTCTTAGCTCTCAGGCTGTACAAAATCGGTAGCAGCAGGCCAAAATGGGCTGTAGTTTTCTGACCCCTCAGTTCTTGGTCATAGAGGGCAAAACTGAGTAAATGCATCCAAGGTGCAGAAGTGGAAGAGGCTGTCTTCATCTTCATACTGAACCAAGAATCCTGCATCTCTCTAAGCTTTACTTGCACTTTACTTTTGGGGGGATGGGGCAATGGGGTTTAAGTGACTTGCCCAGGGTCACACAGCTAGTAAGTGTCTGAGGCTGGATTTGAACTCAGGTCCTCTTGAATCCGGGGCCAGTGCTTTATCCACTGTACCATCCCATCTAGCTTCGAAGCTGCCTTAATGGGCAGAGGGAACCAAAATGTTCAATTGCAATCTGAAAGTTAAGTCTTCATGACCATTTATTGAGTGTTACAGTGGGGCTTCTGGGTTAGTTATGAGTTGGACTTGATGACTGCAGAGGCTTCTTTAGCTCTGAAAGTTGGTGATTCTTCTGAATGTCCAGGTCTCTTTTCTGCTCTTTCCACTGTACCCCACGCTACTTTCCAAAACACAAAGCCGGTTTCAAACAAATCCAGGACTGCTTGACCTTCAACTTTTTATACATGCATGCATGCATGCATCTGCACACACATACATACATACACAATATAAATATACCTGTGTATGTTTATAACTGTTTTTCAGTATAATTGATTCCTTTTGTAGTCCTTTGTTATTTTATTTTATGCATTAAAAAAAATTAGTCTGAGATGGGCTTACCAGATTATGAAAGGGCACCATGAAACAAAAAAGGTTAAGAACCCCTAATATTATCCAGCTCTTTAATTTTACAGAAAAGGAAACAAAGCCCAAAAATGTGAGAAGGAATAGTAATATTAAGAAGCAGAGGTAGGATTATTTGACATTTATTATCCCACTTTTTAGTGTTTAATAAGATCCTAAATAATGGCTGTAAGGAGGAAAAAACCCTTAATTTCTTCTCTTATTGGAGAGGTATGCAGTATGCTTATGGCATTATAGCAATAAAATAGCCTTACATCCTTATCTTGGCCCCCCAGGGACTCCAATCAAGGTTTAAAAATAACCCAACAACTGTGTATAAACAATATTTAATGCATTGCTTTCCATAGTTACTTTTTTGTTAACTTTCATGGGAATCTAATCTATACTTCTGGTCTGTTTATTTTTCCCCCCCTGAGGTTAGAAACTAGTAAAAGGGGTGTGTGTGTGTGTCTCTGTATTATGATGCATGTACTCATACATATATGTCTGGGTGGGTTGAAGTAAAGAAGAACTGATCAGTGTTGGTGGAGCCAATATAGATTTTGGGATACAAATAGAATTTTTGTGGCCCAGTAACTTGAAATTGATTAAAGGATGGCTTTAAAATATATGTACTTTGGTAGAAATATCATAGGGTGCCTTATTTCTTGGGGGTGCAAAAAATCTGGAACCATGAAAAGAAGTGGTTGTTTGAGTGGCATAAACAGTGCTCTCCAATTGCCAAAGTCATTACAGCTATTTCTTGAGCTATCTTCACAAGAAAGGCCATGTAAATTTATAAGCAATAATCAAATTTCTCCATTTTTACATATGTGTCTTTCATTTTAGGAGACTCATGAGACTTTTTGGGAAGTGTAGTGGATGAATATTTTCATTAGATGAAATATTCTTGATGAGGCTTAAGAATTTTTCTTAACTCTTGTTTTGCATATGGTAGTTTTATGTTGTTTTTTCCATTACCTCTAAAGTGTTATTTCTACTACCTCTAAAAATTAATAAGAAAAGCAATTTTATGGGAGGTAAAAAAAAAGCTTCCTTTAGTTATCATCTGGATATATTTGACACATTAAAAGAAAATTATGAAATAGGTTTATTTAAGTTTGTGTTTGCTTTGGAAAATTATTATTATTGGGGTTTGGGGGGGCAGGGCAGTGAGGGTTAAGTTGACTTGCCCAGGGTCACACACCTAGTAAGGGTCAAGTGTCTGAGGCCAGATTTGAACTCAGTGACTCCTGAATCCAGGGTCGGTGCTTTATCCACTGTTCCACCTAGCTGCCCTAGAGCTTATGTTCTATAGCAGAGAAGAGGTGCATATAAAAATATATATATGCAAAACATAGATGTTTATGGTCCTCTTAGAGTGTGCACACAGATTTTTCTAAGGCAAACATATAATTACTCAGACATAAAAATGTTATTTTTATTAATCATATGGAAGAAATTAAGGTTTAATGGAACTTCATTTTTTAAATTAGTAACTAAATTTTATTTTAAAAATATACTTTAAAAATAAGACAGTGCCTTTTTCAAGGGACGTAGTGGTGGTGGGGTGTGGTGGGGTGTAACAGAAGTTCTTAGCTTTTTTTGTATCCTAAGATCCCTTTGGCAATCTGTTGAAGACTGTGGATTTACCAGAATAATGTTGTTAAATGCGTAAAGGGAAAATCATACGATTACAAAGGAATACAATTATGTTGAAATGCAGTTAATCAGAATATTTTTAAAAATTAGTTCATGACAAGTTGTGGTATATGAATGTAATGGAATTCTATTGTGCTGTAAGAAACGATGAGCAGGAGGAGTGCGGAGAAACATGGAAGGACTTGCATGAACCGATGGTGAGTGAGATGAGCAGAACCAGAACATCATACACAGTATCAATATTATGTGTTGATCGGGTAGCTAGGTGGTGCAGTGGATAGAGCACTGGTCCTGGAGTCAGGAGGACCTAAGTTCAAATTCGGCCTCAGACACTTAACACTTTTTAGCTGTATGACCCTGGGCAAGTCACTTAATCCCAATTGCCTCACCAAAAACAAAAACAAAAAACAAACAAATATTATGTGTTGATCAACTGTGATAGACTAGATTCTTCTCACCAATACAATGGTACAAGAAAGTTCCAAAGGATTCAAGATGGAAAAGGCTCTCCAAATCTGGGGGGGAAAAACAAAACTGTGGAATATGGATGCTGATTGAACCATACTATTTCTTTTGGTTTTGGTGCTGTTGTTTTTCTTTTTTGAGGTTTTTCCTTTTTGCTCTGATTCTTCTCTTATAACATGACTAATGCAGAAATGTTTAATGTTATTGTACATATATAACCTATATCAGAATACCTGCTGTCTTGGGGAAGAGGAGAGAGATGGGAGGGAGAAAAATTGGAAATTGGAAATAGTATAAAAACAAATGTTGAAAACTAAAATAATAATAATAATAAAGTAAGCTTTTTTAAAAAAAAATGAGTTCATGAACCCCAGGTTAAGAACCTTGCATTAGGAGGTGATGGGCACATCCTGTATTCACACCTTTCTACAAAATAAAATTAATCTAAGGTAATTTTAGCGGGGAGGCACTAACCCCTCAGGTGGACAGTATCTGTAAATGCCTCCTGTAAAGAGAAATGGCAGTTATTCCAAGCTTTAAAGGAGAAGAGGGATTTTTTTTCATGCAAAACATAATTCCATATTATCCATTTTGCAAAAACCAAACCAAAACAAAAAGCAATAAAAATAAAGTGGGGAAAAAAAAGTGCGCTTCAGTCTGCACTCAGAGTTCATCACTTCTCTCTCTCTGGAAATCAATAACATTTTTCATCATGGGTCCTTTCAGATTGGATCATTGTCTTACTCTGAGTAGCTAAGTCTTTTCCAATTGATCGTTGTTACAATATTATTGTTACTATGTATAATGATCTCGGTTCTCCTCACTTTGCATCAGTTCGTGTAAATCTTTCCAGATTTTTCTGAACTATCCCTTTGTCTTTTCTTACAGCACAATAGTATTTCATCACAATCATGTACCACAACTTATTTAGCATTCCCTGGTTGATGGGTATCCCCTCAGTTTCCAATTCTTTGTCACTATAAAAAGCGCTGCTATAAAAAATTTTACACACCTAGTTGGGAGGAAGGATTCCAAAAGTCAGAGCTGAGTTGCTTAGGACTGTAAAGAATTAATTGTTATTTGAGGTTTTTAAGCCTCAGTGTGCACTGGCCTGGGGCTCTGCAAACCGCACGGTGCTCCACCCACTGGTTGTAGCTGTTGCCAGGGCTCTGGCACCTCATGTCATCACCACTCAGTGACGCCTACATGGGCCTGGCAAAATTATAATGATTGGAAGCCTAGTGAGGGCAGTCATGTGACTGTCAGAGCGACCATCCCATTGGCTGGGACTGTGTGGGGTGTTTCTAGTTTGGGGGAAGGAGAATTGGGCATTCGAGGTGAAAGCTGGAAAGCGACCGGCGTTCTGCGTATTTTCAGCTGATTCCTGGGCGGTGGTATTTTTTTCAGGTATTATAATTTCCCTTTCCCCATTTTATTTCCTTTCCCTTGATCCTACTGATCCTGTTTGTGTGTTGGTTTTTTTAAGTTCGTTCTTGTTAAAATAAATCTTGTTCTGTTTTGAGGGAGGCTGCCAGTCTCCTTCCTTGCCCCAATATTGCAGCGAGCCGCTTAACTAGCACTCCCCAATTAAAAATTAGTACCCACAGTTCACAATTGCTTGTGCAAAAGTGCTGAAATAAGAGATGATGGAATGTCCTGTCCATTTGGGATGGACCATATAGTTGGTGAAATGTAAGTGAATTTGGAAAGTTAAAGGGACGACAGGTTGTGAAATGCCAAACAAAAGGAATTTGTTTGTATTTGGTCTTAGAGAAAATAAGGAGCCACTATAATTTTTTTGTAGCTGTATGGAGGATGCATTGGAAAAAAGAGACTGGAAATAGGGAAACCAATTTGGAGGCAAATCTAGTCCCACAGAGAGATGATTCAATCTAGAGTAGTTGGCCATGTGAGTGGAGAGAATTGGCTAAATTCAAGGTGTATTGAGAAAAGACAGGGCAACTCATTGCATATGTAGGGTGAGGGAGAATGAGGAATTGTGAGTGACTTTGAGGTTGTGAACTAGAATGTTACTGATGATGCTTTTGATAGAAATAAGGAAATTTGGAAAAGGATTCTGAAGGCATATGCAAATGCGAAGGTGTGGGTTACTGTGGAGTTTTAGATGTCTACAGGACAAACAGTTTGAAAGGGCAATTGATGATGTGGAACTGAAGTTCAGTAAGTAAGGTTGAATGTAGAAATCTGGCAATCACTTTTTGCCTTTCTATTCCTCTATTTCTCATCTCTGTGACTTGACTGAAATTCTCTCCTTCCTCTGTCTCATAGAATCCTTTTCTTCCAGCCATTCACCAATAGATAAATGGTAAAAGAAGATTTAAAAAGGGCATTTTTCAAAGGAAGAAATTGAAGGTATAGATAGCCGTATGAAAAATGAACCAAATTACTAATAACTAGAGAAATGCAAATTAAGGAAGGCAACTCTTTGGTTCACCCTCACACCCATCAGATAGGCAAAGATGATGTACTCTTTGATCTAGTGACTCTGCCCTTCCTGCTGTTCCTTGAATAAGATATTTCATCTCCTCACATTACCCCTCCCAAGCATTTTTACTGACTGTCTTCCAGCTTCCTTGGCTTCTTTCAAGTCTCAGCTAAAGTCCCACATTCTTCAAGAAGTCTTTCCCAGTCCTCCTTAAATTTAGGGCCTTTCCTCTGAGATTATCCCCAGTTTATCCTACATATACATAATTGTTTGCATGGTGTCTTCCCTAATTAGACTGTGAGTTCCTGGGTGGAGAACTGGGTTATAACTGCCCCCTGTGGCTGACTAAGCTCAAAAGCCAGAGACTTTTGGGGTGGGGGTTGGGGGTGTTACAGGAGCAGGGGAAAAGGAAAAGAGTAGAGGAGTATTGGAGGATAATAGTGAGGTAGTTTTGGAGACAAATCCCATGTTTGGGTATTATGGGAAGGGTTGAATGCAGCCTTCATTCCCACACTCCTATTGATTGATTACATACCCCTTGGGGTAAAAAAAAAAATCTCTCAATCTCTCCCTCTCCCCCCCATCCTCTCTCCCCAGGCCCATTTATACCCATTGGTATAGAGTAGTGATTTTCAAAGTGTTGTCCAGAGACCTTCCACAGGGTCCTTGAATATGGTAGTAGATAGGAGAATATAGCTATCTTGTATTAAGCCAGACATTAAAGTGATCTGTAAACAATATATAAAACAATTCCATTTTTCTCACTGTCTTGTTTTGGAAAATACAGTCCATTATTCTATAATATATATTCTTATAAATTGCAGCTATGCAAAATCAAGCAATAAAAACCACAGGGTTTATGGGGAAAAAATGAAATTAGATGTATTGCACTCAAAAGGTTTATCAGTGACGAGAGGAACCTAACAAAATGGCAACAATCTTACATATTAAATGGTTAAAAGAAATACATTGATGCTATCACAAATAGTGGTGGCCAGCCCTTGGGCTGGCAAAGTGAAAGTCAACAGAGAGTAAGGAACTCTGGGTTGGGGGAGGGGTGTGTGTTGGGCCTTCCCCATCTCCTACCTACATCTCCTACTGCACCAGAAGATACATATTAAATATGCCACTTTACCTTGATAAAGACTTTGTGGGCGTGGCCATGGGAAAGGTTATACTTTGTGAGCTATTGAAAAGTGATACAGCTTTTATTGGGAGGAAATCTTGCAAAAGCAAATTTGAAATCACTTATGCATAAATTATTTCCTACTTTATCAATGGGATTAGAGCAAGTTTGAGTTTTCAAAACAAATGTTACAGCAGAAATGACTTGTTATTTTTTTATAAAAAATGATATTTATGTCAACAGGCATTGGGTTTACATTGTTATTTTTAAGTGAATAAAAGTATTTTAAAATTTATTAATTTTAATTTCTAATAGTTTGATATTGATTGTATATAAAGCCCGTGTAAAAAAAAGCTCCTTAATTTTAAGAATAAAAAGGAAGAGGGGCAGCTAGGTGGCGCAGTGGATAGAGCACTGGCCCTGAAGTCGGGAGGACCTGAGACACTTAACACTAGCTGTGTGACCCTGGGCAAGTCACTTAACCCCAATTGCCTCACCAAAAAAAAAAATAAAAAGGAAGGGGTCCTGAAATGAAAAGGTTTGAGAGCTGCCGGTATAGAGGATTAGATTGAAGAGAAGAGAGACTGTAAACTGAGAGACTTTTCACTCGAGGAAAGGTCTAGTTCTAATTTGAGGTCTAGTTAATTCACTGAATGAATAACTGATTTGGTACCTTACCCTTCTCTTACCCTGTTTTCTCAATTGTAAGATGAGAGCTTTGTAATATCTTCACAAAATAAAATATATTGAATTACTTCACCACACAATCACAAACAAGCTATGAGGTACTCATTCCTTACAACATAATTATTCAATTTTAACATGTTAGAGATGCATTTTATTGTTTTATGCCTTGTTTATTTGATTTTTAAATTTTATTCCATGTATTTTCATATTATGAACTTAGTCATCAACAAACATGAACATTTCCGTATTCAAAGAAGAGCAAAAGGCATTATATGTGAAATTTTACAGTATAAATTAAGTTTAACACAGTTGTACCAAAATTGCTGTCTGCTTCTGACCATTTTATTTTGTGTATTCTTAAGATATTTTATCACTGCCCTTTTGAAATAACTTAACATTTCCGTTGTCACTCAATAAATATAATCAAGCAAAACAATACATTGGCCTGAAAATGTCTCATTCTGCACCTCTAGTCCATCACTTTTTGCCCTGTCAGTCGTCTGAAAGTCATGACTTGTCACTACATTAACCAGTGTTGTTAATGTTTTTTTAAAACAATTTTTAGAATGTTCCAGAGTTGTTTTCCTTTGCAATTTGTTATTAACACAAAAGTGTTCTCATAGGTCTGCTCATTTCACTCCGCATCAGTTTATACGATTCTTCTCCATTTTTCACTAAATTTGTCTTATTTGCCATTCCTAATGGCTTATAGTACTTGCATAGTAATAATATTCCATTATATTCTTTTTTGTCATTATATTCTTATGCCACAATTTGTTTCCCATCTGATTTATACTTGTTTTGTTTTCAGTGCTTTAATACAAAAAACACAGATTTTGTTCACTTAAAACCAAAAACTTTTAAAAATTGTTTTTTTGACCTTGTTATATAAATGCACTATGGCACAAAAAAGGCACTAGGCTTTGATTCAGAGGACCTAGATTCAGATGTTACCTGAATTGAGGTGATTTTCTAAAAAAAGGGATGATAATACCTATCCTACCTGCTTCAAGGTTATTATGTGGAACAGATGAGACAATTTATGTGAGAAGAGAGGGCATATAAAGGTGTACAATATTGTTATTGTTAACAATCAGAATTTCATAATAAATCAAGTGTTATTTAATTAGGCATTAGGGTGTGCATGACTTTGTGTTCAGTACAGAATAAGTATGTATTATCCCTGGCTTCTAGAAACTTAGTTTAAAATTATGGAAAACATTTCATACAATATGTAGATGTTAGGTTCATGGTTGTACTGACTTGAAAAGTCTAAAATTTATCATCAAGTATTAGATCAGGGTTTTTAATCCTATTTTAAGCACAATGCCATAAGGCACTTATCAAAGCAAAGATACATAATGCCATACTACATTATCTGTGTATTGCCCATACAGGCTGTATTTAATTTCTTTACATGCCAGCTATCCATTTACTGTTTTATTTTCATTTACATGTTTAAAGAAAAAAATAAAACATTGATAGTTTACCTTAAGTATAGCAACAGTTGTTAAAACCATTAACCATTTTATATTTTTATGATAATTTTATTAAAATTAAGTGCTTCCAGGCACATATAATGAAAAATTGAGGAAGTCAAACTAAAATAATCTTTGATTAATTATTCTGGAAATAACATCATTCCAGTTTAAGTAATCCTCCCATGTAGTCACGAAATATTATTTGAGAATAAATTAATTAAACTGTTGCTTCAATTGGGTAATGGCTAAACAAGCTGTGATATATGATTGTGATAGAATGTTACTGTGCTATAAGAAATGACAAACAAGATGATTTCAGAAAGGCCTGGACATATGAACTGATGTATAGTGAAGTGAGCTGAACCAGGAGAACATTGTGCACAGTGACAGCAATATTTTTTGATAAAGAACTGTGAATGACTTAACTATTCTCAGCAATACAGTGATCCAAGACAATCCCAAAGGACTCATGATGAAACATACTATCCACCTTCAAAGAACTGCTGCTGATTGAGCACAGAAGCATGATATTTTTTACTTTCATTTTTTCTTTTATTCAAGTTTTCTTATACAAAGTAATTAATATGGTAATTTACATAATTGCACATATATTGCAGCCTGTTTCCGATTGCTTACCCCATCAAGGAGGAGGGAGGGGAGGGAGAAAAGGAAGGATAGAATTTGGAATTCAAAACTTTAAATAAAAATGTTTATTTAAAAAAACTGTCCCAGAATCTTATTTCAGTTTTGAAAATTTAGACTACTAGAAGAAATTAAAATCCATGTAGCTTATTCAAAACATTTTATAAGTGCCTACCATGTACTTACAGAAAACAGGCCCTTCCCTACCCCCCCCCAATGCAAAAAACAACAATGCAAAGAGGGCAGTAATACATCTCTAGCTTGAGGAGCTTTCCGTTAGAAAATTCACATATTAGCTAAACATAAAAGTTAATCAACTGCCTTGAACTAGTGCTGAATGACTGGTGTAGACATTGCACTATAGCAGATCACGGTTGCTGGTAGTAGTCAGAGAAAGTTTGAATTGGAACTTAAAACATGTAGGATCCCAATAGGTCCAGAGGGAGAAGATATATTCCAGAAAGATATATTCCAGAAGATATATTCCAAGCTTGAGTAAATGTGAGGAGGCAGGAACACGCAAGTCGATCTACAGTTTTTACTAGATACTTGCTATGTGCCAGACAACTTGCTGCTACCCTGGGGGTGTAAAGACAAAGAATGAAATAATTCTGACAGCAGTGTAGAAAAGATTCCTAGTTCAGGTAATGGGTTAGACTAAACAGTCTCGAGTTCCTATAATTCTAAAAGGACCATGCTGGAAAGTAGCATACATAGACTCTCTCAGAATTTTAGAGATTTAGTTTAACTATCTCATCTTACAGTTGAAGCAACTGAGACCTGCAGAGGCAACTTAATTCCCATACTAACTTGGTCGTCGACCCAGTTATCCTGATTACCATGGGGCCCAGTGCCTTACCACCTCTCTGGCTCCCCCAGTGGGAGATACAATTGAAAAACTGGATGGGGTTAAAATATTAGAGCTTTTAAAACCCTATCAGCATATATCTAACCTATATCAGATTACCTGCTGTCTAGGGGAGGGGGAGGAGGGAGGGAGAAAAATCTGAAATTGTAAAGCTTGTATAAACAAAAGTTGAGAACTATCTTTACATGTAACAAAAAAAATAAAATACTTTTTTTATTAATTAAAAAAAAAAACCACAAAAAACCCTATCAGCCCTGGTAGAAAAGATAAAAAAATTCTTGAGCATTAAAAATCATAAGAGAAAAGCAGCCTTTTAAGGTTTATCTGATAGTTTGATGGACTAGAAGAGTAAGAGCCTAGAAGCCAATTATTAGAATAATTTTTCATAGAAGGCATCAAAAATAATTGTTCTTTAGTAGATTTTAAGGGTGTGCTAATGACTTTACATATGAAGTATCATTTGATCCTTAAAGTCCTAGTAAGAGAAAAACTACAAATATTATCCATATTTTACAGATGAGAAAACTGAGGCTAGGAGAGGTTAAATTGATTTGCCCAAGGGAACACAAGTGTTGGATTCAGGAAGGACCCAAGTTCAATTCTGCCTGTAAATTAGCATCTAAAATGGAACTCAAATATCTTTTCCCTGAACCAGGAGTCAGACTGTCCAGACTTATTACAAATTACTTCACTGACACTGGTATAGCAAAACTAGACATGCCATTTCGGATCACCAGCTTTTCATAAGCTTTCCCCTAGGCCTAGTTAGAATCCATGGCCTCTTCATTTCTGCTTCTTAGAATTCCTGTTTCTGACAAAATTCACCACAAATGCCCCTTACCTATGTGCATATCTTCCCTGCTGCCTTTCCCCACCAGCTGCTAGTGCCTTCCTCCAAAAGTTACCTTGAATTTACATACATACATACATATATATATATGCTTAATTATAGCTAATAATAATAATAGCTAGAAAATGTGAGAAGGCAGGAACATGCATGTAGATGTACAGTTTTTACTGAATACTTGGGCTAAGTGGCCCAGTGATTGAATGCTGGGCCAAATTAGGAAGGAAGACTCATCTTTCTGAGTTCAAATATGGCTTCAGACACTTACTACCTTTGTAACCCTGGGCAAGTAATTGAACCCTTTTCCCTCAGTTTTTGATCTGTAAAATGAACTGGAGAAGGAAATGGCAAACTACTGTTTGCCAAGAAGACCTCAAATGGGGTTATGAAGAGTTGGACACAAATGAAAATGACTGAACAACAATAAAAAATAATAGCTAACATTTCTGTTGCACTTACTGTGTGCTAGTCACTGTGCTAAGTGCTTTACAATTATTTAACTTGATCCTCACAACAACCCTGGAAGGTAGGTGCCATTATTATCCTCATTTTACCATGAGGAAACTGAGGTATATGGGTTAAATGACTTGTCCAGGGTCACATAGCTCAGGACTTATTAAACTTTTTCCACTTGCAACCTCTTTTTGCCTGAGAAATGTTTATGTGACCCCAAGTATGTAGGTATATAAAATAAGTATACATAACCTTTTACTGTTGACAAATTTTTTGTGACCCCCACATTCACTTACCCCATATGGGGTCATGACCCACAGTTTAAGAAGCTTTGATACAGCTATAATAAATGTCTGAGACTGGATTTGAAATTTAGGTATTCTTAACTCCGCTGTTATGCCATACACATATGTTCATATGTGTATAAACTGTAGCCCTGTAAACTCCTTGAGGGTTTGAATGTTTCATTGCTTTCTTTTTATCCCCACTTCCTAGCAGAGTATGTAATACATAGTAAATGTTTGTTAATATGTGTGTGGGACAATTAGTATTTAAGGTACTTAAGGATAGGAATTGTTTCCTTTTTTTCCATTGTAGCCCCAATATGTGGTAGCACCTTATGTGTAGTAAGCACTTATTACATGCTTTTTTCTTTTTTTTTAAGTTTTAAGGTGTTATTACCAATTAAACGGCATTTATTTTTTCTCCCTCCTTCCCTTCCCCTTTGAAAAAAAAAGAGAAAAAATCCTCGTAACAAACATGCATAGTCAAGCAAAAGAAATCTACTTTGGCCATATCCAAAAATAGCTCTCATTCTGAATCTTGTCAGGAGATGGGTAGCATACATCATTTTTAGTTCCCTGGAATTGTCATTGCATTGATTGAGTACTTAAATCTTTCAGAATTGTTTGTCTTTACAATATTGCTATCCTTGTATAAGTTGTTCTGCTCACTTTGCTCTTCAACAGAGTATACCTTGGCAGCTAGGTTACTCAATGGATAGAGACTTGGGCCTGGAGTCAGGAAGATCTGAGTTCAAATTGCCTGCAGACACCTGCTAGCTATGTGATGCTGGAGCAAGTCACTTGACCTCTGTTTGCCTCAGTTTCCTCAACTATGAGATGAGACTAATAATAGCACCTACTTCCCAGGATTGTGAGTAAAGGGATACTTTTTCTAGCACTTAACACAGTGCCTGGCACATACTAAGCACTATATAAATGTTTATTTTCCCCCATCCACCCTAAGATCCTGCCTTCCCAGGTTTCTCTGAAACCATCTCTTTCATAATTTCTTTTGGCCACTTAAATGTTTAAATTGAATGGAATTAAACTCTGTTTTTCCTCAATAGTAAGGGATGAAACATCGTGGATCAATATAAATTCAAAGATATACCTGACTTAATTTCAATATAAATTCACATTCATGTTGTGTTTTCCCTGCGTTAACTTGATGAGCTTGGTGGTAAGATATTGTTTCCATTTTACAAATAGAAAAATTGATGTCCAGAGATGTTGATGGATTTGCTGATGGTTCTCCTGGTTAAGTGTCAAAGTAGAATTTTAATCCCTTTCTTTTGACTCTAAGTCCAGGGCTCTTTCCACTTCATCAGTTTAATTCCCATTAAATTTGGAGGAAGGGGGCAGCCAGGGGGCAGCTAGGTGGTGCAGTGGATAGAGCACCAGCCCTGGATTCAGGAGGACCTGAGTTCAAGTCTGGCCTCAGACACTTAACACTTACTAGCTGTGTGACCCTGGGAAAGTCACTTAACCCCAATTGCCTCACCAAAAAAAAAAAAAAAAAATTGGAGGAAGAAAAATAAGGTAGAAGGCAAATTAGTCATTTTAATTTCTTGGTACTAGCTCTGGTTTAAAGATTATAGCTTAAAAGGTACCCCACAGATCTTGAGGACATCACCATCTTTTTAGTCATCAAGGCTCACAACTACACTCAATCCTTGACCTTTATCTGTTCTCCCAACCTGCTAGCCAGTCAGTTGCCAATCTTATTGACTCTCCCTCCATCATCTCTCCATCATCTATCCTAATTCAGACTTTGATAGCCTCCTTAATGGTTCCTCTGTCTCCAGGCTCTCCTCTCTCCAATTCTTCTGCACAGGTGTCAAATTGATGTTCTTAAAAGCACAGATTTGACAGTGTCACTTACCTGATTAAGACGCTTCCATGGCATTTCAAGCCTCTCATTCATATCCTGGCCGTATCTATATTTTCCATATTTCTATACAGTTCTTTCCTTCACCCACTCTACGTTCCACCCAAACAGGTCTTCCTGCTGCTCCCTAAACATGACCTTCCATCTCCCATCCTTGTACCTCTGTACTTTCTGTCTACTGTACATAAAATGAACTCCCTCTTCACTTATACCCTGTAGGAACTATATGGTTTTCATTTTTGTATTCACACATTATAGCGTAGTGCCTGACTTTATAATAAGCACTTAAATGCTTTGTTGAATTAAATTCAAATTCCCCCATTTTACTAGTGAGGAAACAGAGGCCCATCTTTAAAATGAAGGGGGTTTTGTATTTACTTAGACATTTCCTATGTACTCTTTGTATAATAGTATTAGATATGTCTTCACAGCAGGAAGCAATAAATTCCATTCAAAATAATTAATGTACAAAATATTTAGGAATATGTCTACCATGACACACAGTAACTGAGAATATAACTACAAAACACTCATTACAGAAAGACAGATCATGGTCAGGCTATTTTAATATAATAAGAAAGACAGTACTGCTTGCATTAGTTGTCTTCAGTGCCATATCAAACTACCAAAGAATTACTTTATAGAACTAGACAAAATAATAACAATCCTAGAGGAACAAAAGGTCAAGAATCTCAAAGAAAATTTTAAAAAGGTGGGTAGGATGGGAACCTAGCAGTTACCTAGGCTCAAACTACATCACAAATTATCAAAATGATTTGCTACTGTTTAAAATATAGAGAGATTGAGCAGTGGAACACATTAAGGCCCTAACAGACAGAAGCAAACTACATAGTAGCATACAATTCACTAAACCCAAAGATCCCCTATTACTAGGATAAGGATTCGTTATTTGAAAAAGCTGCCAGGAAAACTAGAAAGCAATCTGGAAGAAATTAGGTATAGATTAACACTTAACATTTTCCAAGATCAGTTCTAAATAGTTCTGTGACTTGGATGTAAAAAGTCACATCATAAACATATTAATGGTACTAGGAAGGAAATACCTTTTGACACTTAGAATGGGGAAGAATTCATGACCAAACAAGGGGGAGATAGGATCACAAAAGAGAAAATGGACAATTTTGATGACATAAAAACCTTTTGCATAAACCAGACCTGTTAAAATTCAGAGAGAAACAGTTAACTGGGGGAAAAAAATCTTTGTGACAAAGGTATGATATTCAAGTTATATCTTTGTTCCTTACATAAGAATAAGAGCAATTGCTAGGTGGCTAGATTGTGCAGTGAATAGAATGTTGGACCTAGAATCAGGAAGGTCTGAATTTAAATGAGACCTCAAACGCTTTTAGCTGTGTAACCCTGGGCAAGTCCACTTAAACTTTACCTCAGTTTCCTCAGGGTAATAATAGCACCTACCCCCTCACAGGGTTGCAGTGAGAATCAGATGAAATATCTGTAAAGTGCTTAGCACAGTGCTTGGCACATGTTCTTCAGACATTTCAGTTGTGTCTAACTCTTTGTGACCCCATTTTGGGTTTTCTTTGCAAAGATACTGGAGTGGTTTGCCATTTACTTCTTCAGCTCATTTTCAAGATGAGGAAACTGAGGCAGACAGTGAAGTGGCTTGCCGTAGGTCACACAGCCAGTAGGAGTCTCAGGCCACATTTGAACTCAGGTCTTCCTGACTCCAGGTCTGGTGCTCTATCCACTACTCTACCTTGCTGCCTCTAATGTGGGATTTGTTTTGCTTGACACTGCATATTTGCCATAAGGATTTTTTAAAATGGGGAGATGTAGGATGGGGGTGGGTTGGGATTGGATTGCCAGAACAAAAAGAAGGTATTTGAAGCATTTTTTAAAAATGTACAGAAGAAAAGGAAGGCTTTGGAAGTAAGCACAAGCAGAAGGGCTTGGAAAGTTATATGTTGAATTTATTATGTACTTAAGAGGAAAAGGAAATTATTTGGTAGAGATTTGCAGTTTTGTGTACAGCCCTCTTTTCTGTACAACTTTGCATATGAAAATGCTCATTTTATTGGTGTTGGTTTGGAATTTTTTTTAAAAGTGGTATATATGTCTTTTAAGGCCCCTTCTTGCAGCATTTTTAGATTCTTAACATCTTAGACCCTAGAGCTGCTACTAAGGAGGGGAATTAATTCAAATACAGTCTACCTTTTTTTCCTTTTCCTTCCTCCCCTTCCCAACATGGGAAGATATTTCCTTTTTCTATCATTTTTGAACAAGTATCATTTGCTAATTCCTTATGCTTTTGTTTTGCTGTATAAAGTGAGTTCTTATTCTTCCCCTATATCTTTCCCTTGTGGTTGGTGTGATCAAAACCAGTAGAAGAAGGAAGGAAAACATGAGGCTGGAAAGGTAGTTCATAAGAGCATATTCTAGAGGAATTGTGAAGCTGCTATATTATTATATTTGGCAGCCACAAAAGACTGCTCATCTCAAAGGGGAAAAACATTACATTAATAGGGATCTTAGTCCTAAGTGTTCCACTGCCCCAAGCCCTGACTTTAGAAATAAAGACACCTTTCTGTGCTTCAGCCGACTTGGAAAGATGACCAGTTAAATCAGTATTTGGAAACTTTGTGATTTCCCAAACAAATGCATTGTGAATGATCTCCAGATCATAATCCATGCCTACCTTCTCCACTGGTCTGACTTCCTGTAAATCTTCCATGCTTTGATGACTTGGTTGGAGGTAACCATGCATTTTTACAGACTGTGTCATAGTACAAAAAATTTTACATGTTAAGTTTGGAAGGACTCCAAGGAGCTAGCTGATTGTCTTCTTTCTTGAGGACCAGCCTAACTTAAAAACAGAGAGGCTTATCTCTAGTAGCCTAGCCTCTTGTTGATGAATTCTTTGGCCATTGAAATTTGTGAAATTATATTATTTCAATTATTATGGCAACGGATTTTGTGTGTGTGTGTGAGGCAGTGAGGGTTAAGTGACTTGCCCAGGGTCACACAGCTAGTGTCAAGTGTCTGAGGCCAGATTTGAACTCAGGTCCTCCTGAATCCAGGGCCGGTGCTTTATCCACTGCACCTATCTGCCCTCGACAACTGATTTTTAAAAAAAGTTTTTCCCCTCCCCCCAAATAGTGGGCTTGCTATGCAGAAGTAAAGAATGATTTGTTTGTTATTAGTTTGCATACAGCACTAATGCCGATATTTTAAGTGCCTTAAGTAGTTTCAGTTGCAGTAATAATTTACTTGAGGTACAAAAGTAAACTTATGGGGCAGTTAGGTGTGCAGTGGTTAAAGCATCAGCCTCCTGATGGAGGACCTGAGTTTAAATCTGGCCTCAGACACTTGACACTTAATAACTGTGTGACCCTGGGCAAGTCACTTAACCCCAATTGCCTCACCCAAATAAATAAATGAACTTTAGCTCAGTAAAACTAAATTTTGAATTAGAGGCTTTAGTGTATTATATATTGTTTTCTTGTATCAACAGCCTTTCCTGAATGGCATATGCACCATCTGACTCCTTGCATTTGCCCAGGATGGTTCCTGATCTGTCACACAGTCTTTTCTCTGCTTTTTAGGATGCATTATTTTCTAAGATTTGACTCACCTGCTACCTCCTGCAAAATAAGTTTCCTGATCTCCTATTCCCAAATTAACCTTATAAATATATGTACACACGTTATTTCCTCCTATAAAATATAAGCTCCTTTGGGGGATGGGGGATGGTGGTGATCACACTATCATTATTGTCTTTGTTTCCTTAGCATAGTGCTTGGCATATTGTGGTTTCTTAATAAATGTTTGTTGAGTGATTGGTAGTGCAGTGGGAAATATGAAGATAAATTAGAATTGAACTTGAGTTCTTATAAAGGGGTTGTATTTTTAGCTGAAACCATATGAGGCAAATGGAGATAGTTATAGAATTTAAGAGAAAAAAGGTACTTCATCTAGCCTCATTTTCCAGTTAGAGGAGTTGAGATTTGCTTGTGATTTGTCCAAGGTCACAAAGTTAGTGGCAGAGCCAGAACTTGAGGCCAGGTCACTTGATTACCAATGCAATTTTCTTCTTAACAAGCTGTGTAATACCATATGTGTGCTAGGAGTTAAAAGGAGAGAGACAAATCACTTTTGAATAGAGTGATTCTGGGAAAGCCTAATGGACTAGAAGGTTACATTTGAACTGGGTATTAAAGAACAGATATTGATGTGTGACAAATCTCATTCCAGTAGCATCAGCAAGGGCTCAGAGGTTGGGGAATGCAAAGCCTTGGGGTGGGGGAGGAGGGCTGTGAATAATCCAATTTAGCTGCTGAGTTGGATGTGTATAGGCAATGGTAAGAAATGGGGCTGGTGATTTTGGTGAATGCCAGGCAAAGAAGTCTGGACTAAATTTGACAGGTAACAAAGATCCTTGAAAACAAATGAGTTGGGGGGCAGCTAGGTGGAGCAGTGGATAGAGCACCGGCCCTGGAGTCAGGAGTACCTGAGTTCAAAAATCCAGCCTCAGACACTTAACACTTACTAGCTGTGTGACCCTGGGCAAGTCACTTAACCCCAATTACCTCACTAAAAAAAAAACCAAAACAAAACAAAAAAACAACAACAAATGAGTTGGAAAATAACATGATCAAAATAAACTTTAGAAAGATTAATCAGTCAGTATGTGTAAGATGCTTTGGGAAGGGACGAAACTACAAGTTTCAAATGAGTTGGGAAATAACATGATCAAAATAAACTATTACAGTAACTTGTTCAGATGCAGGGTAATGGGAACATGATATAACATAACTTCCATAACAATAGAAGAGGAAAAAAGGGATGGGCGCAAGGCACTGTAGCAAGTAAAGGGGCTGCCTTGGTGCTTCTGGAAGACATACTACAATGAAAGAGTCTGTAGATTAGATGTGAGGAATGGGGACAGAGTGTTAGAGCCTAAATGCTTGGGGAAAGAGTGGTACCATGGGCAAAATAGAGGAGGAGAAGCAAATTTTGTTTGGGAGATGTTGAGGAGAATGAAGGGTTTGGTTTTAGTCTTTAGAGTTTTTGAGGTGCTGCTGAGACCTCCAAATGATCCTGAAGACAATTGAAAATGCCTTACTTTTAGTAATGTTGCCTGGAGAAAGAAACTAGGAGTCAACACTTCTTGTTCTATTCCTAGACCATTGAATCTATGAATTATCTGGCATTTAGAGAGAATGCTCCATTAGTACATACTTTAAAATTAGAACCATACAGAGAAGATTATCATGGCTCCTACACAAAAATGACATGAAAGTTCTTGAACTAGGTTGCCTTTTTAAGAGAGTCAGCCTGATTGAGGTGGATTGAATACTTTTTTGGAATTAGGAAGAATTGGATTCATAGTCTGTCCCTGACAATTACTAGATTTGTGACCCTGGGCAAGTCACTTAACAGTGAGAGCTTAAGGCATTTAAGACAACTCTCTAGGGAAAGCTAGGTGGCACAGTGGATAGAGCACTGGCTCTTGATTCAGGAGTACTTGAGTTCAAATCCAGCCTCAGACACTTGACACTTACTAGCTGTGTGACCCTGGGCAAGTCACTGAACCCTCATTGCCCCACCAAAAAAAAAAAAAAGACAACTCTCTATATTAATAAATAGTTTGGATGGAGTATTCACCAATTAAATCATATTGACATATAGAGATTAGGAAACTGTGAAAATCAGTTTTCTAATTGTGGGCACAGAATCATTTTATTCAATTATTGGGTTACTTAGGTACTTGGCTTTAAAATTTTCTCTTAACTCAATTCTGTTTCCCACAGTTTATTAGGTTGGCTTATATGAATGTATAATCGGACCAAAAAGCCCCTACAGAAACCTATCATATCACTGAATGTGGGTTCAAGTCCTGGCTTTGCTACTTTACTAGTTGTGACCATGAACAAATTACTTTGCCCCTTCCTTGGCTTCAGTTTTCTCATCTGTAAAATAGGAATGATAATAACACTACCTTTACTTAATGAAGCTTACCTATTACCTCTGTCATAGAATTTTTGTGAAGAAATTATTTAACTGTATAAATGAATTGTAGATGTTATTAACCACATTGGGGAAAGTTGCATACCTTTAAAACATTTTGTATTTTATTTTTTATTGATAACTTTTGTTTTTAGAGAGCCTCTATTTAGAGAGCCATTCTTTGTAATGAAGCTTAAAAAGAGGCAGGAAGAGGTGTTTTAGTAGAATCCAGCAACATAGTCTGCACATGGACTGGGGAAAGAAAGGTTCATGTTATTGACTTTCCTTGAGAACTTCTTAGAATTATTCAACATTATTTGGGGGCTTTCTTCTTTTTGTTTACATTTTTACATGTATATAATGTTATCAGGCTCTGCTTATTTAACTTATCAATTCATAGGTCTTTGAGTGCTTTTCTGAATTCTTCTTATTGTTCATTTCAAACCTAGTTTATGAGCTATATGACCTCTCCGAACTTCAGTTTTCTCATCTGTAAAATGGAAATAATAATATTTGGAATACTCATTTCAAGGGTTTGCTATGAGGCTTGAATGAGATAATACATGCAAATCTCTTTGAAAATTTTAGAGCCTATGGAAATGTCAGTATTTATCATAAGTAAATTATTTAAAGGTAAACAACTGATTTAACTTCCATACTCTTTAGCCCAGAAAACCTACCCCTAAGTATAGCCAACCCCCCCTCCAAGGTCAAAGATGGAAAAGGTTCATATATATCAAAGGATTCATAGTAGCATTTTAAAAAATTAACATTTTTATTTAAAGTTTTGCACTCCTATACCCAAAGGGCTATAGAACTGTGTATACCCTTTGATCCACTGCTAGGTTCATATCCCAAAGATATACCCCCAAAGAGAAAAAGACCTATTTGTACAACAATATTTATAGCAGCTCTGTTTGTGGTGGCTAAGAATTAGAAATCATCACATACCATAGCTTGTTTAGCCATTCCCCAATCCTTTGATTATATGGTGATATGCTTCTGGTCTTATAACTAGTGTGCATTGCAGGTAGGACTTCAAATGATATATTTTATAGAACTCTTACATTTCCATCTAAGTTATAAATTGCCTGAAGAAGAGACTATCTTGTTCTGAAAAGCCCTACCTCATGCTGTGACATATATACACATATACAGATACTTAAACATACATGTATTTATATGTGTGTGCATGTATACAAAACAGTACCACGCACCAAAGGGGTGGTAGTCAACAAAACTGTGACAGGCGTACAAACAGACCTTACATATACTTGCATTGAAGTAGTGATGAGGAGGCCATTATCTGGATTAATAGCTGCATATTTAATGCAAAAGTTAAACAGGTGATTTCTTTCCTTCACCTCCACTTCCCCATTCTGATTTCTCCATTAGGTAGGTATTGAGCATGGTTAAGCATGGTCCTTAATATGGAGATAGTTTAAATACAAAGCCCTACACTGTCCTCACCTCCTTTTGCTTCTCTTTCTGGTCCTATAATAGGTGTTCTAGGCGAATCCTTCCATCTACATTCTTGATCCTATTCTCTCTTCTGAGACCTTGTCCATAATCATTACTTTTCCTCTCTAACTCATCAGATCTGTATTCCACATCTACTTGAAAACATGTTCTTCTTAATCAAAAAAAAAAAAAAAGCATGCCCTTCCTTGACTTTGCTACTTATCCAGCCACTGCTGTGTGAATCAGAAAATATTAAGCACCTGCTATGTTGGGGCATTGTGCAGGGTTCTGGGGATACAGGCAAAAAAACAAACAAACCTGAAACTGTGCCTTCTGTCAGGGAGCTCATTCTATTAGGCATTTTTATATATCACTAATATCACTATAGACAGAATAAATTTATGCAAAAATAACAAGATTTTCTGAATACAAGAGAGAAAAATAATTGAAACTGGATTTGAACTCAAGTCTTCCTGACTTCAGCCCCAATGTTCTATTCACCTGGGGTCTAAGGAAAATCAGCAAAGATGTAATAGAAGGTAAGGTGGGGCTTGAGTTTTGAAGGTAAGGGAATTCTTTGAGGGAGGAGGGAGTGCATTCCAAACATGGGGTGTGGCTAGTGCAAGGCATAGCTGATGTCTTGTGTATGAGGAACAGAAAGAAGCCTAGTTTGTCTGGAACATAGACTTAGTGAAGGAGAGCTGTATAATGAATGTATAGAGTATGTATAATGAGTCTGGAAACTGCCTGACTTCTTGAAAAATGGCCATCCTTTCTCTTCTCAACCTCTTGCAGCCTGTCTTTTACCCCCATCATTCTACTAAAAGTGTTTTCTCAGTTTATCAGTGACCAGTTAATCATCACATTTAATGGCTTAATTCCATTAACTTTCCTCCCTTGGCTTCAGAGCAGATTTTTCTAATTTTTTCCCTTCCTTTTTAAACTGCTTTTTCTTTGTTACTTTGCCTTCTTCCTGATCCTTTAGAAGGGGCTCTGTGACTTTATTTCAGTATAATTGGTTTCCTTTGTAGTCCTATGTGTTTTGTGCATTTTAAAACATTGTTTTGAGGAGTCCATGACAAAAAAGTTAAGAACCTTTTGCTTTGAGGTGTGTGCTTCCAGTTCTGTTCTTGGTTGTTTTCACTTCACACTCTCCTGATTAGTGATTTCATTTATGCCTTGGAAGAATGTAAATGATTTCCAAGCCTACAACTCTGTGTTCCAAGCCTACAACTTCATCTTGGTGTTCCACGAGTATTTCAATTCACTATGTCTAAAACCAAGGTGTTTTATCTTTTCCACAAAATCTGGTCTTCTTTTAGTTTTGCTATTTCTTTTTTTAATTAATAAAGTATTTTTTTTTTTCTCATTACATGTAAAGATAGTTCTCAACTTTTGTTTATACAAGCTTTCCAATTTCAGGTTTTTCTCCCCACCTCCCCTAGACAGCAAGTAATCTGATATAGGTTTATATATATATATATATATATATATATATATATATATATATATACACACACACACACATACACACACATAATAACATTAAACATATTTCTGCATTAGTCATGTTATAAGAGAAAAATCAGAGCAATGACGAAAAACCTCAAAATAGAAAAACAACAGCACCAAAAACAAAAGAAATAGTATGGTTCATTCGGCATCTATATTCCACAGTTCTTCCCCCCACCCCCCGGATTTGGAGATCCTCTTCTATCATGAGTTCCCTGGAACTCTTCTGTACCATTGCATTGGTGAGAAGAATATAGTCCATCACAGTAGATCTACACACAATGTTGATGATACTGTGGACAATGTTCTTCTGGTTCTGCTCATCTCACTCATCATCAGCCCACGCAAGACCCTCCAGGTTTCTCTGAATTCCTCCTGCTCATCGTTTCTTACAGCACAATAGTATTCCATTGTATTCACATACCACAACTTGTCCAGCCATTCCCCAATTGATGGGCATCCCCTCAACTTTCAATTCCTTGCCACCACATAAAGAGCAGCTATAAATATTTTTGTACATGTGGGTCCCTCTCCCCTTTCCATGATCTCTTTGGGAAAGAGACCCAGAAGTGGTATTGCTGGGTCAAAGGGTATGCACAGCTTTATCGCCCTTTGGGCATAATTCCAAATTGCTCTCCAGAATGGTTGGATCAGTTCACAGCTCTACCAACAATGCATTAGTGTTCCAATTTTTCCACAGCTTCTCCAACATTTATTATTTTCCTTTTTTGTAATTTTAGCCAATCTGATAGGTGTCAGGTGGTACCTCAGAGTTGTTTTAATTTGCATCTCTCTAATCATTAGAGACTTAGCATTTTTTCATATGGGAATAGATAGCTTTGGTTTCTTCATCAGAAAACTGCCTGTTCATATCCTTTGACCATTTCTCAATTGGGGAATGACTTGGATTCTTATAAATTTGATTTAGTTCCCTATATATTTTAGAAATGCCTTTATCAGAAGTACTGGCCATAAAAAATGTTTCCCAGCTTTCTGCCTCCCTTCTAATTTTGGATGCATTGCTTCTGTTTGTACAAAAATTTTTAAATTTAATGTAATCAAAATCATCCATTTTGCATTTTATAATATTCTCTATCTCTTGTTTGGTCATAAACTGTTTTCCTTTCCAAAGATCTGATAGGTAGACTATTCCTTTCTCTCCTAATTTACCTATGGTATCACCTCTTATGTCTAAATCATGTATCCATTTTGACCTTATTTTAGTGTAAGGTGTAAGATGTTGGTCTATGCCTAATTTCTGCCATACTATCTTCCAGTTTTCCCAGCAGTTTTTGTCAAATACTGAGTTCCTATCCCAGAAGCTGGAGTCTTTGGGTTTATCAAACACTACATTACTAGTGTCATTTACTACTGCGTTTCCTGTGCCTAGCCTATTCCATTGATCCTCCACTCTATTTTTTAGCCAGTACCAGATAGTTTTGATGACTGCCGCTTTATAGTAAAGCTCCATGTTTGGTACTGCTAACCCACCTTCCTGTGCATTTTTTTTTTCATTATTTCCCTTGATATTCTTGACTTTTTGTTTTTCCCAGATGAATTTTGTTATTATTTTTTCTAGCTCTATAAAATAATTTTAGGTAGTCTGATTGGTATGGCACTGAATAAGTAAATTAACTTAGGTAGTATTGTCATTTTTACTAGATTAGCTCTGCCTATCCATGAGCAATTGATATCTTTCCAATTATTTAGCTCTGATTTGATTTGTGTGAAGAGTGTTTGGTAGTTTTATTCATAGAGTTCCTGGGTTTGTCTTGGCAAGTAGACTCCCAAGTATTTTATATTATCTACCATTACTTTAAATGGAATTTCTCTTTCTATCTCTTGCTGCTGGACTTTGTTGGTCATGTATAGAAATGCTGATGATTTATGTGGATTTATTTTATATCCTGCTACTTTGCTAAAGTTGTTAATTGTTTCAAGTAATTTTTGAGTTGATTCTCTAGGATTCTTTAAGTATACCATCATATCATCTGCAAAGAGTGATAGTTTTGTTTCCTCCTTGCCTATTCTAATTCCTTTCATTCCTTTTTCTTCTCTGATTGCTAAAGCTAACATTTCTAGTACAATATTAAATAATGGGGGTGATAATGGACATCCCTGTTTCACCCCTGATCTTATTGGGAAGGCCTCTAATTTATCTCCATTGCATATAATACTTGCTGATGGTTTTAGGTAGATATGCTATTTCTCTTAGTACCATTACCATTGACCCAGACTCTAATGTCCAAAATCTTGGGTTTTATTTGACTGGGTTTTGTTTAGTTCAAAATCTATCAGTTCTCTACTTCTGCAATACCTCTCTTTGAATCTTTCCATTCCTGCCTCTCATTCTGACCACTATCCTACTACAAACCTTCACTTACCACCCACTCTGAATTATTTCTGTAGCTGTCTCAAATTTCTTCAGAGCCCCTTCCGTACATTCTTCCTATGGCCCATAGAATGACTGAAGACATAAATCAGGGCCCATCATGCTGCCTACCAAGTAAAGTTCTGATTCCTTTACCCCATAGTCCCTTCACAGGCTACCACCCTACCTTTCAGCCTTATTTCAGGTACTTCCCTGTTCTACTCCAAGGAACAAGGTACCTCTCCCAAGATCAGCTCATCACCTTTCATCACCATGCTGCTAACTCAAGCTTTGACTTGTCATCTTCCTCAACCTCCTATCCCCTCTGAATGGAGGGGCTGGAGAGTGGAGCACCAATGCCTTCTTTTATAGAGGACAGAAACTGGACTTTTAAAAAAATTTACTCACTCTGCATCTAATCCGATTGGTTTCTACTCCATAGAACAAGATGTCCCTGCTGTGCCTGGTACCCCCTTGTGTGTCCTTCCTTACTTTCTTTTGTGTGTTGTCTTCTCCTACCCCCCAACATTAGTTTGTAAGCTCTTTGAGGGCAGGGACTTTTTTTTTTTTATTAATTGTATCCCCAGACCTTAGCACAGTGCCTGACACATAGTAGGCATATACCAAATGTTTTTGGGATGGGATAACAAGATAGGCCTGAAGCACCAAGTCTTCCTTAGCACCTAGTATAATACTGCAAACATAGTAGATACTTAACAGGATTATAGAATTAGGGCTAGAAGGGGCCTTGGAAGTCCAAACCCTTCATTTTACAAGTAAGGAAATGGAACCTCAGAGAGGTTAAATTATTTTCCAAGGTCACACAGGTGATTAATTAGCAGATTTTATTCAATCCAAGTTCTCTCCCTCCAAATCGGCATACTTTCCTGCATACTAAAACAAGTAAATGTTTGTTGAATTGCTGATTTGTTTGCAAGTCTAATTTGGTTTGAAATAATTGACATGCCAGAAAATAAAAACTTTAAAAATGTTGAGCTGAACTTTTTTTTTTCAATTTATAGTAATAACATATAGCATTTTGAGGTTTTCAAAGCATGTAAAATAATGGCTTACATAATATTTTGTGGTTACAAAGTGCTTTACAGACTTAGTTCTTCATAATAAATTGTGAGGTACATAATACAAGTATCATTTACCCCTATTTCAGAGATGAGGAAACTGAAACTAATTGAGGGCAAGTGGTTTATTTGAATCCGCGTCTTTTGACATAGAGTCCAAGACTCTTTCCATTTTACCGTACTGTCTATACTTATTTGAAAATAACAGGTATTCACATTTCAGTGTCTTTATGTAATCCTTTTTAAAATTTGCAAATGAAAAGTTGGCATAGCAACACTTTGACTTCCTTGGTTTATTTGGGTATACACAGGAATGTTTTGTTTGTATTTTCTTCCATTTTAGAAATGCTGGATTTTCATTAATGTGTTTGGGACTTAGCATAGGTTTAGAGATGTAAAAAATCTTAGAATTCAGCTTGCTTATTTTTACAGATAAGGAAAAGTAACTTGCCCAGACTAGAATTTGAACTCGTGATTCTGATTCAGAATCTAGCATTGTACCAAATGTAATGATTGGAATGATGCCACCTACTGGAGACTTGCTGTGGGAAAGCTCCGCCATGAGGAAAATGCCTCAGAGGCATTGTGGCTTTTCCTTGGCGTCAGGAAATGACGTTTGCTCATGGGTGCTATCTATCAAGGCTACCAGCCAATCAACTTGAGGAGCCTCCTATTTTCTGGGAGGAGACAAGAAGGAGGAAAGGGAGCCTGCGCGGAGAGCTCTCGCGCTTTTGGGTTCCTGACTTGGTGGTGGTGGCGGCAGAGGACTTCACAGGAAATTTGAGGAAAGATAGGAATGCCAGGCTGTTGGAATTCTGTTCTCAATCTTTTTCTTTCTATTTTCCAATAAACCCTTAAAAACCTAAACTCGTTTTATCAGTGATTTTAGTCAGTTTCCCCCAAAACTGGGGGAAAAGATTAGAATCCACATTTAGAATCTTAAATTACACACAAACAACCTGGAACACAACTACTAGAAGAAAAATATCCTTTCAGAAATATAGGAAAAGGGTTAGAAATTAATAATCTGAAAACAGCAGTGATTATAATAAATTTGTCATATAGTAAAGCTTATCTCTTCCATGATTTGTGGTGTACAATTTCAGTTTTAGCCTACCATACTTAAATTGAGATTCATTTAATTTCAGGATAGCTTGTCTTTCAGATTAAATTTAGCCTGTGATATCAGGCTCTTAATAACAGCACTAAAAAACACAGTTTTGGTAAAGAAATAAGTAATCTTGGTAGAGGGATTTCCCATGATCAGTGAAATCTCAGGTTCAGTCCCTATCCTAAACATGTCTGAAAATATTTCATATTATTCTTAGGGAGGACAGTTGTTTTGAATTTTTCTTCTTAGTTTCTTGAAAGCAAGGAATATGTCTTATTCTCCTTTGTTTCCTCTTTAGCTCCTAATAGGGTACTTACGCAGAAAGGGATTCGGGGAGAAAGTTAGCCTGTAAAGATTTGTGATTTCCTGTTAAGGAAACACCAATAGATGCATGATTACTTTTAAAATTGAAAACATTTTTATTCTGAACTTAAACATCCCCAAAAGATTGCCAGATACATAGCAGAACAACAAATTTCCACATTCACCATGTTCCCTCCCCCCCAAAAAGGCAAGAAAAAGAAAGAAAGAAAAGAACAGAAACTTCAGCCTGCATTCTTAAGTCCATCAGTTCTTTATCAGATCTTTGCAGTTATGATTGGTCATTGTATTGATCAGAGTTACTAAGTATTTCACAGTAGATTTTCTATATATCATTGTTACTGTATAAATTTCCCTGGTTCTATTTATTTCACATTGTATCAATTCATACAAATCTTGCCAGATTTTCCTGAAACATCCCCTCCATCATTTCTTAGAGTACTATAGCATTTTTTTTATTCATATACCATAACATGTTCAGCCATTCCTCAATTGATGAGCATCCCATCAGTTACTGATTCTTTGCTACCACAAAAAAAGCTGCTGTAAATATTTTTCCACATGTGGGTTCTTTCCCCCTTTCTTTGATCTTTTTGGGGTATTCATCTACTAGTGGTATTACTGGGTCAAAGCGTATGTACAATTTAATAGCTTTGGGGGCATAGTTCCAAATTGTTCTCCAAAATGATTGGACTAGTTCACAGCTCCACCAGCAGTGCATTAATATACCTGTTTTCTTATATCCCTTACAGTACTGATCATTTTTTCATTTTTTATCATCTTGGTCAATTTGATGGGTGAGAAATAGTATCTCCATAGCTTGCTTTAAAAAAGAAATAAATTTTACTTGTTACTTTCAAAACTGACCTGCTTGTCTGTGCTTCATTGACCTTCTGTTTGTTCCCCTCTGTATTTTTTTTTTAGTGTTTTAATTCTCCTTAGCAAAAGAAACAGAAACAAAAGAACAACCATCCTAGTAGTTTTCCATTATCTGTTCTCTTTGTCCTACTTAAAAACAAAGGTCTTACCCATTCTTTGATCCTACTTTTTGTCCCAATACCGCTTAAAAGCTTCATTTTGTTTCTGGCCTTCCCTTATTCTGAACTTTTACACTTAACACTATTTTTACAAGATGGCACCACACTCTTAAATTCAACCTTTATTACCTAGTCTGGCTTCCATCTTCAATACACATTTCTTTTAAACATTTGATTGGTTGGTGAATTCCCTGTGCTTCCACATCAGTCTTTTCAAATAAATGCCATTTTTTCTCCTTGTGAAAAATTTTTCCCAATGTCTTCAGTATTTCAGTCTTGAGCATCTATCTTTCTTCTTGGACTGATTTGTCCTGTAGTAACAACAATAGCAATAACTAACGTATGCTGCTTTAAGTTTTTCAAAGCACTTTACATATAGTATTATCCCATTTGATCCTTAACGACCCTGTGGAGTTGGTGCTATTAATTACCCTCTTTTTACAAATGAGGAAACTGAGGGTAAGAGAAATTGTGTCTTACCCATGGTTACATAGGTAGGAAGCAATCCGATCTGGCTTTCAAACTCAGGTCTTCTGACTTGCAAATCCAATGCTTTATCTATTTACACTCTGGGATCCTGCCAATCTCCTCTCCTCTGACACTGCCACCACTCTAGTGCCAGACCCTCATCACTTCCTGGATTATTGCAATAATCTACTGGTGAGTCTGCTTAACTCAAGTTTCTCTTCACTCCAATCCATTCTCCATTCAAACACTAAAGTGATTTTCCTAAAATACAGGTCCAATCATGTCACTTACCTATTCAATAAGCTCCAATGACTTCCTGTTGCCTCCAGAAGCAAATACAAAATGTTCTGTCTCTTCCTATCTTTCCAGGTTTTTTACACCATAGTCTCTTCTATCCATTGATATTGGCCTCCTGGCTGTTCTACAAATAAGACCTCCACCTCTCCACTCCTGGCATTTTCTCTGGCTGTCTCCCATGTCTAGAAATGCTCTCACTCCTCTACTCCAACTACTGACCTCCCTGACTTCCTTTCACCACCACCTAAACATCCCATGTCAGGAAGCCTTTCCTCACCCCTTTTAATTACAGTGCTTTCCCTCTTTTAGTTATTTCCTACTTAGCCTGTATATAGCTTGCTTTGTATATGTTTATTTGCATGCTGTTTCCTCCATTAGATTGTAAGCTCCTTGAGGACAAGGACTATATTTTGTCTTTTTTTATCCCCAGTGCTTAGCACAGTTCATGGTACATAATAGGGGCTTAATAAAGGTTTATTGGTTGTTTGATTGGACATTTTGGAATCTCCTTTTCCCAAATCTGGGGTGTATGTCAAACCCTACTTATTTTCTTTCCTTCTCTATTACGAACTTAAGGCAATTACTTCTCCCCAGGTTTCCTCTCGTTTCTATCCAGCAGCCAGTGCTTCTGTATTAGTAAAAAGCAGGTCCGGAATAGCATTTCCCTTTTTTGGTCTTCCATCTTTTAAAGAATGAAATTATCACTAAGGCAAATCTAGAAGTTATTTAATTGTTCCATTTTTGGTGAGGAGAGAGAACTCCAGCAGATTTCTGGATAATTCAGAATCCACATCACTATTATATTATGCCTCTGTGTGTTTCCCAAATGCCTCATCCGTTTCCTCATTCTGTCCAGGTAGTCTGTTGTATAATGCACTGTGACAAATGACAAAGCAAACAAAAATCATTTGTTTTTCCTCCCATTGATCATCACCATGCTTCTCTCTCTCCCCATTTCCTCATATAAATATGCCTTCTTGATTATTTGGAAAACCATAAGAGGTATGATTCTTGTCTATGATTTTACATGAAAACTAAATACCGTAGGTATAAGTTTTTATTTATTGTTTTTTAACTATATTTTATGGTATATTTTGCTGTATGTTATAGTTCCAACAAGGTACAGCGTTCTTTTTTAGCTTAAGCACAAAATGCACTTTTTTATATTACTGTAACTCATACTTTAGGAATAAGTGCTGAAGAAACAAAGCTGGCCTATGGA
Source organism: Dromiciops gliroides (assembly GCF_019393635.1). Lineage (NCBI taxonomy): Eukaryota > Metazoa > Chordata > Mammalia > Microbiotheria > Microbiotheriidae > Dromiciops > Dromiciops gliroides. Next base: position 152,458,512 of record NC_057862.1, read on the forward strand.
ACTTGGTTTGAAAATTCAGAAGTTATCTGGTATGTAGATAACTGAGATTAAAAAAAAATACTTAGTAGTATGATATTGTATGGCAACATTATTGATTTGCATAATAATGACCTTGAAGGCTTTGTAATATCCTGAACTCTTTTGCTTGAATTACCAGAAATTGAATTATGTTTAACAGTTTTTATTATGAGCATAATTTTTTGCTAACCTTCTCTTCTTTCATACAGCACTATATTATTATTTTTTTTGAAAATTATTGTTCAATAAATGATGTATCTTGGGTATCTCTTCCTTAATCAGAATGAGCCATTTTGAATAAGTAAACATTTATTAAGTGTCAATTAAATTTTTCCCTGACATATGGAATTTGGGGTGTGGGGGGTGTTTTGTTTTGTTTTGCTGGGCAGTGAGGGTTAAGTGACTTGCCCAGGGTCACACAGCTCGTAAGTGTCAAGTGTCAGAGGTCGGATTTGAACTCAGGTACTCTGAATCCAGGGTCGGTGCTTTATCCACTGCACCACTTAGCTGCCCCCTGAGTATGTGTTTTAAATAAAGTGCCTTAGATTTTATCAGGCAAGTCATGAACTGGTTTTGGTGGCTAGTGTTATCCATACTATATATTACAAAGCTGTTATGGTTTAAAAAGAAGTGTTCTTGGGGCAGCTAGGTGGTGCAGTGGATAAAGTACCGGCCCTGGATTCAAGAGTACCTGAGTTCAAATCCCACTTCTGACACTTGACATTTCTTAGCTGTGTGACCCTAGGCAAGTCACTTAACCCTCATCGCTCCCACAAACAAAACAAAACAAAACAAAAAAAGGATTCTTACTTTTATGTGTACAAATGCATTTTTAATAGACCTGAAATGGTAAAACTAAATCTTGGAACTGATGACATATTAAAATATAAGCAACTCTGACATTAATAAGAAAAGGGGAAAGTTCTGTTTTGAAAAACATGAAAAAATGTTTTTAGTATAGGCTCTGACTTATGAAGTTGTATATTATAATTCTAAAACCAAATAAGTTTTGGTTTTAGAAAACTAGGTAAATCTAAACAAAAGAAACCAATAAGTTTGAACATTTTCTCACTTAATAGGCTTTCTTTTTTTATTGACAATTTTTTTGTATAGAATAAATGAATTTTTTAAAGTACATTTTGAAATATTTCCTCTTTGGAATAGCAATGAGCTTTTCACCCATCTTTGTACTTTTAAAAATTAATCACTAATGCAGATTAATTTTAATTAGTAATGGAATCTTTCTTAAATCCTACTCTGTGATCCCTCTCTGTTGCTGAACCATATGCCCTTGACGCCAAAAGAGTTTAGAGAATTCATTTCAACTCACCTTCTGCCTGAGTGGCAATGCTGGATTGGAGAGTTACTTAATGTCTATTCTATTCTTTGAACCATTTGGCCCCTAGATTTATTTCATTCCACTTTTTTGTATTGCTAGTTCATCATCAAGCTCTGGAGCACCTGAGGTAGAAACTACCTCACGTAGTTTTCTTACAATTAAACAATATCAAGGGGAACCTGCAGTTGTGTCTCTCTGAATCAGCACTTCCTAGCTGGCTGATAGAAGCAGAGCCTGGTAGCAGTCTTCTCTTATTGCTCAGACCAGGGGGACAGCAATCAGACTTTGCCCTGGATCAGACTACTTTGGGAGCACTGAAAGCTTGCAAATCTCCAACTTGAGCTGTTCCCGAAATCCTGAAACAATACAACACTAAATACCCTAGGAAAACAGCTACAGAACCAGCCCAGACATTCCCTCCAGAAGTACACATCAAATCCAAAGTCAGAAAGTAGGCTGGAAGAATAAGCAACAAAAAAGAATCCAACCACAAAGAGCTCTAATGGAGACAGGGACCCATAAGAAATAAACCCAGAAGACAATGACTCCAATCTCCATCCACAAGCAGAATTTCAAAAAAACACAGCTTGAGCACAAAATTAACTACAGTTCCTAAGAGATGAAGCAAGAGTTTAAAAATGCATTTATAAATGAGACTATAAGATTAGAGGAAGAAATTGGAAAATAAATGAAAGCTATGGAAGGAAAAAATAGTTAAGAGAATTAATAACTTGGTACAAGGTGTACAAAATCTTGACTAAGCAACAAACTCTCTATAATTAGAATGGACCAAATAGAAGCCAAGAAAATGAGAAATAATTTTTAATACAGATGCACTCCCTAAGAAGCTGAAAAAAAAATAGAAGAAAATGTAATGTATCTCACAGTAAAAGTAGCTGATCTGGAAAACAGATCAAGGAGAGAAAATTTAAGAATCATTGGACCACCTGAGCACCATGCCCCAAATAGTCCCTAAATGCCATAGTTTTAGAAATCATAATAGAAAACTGCCAGACCTCTTAGAACATGGGGCAGTGTGGAAATAGAAAGAACACCACTGATTACCTGCCAGAAGAAGCCCCTAAATGAAAACTCCAAGAAAAATGGAACCAAAATCCAGTACTTCCCAAAGAAAAGAATACTGCAAATAGCTAGAAAGAATCCATGTACAGAGGAACCACAATCAGGATCACACATGATTTATCAGCTACCACTTTAAAGGAACAGAAAACTTAGAATACAGTATTCCAGAAGGCAAAGAATATATACTTAAAGCCAAGTATAATTTACCTGGAAAACTGAGTATAATCCTACAGGAGACAAATGTACTTTTATGGAAATAGACCCCTTCTAAGCATTGCTGGTGAAATGACCAGTTATGTAGAATCTTTGCTGTTCAGACACAGGATTTAAGAGAAACATGAAAGGTAAACGTGAACAATGATAAAGGACTAAAGGATAATCTGCTGATATTCAAATATGGAGAGATGACATGTGTCATCTCTGTCATCATTGGGGTCATAGGGGGAGGCTAAATACACAAGGCCAGGGAATATCTGTTGTGCCTTGATGATCTTAAGGGAAAAATGGAAAGATATGGGGGGAAGAATATACTCAGGGTAGAGGGTAGAGAAGAGAAAAGAAGGGTAAGGGAAAACAATCTCATAATTGGAGTATGCAAGTAAGACAAGATTGAGAGGGTAGTTTGAAGGAGAGTTGCTGACAGTTGAACCTCATTCTGTTCAAAGGAGTTGAGTTCGGAAATATATTTCATTCAGCAGGGAAACAGGAAAGAAAAATGAGAAGGGGAAATAAGAGAGAGAGTAGAATAAAGAAGGGATTAGTCCTGAGCATATGAATTCTAATGGTGTATAAAACTGTGTAACTTTTGGAGTTAGCAAATAATGGGAATCTGAGGGGAATGACTGAACAAGTTATAGTATATAAGTGTAATAAAATATTATTGTGCTGTAAGAAATTAAGAAATGTTGAAAATGGTAACAACAGTAATGAAGAAATGGGGGTGAGGATGGTTTCAGAAAAACTTAGGAAGAATTCTTTGAACTGCTACAGAGTGATGTGAGTAGAACCAGGAGAACAGTTTACACAATGACAACATGGTAATGATAAATAACTTTGAAAGAATTAGGAACTCTGATCAATTGTCATTCCAGAGAACCAATGATGAAAGATGTTAACTTATTCCTGATAGAGAACTAAAGCATTCAGAGTACAGAATAACATTTTTTTTTTACATGACCAATGCAGAAATTTGTTTTGCTTGGTAATGTGAGTTTGTAATAGGTTTTTGATTTGATTTGATTTTTCTCAATGGTTGGGGACAATTGGAGGAAGAGAAGAAAAATTTTTCCTGATTGAAAAAAGTATAATTAAAATGATTAAATAGTATAATCTTTAGATGTTATGAATATCATTGCTATGTTTATTTGAATTTTCTTGGTTGTTGCCTCCTTTCCCTATTGAATTATAGCAACATTCTGTCAGTGAGAGATTTTTAACTTTAGAATTTTAGCTTTTGGTTTACCCTTTTGTTCATGAATTTCAAGGAGAGTGATTTTAGCCTTATGGTTCTATCTTACTAATATATTTATTCTTCTCTTAAAGAAATTAACCTCACTTAAAAAAAAAGAAATTAACCAAGAAATTCACTTTTTTTTTCCTTAGACCTTTTGCCATAATTAGGTTATTAATAGATCATCACTTACAAATCTAAAGATGATGTTAGGTTCTTTTAACTTTATTGTTTAAACTATAATCAATTGAGCCTTCAAGGCATCTAGGTATGTACAGTGGATAGGGTGTAGGACTTGGAATCAGAAAGACCTGAGTTTAAAACCCCATTTCATATACTCCCAAACTGTGTGAGCCTGGGCAAGTCACTTAATCTCTCTATGCCCCAACTTCCTCCTCTGTAAAAGGAGGATAATAATAGCACCTATAGAGTTCTTGTGAGCATCAGTTGAGTTAACATATATAGAGCACTCTATCTACAAATCTTTGAACGACTCCTTCTTTAGGATTAAATTACTTAGTTTCCAATTAATTTTTAATCTATGCTTCCACAGCCCTTTCTGGAATGTAATTTTTATTGCATTATAGTCTAAAAGGGGTACATTTAATATTTCTTCTCTGCATTTGGTTGTGAAGTTTTTGTCCCCTAATACATGGTCCGTTTTTATGATAGTGCAATGTATAGAAGCTTAAAAAAAAAAAAGTATACTCCTTTTTTTTATTCCCATTCAGTTTTTTCCAGAGGTCTTTCATCTTTTTCTTCGTTCTATTTATCTCCTTAACTTCTTTCTTATTTATTGTATGGTTAGATTTATCTGACTCTGAAAGGGGGAAAGTTGAGGTCCCCTACTACCGTTTTATTGTGTATTTCCTCCTATTACTCAGTTAACTTTTCCTTTAAGAATTTGGATGCTGTACCATTTGATGCATATATGTTAAGTATTTATATTACTTCCTTGTGGTGCCTTTTAGCAATATGTAGTTTCCCTGCTTGTCTCTTTTAATTAGATCTATTTTTGCTTTTGCTTTGTCTGAGATGATTGTTACTCCCTGCCTTTTTTACTTCAGCTAAAACATAATAGATTCTGATCTGGCCCCTTATTTTAACTTTGTGTGTCTTTCTGTTATGTGCGTTTCTTGTAAACAACATACTGTTGGATTCTAGTTTCTAATCCATCCTGCTATTCACTTCCATTTTATGGGTGAATTCTTCCTGTTCACATTCATAGTTATGATTACTAACTGTGTATTTCCTTCTGTCCTATTTTCTTCTGTTTAAATCTTCTCTCTTTTTTATTCTGTTATTCCTCTAAAGTTTGTTTTACTTTTAACACTGCCTTCCTTTATCTGCCTCACCTTTTACTACCACCCCTCTTTCTCTTATCCCCTTCTCCTTTTACTTCCCTGTTGGTAAGATAGATTTCTAGGCCCAATTGAGAGTAGGGGGTGTATGTGTATTTTCCCCCTTTTTGGGATGAATTTAGATGAGAGTGAAGTTCAAGTGTTGCCTGCCCCACACTATTTCCCCTTTCACTGTAAAAGGTCTTCCTTGTATGTCTTGTTTTATATGAGATCATTTTCTCCATTCTTTCTCTCACTTCCCCCTTCTCCCAGGGCATCCTTCTTTCTCACTTATTTGTTTGTTTGCATCATCCCAACATAACTGACTCACTTCTGTGCCTTTTGTGTAGAATCTTTTTAGCTTCCCTAATGATGTTAACATCCTTAGAGAAGTTTTATGTATCATCTTCCCATATAAGAATGTAAACAATTTAATTTTATTGAGTCCTTTATGATTTCTCTTTCATGTTTACCTTTTTATGCTCCTCTTGAGTTTTCAGTTTGAATGTCAAATTTTTCATCAGGAAGACTTGGAAGTTTCATTAAATACTCACCCCCACCCCACCCCCGTGCCAAAGGATTATACTCAGTTTTGCTGGGTAGGTTATTCTTGGTTTTAATGGTATCTCTCTTGCCTTTTGGAATATCATATTCCAAGACCTCTACTTCTTTAATGTGATAGCTGCTAAGTATTGTGTGATTCTGATTGTAGCTTCATGATATGAGTGGTTTCTTTCTGGCTGCGTGAAATGTTTTCTCTTTGCCTTGGGAGCGCTGGAATTTGGCTCTAATGTTCTTGGGGATTTTCATTTTGAGATCTCGGCTTTCAGTTTCTATTTTACTCTCTGGTTCTAGGATATCAGGACAATTTTCCTTGATAATTCCCCCCCCCCCCCAAACAATGAGGGTTAAGTGACTTGCCCAGGGTCACACAGCTAGTGTCAACTGTCTGAGGCTGGATTTGAACTCAGGTCCTCCTGAATCTAGGGCCAGTACTTTATCCACTGCGCTACCTAGCTGCCCCGATAATTTCCTGAAATATAAAGTCTAGTTCCTTCTTTGATCATGGCTTTCAGGTAGTCCAAAATTCTCTCTTCTTAATCTATTTTCCAGGTCAGTTTTCCTGATGAGATACTTCACATTTTCTTCTATTTTTTCATTCTTTTGACATTTTTTTATTGTTTCTTGATGTGTCGTGGAGTTGGTAGCTTCCATTTACCCAATTCTAATTTTTAAGGAATTATTTTCTTTAGTGAGTAAAATTTTGTACCTCTTTCCATTTGGCCAGTTTTGTTTATTAAAGTATTATTTTCATCAGTGAAGTTTTGTACCTCTGTTTTAAGGTGTTATTATCTTTAGTATTTTTTTACTGTATCTTCTACTTTACTCGTATCTTCTTTAATTCTTGTTGCACTTGTGTCCAATTTGCATTTTCCTCTCTCTGATACCCCCCCCCCTTCCCCAGGCTTTGCTTGTAGCTGTTTTGACATCATTGTCTTCTGAGATTATCAGGTGTTTTGGTTTGTTTTGGTTTTTTGGTGTTTGCTCATTTTTCTAGCCTATTTCTTGACTTTTAACTTTATGTTAATGTTATGCTTTGTTCCCATCATGGGGGATAGCAGGGTAGTGGGAACACTGTAACAAGCTTCAGGCCTTTTCAAACTACTGCTTGCAGAACTAGTTCTTGAGGAGTGCTACAGGATTCCAGGAGGCTGCAATGATATAAGAGATTTTAGACATGAGAAATGCCCTGTGAACAGTCATGGAGGCAAGTAAGTCACTGTCATCTGTCAGTCAATAAGCTTTTAAGTGTATACTGTGTCCCAGACACTGTGCTTAAGTGCTGGGGAGTCAAAGTCAAATAACTCTACTACCCTGGAGCTCACAGTCTAACTATGTACAAACTAGATATATACAAGATAAATTGTCAATAATCTCAGAGGGAAAATGCTGGCATTAAGGAGGTATCAGAAAGACTTTTGGGAAAAGGTGGGATTTTTATCTGACTTGAAGTACATAGGTTAGGGAAGCCAAGATATGGAGACTAGGAGAAAGACCATTCCAGACATGGGGACAGAATGTGAAAATGTGCAGAGTTGAGAGATGGAATGCCTTATTTGAGAAATAACAAGGAGGAAGTTGTCACTAGATCATAGACTATATGTTGGTGGTTCTCAAATTTTGTGGCTCAGGACCCCTTTACACTCTTAAAAATTATTAAGTATCCTTCAGAGAGCTTTTGTTTATATGTTTCTCAATAGGTTATACCTAAAGATATTTACTATATTAGACATTAAAAGATCTTAGAATTATTACAAAAATAGTGTTGACTTCAGGTGCACCCCCCAGACACATACAAAGGAGCTTGAGCACTCCAAGTATCCCTAGGCCACATTTTGAGAACTGCTGAAGCATATGGAGATGAATTAGGTGTAAGAAAACTGGAAAGATAAGAGGAAACCAAGTTATAAAGAACTTAAAAAAACAAACAGAGAATTTTATATTTGATCCTGGAGGTGATAGGGACCTGATGGAGTTTATTGAATGGGGGTGGGGTGGGGGTGGAGTGGAGGAATGTAAAACATGGAAAGATGTGTGTTTTAGGAAGATCATTTTAACACCTGAGTGGAAGATGGACTGTAGTGGGAAATGACTTAAAACAGGGAGGCCAACTCAAAGGCTTTTGCAGTGGTACAGGCTTAAAGTGATGAAGACCCTGCATTAGGATCAAGGCAGTATCAGGGTATATATATGAGATGTTGACAATACATGGTAACAAATTGGATAATGGGGGGGGGCGAGAGAAGTTGAGGGTGACACCTAGCTTGTGAGATTTGGTGACCATGAGAATGTTGGCAAAGGGAATGTTAGGAAGGGAGGTAGAAATAATGAGTTCTGTTTTGGACATGTTGAGTTTAAGATGTTTATAGGACATCCAATTTAAGATGTCCAGTAGGCAAGTGGGGTGTAAAAATGGAGGCTAAGAGAAGGGGTGGATAGAGTGCCAGGCCTGAAGTCGGGAAGACTCATCTTCATGAGTTTAGATCTGGCCTCAGACACCTACTAGCTGTTGACCCTGGGCAAGTCACTTAACCTTCTTTGCCTCAATTTCCTCATCTGTAAAATGAGCTGAAGAAGGAAATGGCAAACCACTCTAGTATCTTTGCCAAAACAAAACCCAAATGAGGCCATGAACAAAAACAAATGGAGGCTAAGAAGGGTTATAGCTAGATAAGTAGATCTGAAGGTCATCAGTATAGAGATGATCATTTACTCTATGGGAGCTGATGACATCACCAAGTTAAATAGTATTGAGGAAGAAGAGAAGAAGGCTTAGGACACAGACTTGGGGGACATCTACAGTTAGTGGGCAAAATCGAGATAAAGGAGACTGTGAAGCAGTGGTCAGGCAGGCAGGAGAACTGACAGCACTGTTGAGAAAACTTAGAAGAGTATCAAGAGTGGTCAGTAGTGTTAAATGCTACCACCGAGAGATCAAGGAGGATGAGGATTGAGAAGAGGCCATGATTTAACAATTAAGAAGAAGCCTTTTGGCAACTTTGGAGAGAACCATTTTCTGGGGAATGATGAAGTTGGAAGCTAGACTGAGAGGGAAAGAAATGGAGGCCTTCATTGTAGACAACCTTCTCAAGTTGTTTAGCCAAGAAAATTGGAAGCTCTAAAGGACTATTCATTAGAGACGGGTGGATCAAGTAAGGGTTTTTTGAAGATTGGAGAGAGATGAACATGTTTATAAGCAGAAGAAAGAGAGAAATGGAAGATGAATTGAGAAAGTTGGAATAATAGAGGAGGAAATCTTCTGAAGAAGATGGGTGTTCTGTGTGGGGATAGTAAGTAGGCTAGTTAGGCAGGAATGCAGAATTGCTGAGTGGCAGTGATGTACATAGTCCCCCTTAAAATATAGGCTGGAGCCATACTGTAATGGGCTTTAAATGGAAAACAGAAGTTTATATTTTATCCAAAATAGAGTTGGTAGCCACTCAGGCCTCTTTACACAGTCCTGATCAGACATATGCTTTAGGAATATCAGGTTAGCAGCTGTTTGATGTATTGGAAAGGGGAGAGGCTGGTTACAAGGAGACCATTAAGAAAACTATTTCAGTAGTCCAGTTAAGAGATCATTAAGGATTAGATTAGGTTGGTTGTGGTGTGAATGGAGAGCAGGAGATGGGACAGGGGAAGGGATATTTTAGAAGGTTATGTCAACAAAACTTGGTAAATAATTAGATATGTGGAAAAAGAAAAGATGAGGTCATAGATGACTCCTTGCATTTCCAGGGTTCGTTTTCTAGCTCTTTCAGGACTAACTCCCAATAAACCTTGGATTAGTCATATAAGATGTAATTTAATTTTAAGCTTTAGACAAGAACAGTAAAAGAATTAGATAACCAAGGGAACACTGGAAAAAAAATTCACATCTGCTTTATTTATCTACTCTTCATGAATAGCATAGTTTAAAATTATGCCATGCTTCTATAATTCCAAATTTCAGATCATAGTTTGAAATCTGTTGTTTGAAACATTTCTTTTTAAATCTCCTAACATTAGCCTATATTTAAGTAGTGCCTTATGGTTACAAAGCCCTTTATATACATTGCCTAATTTGATCATCAAAATATCCATGGGAGGTAGGAAGGTATTATAAATATTATTCTCATTTTATAAAAACAAACTCAGAGAAACTATGATTCGCCTAGCAGTCTCATGGCTGGTAGATGATAGGACTTGCTCTTGAATTGAGGTTTTCTGAGTCCAACTTAGTCTAACTCCTTCTACTATATCAGACTGCTACTGAAATCTAATAAATTTTTAAATTTTATTTATTTTATTTTTAAACAATTTTTTCCAAGTACATGTAAAGATTTTTTTTTAGTTCCAAATTTTTCTCCCACCCTCCCTTCCCCCCTCCTGAAGCCAGCAATCTGATATAGGTTACACATTACAACCATATTAAACATATTTCCACATTGATCATGTTGTAAGAGAAGAATCAGAACAAAGAGGGGAAAAAAACACAAGAAAGAATAAACAATGACAAAAAAGCAACAACAAAAGTGAAAATAGTATGCTTCAATCTGTGTTCATCCTCCATAGTTCTTTTTCTGAATGTGGAGAGCATTTTCCATCATGAATCTTTTGTCATTGTCTTGTCTCATTGTATTGCTGAGAAGAGTTAAGTCTATCACAATTCATCATCACACTATGTTGTTGATACTGTGTACAATGTTCTCTTGGTTCTGCTCATTTCACTCAGTATCAATTCATGTAAGTCCAGGTTTTTCTGAAATCCAACTGCCTGTCATTTCTTGCAGCACTATAGTATTCCATTGCATTCATATTACAACTTATTTAGCCATTCCCCAATTGATGGGCAACCCCATAATTTCCATTTCTTTGCCACCACAAAAAGAGCAGCTATAAATATTTTTGTACATGTGGGGTCCTTTTCCCTTTTTTTTTTTTTAACGATTTCTTTGGGATATAGACTTAGTAGTGGTAGTGCTGGGTCAAAAGGTAGCCTTTTGGGCATAGTTTCAAATTGCTCTCCAGAATTATTGGATCACTACCAATAGTGCCTTTAGTGTTCAAATTTTCCCACATCTTCTCTAGCATTTATCATTTTTTCCTTTCTAACATTTTAGCCAATCTGATATGTATGAGGTGGTACCTCAGAGTAGTTTTAATTTGCATTTCTCTAATCAGTAGTGATTGAGAAAATTTTTTCATATGGCTGTAAATAGCTTTAATTTGTTCATCTGAAAACGGCCTGTTCATATCCTTTGACCATTTCTCAATTGGGGAATGACTTGTATTCTTATATATTTGATTCAGTTCTCTATATACTTTAGATATTAGGCCTTTATCAGAAACACTGGTGGTAAAAATGTTGCCCAGCCTTCTGCTCTCCTAATTTTGTTTGCATTGGTTTTATTTGTGCAAAAAATTTTTAGTTTAGTTTAATGAAGTCAAAAATATCCATTTTGCATTTCATAATGTTCTCTATCTCATCTTTGGTCATAAATATTCTTCCCCTCTCCATAGATCTGACAAGTAAACTATTCCTTCCTTTTCTAGTTTGCCTATGGTATCACCCTTTATGTCTAGATCACATACCCATTTTGACTTTACTTTGGTGTATGATATAAGGTGCTGGTCTGTGCCTAGTTTCTGCCATACTATTTTCCGGTTTTCTTAGCAGTTTTTCTCAAAATAGTGAGTTCTTATCCTGGAGACTAGAGTCTTTGAGTTTATCAAATAGGACATTGCTGTATTCATTTACTGCTGTGTTTTGTGTGCCTAACCTATTCCACTGAACCACCACTCTGTTTCTTAGCCAGTACCAAATAGTTTTGATGGTTGTTGCTTTATGATATAGTTTTAGATCTAGCCCACCTTCCTTTGCATTTTTTCATTAATTCCCTTGATATTTTTGACTTTTTGTTCTTCCAGATGAATTTTTTTTTTTTTTTTTTTTTTAGGCAATGGGGGTTAAATGACTTGCCCACAGTCACACAGCTAGTAAGTGTCAAGTGTCTGAGGCTGGATTTGAACTCAGGTACTCCTGAATCCAGGGCCAGTGCTTTAACCACTGCGCCATGTAGCTGCCCCCAGATGAATTTTTTTTAATTATTTTTTCTAGCTTCATGAAGTAAATTTTTGGTAGTTTGATTGTTATGGCACTGAATAAGTAATTAATTTAAGTAAAATTATCATTTTTATTATATTAGCTTGGCCTACCCATGAGCAATTGATGCTTTTCCATTTGTTTAAAACTGATTTTATTTGTGTGAAAAGTGTTTTGTAATTGTGTTCATATAGTTTCTGGGTTTGTCTTGGCAGGTAGACTCCCAAATACTTTATATTGAAATCTAATGATTTTAATGGGGGGGGGGAACCCTCAGAAATTGTACCTTTTGGGCATTTTTCTTTTACATATTCTTTCACTTAATCTCCTATAGTTCTGACTAAAGGTATTTCTGTCTGACCCTTCCTCCACCCCTCGAATACATCCTATTTTTTCAAAACTCTATGATTTTCTTTGCAGATACTTGGCCTCTTCTTCCTTCTAGGATTTTCTTCCTAAATCTCTCTTGAGATTCGTTTATGACAGATTAGAAAATAGACCCTGATACCATAGAATTTGAAAAAAAAAAATCTTTTGATGCCTTGGGTCTTCTTCATATTTCAGAATTCATTTTAGAATAATTCTACAACTAAAAAAACTGAAGGAACAAAACAACAAACTAATACAAAAAGAAACAACTAAGATCAGGTCAGGGATAAATATGATTGAATGTTAGAAAATAATTGAAACTATAAATTCAGGAGCTTTAAAAATACTAACAATTTTGATAAACAATTGGCTAACAAGAAAACACTCTCAAATAATCAGAATTAAAAATGAGAATAGAGCAATCACAGCAAGGGAAAAGAAATTAAGAGAATTACTAGTAGTTATTGTATGCTAATAAATTTGATCATCTAAAAATTAAAATACTTAAATGACAGAACAAACTATGGATGGCCTAAAAAACACCCATCTCAGGTTTAAATCTCAGACTAGTCTTTAAAAGTTTACTCTGGGGGGGCAGCTAGGTGGCGCAGTCAATAGAGCACCAGTCCTGGATTGAGAAGGACCTGAGTTCAAATCTGGCCTCAGACACTTGACACTTACTAGCTGTATGACCCTGGGCAAGTCACTTAACCCCCACTGCCCCGAAAAAAAAAAGTTTACTCTGTGCCAAGTCATTAATTGTAAGAGAAATGCAAATGAAATTAACTCCTGAATTTCTCCTCACTTCTGGCAGATTTCCAAAGATGGAATAGAAATGGGAATAGTCTATTTTGGAGGGGCTCTGAAAGACAGGTATAGTGGTGTGTAAACAGAAAGATGTAAATTCAAATGTGGTCTCAGACACATTTGCTGTGTGATCCTGGGCAAGTCACTTAACCTCTGTTTCCCTAGTTCACTCATCTATTAAATGGGGCCAGTTATAGCACCTATCTCCCAGGGTTGTTATGAAGATTGAAAAAGATAATATAATAAATGCCTGTTTCCTCCCTGCTTGCCCCCATGCACTGAAAGTAGTGCTGTGAGGTACTTCCAAAGAAAGTAAAAATGAACCAAAGTTTAAGCCAGAATATTCAGAGCAACACTCTTTGTGGTAGCAAAGAATGTAATTGAATAATATTGTGAAATGAGAAAGGATAAATAGGAATTTAGAAAAACATGGGAAGATTTGTATTGATGCAGAGTAAGATAATCAGAACCAGTTCCATATTGTATGTACAATGACTACAGCATTGTAAATGTTTTTAAAATTCCCCAAAATGAAGTTGAACTACCTTTCAGTTCTCATGCTAAGTCTACTCATCTAATAGAAAAACTAAGGCATGAAGGACTGATGATAAAACATACTTCTTTCTTCACTACAAAGAGGTAGAAGTGAAGGGCACTATTCAGAGAGGTATTATATACAATGACAGATAACAGTTTATTTTTTGAAGGTTTTTGTCACTGGAGAGTCTAATGGGAGGAAGGAATAATGACTGATAGGAAGACAAAAGGCATCAATGAAAATTTTAAAAGACTGCCCTGAAAAGATATTTGACCAAGATAGAATTCCCCAAATTAATAATTGTTCTGTTTTGTGATCAAAAACTAATTTTATAAAGCCCCAGGTGATAACTAAATTCTAAATTTCTGCAGTTTCTTCCTTCTCTTCAAATCAATAAACATTTATTAAATTGCTTTAGTTGCTAGGCCCACAGGGGGAGAAAGATCAAAAGTTGAAATAAGGCTCCATCCCATGTTTATGAAGATTATAGTCTTGGGGAGGGAGGGAGAAACTCACTATATTACTACACAGTATTACCCAGTTATATTAGGTATAAAACAGTGTTAAATGAAATTTGAAGGGAAAGGATATTACTAATAAGGAAGTCTTCTTGGAGGAGATGTAATTTGAGTTGGGTTTTAAAAAATTAATTTGGAGTCTGATTGAGGTTCAAATCTTGGCCCTGATATCCTGAATGATCTTGGGGCAAGACACAAACATTCTGGGCCTCAGTTTCCTCATTTATAAAATAAGGAGTTGACATAGATAACCTCTAAGACCTTTCCAGCTCTACATTTGTGATCTTATAACAAGCAAAATTTCTTTTGAATTTGACCACCTTCTTTGTTTCCATGGCAACCCTACTCCAGGGCCTTATCACTTCATATCTAAAAACTGTCATAGCCTTTTAGCTATTCTCCTTACTTTCAGTTTTTCTCTGCTTTAAAACATCTAATGTACAATTGCTAGAATAATCCTCCTCACATACTTCCTCAAATTAAAGAATACATATTTTAGTCACTATATGCAATCTAAAAATCTAGGATAGCACTGTCAACTGTCAACTGCTTAGTCTCTTCCACATCTCTTTTTATTCCCCAATGTAGAAACCATTCCATTCCATGCCAAAATAAACCTACATTATTATAATGACCCTGGCTTTTACTTCACCTTTCCACTAATTGTTCCTGGATCCTATGGAGTGCCCTACTTTATTTGTGTTACCAAAATGAGGAAGCCTCAGAACTGAGGTTAGAATATGACTATTACAGAAAGTTTGTGTCAGGATAGGCATTCTGCATTCCCCAGTATGTACATATGTACATTTAGTGGCAGCATTGGACATTCATATCCTAGGATGTCACAGCTAAAAGGAAATCTGGTCCATTTGTCTAAGTGATTTGCTGAAGATCATAGAAGTAGTTAGGGTAAAGTTCTAAATATAAACTGATCTAATTTAAAACTTAATATTATAAACCATTTCAGAGGAGTATATGAATGAGAAGGATTATGTGGTTCAATAGGAAATGTTTAATTTTTATTTAAAGTTTTGACTTGACCTTTAATATTTAAGGTCATAACTAATGAATCAAGAAAACTGACATTTTCTATTTAATAATGGAATGATACCACCCATAAAGCTTAAAATTACACTAACACTTTTGGGGCACCCTATATGTTGCTAAGACTTATTTAACTTGCCTCAACTTTTGGTCTAGTGTGGGATACTGCTTTCTTCTCATAAATTTATATCAATAAAATTTCACATGTAGGAAAATTATTTAAGAAGAATTATGTCTTAAAAAGAATCTTAATTTAAAATGATTTTTACATCATCACATGAACATGCTCAGCTTGTTAGTTTATTTTATACATGATTTAGTTTTTAGTTTTGATTGGTAATGTGAACATTTAGAAAACATCTCAAAATTCCAAAAAGCAAAAAAGTACAAGATATAACCATGTAAAGAGTCTGATTTTTTAATGTAGTGGATTTAAATCAAGCCTTATTTAAAGAGAAATATTTATTATAAACTATATATTTTAGATATTCATGTCTTTTCAAGCAAGCAGTTTATTAGGTACCAGCAGGCACTGTTGGTAGAGAATGAAAAGACAAAGGAAAAACAATCCCTGCTCTCATGGACCTTATTATGTATAGTCTAATTGGGGGCAACATGTACACATATAGATATGTATGTACTAAATAGTCATTTTCAGCACTCTATTAGCAACTTGGAGGAAGACAAGACTAAAAAAGGGTTTGTATAGAAGGAGATATTTGAGCTGAACCTTGAAGGCAACCTTGAATGGATTCTAAGGTTGACAGGGAGGAGAGAAACGCTTCTTCCTAAACCTGGAGGACAGCCAATGCAAAGGACAGAAATGAGTGTCCTATGTGAGAACAGTAAGGACAATTTGTGTGAAGGGCTTAAAATGCCAAACATTTGATCCTGAAGTAATAGGAAGCCCCTGGAGTTTGTTGAGTAGAGGAGACATATGGTCAGACCTTCACTTTTGCAACATGCCTTTGGCATTTCTGCAGAAGATGGATTGGAGCAGGAAGAAATTTGAAGTAGGAAGACCAATTAGGAGACTATTGCAGTAGTCCTGCCAGGAGCTGATGAAGGCCTGAATTGTATTGTACAACTGTTATACGGATGTATGTTATCCTTGGGCTCATATATATTTCTTCTTCTTGATTCAGTATATTATTTTGTGTTCTCACCTCAGCTATGCCTTGAAGACTTCTTTTTTTTTTTCCCAATGCAACAAATATTTATTTTATTTTTTACAGTTACATGTAAGGGAGTTCCAAATTTTTCTCCCTCCTTCCCTCCCCCCCTCCACAAGACATCAACCAATCTGATATAGGTTATATATGTACAATCCACAAATACTCTTTTTATCAGTTCTTTCTATGGGAGTGGACAGTATGCTTCATCATTATTCCCTTGGAATTGTCTGGATCATTGTATTGCTGAGAGTAGTTAAGTCGTTCACAATTGCTCATAGAGCAATACTGCTGTCCTTGTGTACAATGTCCTCTCAGTTCTGCTCACTTTACTATACATCATTTCATATGAGTCTTTACAGGTTTTTCTGGGATCATCCTGTTTGTCATTTCCTATAGCACAATACCATTCCACTACAATCATATACTACAGCTTCTTCAGTCGTTCCTCAATTGATGGGTATTCCCTTGATTCCCAATTCTTAGCCACCACAAAGAGTTGCTATAAATATTTTTGTACAATTTTCCCCCTTTTCTCTTTTTCATGATTACCATTGTTAATTGTTTTTCCTCTATCCTATTCCCTTCCCCATGATATTTACTCTATTATCTATCTTCTTTCACCCTATCCCTCTTCAAGAGGGATTTGCTTCCATCTGTCCCCTCCCCCGATCTGTCCTCTCTTCCTTTGCTCCGCTCTCTTTATCCCTTTCCCCTCCTATTTTCCTGCAGGGTTAGATAGATTACTTCACCTAGTTGAGTGTGTATGTTATTCCCTCCTTGAGCCAATTCTGATGAGTGTAAAGTTCATTTACTGCCCTGCTCCTCCCCCATCTCTTCTCCCACTCCATAAGCCCTTTCCTGTTTCTTTCATGTGGGATTTCACCCCATGCTACCTCTGCCCTTCCCCCTCCCCCAGTGCATTCCTCTCACCCCTCAATCTTATCCTAAAGATGTCATCATGGGGCAGATAGGTGACACAGTGGACAAAACATCCACCCCGGACCCAGGGGGATCCCAGCCAAATCCCGACCTCAGACACAAGACAGTCACCACCCACTGCACGAACCCAGGTATGTCCCCCAACTCCAATTTTTTTATGGTTCTCTAAGGTCTTGTATTTGGAAGTCATATTTTCCATTCAGTTCAGATCTTTTCATCACAAATATCTGAAAGTCCTCTTTTTCATTGAAGTCCCATTTTTTCCTCTGAAAGATTATGATGAATTTTGCTGGGTAGGTGATTCTTGGTTGTAATCCCAATTCCTTTGCCCTCTGGACTATCATATTCCATGCCCTCTGATCCTTTAATGTAGAAACTGCTGGATCTTGTTCTATCCTGACTGGGGCTCCACAGTACTTGAATTCTTTTCTTTTTGGCAGCTTGCAATATTTTTTCCATGACCTGGGAGCTCTGGAATTTGGCTATAATATTCCTGGAAGTTTTCTTTTGGGATCTCTTTCAGGAGTGATCAGTGGATTCTTTCAATTTCTATTTTATCTTCTGCTTCTAGAATATCAGGTCAATTTTCCCTGACAATTTCTTGGAAGATGATGTCTAAGCTCTTTCCTTGATCATGGTTTTCAGGTAGACCGATAATTTTCAAATTCTCTCTCCTGGATCTATTTTCCAGGTCAGCAGTTTTTCCAAGAAGATATTTCACCTTGCCCTCTATTTTTTCTTATTCATTTGGATTTGCTTGATTGTGTCTTGGTTTCTCATAAAGTCACTATCTTCCATTTGTTCAATCCTAATTCTTAGGTAATTATTTTCATCAGAGAGCTTTTCCATTTGGCTTTTCAAGCTGTTGACTTTTTTTCTCATGTCTTTCTGCCTCACCCTCATTTCTCTTTCCATTTTTCCCTCTACCTCTCTAACTTTATCTTCAAAGTCCTTTTTGAATGCCTCCATGGCCTGAAACCAATTCATATTTTTCTTGGAAGTTTTAGATATAAGGGCCCTGATGTTGCCATCCTCCTCTGAGAGTGCACCTCGATTTTCCTTGTCACTAAAGAAACTTTCTATGGTCCTCACCTTTCTCTGTATGCTCATCTTGCCTTTCTTTTACTTGAATTTTAGCTCCTTAAAGTGGGGCACTATTTTTAGGCTGCACTATCCCAAGCTTCAGGAGGTCCCAGGTGGTATGATTTAAGGAGGATCAGGTTCTTCACTTGCCTAGCCTGTAGATGACCCCAGACCAACTTGCTAATCAACCAGTTTTGTGTGCTGTGGCTGTCAACTTTGATGCACCTGTGCTCCTCCCCCACCTGGGCCACTACTATTGAAGCCTACCTCCTGGTTCCCAGCAGGGGTAAAAAACTCAAGTTCTGCCTCATCACCAGCATAGACCCTTGTAATCTCCCCCCTGCCAAGGGCTCAGCCCTCTCAGCAGACTGTGAGGTTAATTCCAGACGACACTGGTACTGCAGCTGATTCAGAGGCTCTGGGGGTCTCTTTCTCTGGAGAGGCCTTCCTGGGACTGGATCTGTATCAGGGTGACTGGGGGTTGGGCTCCACTCTTGTCTCAGCACAACAGCTCCCTCCTTCTGACCTTCCAAGCTGTCCTTAGTTGGAAAATGATCTCAGCACATTCTTCTGTATATTTTGCTGCTCCAGGAATTGTCCTATGGCATTATTTGGATGGGTTTTTTTGGAGCAATCATGTCCTGAGTTAGAGAGCTTACTGCCTTTCCTCTGCCATCTTCTTGAAGACTTCTTTAATTCTTTGAGGCACATCTCAAGGACCAGCTTCCTTTCTACAAGAGGTCTATCTTGATTTTTTTTTCTCCTCCCCCAGTTACCCTCAGAAATCATTTTGTATTTGCTTTTTTGTGTACTTGGCATTTTCTTATCTATGTTCCTGTTGTTTCTCCCTAATATAATATAAACTTGTTGAAGGACAGCAGAGACTTTTTGGTTGTTGTCTTTGTCTCCAACACTTAGCATAGTACCTAGTTCGTAGAATTTGTTTAATAAATGCTTTTTGAATTGAAATGTTTTTATTTTCGTTAGACTAATGCTGGATTGCTTACCAACTTTTTTCTTTAGCTTTTATTTACATTTATAATGGGCTAATATCCATATAACATTACCTTTTACTAAAAATCTTCATAAGTTATGGAATCATTAAATTCACCTGCCTTTTGTTATTTATCATCTGAAAAACAAGTGTCCCTTTCACCCCTCCCTATTTGTGCAAAGCAGCATTTCTCTTTCCAGATGTATTGGCCAACATTTTGCTTTGACTTCTATTTGCCTACATCTCTTTATCTTATTATCTTAGCCTGGTTTGATTTTATATTTGTAAGCTAGGAATAAGTATGCACTTGCTTAGAAGTAATTTGGTATAGTAGAAAGAATTTTAATTCAGAAGACCTTCAGACTACCCCTAGCTTGCTATATATTAGCCGTGTGACCTGAGGGAAGTTGTTGAACTCTTAGGTTTTCTCATTTGTATAATAAACATACTAGTTTACTCTTACTTAATAGAATTCTGAGACAAGCCCTCTATAAATCTCAAAATGTTATAGAAATGTTAACATTTAAAATAAATAATAATTTATGATGCAGTGGGGTTTGCCATGGCCTCAGCTGTGTATACCCATCTAACCTATTCATATTTTTAATGAGACATGAAATTTTGCTAGTAGAATTTCACAATTTGATAGAAAAGATCTTGCCCCCTTAAAATACTCTATGTGACCATGAATTTCCATACCAGGAGTTCCCTGAATGGGTAAAATTACATAGTCCCCCCCCAAAGAAATATAATGCATTTGTTAATGCATATAACCTTTCTTAACATATTTAAAATGACTTGACCTTATTGCTAAAAACATTAGCATTCAACTTTTGTGCTTTTACTAAATTCAAAAATGCAAAGTCTTCTATTTATTTTGCTTTTATTTTGGTATTTTGTTGATGATTTAGCAGAAAATAAAGTTTTCCTCCCCAGTTCCTATTGTCCAGCCCCTTCCTACCACCATTCCATTTATAGATGGCATCACTACCACATACGCCTAAATCATGAGAAAAAGCACTATTAAGTCAGAGGACTTCAAATCCATCTCTTCTTCTTCTTCTTTTTTTTTTGCGGGGCAATGAGGGTTAAGTGACTTGCCCAGGGCCATTCAGCTAGTTAAGTGTCAAGTGTCTGAGGCCGGATTTGAACTCAGGTACTCCTGAATCCAGGGCCAAGTGCTTTGTCCACTACGCCACCTAGCTGCCCCCAAAATCCATCTCTTAAGATAATGATACCTGTATTATTCAACCTCCTTGGACCTCAGCTTATTCACCTGTAAAAGATTGCCCCTTCTAACTTGAGATCTGTGATTCTGTGACCTTCTAGAACCCTAATTTTAGGTGGTCTCAATGATCTTGACTAAAACATAATGTCACAGGCTTCTTTTTAACTCCTAACCTGCCCAAATCACTAACTACTAAAGAGGAAGGAGTAAGACTAAAAGTAGGCAGACAGGTGGCCACATTTTCCTGCATTCCCAAGTATGATTGCATAATCGG
This sequence comes from Dromiciops gliroides, assembly GCF_019393635.1. Lineage (NCBI taxonomy): Eukaryota > Metazoa > Chordata > Mammalia > Microbiotheria > Microbiotheriidae > Dromiciops > Dromiciops gliroides. The sequence continues at coordinate 152,479,357 of NC_057862.1, forward strand.
CCCTAGTTGTATCATTAGGTATTTATTGCATATTCTTACTTTTATGATATAAAGAGGATGGTCTTTTTAGTAACTGAATAATCTTCCATTTAGAGTGTATAAACTGCTCAGGCATTCTGATTTACCACCCTCAGCCCCCTACCTCAAGTATCAGGGTTCTGAGAACTGCATCAATTGAGTAGAATGCTGAGAAATTCTGGTTGCTGAGGCAGTGATTTGTAATAGTAGTGGTTGGTGTTATTCTTTAGTTGTAAATATTCATTTTGTTGTAGTCCTAATAAATGGAGTTTTTAAACAAGACATTCAAATGCATTGCGTTTCAGTGTCTAAAATGTACTTGAATGTTTAATTTCCTCTTTTATCAGTTTATGTTGTGAACTGACTGCTGTATGTTTTCTTGTAGGTTTTGTTTCAAACTTTTAGTACTACCTATTCCCCTTTATTTTTTTTATTAAAAGATTTTTTTCAGTTAACAAAAATACACTTTTTCTCTCTCCTACCTCACCTTCTCCCCACTAATGAAGAAAAACAAAACCCATGTAACAAAGGCAGAACAAATTCCCTCATTGGCCATGTCCAAAAAATTGTCTCAATCTGCACTTCTTTGTCAGGAGATGTATCCTCTTTTATTTAAAAGACAAAAACAAAACACTGACTTTTTTATAGAAGGGTATAGAGGGAGCCATCCTTGGAAATAGGAGTTAGCTACCCATATTTCACCTGTGACTAAATACAATGGCTAAATTAAATCCAGATATAACCCTTTCTTTATACTAATAGAGAGGCAGCTAGATGGCGCAGTGGATAAAGCACCGGCCCTGGACTCAGGAGTACCTGAGTTCAAATCCGGCCTCAGACACTTACCACTTACTAGCTGTGTGACCCTGGGCTAGTCACTTAACCCCAATTGCCTCACCAAAAAAAATTTTTTTTTAATTTAAAAAAAAAATATATATATATATGTATATATACTACTAGGTTTCTTGTAGCCAAAATGTTGAACCTTGAAATAGGGGCTACATATTACATTTAACTCTGTAGTAAAAGTTGTTTTTACTCCATTTTAAATGTTATTTGTTTTTGTTTATCTCATACTTCATAGGCATCTAGAGCTATATTTTAGTATTGTCAGGTTTATACACTGAGCTAACTAGTTTTCGACCATCATGCAGGTTTAATTTTATATGATTTGGCATTGTGTGTTTCCACTAAAATGAGTGATAAACATGCTATATTTAATTCCTTTTACTAGGCAAACAGAACAAAAAATGTCAACTCTGGAGTTCACTCTAATCACTGAATTGTATGGTTGTATGGAATTCAAAACAGAATTGAATGGCAAAAAAATGCTCTCAATATAAATTATATATTGTACTTGTTAACTGCAAATGAATTAGACCAATGCCAATTTAAATGCATTTCTAACCCTTTATTTGCTCTTTGGAACATGTCTTGTATGGTTGTTTCATTAAAGAATAAATTACCTAGTTTAATAATCCTTTATTTCTAATCTGAAGGTCGTTTCTTTCAAAATTGTTTACTGGGGCTTTTGGCAAACATGTCTTTTTTCTAAAAACCTAAGTAATATTTTATAATTTGGATTTCAAGACTTGATTTCCAGCTAGTTCTAACTTGTAGATGATTTCATCTTCTATCAAATTATTTGATAAGGGCAGATTTATAGGTTTTTGGTTATACTTTTAAAGTTATACTCTCTTTGCCTTGATCATTTGTGGCAGAAATACCAAAGTGAAAGATATGCTTGAATATGCCTGTTACCTTCTTATATCCCAATCCTGTGCCTCTGTCTAGAAGGTGTCTGTATTGTACTACAGGATTGCCGTCATTGCATTTTTTCATCCACTTACCACCATCACCACCTGAGAGAGAACTATTAAGGGTTCCAGTGGTGGGTTTTGGAGTATTAACAAGGGAAGAATTTGTAGGAGAGGAAGAAGTAGTTAGTTAGCTTCAAGCCAAGCCCACAGTGTGTGATGATATTCACAAAGTTTTTTATCACAGTTTGTGATTCCATATCTTTGGCTTTAGTTTTTACTTTTAAGTTTGGTCACTGAGGGCTGGAGCTGGAGTATGGGAAAGCCACTGAAGTTTAACAATCCTATATATTTTTTTTCTAAATTTTCACTTGGGTGAATTCTCAGCACTTTTATAGTCTATACCAGTGGTTCTCAAAGTACGTTCTATGGGAATTTCTCTAGGTGTTCCATGAAATTTTGAATGTTATATTACTGAAGATAAAATAAAATTTATAAGTAATTTTATTTAATATAAATTTTACTTGTCCAACATACATAGTATGATAAGTACAGTATTCACAAAATAAACAAAACTTGCCTATTACAGGTACACAATATCCTCAAAATACGCCAGACCTTGAAATCGCAAAGAACTCAACAAAAACAGCTGCTCTTACTGAAGGGAAACTGCGCATTTGTGAGTCTCTCGACTCTCCCATAGTGTTGCCAACTTAAACATTCAGTGTGCTTCTTATTGAAAGAATACTGTGCCATGATCACCACCCCCCCGCCAAAAAAATTAAAGTTTGAGAATCATTGGCCTTATACCATGTAATCTAGCACTTGGTTATATATTTTTCTCTATCTTTTATGTTTGTTTTCTCTCCTTATTTTCTAAGCTCTGCGAGGACATGTGATTATCTCTTTTGTAATCTTCATGCACCCTAGCGATGTGGTAGACATTAATGTCTGCTTAAATAGTTGATGACTTGATCGTAGCAGGTCAGTATAGGAGAGATTGTGATGTTCTGTATTAATATTTGGTTTAAAATCTCTAGTTCTGGGAAGAAGCAATATCTTTTAAAATATTAATTATGGATTTTAAACATTTAAGTACTTGAATTTTATTTTGTTTGACATAAATTGTAAATAAACAACTGTTTCTTAAACAAACTGCAAACAGTAGGATTAATAAGGAAACAGAAGTTAATGTTGCAAATGGAATTATTCCAGTACTAATATTCTTTGCATTTTGTTTGTCTTCAAGCAAATGGTTATGAGCCTTAGAGTTTCTGAACTGCAAGTACTTTTGGGCTACGCCGGAAGGAACAAGCACGGGCGTAAACACGAACTTCTCACAAAAGCACTGCATTTGTTAAAGGCTGGCTGCAGTCCTGCTGTACAAATGAAAATTAAAGAACTCTATAGGCGGAGATTTCCCCAGAAAATTATGACACCTGCAGACTTATCTATCCCCAATGTACACTCAAGTCCCATGCCAGCAACTTTGTCTCCGTCTACCATTCCACAACTTACTTATGATGGTCACCCTGCAACATCACCATTACTTCCTGTTTCTCTTCTGGGACCTAAACATGAACTGGAACTACCCCATCTTACATCCGCTCTTCACCCTGTCCATCCGGATATAAAACTTCAGAAATTACCATTTTATGATTTGCTGGATGAACTGATAAAGCCCACCAGTCTAGGTAAGGTTTCGTTGATCTTTAATAATGATTTGGATTATTTTGATATGGGGGGGTATTTTAGACTGCTTCCTTCTGCGATTATGATTAATTTATCCGTGAATATTTATTTGGTTAAGTTTTAATACCTAGCACAAATATCAGAACTTCTCTTTTAGCTTTGTGTAAAAATAAATGAGTAAAAAAATTCTTGGGGATTTTTATTCTTTAGGGGAGCAGTTTGACTTAAGATGTGATCAAATGCTTCTTAATCTGCTTCTGGTTGATAGTTGAAAATGGTAGTTGATGACAAAAGAAAACACCAAAAAGATTAAATCAGGAAGAAAACCAAGCTAAAGCTTTATATCTAAAATCATTTATTAAAATATTTACATACGTAAGCTTTACTGATTTAAAAGTTTATATAAATAGTGTTGTTTAAAATCAGTTTCTGGTATTAGTTTCTGGATTAATTTTTTTCCTTTTAAGATTTGATGACATCTATAACAGATGGTAAACTATTTTGATTATTCAGATAAATAGTTTCAGTTATATAATAGAAGTTTTTATATTTACATATATGATCTAAACAAACTTGTGATCATGGCCATCATATCATAGTTTATGGAATCGGAATTTGGAATTTTGATTTTTATATTACTATTATATATTAAATATAGCTTACTTTATTTGATTGCCTTACCTAAGTAGATTACCAAGATACTTTTATATCATTAAACAGTGTTATTCTATAGTACTGGTATTTGGATTTAGGAAATATTAAAGTGCTATCTTCTACCTGGGTAGAGTTTTATTTTAAATTATTATAACTCATTTGAATAAAGGAATATTTCAGGAATATTTTTAACATAATTTCTGCCCTCTTTGCTACTCATTCTTAAAATTGCTAAAGTACCAGGGTTTTTCGTTTGTCTGTTTTTTAATTATAATTGTGCTTATTTTTTCCTTTAACTCCCAACCTTCTAATGATTTGCTGGTCTTTGTATAAAACTAGATTCTGATTCATTGTTGTCATAAATACCAATTGACAATGTAATCAGTTCATCCTTGACCCTAATATTTGATTTGTGTACAGTGGGAATATAATCTAATTACACGTTATGGTTTTTTAAACAGATATTTTAAAACTAATTGTTAAAAGAAATAGATCCTATTTGCTTAAAAGTTACTATAAGAGGGGTAGCTAGGTGGCACAGTGGATAGAGCACCGACCCTGGAGTCAGGAGTACCTGAGCTCAAATCCTCAGACACTTAACACTTACTAGCTGTGTGACCCTTGGCAAGTCACTTAACCCCAATTGCCTCACTTAAAAAAAAAAAAGTTACTATAAGTACAAATTTTCAAAGTCTGAAAGGGGATTGAAAGGAGTATCATAGGATTGCAGTTGCATATAGATTATCCTTTAGTATCTAAATGGTTTAAAAGATTTCTAAGAAAGTCATAGATCTAGAGATAAAAGGAACTTCATAGGCAATCTGTTCCAGTCCCCTAATTTTATAGGTAAGGAAACTGAAACACATGCAGGTTAAGTGATCTTGTTCAAAGTTATACAAATAGTGAGAGTTAGAGTTGATATTCAAACTCAGGTCCTATATCTCCAAGTTTAATTGTTCTTTCCATTATACCACACTGCCTCTCTAAAATTCATAGGATCATAGATCTAGACCTGGAAGGGACTTTCAACTGTCTAGTCCAGCCTTCTAATTTTACAAATGAGGAATTTGAGGCTAAGAAACATTTAAGTGACTTCCCTAAGGTCATACAGGTAGTAAGTAGTAGAGCTGGGACTCAAACCCAAGTCCTCTGACTCCACATCCAGTGATCTTTCCATTGTATTATATGCTTTATCCTTCTAACCATTTTTACTAAAATATTATAACTATATTAAGATACTTGAATTATTTTGTGACTTGTGGTTGTATTGAAAACATTCTGCATTCATTTTCTTGCGTTAGCCAGTGTCGCTTGACTTATTTATTCATAATTCACATCTTGTGTTATGTTGCTTAAAGAATACAAGTTACTTTTATTGGTTTTAATTTTTAAAATAAAATGTATAAAGTACATTTTCAAAATATAATATTAAGAAATCTAAAGCAAACATCTCATGAGTTATTTTTGATGATTTCTAAAAATGTTTTAAATTTCTGTTCCTGTTAGAATTTTCTGTTTTATATCCTTGTATATACTCTGGTTAGTTGGTAGTATGCTTATTAACTTTTTTTCATCTTGTTTACTAGGAGATATGAAAAAATGTGTATGAGAAGATGTCCACATACTATAGAGGCTTAATGGATGCTTGTTGAATTGACTTGAATTGCCGTGTATTGTTATGTTAGACATTGGAGATACAGAAATGAACAAAACAACCTGCTCTCTGTTCTCAAAGAACTTTGCAGTAAGATCAGGGATAAGGCAGTTAGTTGTACAGATCCATCATTGACCATTAAGTGCTTACTGTGTGCCAGGCATTGTGCTAAGTAAGCACTGGGGATACAAAAGAAAGGCAAAAGGTGTCTCTATAGGAACTTGCAAACTAATGAGGAAAACAACATGCAAATAAATGAGCACATACATGAATAGGAAGGCATAATAAGCTTGATTGTGATAAGTACATCTATAAAGGAGAAGTCAAGTAGTGATGAATGAGAAATTGGAAAGGGGGAAGCTATGTCTAAGACAATCAAGGAAGGGTTCTTGGAGGAAGTAGCTCCTGAAGTTATCTTGAAGGAAAAAAAGAATTCCAGTGGGAAGTAGCTCCTGAAGTTATCTTGAAGGAAAAAAAGAATTCCAGTGGGATAGCCTTCTGAAATACAGGCAGATAAAAGAGAGGGAATAAAAGATTTAGAAATGACCAGTGGTCAAATTTGGCCAGAACATAGTGTTTGCAAAGGGTAATATAAGAAAGGTTGGTACCATGGGGTCTTCAATGCCTGGAAAAATTCTGATTTTAGATTTAAAAAAAAAAAAGATTTAATGTATTATTAAGTGGTTGGGTTTTTTTTTAAGTCTCCACTAGGATCTTGTTTTCTGTAGAATCTACAAGAAGTCTTTCCTGATACCTCTTAATTTTAGGGCTTCCCTTCTGTTGATTATTTCCAATTTCTCCTATACTTAACTTGTTTGCACATAGTTGTTTGCATGTTGTCTCACCATTTATGACCTCCTTGACTATTGTTTCCCTTCCATTATATCTCCAGCCACAATGCCTCTGATATAGTAGCCATTGAATAAATTTGTTGATTGTTGACTGTTAAAAAAAATAAGGAAAAAAAGGGGGGGCAGCTAGGTGGTGCAGTGGATAAAGCACCGGCCCTGGAGTCAGAAGGACCTGAATTCAAATCTGGGCTCAGACACTTGACACTTACTAGCTGTGTGACCCTGGGCAAGTCATTTAACCCCAATTGCCTCACCAAAAAACAAAACAATAAAAAAAAAAATAAAAAAGATTTAATGGAAAACTCAATTAGAAAAATGTTTAAGGAAAACAGTTTGTCTTGCCCGTATGTACATATGTACGTATGTACACACATGCATACATATATACATACTATATCTCCTTGCTTGCTCAAGTGACCTTATTCCATCCCATCTCCTCCAACAAATTGCCCCATTTGCCATCTCTATTCTTTCACTTATTTTTAATCTCTACCTCTTTACTGGCTCATTTCCTACTGCCTACAAACATGCCATGTCTCCCCTATTCTGAAAAAACCGTCACTTTATGTTCCCATACCCACTATCATCCTGTATCTCTTCTGTGTTTTGTAGCTAAACTCCTTGAAAAGGCCATCTATAAAAGGTGCCTCTACTTTTTCTCCTCTCACTTTCCCCTCAACCCCTTATAGTCCTACTTGCAACCTTATCATTCCACTAGAACTCCTCTCTCTTTGTTGTCAAATCCAATGGTCTTTTCTGGATCCTTATTCTCCTTGACTTTGAGCACATTCTCCTTGATATTTTCTTCTCTCTAGGTTTTTTGGACACCACTCTCCTGGTTTTCCAAACCCTACCTATCTGACTGCTCCTTCTCTGTCTCTTTTGCAGGATCCTCCTCCCTCTCTCTAACTGTAGGTATTTTGTCCTGGGCCCCCTTCTCTTCTGTTCTACTTCACTTGGTGATCTCATCAGCTTCCATGGATTTAATTATCATTTTAATGTAGATGACTCTCAGTTCTACCCTTCCCTCCCTAGTCTTTCTGCTGATCTCTAATCTCATATCTCCATCTGCCTGTCAGACATCTGAAATTGGACGTCTAGTAGATATCTTAAGCTCAACATATCCAAAACTGAACTCATTATTCTCTCCCCTAAACCTTCCCATCTCCTACCTCCCCTGTTACAGGAGAGGGCAACACCATCCTCCCAGGATCTCAGTTTTTGACATGGGCTCATTTTGGATTCCTCACTATCTTTCAGCCCCCCACATCCAATCTGTTGCCAAGGCCTATTGATTTCACCTTTGCCACATCTCTTGAAAATACTCCCTTCTCTCCTCTGACATTGCCATCACTTTGGTGTAGGCCCTTATCACACCTAGATTACTGCACGAGCCTGTTGGTGTGTCTGCCTGCTTCAAGCCTCTCTCTACTCCATTCCGTCCTCCTCTCAGGCACTAAAGTGATTTTCCTAAAGCAGTCTGTCTCTTTTTCCCCTCCTCCCTCAATCCAGTAACAGTGGCCTTCTGTCCACGAACAAGATACTCCATCTCTTAGCTTTGGGTATCCTCTTTGGCTGCTGCCCCATGCCTAGAATTGTTTCTTCTCACCTCTGACTACTGACCTCCCTGGCTTTCTTTGAGTCCCTAACTAAAATTCCATCTTTATGGGGAAACTTTTCCCAACCCCTCTTAATTTTAGTGCCTTCCCTGTTTTGATTATTTCCTGTTTATCCTGCATATAGCTTGATTTGTTTATATTTGTTTGCATATTGTTTCCCCCATTAGATTGTAAGCTGCTGCTGCTGCTGCTCTTCCTCCTCCTCCTCCTCCTCCTCCACAGTTGGGGTTAACTAACTTGCCCAGGGTCACACAGCTAGTAAGTGTCAAATGTCTGAGGTAGGATTTGAACTCAAGTCCCCCCCCCCGAATCCAGGGCCGATGCTCTATCCACTGTGCCACCTAGCTGCCCCAAGCTTCTTGAGGACAAGGGATTGTTTGCCTCTTTTCGTACCCCCAATGCTTAGCACAGTGCCTGGCATAGTAGGTACTTAATAAATGTTTATTGATTGATTAATGGTAGCCTGGCACAATAGTACTGGATATTTAGATCTGGGAGTGTTCTGCATGGTGATGATTTTTGGACCCATGGGAGCTAATGAGGTCAGAGGGCATAAAGAGAATGTAGAGAGAAGGGGGCTCAAGACAAGACTGTAGAGGACATTCACAGTTAAGGGTTGTGACATTGATGATGACTCAAAAGGAGACTGAGAAGGAATGATCAGGTAGGTTGGAGGAAAGCTAAGAGACAACAGGAAGAAGGGCAGGGAGCAAGCATTTATTTAACATCTTCTGTGTACCAGGCACTGAGCTAAGGATTTACAGTATTATCTCATTTGTCAAATCTTAGCACTGTCATAAAAACTCAGAAAGAAGAAAATATACAGCACTGGAGGGTTGTCATTAGTGTCAGAGCCTGCTGAAAAATCTAGAAGGATCAAAAGATCATTAGATTTTGCATTCAGAAATCAGGGGTAATTTTAGCTAGAGCAACAGCAGTTGACTGAGGTTGGAAGCCAGACTGCAGAGGGTTTAGAATAGAGGAAAAGGGGCAGCTAGGTGGCGCAGTGGATAAAGCATCGGCCCTGGATTCAGGAGTACCTGAGTTCAAATCTGGCTTCAGACACTTGACACTTACTAGTTGTATGACCCTGGGCAAGTCACTTAACCCCCATTGCCCCGCAAAAAGAAAAAAAAAGAATAGAGGAAGAGGAGAAGGGAGGCATTGCCTCCACAACTGTTGAGGAGTTTGACTGAGAAAGGAAGATATTTTTATTACAGCATACCAAATTTCTTAGAAGCATAGATTGAGAGTTGAAAAGTTTAGCTGCCATTCACTTAAAGTCAATAATAATATATTAAACAGGGGACAGCTAGGTGGCGTAGTGGATTCACTGGCCCTGGATTCAGGAGGACCTGAGTTCAAATTTGGCCTCACTCTGACACTTACTAGCTGTGTGACCCTGGGCAAGTCACTTAACCCTCATTGCCTTGCCCCCCCCCCAATAAAATAAAAATAAAGCACCTATTATGTTATAGACTCTGTTAATTACTGCTTTCGAGGAGCTCATAGTCTATTGATTGAGACAGCATATATATATATATATATACACACACAGGATAAATTGGCAGTAATATCAAAGGGGACTAGAACAGCTTCTTGAAGAAGATAGAATTTTTAGCTGAGAGTTTAAAGGAAACTAGGAAAGCCAAGTGGTAGAGACTAGGAGGGAGAACATTGCAGGCATAGGGAACCATCAGTGAAAATCCACAATCAGGAAGTGTAGTGAATGTCTTGTACAAGGAACAGCAAGGTCAATGTCAGTGGATAATAGAGAAATAAGGTATAAGAAGACTGGAGTAATAGGAAGGAGCTAGGTTATGAAGAGCTTTAAAAACTGAACAAGATTTTAAAATATTTTTTCCTGGAGGTGATAGGGAACCTCTGGTATTTGTTTATTGAATTGGGAGGTGGCATGGTCAGACCTGTGCTTTAAGAAGATAAATTTAAAGGTGAGACTCGAGGCAGGGAGGCCATCCATCTGGGTCTTGCAGAAGTCCAGGCATGAGATGATTAGGGGCCAGCTAGGATGGTGGCAGTGTCAGAGGAGAGAAGAGAGATCGTGGAGGTAGAAGAGATAGGACTTGGCAACAGATTGGATATAGTGTAGTTGAGAGAACAGGAAGGGAGGGGAGGGGAGGAGGAGTTGAGGATTGATGACGACTGGGTTGTGAGTCTCAGTTACTGGGAAAATGATGGTACCCTTTCCTCTCCAATAATGGAGAATCTAGGAAGAGGGCTTCCATCTACTACATCATTTGTTTCCCTCTCCTAAAGATCTCTTCCTCACATTCTCTGCATAACTACCACAATCATTGGTCATGAAGATATGACCATGTTACTCCCTTACTGAATAAACTTCAGCCTCCAGAATGGAATATGAATTCCTCTGTTGAGCTTTAAAAACCCTTCACAATATGACTGCACCCTATTTTTCCAAACTTATTTTACATTACTTTCCTTCCTACATACTCTGTGATCTAGCCAGTTGGTTGTAAAGGGCTAAAATTCTAGTTATATTGTCTAAAAATCTGATGAGTGGTCGCTAATAAATTAGAAGCTTTAGCAAGAGTTTAGACTTTTAAGCATTTATTAAGGAGCATAAGAATTTGGTGAGGAGAGAGAAAGAGGCCTAGATGCCTACATCTATCTATCTCAGGGAGCCAGCATTTTTGCTCCATTCCCCATGAGGTCCTGGCGAAAAAGAGAGAGCCTCGCCCCTTCTTCGTCCCACAAGCCTCCTGTCTAAACCGGAAATATCAAACGTCACTTCCTGACACCAAGGAACTGATCTTCCAAGCCACATAGCTTGCCCTCAGACACCTTCTCCTCATGGTGGAGCTTTCTTACAGGGGTGTCCAGCAGGGGTGTCGCTCGAATTGGCACATGGTCTTCTCTCTCTTCTTCACACGTGCCACTCTTCCCTCTATTTATTATTATGCCTTTGTATTGGCCATCCTTCGATTTCTGGAATGTACTCCTTCCTCACCTCTGGCTCATAGAGTTTCTTCTTTTAAGATGAAGCTCAAACATTACCTTTTATGTGAAGCCTTTCCTGATGTCCCTCCAGCTTCTAGTGCCTACTCCCAAATTACTTTGTGTTTATTTACATTTTATTCCCTTTATATTTATTATGTATGTGCTTATATACATTTGTCATCTCCTTTAAAATGTAAAACCTTCCAAGTTGGGATTATTTCTTTGTATTTGCATCCGTCTCCAGGACCCAGAATAATGCTTGGCACAGAGTAGGTGGTTAATAATAAATGTTAGTTTATTGAATGATCACTATTGTGATTCTGTTTATTCCATAACTGGTTCATACAGGCCACTCCATGCTTCTGAATCCTACTCTATTATATACATATACTATTTGCTAACTGCTTAATGATTTTTTTTTCTTGCATAGTTCCAAATTATTTTCCAAAACTGCTAGAACAACTCACAGTTTCACCAACAGTGTATTGGTCTGCCTGTCTTCCAACAAACATTCAACATTGACTGTTTCCATAATTTTTCAACTTTGCTAATTTGCTGAGTATGAGAAAGAACCTCAGAGGTTTTTAAATTTTCATTTCTGTTATTTTTAGTAATTTGGATCCTTTTTAATTTTCTTTTGGAACTCTTTTTGAGTAGTCTCGCTTATTTTTATGTACTCTTCTGTTTGTTTTTCAGGGCAATGAGGGTTAAGTGACTTGCCCAGGGTCACACAGCTAGTAAGTGTCAAGTGTATGAGGCCAGATTTGAACTCAGATCCTCCTGAATCCAGGGCCAGTGCTTTGTCCACTGCACCACCTAACTGCCCCCATTTTTATGTACTCTTACTGATTCTTAGTGATCTCCATTTTCCTATTTAAATACAAGCCATTCTTTTAATCACAGTATCTTTTGATTTTTCCATGAATTAATTCAGTCTCAGGAGTTCAAATATTCTACGCTCTGCTCTTTTAAACAAAAACAAAGCAAAATCAGACACTCTTTATTTATGGTCTTGTGATACTTTAACCATTTGCCATGATTTTTCAAAGATTACCAGCAGCAACTCAGTAATCACAGCTGCTAGTTCATTGAGTATCCTGCTCCACACCGAACTGTTATATATGTATGTTTACATGTGTTTAGGTGGGCATATATATGTTTGTATATGTTTGCATACACATAGATATATGAAGTGGAGTGGCATATTAGCATATGTTTATATAATGTCCGACATCTATACATAACAGGCATATTTATACTTGCAGAAATACACAGATCTGTGTTAATAATATGCCACTCTCCTTCCCCCTTAAGAAATCTATTCCTTTTGAATAGTCTAACCACTAAGTGTCAGTTATGCCTAGAAGAAAATTAAAGTTCACAGATTTGGATATTAATTATAACATCACACATTTCATGGCATTTTACAGTTAGTTAATAAACATTTATTAAGCTTTTGCTGTGTGCCTAGCATTATGTTAGGTATTGAAAGTACAAAGACAAAAATGAGTCCTTGTCTTCAAGGAGCTTATCCTATTGGCTTAAACAATATGCACATATATAAGTATATGCAAAATAATGACACGGTAATGAAGAGGAAGATAAGCTAGTTGGGATCAGGAAAGGCCTAATATTGGAGAGCAGCAGAGCTGAGTTTGAAGGAAACTAGTAATTCTAAGAAGTGGAGGTGAGGAAGCCATGTATTCTATGAATCAGGGACAAACTATCCAAAGGCACATATAGGAACTGGAATATCATTTGTGAGGAGAAGGATTAGTTTAGCCAAGAGTACATGAAGGGGAGAATGCTGTGTGATTAGGCTGGTACAGTAAGTTGAAGCTGAGATGTAAAAGGCTTTAAACACCAGAAGAATTTCTCTTTGGCTCTAAAATTAATAGGAAGCCTCTGGAGTTTGTTGAGCACAGCACTAACATAATCAGACCTGTACTTGAGGAATATTGCTTTGGCACCTATGTGGTGGTTGGATGGGAGAGGGCACAGTTTCGAGTCAAAGGAGACCAATTAGGAGCCTATTGCAATAAGCCAGGCAAGAGGTAAGGAGGGTCTGAATTAGAATAATAGCTTTGTGAGTAATAGAGAAAGAAACTGATATGAGAGATGTTGTAACGGTAAAATCAATAAGATTTGCCAACTGAATGGATATGAGGGGTGAAGTGAGGGAGAGTAAGGATAATTTTATTTGTCAAACAATGTCACTGGAACTAACCATCACTATTGGTGGTGGCTTAGAGATAGGAAAGTCTGGAAGAAAGGTTTTCTGAGAAAGAGAATGAGTTCTGCTTTAGACATATTTGAAAAATGTACGGCATTCATTTCTTTTTTTTCTTTTTCTTTTTTTGGCAAGGCAATGAGGATTAAGTGACTTGCCCAGGGTCACACAGCTAGGAAGTGTCAAGTGTCTGAGATCGGATTTGAACTCAGGTCCTCCTGAATCTAGGGCCAGTGCTTTATCCACTGTGCCACCTAGCTGCCCCAGCATTCATTTCTTGGAGTAATTTGCACTTATCTATTAAAATACAGATTGCCACTGATAGATTATATTCATTTATTTATATATTTTTGAATCATATCTTGATGAGAATTTCCTTCATTGTCTTTTTTAAATTTGAAAAATGTAGAGATGAATGCAGTTCTAAAATAAAACTCTGAACTTTAATTTGAGCTAATAACTTGATACCTACTCACATTGCTTATTGGGTGGGAATCCAAATTTTATCCCAAAGCCCATTAGAACCTTACTGCTATATGTGAGATTGAATCCACTCTAATGTCTAGATTTGCTTTTATAAGGCAATTAATTACATGAATTTAAAAGCACAGGGAAACCTTTAATTAACAGTTCTGGCTGCTATCAGCATTCATTTGCTCATAAGGACTTTGGAACTAATTTTTAAAGAAAAAATGGAAATGTTTTCACAGCATTTTATTAGTTTGTACTGATTTGAGTGATTAGAGATATTTAAGTACCTACTATGTGCAGCATACTGTTCTGAAGATACTTAACAAAACTAGTCCCTGCCTTTAAGTTATGATTTGCAAGAGATAAAAACCTAGACAGATACTAATAGATCAGGTAGAATGGAGGTGGGGGAGTGAACACTAATGGGCTATGGGGAGACTTTTTAAAATGTTTTATTTTTTTCTTTCTCAATCTTTATTTTATATTTTAACATTTATTTTTTAATTTTTGAGTTCCATATTATCTCTTTTCCTCCAAACCCTCCCACACCCATTGAGAAAGCAAGGAATATGAAATCTATCATATATGTGAAGTGTCATATAAAACATATTTCCATATTAATCATGTTGCCTTCATCCCTAAAAAAAGGCAAGAAAAAAAATTTTTAATGGGAGAGAGTGCTTTAATCTACACTTGGCATTCATCAGTTCTTGTTTGGTTTTTTTGTTTTTGGCAGGGCAGTGAGGTTTAAGTGACTTGCCCAAGGTCACACAGTTAGTAAGTGTCAAGTGTCTGAGGCTGGATTTGAACTGGGGTCCCCTGATACCAGGTCCAGTGCTTTATCCACTGCACCACCTAGCTGCCCCAGTTCATCAGTTCTTACTCTGGAGTTGTATAGCATTTTTCATTATGAATCCTTTGACGTCATTGTGGATCATTCTGTTGATCAGAGTAACTAAGTCATTCACCATTGATCATTGTTACAATATTGTTGTTACTGTGTACAATGTTCTTGTTCTGCCCACTTCACTTTGCATCAGTTCATATAAATCTTCATAGATATTTTTCAGAAACAGTACAGATAAGGGGAGTCTTAATAGATGAGGTAGCACCTAAGCTGGCCTATAGAGGAAAGACAGTTATTCTTAGAGGTAGAAATGAAGAAGGGAATGTATTCTAGGTGTAGGGGAAGATTCGTACAAGTGTACAAAAGAAATGGAATATTCAGGTAATGACTAATAATCTGTATTTTTTTATAATGTATAGTTTGTGAAGTGGAATATTATGAAATAATAAGAATGCTGGGGGGTTTTGGTTACAAGGGATGGATTCTTAGGCAGGATTGGGAGTAGGATGGAAAAGGAATATATTTGGAAAGGAAGGCGATATAAAAGGAAAAATAGCAATCTTTTTTTTAAAGCAGTACTTTGGTCCAAATGTTTTACTTCATAAGTCATCTTTATGTGTTACTCAGCTGTGTGATTTATGTAACATATATTCCAAGAGTCATGATAAAAACTTAGTGGCATTACTATTATGAACAAAGGTAATAAAATACTTTATTTTGCCTCCATGATTATCTTTTTCGATTCACAATGAATAGGCTATTAGTAATTTAGACTTAGACATGCTCTCTTTTATCTTTTCTTATGTGATAGCATGGTGGTAGACACAGAAATTCAAACAGGACCTCTTATATAGCCACCAACCAAAAAAGAATATTTTCGTGTGTTTGTGTGTATGTAGACATAGATGTATATGTAGATATGAATACATACATACATACATATACACACACACATATCAACCAAAATAACTAATGGTTCTTCTAGAAGCAAGTAGTTTGATTTAGACCTAGGATAGCCCAATAACTAAATTAGTACAAAATATATCAGATTACCTGATGTCTAGGGGAGGGGAGGGAGGGAGAAAAATCTGAAATTGGAAAGCTTGTATAGACAAATGTTGAGAACTATCTTTACATGTAACTGGAAAAAAATAAAATACTTTTATCAGAAAGAAAAAAAAAGAAAGTGAAAGGTTCTTAAAGAGAGTAGTAAAAGGGAGCTTTCATGTGAAATTATATGATTGTTAAAGGCTACTCTCTGTGAAATGCTCTTTTCCATCTGGCATATGGAGAAATGGCCCAGTGTCAGTCCTTCAGGTCCTAAGATACTTGAAGCAAATGGTAGATCTGAGTTCATCTTTTGGAGTCATTTCAGCTTAGAAATATAAGTTAATAGTAATGGGCATAAAGCAGAGCAGTTTGAATTTAAGTAACATTTCATATTCTTTAATTAGGCTTTCTTCTAGTTGGCTTTGCAAGGTCTGTTACACATCATTCTTTGCTTTTCCATACCTCTAAAATTAATTGAAAATTTAATGATGATGAATGCAGCAGTGCTATTTAAAATAATTAGTCTCTTGATATCAAAGTAATTTTAAATGATTATGTCAGTGACAACCGTTTATGACCAAAACAAACACTGTCCCTATTTCCCCCATCCATCCCCCTGAAAGCACTATGGATTGCCTTAACTGTGTACTCTGTTCCCATAGCCCTACAGAAAAATCTCCTTTAAGTGCCAGCTATGTTACAGGACAATAATATTCCATTACTTCTATGTACTATACTGGGCAATGTTTAGCCATTCTCCAGTTGATAAGCATCTACTTTGTAATTGTTTATATTTCTTTGAAAGAATTTGGGTATGGTGGGCTGGGAATTGTAAAGAATTGGGCAGTTGTTATTAACCATGTTTGAGTTTTCCTGAGGGATGCAATATGTCTGTCCATAATTCTGATATTTATCTATCTAACCACTACTAGGCTCTAGACAATCAATACCTTAAGACTCAAAGATGCAGAGAAGGTAGTAGCTTGCTTTGGGTAAAGGGAATTTCCCCATTCAAGAATTCTTTTTGTTTTGTTTTTTTTGTGGGGCAATGGGGGTTAAGTGACTTGCCCAGGGTCACACAGCTAGTAAGTGTCAAGTGTCTGAGGCCGGATTTGAACTCAGCTACTCCTGAATCCAGGGCCAGTGCTTTATCCACTGCGCCACCTAGCTGCCCCCCTCCCATTCAAGAATTCTTTATACCAGTGAAAGGACCAGTCCAGTTTCTATCCCCATATAAGACCAAAAGCCATTGCCTAATGGATGTCAAAGAATATGAAAGAGACATGCAAGTCAAAACAATTCTGGAGCCTCACCCTACAAATTCACAAGAATGACAAGATAGGAAACCAGTATTGAAGGAGTTGTCCAAAGACAGAGGTGTGAAATTGATCCAACCATTCTGGAAAACAATTTGGAATTATGCAAAGAAAGTGACTGAAATATCCATGCCCTCTCACCCAGCTATTCCCATATACCCCAAAGGGATCAGTCATATAAAGAAAGGTCCCATGCACACCAAAATCTTAATTTAAAATTTTTCTTTTTTGATGAGGCAATTGGGGTTAAGTGACTTGCTCAGGGTCACACAGCTAGTAAGTGTTAAGTGTCTGAGGTCGGATTTGAACTCAGGTCCTCCTGAATCCAGGGCCAGTGCTCTATCCACTGTGCCACCTAGCTGCCCCAAAATCTTAATTTTTAACACTTCATTGCAACAGTAGCCAAGATCTGGAAACATAATAATCACATAATATATACCAACCAGTAGGGGAACAGCAAAAACAAATTGTAGTTCAAGAATGTAATGGAACATTACTGGGCCTTATAAATAATAAATATGATAAATACAGAGAAGCATGGGAAAACTTATGAACTGAATTAAGCAAACATTTGGAACAATTGGACAGTCAAAACTGCTGACAGATTAAAAACTAGACTTTGTCCAATGGTAACTCATATAGAAGAGGTTTTAGAAGACGTTCATTCATCTTTAATATCTCACTTTGCATTATTATAAACTTACACTAACGTGTAGAAACTTGAAGCTATAAAGAAGCATTTGCCAACTTAAAGAGAAAATAATAGTCACTTGGAATGTTTTAAAGTTAGGACAATGCATGAGTTCCAAGTTATAACAGTATTTAATGAGTCAAGCCTCCTTATTGGGAGGGAGGAAGGTGGATAGACAGTGTTATGGTGACAATAATAGCTAACATATATAGTGCTTTAAGGTTTGGAGATCCCTTTACATGTTATCTCACTTGATCTTTACAATAACCCTGTGAGATACATGCTATTATTAACCTCATTTTACAAATGAGTAAGTTGAGCGTGAAAGATCAAGTGACTTGCCTCCAAGGTCATGCAGAATTTGAATTCAGGTCTTCCTGACTCTTAAGTCTTAGACTCTATCCACCATGCCATCTAGCTGACTTCCTTGTTATTGCTAGTATCATTATTTTTTTCTTTTTCAGTAGAGTTCAGATAGTATGGTCATGGGACAAGTCAATAATTGGTTTTCCTTTTGTGTTTATATTGTATGGGCTATTACATGGTCAGATAAAATAGTAGCTTTTTGTTGTTGAATAAAACTGTTAGGATATAAGCTTATCCTCTCTGCAGACTCACTGAAAGCATTCTCATTACAATTCTAGTAATTGTCTTCATCCTGTTCCTATATGAATTTTATTTTTTCTGCTAGGTCTCTATTAGAGAACTTTTTTTGTTTAGCTTGGAGATTTGAATATTTGGTATGGTGACATCTATTTAAAAAGCTCTTGTGTTTTATGGATTAGTGTCATTTCTAGGTGATCATGGGCAACAGTTCATTTTTATAATATTCTAGTTAAGTACAGTTCTTTGGTTGAGTTCTCCAGGATATTTTTAGTTCTATAACTGTATAATGGGTGTTTTCTTGTCTGTCAGTCCATGAAAGATGGTGGCGTACTTCTCTTGTACAACTTTAGACACTAGGTTGCATCTTGCTAGATTTTAAATTGGTGTGAAATTTTTACAGCCTGAAGTGAAGTATTGTAACATTTCTACTGTTTCCTTACATAATCTTCATTGATCGCTGTTCTTCTTTTTTTTTTTTTTTTTTTTAGTGAGGCAGTTGGGGTTAAGTGACTTGCCCAGGGTCACACAGCTTGTAAGTGTTAAGTGTCTGAGGCTGGATTTGAACTCAGGTACTCCTGACTCCAGGGCCGGTGCTCTATCCACTGTGCCACCTAGCTGCCCCGATCGCTGTTCTTTAAGGATAACACTTGTAATTTCTAGTGACAATTATCTGGCTCTTAATTACTGTAATGAACCCTCTTCTTTTTCTCCAAATACTCAGTGATTCAGCATTTATTCATTGCTTCTTTGTTATCTTATTTGTTAGATGAGTTCATGCATATGTTGCCCATGGAAAGTCTTTTGAACCCATTCTTTGATCTTAGGTATTTTATAGGTTCTGTCCAGAGATAAACAGCTTCTAGTTAATTTGACAGATCCTCTGGTGACTTTTATTAGTCTTTATTATTATATAGTAAAGTGATAGCTGCTTATTCCAAAAGTATTCCTGGGGCAGCTAGATGGCGCAGTGGTAAAGCATCAGCCCTGGATTCAGGAGTACCTGAGTTCAAATCTGGCCTCAGACACTTGACCCTTACTAGCTGTGTGACCCTGGGCAAGTCACTTAACCCTCATTGCCCTGCAAAAACAAAAACAAAAAGTATTCCTTTAGGGTTGTGGGGTTGTTTTTTGTTTGCTTGTTTTTTTAACCCATTTATCACATACCCTAAAAATATTTCTGCATCCTTTTCTTCCTTTTTGGTGAGGAAATCTCTCTCTCTCTCTCTCTCTCTCACACACACACACACACACACACACACACACACACCATTTTAAAAAATGTTTTGAGTTCCAAATTCTCTCCCATCCTCATTGAAAAGGCAAGCAATATGACATCAGTTATATATGTAAAGTCATATAAAACACATTTCCATGTTAGACATGATGCAAAAACAAAAAAGCAAGAAGTTTAAAGAATGTGAAAAAGTACGCTTCGGTCTGTACTCAAGAGTTCATCAGATGTTTTTGTGGAGGCCCAATAGCATTTTTCATTTTGGATCAGAGTAGCTAAAGTCTTTCAGTCATCATTACAATATTGCTGCTACTGTGTACAATGTTCTCTGGTTCTGCTCACTTCACTTCAATTCATATGTCTTCTCATATTTTTCTGAAACCATGTTGCTCATCATTTCTTATAGTGTAACAGTATTGCATTACAATCATATACCACATACTTTTTCAGCCATTCCCCAATTGATGAGCATCCCCTCAATCTCTAATTTTTGCCAACACAAAAAGAGCCACTATTTGTATAAATAGATCCTTTTCCCTTTTCTTTGATCTCTTTGGGATACAGACCTAATAGTGGTATTCCTAGGTCAAAGTTTTATAGCCTTTTGGGCATAGTTCCAAATTGTTCTCCAGAATGGTTGGACCAGTTCATACCAACAGTGCATAGTGTCCCTATTTTTCTACATCTCCTCCAGCATTTTTAATTTTTCCTTTTCTGTCGTGTTAAACAATCTAATAGGTGTGAGGTGATACCTCAGAGTTGTTTTAATATGCATTTCTCTAATCCATAGTGATTTAGAGCATTTTTTTCATGGGACTTTTATTGATAGTTTTGATTTTTTCTTCTGTAAAGAATTGATTGTTATTTGAGGGTTTTATGGCCCCATCTTTTGGCTGGAGTTTGAGGAGAACTTGGCATGCACACTGGCCTGGGGGCTCCACAGGTGGCATGGTGCTCCACCCACTAGTTGTAGCCATCGCCATGGCGCCGGCACCTCCCGTCATCACCACTCACCGATGCCTACATGGGCCTGGCAAAATTATAATGATTGGAAACCCAGTGAGGGCAGTCATGTGACTGTCAAGAGTGGCCAGCCAATTGACTGGGGGCTGTATGTGGTCAGCCTGGGATCTGCTGGGAAGAAGGGAGGTTTTTCTCGCCATTCTAGCTTGAAGCTGGAAGGCGACAGGATGCTGCTGTGTGTTCTCAGCTGATTCCTGGGCGGTGGTGGTGTTCAGGTTGTATAATTTCCCTTTCTCCATTTTATTTCCTTTTCCTTGATCCTACTGATCCTGTTTTTGGTTTTTTAAGTTCATTTTTGTTAAATAAATCCTGCTCTGTTTTGAGGGAGGCTGTCGGTCTCCTTCCTTGCCCCAATATTGTGATGAGCCGCCTGGCTAACACTCCCCAATTAAAAATTAGTCCCTACAATTTGGGGCCATAAAAACCTCAAATAACAATCAATTCTTTATACTTCTGAAAACCTTTGGTGAGGAAATGTTCATCTTAATTGCCCTAGGATGATACATTTGGTGTTTTATTATTATTATACAAGATAATGTGAGGATATTTTTCAAATCTGTTATGATCCATTTTACAATTCCAAAAGTATACAACTAATTTGTATTGCATAGGGTGTTCATTGTTTTTTAATAACTTATAACCCATTCAGCTTTTTAAAAAAATAATAGACTTTTATTTATACTTTTGGGTTCCAATTTTTATCCTTCTTTCCTCCCTTTCCCCCCCTCAGGTGGCAAACAATCAAATATGGGTTATACATGTATTATTATGTAAAACATTACCATATTTGTCATTTTGTACAAGCAAACTTGATTAAAAGGAAAAAAATGAAAGAAAGTGAAAAATAACATGCTTTAGTCTGTTCCATCAATATCAGTTCTTTCTTTGGAGGTGGATAGTATGTTTCATCGATAGTCCTTTGGAATTGTCTTGAATTATTGTATTATTGAGAATGGTCAAGTCTTTCACAGTTCTTCATCAAACAATATTGCTGTCTCTGTGTACAATGTTCTCTTGGTTCTGCTCACTTCCCAATACACCATTTCACACATCTTTCCAGGCCTTTCTGAAGTCATCCTGCTTGTCCTTTCTTATAGCACAATGATATTGCATCACCATCATATACCACAACTGGTTTAGCCATTCCCTAATTAATGGGCATGTCTTTGATTTCCAATTCTTAGCCACCACAAAAAGAGCTGCTGTAAATATTTTTGTACAACTAGGCCTTTTTTTTTTTAATTGTTGTTATTTTTTTTTT
The DNA here is from genome assembly GCF_019393635.1 of Dromiciops gliroides. Taxonomy (NCBI): domain Eukaryota; kingdom Metazoa; phylum Chordata; class Mammalia; order Microbiotheria; family Microbiotheriidae; genus Dromiciops; species Dromiciops gliroides. The sequence continues at coordinate 152,501,307 of NC_057862.1, forward strand.
TTTTTGCGGGGCAATGGGGGTTAAGTGACTTGCCCAGGGTCACACAGCTAGTAAGTGTCAAGTGTCTGAGGCCGGATTTGAACTCAGGAACTCCTGAATTCAGGGCCGGTGCTTTATCCACTGCGCCACCTAGCTGCCCCAACTAGGTCTTTTTCTCTTTTGGGGGATGTCCTGGGATGTTTTGGGGATATAAACTTAGCAGTTAACCCATTCAGTTTTGATTTCAGGATGTCAACAAATCTTAATATATTCAGTCACAGCCACTTGATGGACTTATTTTCTTTGTGTCTTGCATGGAAGAGACCAATGTATTTGTATGTAGGTAGTACTTTGATCCATTGATTCAGTATGTGCTCTATATTTAAGCTAAAAGCTTTCATTCTCTTCTTCCTAGGTGCACAGTAAGAACTCTATACCTATCAAGGCTAAAGGACATTTTGACATTATTGGAGAAAAATTCCACAAGATAAAAGATTTGTTTAATGTGGTTTTTGGTAGAGCCTTAGAGCTTGATATCATCTAGGTAGATCAAATGATAAAATGTTTTGGTTCAACTTGCTTTTTACTTTGAAAATCACACTCAGTTCTCTTTAGGAAAGATGATAATGGATTTAAAACTAGGTAGAACTAGAGCTTAAGTCGCCATACTGAAAAATACCAAATTTCTTTTTTTGTCAGTTCCTAATGTTACTGTGCTGGTGTATGTTTTAAGTGGAAAACACTTTTCTGTGTGTCCTTTAAATAGTCCACCTTTCTTGGCATACTTGGGTCTACTTAATGTAGCTATACTTAATGAATAAGTAAGGAATGTAAAACTGAATCAAAGTCTTTGTGAAAATGAAAAGTTACTTATAAATGTTGTAGTACTTTTGAATAGCTTGTCAATAATTACCACATTGATAATAAATTATTCTTTAGACCCTCTGGGACTCTTTGGTACACCCATTTTGCTACTCACTTAATATTTTTTCTTATGTTGATAGAGTTTTTTAGTAATAAAAGCTGTGGGTGCTTTATACAAAATACATAAACATATAATTGTCCTATATTTGTACTTTAGGCATCTGGTTTTTTTCCTTGGATTTTCCTCTGGATTCATTATATTTAAATAGATGACAGCCATTTATATATAAACAGTGTGTTCTTAAGAGATGTTTAATTTAAAAAAAACTAAATACAGCTATTTTGCATATGCCTATAGAATAATTTTTTAAGTTAAATTACAAATTAAAATTGTGAATCTTTTTTTTTCTTTGAAATTATGTTCAAATGGTTTACTTCTCATTTGCACACTTTTACCCAGATCTCCTAAATCAAAGGAGTGGACATAAAAATCTCCCAGACTAGGAATGATTTCAGATCACTATTGTTCGGGATAACATTGAAGAAATTTAGTAGTTATAATATTTTTGAAAAAGATTTAAAAAAAAAATTTACTTCCTATCACTTCTTTCCTCTTCTTGTCACCTTCCCTCTTCTATTTCAGATATTATCTCCAGTTGTCATTCAGTCATATAAATTTATCTTTTAGTTTCATCCTTAAAATGTATTTACCAGTGGTCTACATAAGATGCAAGTACTTTGTGTCCGTTATCATTTTTTGCTTTGTTTGTATGCCCTTAAAAATGTCTGTATCTGTGTTGATTTTAAACTGTAAACAGTTGGAGGACAGGCATCCAGCTAGTAGCAAGTATAGTCATTTTAAGAACTTATTGTTCTATTATATATATATATATATATATATATATATATTGCAAAGAGGTAATAAAAATCTTAGCTCTTTTAAAATATATAATAAACTTGTTTTACTTTTAAAGCTGTCTTGCTTATCTTGTGATTCCTTCTGGCCTTCCTTCTGTTCTCTTCTGTGCATTTCAAAAATGTGTTTCAGTGACCCTCTTTTTCTTTTTTAGCAACCTTATGCCTTCCCCCAGCTTGTTCTCTTTAGGCCCCCTCCTCTTGTTGAGAAAAAAGAAAAACAAAATTTTTGTAACATTGTTGGGTCAAAGTACAGATATAGTTTAGTGAGTTTTCTATTATTCCAAATTGTTTTCCAGAACAACTAAACCAGTCTCACAATTCTACCAACAATACATTAACACATCTGTTCCAGAAGCCTGGGTATAAGGTGAAACCTCAAAGTTGTTTGCAAGGACCATAAGAATACCAGGAAGAAATTAAGCAAGAGGTAGAAAAAAAGCACTAAATTCCATTCAAATCTTGCCTCTCTTACTTATTACCTATGTGATTCTCAGTCAGGTCACATACGTTGTCTTTAGGCTTCAATTTCCTTATCTACAAAGTGAGGGCATTGAACTAGATGACCTTTCTACCTCCTAAAATCTATGGTCCTATCAAGAACCTCTTCCCAGTACATAAATGATCAAAAAATATGAACAGGCATTTTTCAGTCAAAAAACACTGTCACTAACAATTAGAGACATATTATTAGTGATCTAAAGCATTATTTCAAAGGGTTTGTTATTGATACCTTACTCTTTTCTCTCTGAGACTCTGCTCTCAATTGTGAAGTTACTCTCTTCATTTATCTTATTTGTGTTTCTAGGTTCAGATTTCTTTCAAGTGAAGTCAGCAAGGATTCATTAAGCACCTACTATGATGACGTTTGATGCTTTCCTCTATTTACTTATATCTCCAGTGTCAGGTCTTTGCCAGAGTTAGTCTGCATCCTCCTGTGTTCTTGGATGGGTTGCTTGGGCCCTGTTTGGTCTTTATGGAAATTTCTTGGGTTCCTGCTTCTGACATTTTTTCTGGTATGTCTGCACACAGTGTAAGTTTCAGGTCCTCTCCTGAGTCAGGAATGTTGTGGTCTTCACAGCCCTCTGCAGTATCTAGGCTCTGAGTGCTTCTAATTTCTTATACTCCTGAAACATACCAGTCACAGAGATTTGAGGCTTCCATCCTATTCGCTTTAACTCCTGATCACTTTCTTGTCAGGAACTTGGGCTTCTAGCTCTACTTTTTGCAAATTTTCAATGAGCTAAAGGCATTTATTATAGTTTCTCTTTTAATTTCTTGATTATTAATTGGCTTAATGCTCTTTTTAGATCTTTGCTGGAGTATATGTGTTGGGGTGGTGCTTCCTGGTGACCATTCATATAGCCATCTAAACTGGTAGTGCCAATAATATTTAGAATCAGTGAGAGCAGGGCAGCTAGGTGGCTCAGTGGATAGAGCACCGGCCCTGGAGTCAGGAGTACCTGAGTTCAAATCTGGCCTCAGACACTTAACACTTACTAGCTGTGTGACCCTGGGCAAGTCACTTAACCCCAACTGCCTCACTTAAAAAAAAAAAAGAATGTAGAATCAGTGAGAGCCTAGCAAAATTTTAAGCACCAAAAATATGAAGGAAGTGAAATAAATTCAAATGTAATTGTCCAGTAGCCTCGGAGCTCAGAATGGGAAAAAATATATAAAAGAAAGATTTACCCAGAAATTAGCAGATTTCTTTAAATAAAATGAAAGCTCTCTATATATGGCCAAAAGAATTGAAATGAGTCATACTTTAAGACTTCCCATCTAACCCTACTCTGACTAGAGTTCTTTGAGCATTATATCTAAGAAAATTCTAGTTAAAATTTAGAGAGAACATTAGTATCTACCTTTTCTGAATAGTTTTCAATATTTCCAATGCTGCTTTTACTCTCAAGAAAGTAGAAAATCAAATTTTAGTCTTCATATGACATTTTTTACACTTTTAAATTATTTCCCCCTGCTTCCTATGCAGTATAAACTGTAAATAAAAGAAACCAATGACATCAATACTAACAGATACTGCACTGTCAGAATTCTGGGGAAATTATTCTTGTAAGAGGAAAACTGTTCTGATATCATACTGAAAAAGTTCACTTTGGATACAAATTCACTGAGAGCTAGCTGTCAATTCAATTTAAACCACAGAAGACAAAATTTGGATAGAACACATAGGTACTATCCCTTTACCTAGAATATTTCAAGATTTATCTTAACCTATTATCTATTTTCTACATAACCTATTACCACTTTGCTTTTTTGGGAGTAATTTTTCTTATTTTGTATCTTTGTGTAATGAAAGTTCTTTCAGCTTACTGCCAAGATTAGTTTTAACACTTCCATGCATAGGATAAGTTAAATTCTACTCATCTAAATAGTGTCTGGCATAATGTGTTCTTGATGAACCCATAATGACTCTTTGAGATCATTTATTTCTTTTTAAAATGTTTCCTAGGGGGCAGCTAGGTAGCACAGTGGATAAAGCACTGGCCCTGGATTCAGAAGGACCTGAGTTCAAATCCGGCCTCAGACACTTGACACATACTAGCTGTGTGACCCTAGGCAAGTCACTTAACCCCAATTGCCTCACCAAAAAAAAAAAATCCTTGAGAAATAAAAGAGTTCATCCAAAGGTTAATGAAAACACACATATTACAAATAATAATTTGTGTAAAATACATCAACAAGATTTGCAAGCAGTAAAGAAGGTAGTTAGTTATATAACAAGAGTGAATAATAATGTATTGACAGCCCATGTTGTGTTTACATATTGGTGATGGATCAAGGAGAGGGTCCTTACCACCTTGGATAGACCTCCCCAAAGGCATAAGAGTACAGTGGAAAGAATACAGAAAGAATACAGAGTACTGGTTCTAGTGTTAGAAATCCTACATTCAAATCCTGGCTCTGAAGCTTAATAGCTGTGTGACTGACCTCCTGAGCTTCAGTTTCCTTATCTGTAAAATAAGAAGGTTGGCCTAGATGATTTCTGAAGTCATTTCCAGTTCTGGGTCTGTGATCCTATGATGAGAATTTATAAGAAGACATGATAGGGGGCAGCTAGGTGACGTAGTGGATAAAGCACTGGCCCTGGATTCAAGAGTACCTGAGTTCAAATCCAGCCTCAGACACTTGACACTTAACTAGCTGTGTGACCCTGGGCAAGTCACTTAACCCTCATTGCCCTGCAAAAAGAAAAAAAAAAAAAAGAAGACAGATAAGAGTAGCACAAACAGATGAATTGAATGTTGAATTGAAATCTCTGTACCTCCGAAGGTATGAGACAAGGAATTATATTAGAGAATCAGTTATCTTGACCCTGGGGGGATTCTGCTGTACCCTTAAAATTTTTTAAATAATAATAGTAAATAACATAGAGCTTTGTAGTTTACAAAGCACTTTATATATATATACATATATATATACATACATATATATATATATATATATTATCTCATCATATTCTTTCAACAAATCTGAGAAGTAGATGCTGTTATTATGCCCATTTTACAGATGAGGAAACACGCTAAGCAAGGAGTGAGGCACACAAAATGACACAGCTAGTAGATGTCTGAGGCAGAATATGAACCAAGGTCTTCTTGACTCCCAGGTCTTCCACTCTATCTGTGATACCACCACCTGCCTTTAAGTAGCTCAGACTCTTACATTTAGATTTTAATCCCTGACCCCTTCTAAAAGCCCCCAAAATTTAACTCTCCTTCACCCTGAATCACCTCAGTCATTTTGGGAAAAGGAAGGGGACACATTTTTGCCACTGGTATCAGTTATTTAAATTTGAAGAAAGGGCTGTGCCTGTAATAATTATCATGTTACTATCAACTTCTATCTTTTTTTAATAATACTTTATTTTTTTCCCAATTACACTTTAAAACAATTTTTAACATTCAGGGTTTTTTTTAATTTTGAATTCCAAGTCTTCTCCCTTACTCCCTCTCTTTCTCCCTCCCTGAAATGCTAAGCAATTTGAGATAGGCTATACGTATGCAATCATGCAAAGCACATTTCCATATTAGTCATGTTGTAAAAGAAAACATAGTACATTGCTTTTTTTTTCTTTTCTTTTTTTTAAAAAAAATTTTTTTGAGAGGCAATGGGGGTTAAGTGACTTACTTGCTCAGGGTCACACAAGCTAATAAGTGTCGAGTGTTTGAAGCTGGATTTGAACTCAGGTACTCCTGACTCCAGGGCCAGTGCTCGATCCACTGCGCCACCTAGCTGCCCCCAACATTGCTCTTTTTAAGTGTTTGTTCATTCAGTTGAGTCTGACTGTTTGTGACCCCATGGACCATAGCATGCCAGGCCCTCCTTTCCTCTACTATCTTCCAAAGTCTGTCCAAGCTCATGTTTATTGCTTCCATGTCACTATCAATCTATCTCAACTTCTACCATCCCTTCTTTTGCCTTCAATCTTTCCCAACATCAGGATCTTTTCCAGTGAGTCTTGCCTGATCATTATATGGTCAAAGTATTTCAGCTTCAGTGTTTGTCCTTCCAACGATTTGGTGTCCAACGGACTCTCAGAAGTCTCCAGCACCACAGTTCAAAAGCATTGATTCTGGGGCAGCTGGGTGGCGCAGTGGATAGAGCACCAGCCCTGGAGTCAGGAGTACCTGAGTTAAAATCCAGCCTTAGACACTTAACACTTGCTAGCTGTGTGACCTTGGGCAAGTCACTTAACCCCAATTGCCTCACCAAAAAACCAACAAAACAAAACAAAACAAAAGCATTGATTCTGTGGTGCTCAGCTTTATTTATGGTCCAACTCTCACAGGCAGGCATACATTCCTACTGGAAAAACCCATAGCTTTGACTATATGGACCTTTTAAAGTAGTTTTCCATAAGCTTCATAGCAAAGTACACTTGTGTTAAAAAGAGAAAAAGTAAAGAAATTATTGACTTGTTATAAAGTTCAAAACATGTTATTGTAAAAACTTGGCTGTACAGTATAAGACAAACTTCTAAGTATAATAAACGCTACTAAAATAAGTAGTCACACTTCTCTAAAAATATTCTCCAATCTACTTCAGCGCCAGCATTAAAAGCTAAAAATAATCATCCTTCTTTAATGGAATTTTTTTTACTGTTTTGGGGAAATTGAATCTCGGGTACCCATCCAAAAACATCAGTGCTAAAATCTTCAATATTGTTCTATATTGATCCATTTAAAAATTACCCTATATGATTTTTATTGTTATAGTTAAACTGTATATTAGATTTCCAGTGATTAAAAGTTTAGGGTGGTTTTTTTAAAAAAGCCTCTTATTTTTCTTCAGTAAGAACATTAAAAATGGCTTATCGGGCAGCTAGATGGCACAGTGGATAGAGCACTGGCCCTGGAGTCAGGAGTACCTGAGTTCAAATCCGGCCTCAGACACTTGACACTTACTAGCTGTGTGACCCTGGGCAAGTCACTTAACCCCAATTGCCTCACTTTAAAAAAAAATTCTACACTATCTTAGCCAATACTGTTTTAAATATGTAGATTGAACGATGCTACTTTCACTTTTGTTGCTTTTTTCTTGTTTCTTCTGGTGTTTTTTTCCCTTTTGTTCTGATTCTTCTCTTACAACATGACTAATGTGGAAATATGTTTAACATGATTGTAATGTATAACCTATATCGTATTGCTTGCTGGCTTCAGGAAGGAGGAGGAAAAAGAGGGTGGAAGAAAAATTTGGAACTCAGAATCTTACAGAAGTGAAAGCTATATTACATGTGATTAAAAAAAAGTCTAGAGGGGCAGCTAGGTGACGCAGTGGATAGAGCACCGGCCCTGGAGTCAGGAGTCCCTGGGTTCAAATCCGGCCTCAGACACTTAACACTTACTAGCTGTGTGACCCTGGGCAAGTCACTTAACCCCAATTGCCTCACTAAAAAAACAAAAACAAAAACAAAAAAAGTCTAGAAAAATGTGGTAGCATAATTAACATGAAATATAGGATATTATTGAATATGTGTGCATTTGTACTTTTAAAAATATTTCTAAGGAGTTTTTTTTTAATCTTTGAGGCAGCAGATTGCAAGATATAATTTAACAAAGATAATTTAGGGTAAACAAGTTTTATATTCATTTCTATAATTAAGGACAAAAATGGCATCTGTAATATACAGAATTGGAGAATTTTAAATTTGGAAGGGACCTTAACAGCCATGGAGGTCTAACCCATACTCATTTGGTTATCTAGTCTTCAGACTTGTGGTGAAGAACTCACTATCTTCTAAAACAACCTGTTTCTCTCTTGGATAGCTGTAATTGTTACATTGCCTACATTTGTCTCTATGCAATTTCTTCCTTCTTAGAGATACCCCTTAGGAGCAAACCAAAGAAATCTAAACCCTCTTTTAGATATAGCTCTTCAAAAATATGAAGACAGCTATCAAGACATGATCTCCCCACTCAATGACCTCCTCCTACTTCTACTCCCAGTCTTCTTTTTCCTAAACTAAACAATCCCTTTTTCTTCAAACAGTCCTCATATGACCCCTGACTTCTGGATGCTTTCTAGGGATTCAGTGTCCTCCTTATTTTGCAGCACTCAAACATGAGCATGGTATTCCAGGTGTGATGTTTCCCCATAGATACTATATATACTTATATGTATGTACATATTGTCACCTTTGCTAGCATGGAAATACTTTGAAATTGTTTCATTTTGTGTATCTCTCTTCCTAGCATCTGGCAGAAAGCCCAGCACATGATTAGCACTTAATAAATATTTATTGTTGGACTGATTAGGCCAAAATACAATGGGACTCTCACCTCCTTATTTCTTGAAGCTAACTTTCACTGGGGCTCTTCTTTAATAATTCTAAAATTTGTTGAATTGTATGTAACCTCTGTGGGCTAGAAACATTTCAGTCTTTAGACTTTAAAGCAAGCTGGGATCTGAATTTTCCAGCTAACTCTCTACTTTCCCTCAGAAGTTCTGCTTGGTTTGGACTCCACAGAACATTATGCCTTTGCACTGGGTACCTCATGATGGTATTTCTTCTCTCTCCTCCCCCACTTATGTGTATCCACAGCACTTAGCACAGTGCTTGGCACAAAGTACCATGCTGATTGACATACCATCATATATTTTGAGGCCATTAGGCTTAGGAGTGGGGCTAGGCCAGGCAAGTAGCAAAAAAGGTCTGATGGCTTCGGTTTACCTCTCCAGCTTTGGTATCATTCCAATAGAAAAACCATTAATACCAGAAGAAAATATAGCACTCAATTGTGCAGTATACTGACTGCATGTTACTTGGCATGGTAATAGACTATATTTTTTTTAGAACTTTCCAATTTTTAGCCCCCAGAGACTAAGGAATTTGTTCAGTTTCAATTCAGTAAACCTTTATTAAGCACATACTATGTGTCAGGAACTGTGCTAAGTGCTGGGGATACAACCTAAACGGGAAAATTGATGCAAAAAAGTGAAAACTACCTAGTTTCTAATATATTCAGCTAAGTAATGCCACAAGTCCATGAAACACTTGCTATCACCTTTCTTGTTAGCACTTTTAAAATATAATCTACTGTGTTAAATTTTGTCTTAGGCTGTTATTTAAGCATGTAGATGATATTTACACATAATTTGACAGTCATTTTCAAATATACTTGTAGTGTTATCCTTTCTTTTCTTATATGAAGCACAAAGGAAAAATATTAGGATTTGAACAATGTCCCAACAGAGTGGAAAGACTCCAAACACTACAATTATGTAGTACAAATATTACATATTTCAGAACTTCCCATAACAGTAATTTATATTCATAATAGATGAACTTAGAAATTCTAGGCATTTGGGACAAATGCTTAATTATACTTTTGAAAAACACTGGGTTATAAGAGCTCAATTTAACTCTTTACTCCAAGAACTTTTCTTCAACTACTATGCTTCCAAGAAAAAACCTCTTATCATATCTAGAATTCCCACCTTAGGGCCCCAATGCCCTGATAGTTAATTACCTCAGTCACCCACTCTGTCTGGACCTGAGTGATTTCTCACCATTCTTCTGCATTTGCCATATCACCTCACCCTCTTTACAGTTTTCTAGTTCTAGAAAAATAATCAAATTAATTCTGATGCTCGTGGAAAAGGTATGTCAGTCTACTTCCCTATAACTCCACACTATTTCTAGAACTTTCCAAGCCAAAATATCCCCCACCACTCACTTGTGTTTTCTCCACCACTCCCACCTAACTGATCACTCCTTCTCAGTTTCCTTTGCTGACTCCTCATCCATAGGTGTCCCAAAGAGTTCTTTCTTGGGCCCTCTTCTCTTCTCCTTCTATATTACTGCACTTGGTGATCTCAACAGCTCCCATGGATTTGATTATCATCTGTATGCTGATGATTCTCAAATCTTCTTATCCTACCCTAAATTCCCTACTGTCCTCCAATTTTGCATCAGATACCTCAAAATGGATGTCTAATAGACATCTTAAACAGAATATGTCCTAAGTAGAACTCATTATCTTTTCCCCAAAACTATCCTGACTTGCTACTATCATTATTACTATAGAGGGTAACACCATTCTCCCAGTCCCTCAGGTTCACAATAAGAGTCATCCCAGAATCTTTATTCTCTCTCACCCCTCTAACACCCCTCCCTCCATATCTAATCTGTTGCAAGGTCTGTTTATTTCACTTTTGCAATATTACTTGAATTCGCTCCCTTCTCTTCCCTGGCATCTTCACCACTTAAGTGCGGGCCCTCATCACTTCACGTTTGGACTATTGCAGTAGCTTGCTAGTTGGTCTGCCTGCCTCTAGTCTTTCCCCACTCTAATTCATTCAGCCACTAAAGTGATTTTTCCTAAGCACAGGTTTGATTTCTCTCCCCCCCCCCCCGCCCTTTTCCCCTCTCCCTCTCTCTCCCCCTTTGATTCCCTCTCTCCCCTCTCTTCCCTGTTCCCTTCTCCCTCCTCACCCCCCACCAGTGATTCCCTATTGCCTCCAGGATCAAATACAAAAATGCTCTGTTGGGCATTCAAAACCCCTCATAACTTAGCCCTTTCCTGCCTTTCTAGTCTTCTTATACTTTACTACCCAACATATATTCTTTGATCCAGTGACACTGGCCTCCTGACTATCTCACAAACAAGACACTCAATCTCTTAGCTCTGGGCATTTTTTCTGACTGTCCCCATGCCTTGAACACTCTCTCTTCTCATATCTGCCTCCCCTGACTTTCTTTAAGTCCAACCTTCTACAGAAAACTTTTCCCAGCCCCTCTTAATTCTAGTGCCCTCCCTATCTTATTTACTTCCTATCTATCCTGTATATAGGTTACATATACATATTTATTTATTTGTTGTCTCCCCCATTAGAGTGTGAGCTCCTTATGGGCAGAGTGTCTTTTGCCTCTTTGTATCCCCAGTGTTTAACATAGTGCCTGGCACATAGGAAGATGCTTAATGTTTATTGACTGACTAATCATATACCATAATATTTATAGCAGCACTTTTCATATCATAAAGGTACTCTAAAATAAAATGAGTGTCCATGGGTTGGGAAATAACTAAACAAATTGAGGTATATAAATGTAATGAAATATTATTGTACCATTCAAAATTACAAATCTGAGGATTTAAGATAAACTGGGAAGACTTGTTTGAATTGATGCAAAATAAAGTAAGCAGAACTAAAATAGCAGTATATATGATCATCACAATAAAGTAAAACATTCCCAGGTTGTAATGATTTAGATCAGTGTAATGACCGATCTTGTTTCTAGAGAACTAATGATGAAATATCCCTCCTTCATTTTGGTAAAGAGATGTAGATAATGAATGCTGCAGAATAAGGCACTGTAATAGTCACTGTACCAATATATTTTTCCCGAATTTACTTTGTTAGAAGAGAGGTTTCAGGGGCAGCTAGGTGGCGCAATAAATAAAGCACCAACCCTGCATTCAGGAGGACCTGAGTTTAAATCTGGCCTCAGACACTTTACACTTACTAGCTGTGTGACTTTGGGCAAGTCACTTAACCCTCATTGCCCTGCCCAAAAAAAAAAGAGAGAGAGTGAGAAGTTTCTATGGGATGGCATAGCTACTGAGGAGAGGCATGTTACTGAGCCTGGTATTTTTTTCCTAAAGAATAAGAAGAAAACTTTTTTTTTTTAAAGAAGGATAGTCAACGATTATAGAATCATTGAGCTTTTTCAGTACTCTTTGATCCTCCTAGCACAAATAGTGGATTAATCACCCCTCCTTTTTGTATCTTTTGTCATTCCAATATGCCTTGAGTTTTCTCAACTATAAGACAGTTGAACTAGATACCCTCTGGCTCCCCTTCCAGCTCTGGCTCTCTGTTCCTACATGGTCTGCTATCAAAAAGTATTCTCTCTGAGTTCACCTTCTATCTCTTAACTGTTGCTACTCTTTCTTCTTTGCTAACTCATCATTTTCTAGAATGCTTAAGGTGAGTATTCCCTTGACCCTCCCTTCCCTTTGTTTATATCCTAGCTTCAACTCTTATTTTTACAGATAGGCAGCATGGCATAAAGTAAATCGATAGCTGGGCCTGGAATTGAAGACCCTGGCTCACCTCTTAGACCTGAGAGTGGGATGATCCTGAACAAATCAGTCTCTCTGAGCCTCGGTTTGCTCTTCTATAAAATGAGCGTGATACCAGTAGTGTGTACAGCAGCAGGTTGTTTGAAACTTATTTCAGGTGATGCATATAAAATAATTTACAAACTTTAAAGAGCTGTATGGATATCTTTTGTTGTTGTTATTATTACTGATACTAGAAAGATAACTCCCAAATCTTGATCTCTTTCCCAACTGCCCATAAGACAGCTCTACCCAGACTCATTAGCACCTTGAACTTAGAATGTCCAAACTAGGCATGTTTCTCCTCTTACACCTGCACTTTTTCTGTTAATGGCACCCAGTCTCGCATGTTTGAAATGTCATTGTCTTTGAGTCTTTCTTTTCCATTACCTTTATCTGATATTCAAGACCTTTCATGACCATATGGCCGCATTGCAGGCCTTGTCATTCTATCCTGTTCCACACATCTTACACTCTAGTCAAACTGGACAGCTCTCTGTTCTGAACATACATGGTGCTTTTCCACATCTTTGCCTTTGGTCACACTATTTCTTGTTCCTGGAATGTTCTCTTTCCCCCAATTCAGTCTACTCAAATACTGCTTTTTACATTAATCTTTCCCTGGTCCCGTGTCTTTAATAATACTCTTCCAACCTATAATCCCCACCCAGTTTCACAAAGCATTTTGTTTTGGACCCGTATAATAATAACATTTAGACCTAGTTTGTCTATAATTATTTTTTGTATATTTTGCATCTCCCCCAATTAGACTGTCATGTTGAGGGAGAGAGGGATAGGACATGATCTTGTTTTATTTAAACTTTGTATGGACCCTATTAATCAACACAGAGAACTTAATAATTTAATTCATAACCCATCCTAAACTTCCCTCCTAAAGGAGAAACCTTTATCTCCCAACACATGAAATAAGTAAGGAAAACAACACAAGATTTCAAAGATGCCCCAGTTTCATCATAGTCTTCAAAACAAAAGCTTATGTTGTAGTCTTACTTTATGATGATGCTGTCAACAAGTGGAACAATAGCTGTAACTTGATGATATAAAAATTAAGTTAAATTTCAAAAACTTACATCTAAATTTAAACAGGCAGCTAGGTGGCACAGTAGATAAAATGCTGGGCCTAAAGTCAGGAAAGACTCCTCCTCCTGAGTTCAAATCTGGCCTTAGACACTTCGCAGCTATGTGACCCTGGGCAATTCACTTAACCCTGTTTGCCTTAGTTTCCTCACTTGTAAAATGAGCTAGAGAAGGAAATGGCAAACCAGTATCTTTGCCAAGAAAACGCCAAATGGGGTCACAGAGTCAGAGGTGACTGAAAAGCAGATAGCCGACTGAAAAATTTAAATAAGTATATGTGGATTGCTAAGCTGCTGCCAGTGATCTTTGAAAGATTGTAGTGAGTAGGAAAGATGCTATAGGAGTAGAGAAGAACAAACATCCTGCTTTTCATAAAAGAAAATAGTACCTGCAGGCCAGTGAGTGGCTTCTATTCCTGGAAAAATCCTAGAACATATTATTTAAAAAGGGTACTTTGTGAACATTTTAAAGGGAAATGATGATTACAAAGAATCAGTTTGTCTTTATCAAGTATAGATCATGCCAAATTTAACTGTACTTTGTTGACAGACTAATATGACAGGGAGATTAGGAAAATACTCTAGATATGGAATACTCTGATTTCAATAAATCATTTAACAGTCTTGAATGCTATCCTTGTGAACAAAACAGAGATATAAGTTAAATTCTAGCACAGTTAGGTACATTTGGGACTGGTCAAAGGACCAGTCTGAACCCAAAGAATAGTAACTGATGGATGAATTTCAGCTTGGAGAGAGGTCTTCATTTAAGTCTAGTAGGATCTATTCCATCACTTCCAGCTTTTCCACAGTTTTATTAGTAATTTGAATGGAAGCATAAAAGTCATGCGTGTCAGATTTACAGATGATACAAAGTGCTGGGAGCAAGATTAGCACAGTAGATGACAGTTTGAATTCAAACAGATCTTGAAAGGTTGAATTGATGTGCCAAACCATATAAGATGAAATTTAATAGAGGATAAGTTTTCTATAAGTTCTATATTTGGGCTCAAAAAATCTAGGGGTGGTAGGAGTAGGCTTCACTCAGTGACTCCAGTTGACTTGTGTTGCAAGCAGTTTTCTAATAACTGAGAAAACAAAGAAATAAACAAAAAAAAAAGGTCTGAGCTATGTGATTTATTAGCAAGGCATGCAGTTACAGAATGCACTGGATCTAGAGTCCCCTTAGTAGACACAAGGATCCTGAAAAGAGATTTACAAGGGTTTTAATAGTAAAGTTAGCATTTTTAGTGGTTACTATTTTAAGATTTGGGGACTTTCCTGAGTTCAGGGATTCTGATTGGTTGCCTCCTGTAAAACAGCTAGTGGTACAATAATAAATTATTTTCCTGAAATCATGTGATTTACAGGAAAACTAAACTCAAGAAAACAAGACAGCCACAGCAGCTTCACAAAGTATCAGCGATGATACAAGATGGAGTTGGTTTGGTTCTCTCATTCGGAACATAGGAATCATGGAAGAGAGAAGATAAACTGAAAAAAAGTAGGATGGTACCAAATTGTGTATGGGTTTAAGCTATCTGGCAACCAAACTTTACTTAGGAGACAACAGAGAGTGTCTGATGTTTTTGAAGAGAGTGTTTGATTCTACCAATGGGAATGGGAATGGAAAGAACTGTTGTGACTAAACTTGTGATAGCTGTATCCAGTTCTCTACATCACGACAGTTAATCTAGACTCAGTATGAAGGATGGATTGGAGTGGAAATGAGACCTTTTAAGGCTATTGCAGTCTTTTGTGTATCTGTTCCTTCCTTTCCCTCCTGGAGTTGTATCAGTAGGACTATAGAGCTGGGGACTGGTATTAAATATGTTGCAGCACTTGAATTGATAATATATGTTAACTAGTTGGATGTGAGAGGTACATACGTAAGAATCTAAGATAACCCCAATATTTTGACCTTGCAAGACTAGATAAATGGTGTTAGCACTGACAAAGTGAAGTCGGAATTTAGGAGCAAGTTTAGAAGAAAAGAGACTTAGATATTTAGTTTAAGGTGTGGGTAGAGTGGTACTGGTATCCTGTGGGTTGTTGGAGATGTGGATCTGGAACACACAAAAAAGAGGCTGGGTTAGAGATAAATGTGAGAGTCTTCTGGCTTAATAGGTGGTCAGTGAAACTATGGGCACCAATGAGATTGCTTGGGAAAAGGGAGTATCTGAATAGAAAAGGTTGAGGAGAGGAAAGGTAGCAAGTAAAAGAATGAAAAGTAGCTACTAGAGATATTGACAATATAGAGAAAATGGTGTCATTGAAACCAAGAAAGAAGTCATAATCTCTTTGAGGGTTATGGTACTGTTTTATTTCTTTGAACCTGCACTGTGCCTCTTATCCTAAAATGCCTAGTATATAAAACATTTTGTATGTCAAGACACATTTCATTCTTCTAACACATTACTTTAAAGCCACTTATGGGATCTAGTGCACGTGGTGGGGGATTGGGACAAGGTGGGGGAGAGTAAAACGTACATACACACTTCCTAGCCTCATTCTAGTACTATCTATTGAAAAGGCTCTGAAATTTCAGCTAAAAAGTGCTATGAATTTTTGTACTTGTGACATTATTTTAGTACTGGTCTGGGAACAGAGCCAAAGAACTAAAATAAGTGTGACTTGCTAGATTGAAGTCTTAACACAATTTAAATTTTGAGAATTAAATTGAAATTTGAGGATCCTGGCTAGTTGTTATTGACATTTCCTTTGCCTAACAGAGAAGATCTGCTTTGTTACAAGGTTGTCTTTTGTTTCTATGTTTATATCTTTGAAACCAGACATTTTAAATGCATTTCAGTTAAGTAGAGTACTTTTTTTAAGTTGTTTTGAAAATTATTTCTTTAATAATAAACTCTGGGGGCAGCTAGATGGCGCAGTGGATAGAGCACCAGCTCTGGAGTCAGGAGTACCTGAGTTCAAATCCGGCCTCAGACACTTAACACTTACTAAGTGTATGACCCTGGGCAAGTCACTTAACTCCAATTGCCTCACTAAAATAATAATAATAATAATAATAATAATTTTAAAAAAACAACTCTGATCCACATATTCAGTTATTTTCTCTAAATCCTACTTTAGGTTACCAAACAAAATTCTAATTTATGAGAAAATGGCAAAATAAATACGGCTTTAAGCCCAATAAAATATATTTCTGCTTAGAAATTATAAAAACCTGGATCATGAGGTCTTTTGTACTTTATTATAGCGACACATTTATGTACGTTTTACTTTTTGTTTTTCTGTGAGTGTATATTGTGATGCTGATTAAGGAGATGTTGCTTATGAATAGAATCAAACGTTTGAAGTACTTTTTCTTTATAAAATCATCAAACTATCACAGGTCTAAAATAGTTCTTCCTATGTCAGAGAGACATTTTTTTCTCTTCTAGAAAATGTAAGTAGAATTAGTGAAGCCTGTTAATTTTCCTCGTTTCTTTCCCAAAATAATCTTCCTAATACATAAACTTTTACCAAATCACCTCCCCAGTTAAAAATCTTTATTGGTTTCTCTTTGCTTACAGAATATAATATAGATTCCTTCATCTGCAATTAAAAGCCTTATATAGTATGACTGCAACCTACCTTTCTAGCTTGATTTCCCACTAATTTATTTCATGCATTGTACAATCCTGCTATTGATATCATCCTCTAAAATTCAGCTCCATTCATTCATGTAACTTATCCTGGAAGATAGTCCTCCCTTATCTCTGTGTATTGAAATCCTTCCTTTATTTCAAAACCTAGAGCAGGTGCTACCTTCCTTCATTAAATCTTTGTGCTAACTTCATATTTCTTATGACACTTTGTCTGAACCTCTCCTTTGTCTATATCATAGTCTGCCTAATAGTAATTTGTGTACAAGCTTTATCCCCATTATTACTTTGTAAATATTTTGATGGCAAGAACTTTTTTTCTTCCCCATCTTGGTATCCCTGGCACCTAAAACAATTCATTGTACATACTAAATGCTTGATAAATGTTTGTTGAATGAATAGAATAGGAAGTTGCTTAATGAGAAAACCACCACCACTACTTCCACAATACTTATATTGGAGGGAAGAAAAGGGGTGTTGAGGGAAAGGTACAATTTCTGATTTTGTGTATTAGCTATCTTCTCTGTTTAGTATGCACTTTTTTTTTAATGTATGAGGTATTTTATTTTTTCCGTTACATGTAAAGATAGTTCTCAACTTTTGTTTATATAGTATGCACTTTTAACAAGTGAACTTCAAGAAACTTGCCAGTGTAGGGCAGCTAGGTAGTGCAGTGGATAGAGCACCAGCCCTGGAGTCAGGAGGACCTGAGTTCAAATGCGGCCTCAGACACTTAACAATTACTAACTCTGTGACCCTAGGCAAGTCACTTAACCCCAATTGCCTCACCAAAAAAAAAAAAATTATCTCAAGAAACTTCCCAGTGTAATGTGTTCTATGGCTATGTTCTATTATTGTTATAAAGCAACACATAAATGATGGATTATTAAATGGCTTTGAGATAGGGTTGCTCTATTTTTTTGTTTGTTTTTATAACCCTAACTTGAATTGGAACTACGTACATGTGAATGGTATTTTATCCCTTTATAATCATCTGTGTCTTAACCTGTCATTAGTCTTTCAGTCACTTCACTGAGTCTTCTTCCATAAAGCATAGTATTACATCTTATATTTAATATAATGCTTATGACTAAAATTTGCAAACAACTGCTTTTGCATTATATTGTAGGATGAGAGATAATAAAAATTTTTTGTCTTAAGGACCAGGTATAATCTGAGCTGAATTAATTTTAAGATGTTTCTTATTCTAAAACATTTACTTTAAAAATCAACTGTATTTCTTATTCACCATTAGGCAATTTAAATTTCAGAGGTAGAGGTTTTTTTAAATATATGATAAATATGTATGAGTACACATATGTACACAAACAGCATCTTTTATGTCTTGTTAGTGTTTTTTCATAATACATTTTCTGAATTTAAATTTCAGTATTTTGTTGTGATTCTGATATTTTTCAAAGCTATTATTTTAGTCCAGTGCTAGGGCATTATTTTAAGTACTTTGTTTACAAATCTAAAACATTTTAATCTATTGAAGGAACATCAGTGTTATTTTTTCTAATGTCTTCTTTGTTGATGCACTTGAAGATAGCTAAAACTGTAATTCTTTCTTTCTTTAGCATCGGACAACAGTCAGCGTTTTCGAGAAACTTGTTTTGCATTTGCATTGACTCCACAACAAGTGCAACAAATCAGTAGTTCCATGTAAGTTGTCTTCCAGTATAACTTACAATATGACATTTGAACTTAGTATTGAGTATAAGATGTGATTACAGCATGCTGTGTATTGGATGATTTTCAAATACACTTAGCCTAACTCTTGCTACAGAGACTATAAAAGTAATCATTTCTCTGATTATGTTTGTTTAGCAAACTTTTACTGAACCAAGTGCCTTTTTAAAGTTTTTACTTTCACATGCACATACTATAATGTTTTTATTTCTGTCCTGTATTTTCTAGGGATATTTCTGGGACTAAATGTGACTTCACAGTACAGGTCCAGCTAAGGTACAGTCTTAATTATAATACAAAATATTTTGGTATGTTAAAAGATAATACATAAAGTAAAAAATTTATAAATTAAGTTTTTTGGGGGTATTTATCTACCTGCTAGAAATTATACTGAAAGTGGGGATGAAAGAAATTATCTGTATCCCTGGTTCCCCCCATTCTTTATAGTTTCTTTGTGGCTTCTTCCCATTTATATACCAGCTATGCTAATTTATACCCAAGACAGATTTCATCATAAAAGTCTTTCCTAAACTGAATTTCTCAATTTGCTTCTATAGAGATCTACCCTAAGTATTAAGAAAACTCTATTTATTGTCTTTAACTATTACAATGATTAGCTCTTTAAAATATAGGGGGCTTACATACAGGATAACAAAAATACTGTTCAGTTAGCTAAAGGAATAATACTAGTTATCTAAGTGACCTCTTATTCTCACACAGTAATCAAACCATTTGAGTTTGGTTTGTCATAAATGTATAATTAGCAAACTAAACACAATACAATTAAAAGACTCTATGTGAAACAGCTGATATTTTTTGCTAAACATGATAGGATGTTTTCCAAAGTGAATACTATAGCTACCATTTTCCCAACTTCTTTACCCAGACTCCTTTGTTTGTGTTGTGATATCCAGTTTACCTTCTTGGTATAAATATTCTTATCTATATAAACCACCTGGTACCACAGATTTTCAGTCAATCAGTTACTGTTTATTAAATTGGTATTATTTTTATAGTATTGTGCTGGGTTCTCTAGAGAACCGAAAAGAAAAGAATAACATCTCTTTGCCCTTAAGGAGCTTATTCCTCAGTCTAATTGGGGAGACAAAGCTGATATGGAACACAATTAGAGATCAGGAAACAGCCCTTATGATCTACTGTTAAGTGTTGTAGATGTTATAAATACAACACTGTTTTTGAGATCACTAGGAGTTAAAATAGTTGGGAAAATTCTCATGAAGAAGCTAGAACCTGAACTGCATCTTGGAGGAGATGAGTAGGATTTGAGGAGGCAAAGATATAGAGTGCATTCCAAACTGGAAAAGTGTCATGGTAAGTTAATAATCTCCATTTAGTTGGAACAGAAATGGGTATATTCTGATCCTATTCTTAACAAATTATGTTAATGTATTAAACATGTCTAGAATAGTACCAAATATTAAGTATAGGAAAAATCTTTAATGTTTTTTCTAGGCTTGATCAGTTCAGATATAAACAATTCAAGAGAAAAGGTGGGTTTTATTGTTGTTTTATTTTTAAATAAGGCTTATACGTAGCACTATACCCAGAGAAGAGAATTTTATTCTTTTAAGTAACTAGTCATTTGATTTTTAATAAACCTATTAGTCTCTGGAATTAGTTTTTTTATTTTTTTAAGTTAGGTACTTTATATGTAACTAACACCAATAAAAGATTATCTCAAACACATAAATAATTTTATCAGAAATTAGCCCTTTGTTTTCCCAGTTTAACGTTAGCTCTTTTCATCTGTGTACTATTTTTCTCTAAACTCTTTATGCTTTTAGACATTCTTCTATTTATTTCATTTCCTCATTCTTTTCCTGGGTTTTGGTATGGTTTTGATTTCTGTTTTTGGCCTAATTTAATAAGGTTAGAGTTGTATCCTTAGGGAAGAGTCATGCAGATTATCTTGGCAGTGAAATGACTATACTTTCATCCCTCAAGGGATTTATTTTCCATATTTTACATCTGTTAAATGATGAGTTGTATACTGTGTAATTAGCTGTTTGAACCTAAGTTGAGTAGTTTCTAATCTGCTTTGTTTTAAAGTTGATCTGATAATACATAAATATATAGAGAGGACCATACATTTATTGACCTTTTTTTGATAAGTATCATGACTTGCTTTTAGAAAACCTCTTAAGATGTTGAGGGGAGGGTGTTCGGATGAAAATGGTCAAAAGGATTCAGTATTAAGTATCACAGGGCAAGGGAAGAAATAAAAAGAAGGAAAGAAATCTTTTAAAGAACCTCAAGTTTCATAATGCACTATGAATATTTTCTAATGATGGAATGACAGGCAAGTTTGTGTTGTAGTTAGAGAGCTGGTAACTTATTGATTGGAAAGGTAAACTTCATAATTCATTTCTTAAATTTATATAACAGAATAGAATTATAGTTTATCCATTATATAGCTATACTTAAGGTGTTTTTTTCCAGAGGATTATGTGCATAGTTGAAAATAAAGAGTTTCTGAAATGTTTTGTTTCAATTTAAATATGAATGCAGTACAAGTAATATTATTGTATAGCTGTTTAACTATACTTTGTCATATAGAATATCTTCCACTGCCAGTTTTTTAAATCACTGAGACTACTTTGAGAAACTGTAAAAACTATTCTCTCAGGTCCCTCATTTTTTCCTCCCAAGACCTTTATTGGCTTAGGAAACTGGAAACTCAAAAATACTACACTTCTACCTTTTAAGACTAAAGCAGAGTTTTGAGAAGGAAAAAAACACTGCTGTGATCAGTTCCCAGGAGGAAGCTGAGCACATGACCCTCACATACAGGATTTGGTTGTAGAGAAGGTTATTAGAGCCATAGCTTGTATAAATACTTTATACACAGACCATACATTGTGTATAAAGTATTTTCCTTAAGAAATTGATAGTATAGAATGATGAGAATTGTTGTGAAGATAACCATGTAGATTCTTAGTACTGTCACTGAAGCTAATGGGGATAGGATTTTTTAAAAGCTTTTTTCCATTAATGAGAGATGTTAAAAACTATAATAATAAATACTTAATATTCTTAGCCAAATTACTGGGTCAACATATTCTGAAAATTTCTGTCTTCTTAGTTACCTATTGAACAAAAATATTAATAAAGTTATCATTTTAAAAGATGATTAAATCTGTTCTTATGTTTTTTAGGTTTTGTTTATCAGAAACGAGTTGTCCACAAGAAGATCATTTCCCACCCAATCTTTGTGTGAAAGTTAATGGGAAACCTTGTAGCCTTCCAGTAAGTCCAGAATTCTTAAAGTTTGTTGTCAGGTTATCTGTCAAAGCATAGCCATCATGATTTTAATCAATCGTGTGATCTAATTATGAAAATGTTTGACTGAGTCAGCCATGGAAACATGTGTATAGACTACACATAGATAACACATTTAACCTAAGCTATTATAAGTCAGGGACTGAAGGAAAACATTAAAGAGGCAAGGGCCAAGAGCAAGGATTTCAAGTTAGGTTGACTAAGACAACACTAGATTCCAGGTAAAGAAGATGTACCCAAGGACATCGAATATGTTTCTAAATGACTTGCCCAGGGTCACATAGCTAGTAAGTGTTAAGTGTCTGAGGCTGGATTTGAACTCAGGTACTCCTGAATCCAGGGCCAGCGCTTTAACCACTGCGCCATCTAGCTGCCCCACTTGCTTCTTAATGAAAAAAAAAGAGTCGTATCCAGTAGCAGTCAGTATACAAAGTTTTTATTAAAAGAATAACATTTGAAATGATGGAAAAGAATGAATAGACATTTTAAAATTTTATTCTCAGGGCTATCTTCCACCTACCAAAAATGGTGTGGAACCAAAGCGACCCAGCCGACCAATTAATATCACCTCACTTGTCCGATTGTCCACAACTGTACCAAACACCATTGTTGTTTCCTGGACTGCAGAAATTGGAAGAGTAAGTAACTTGGTTTTATCAAATTTGCATATAATTAAAAAGGACTAGTTGCTGTGGCTGAGCTCATCTCTAAGCAATAGGAACACATGTTTATATGGTACTTTAAAGTTTGGAATAGCTATCAGATGTAGTAGGTAGTACAAGTAAAAGTCCTAGTACAAGCATTATTATATCTGTTTTTTTAAATGAGAAAACTAGGGTTCAGAAGCTAAGTGACTTTCCTAGGCTCCCACAGCTAGCAAATGTCAGAGCAAAAGTTATGAATCATTTCTTAATTGCTAAATCCAATGGTCTTTTTTCAGTCATTATCCTTCTTGACTTCTCTGAAGCATATGACACTGTTAATCACTTTTTTCCTCCTTGATACTTTCTCTTCTCTGGGATTTCATGGCCCTGTACTCTTTTGGCTTTCTTCCTGCCTTTGTGACCACTGCTCTATCTCCTTTGCTAGATCATCATCTTTATCCTGCCCCTCTAAAAGTAAGTAACCCTCAAGGCTCTGTCCTGGACCATCTTCTCTTCAAATTCTCACACTTGGAGGTCTCATCAGCTTCAGTAGGTTCAATTATTATGTCTGTGCAGATGATTCCCAATTATATATGTATTTTAGTCTTAAACTCACACCTGAGCTCTAGTCCCTTATCATTGGCTGCCTAGTTCAACCTAGATGTCCTTTAGACATCTCCAACTTAACATGTCCAAAATAGAACTACTCACCTTTCCCCCCAATCCCATCCCTTTTCCAAAGGTCTTAGTCATTATCCTTGACTCTGTACCCTCCTTCACTCTCTGCTAATATCCATTTAGTTCCCAGGTTTTATTGATACTTATACCAGTCTTAACTTTCATCACTACTTATGTCCACTGCCCTAATTCAAATTCTCATCACTTGTTACCCTGTTGCAGTGGGCTCCGAATTAGTCTCCCTTCCACAAGTCTTTCCCTTCTTTGGTCCATACATACCTGCCAAAGTGATTTTCCTAAAGTATAGATCTGACCATGTTACTACCCTGCTCCAGTGACTCCCTCTTTCCTTTGGGTTCAAATAGAAACTTCCCTGAAGGCATTGAAAACCTTTCACAATCCAAATCCTACCTGCCAGTCTTGTTAGGCTTTTTATACATGGCTCTTCACCATATACTTTTACAGTCTAGCCAGATTAGCCCTCTTGCTCTTCTTCCCACAGGGTGTTTTATTTTCCATCACTGCCTCATAAAATCTCCTCATTTTATTCAAAGCTTGGCTTAAACCCTACCTAAGGCTTTTCCCAATTCACCCCAGCTGCTCATACAGTTTGCCCTGGAAATTGCTTTGTGTTTACTTTCTATATATTTTCTATATGTGTATATATATATATATATATATATGTATATATATATATATATGTGTGTGTGTGTGTGTGTGTGTGTGTGTGTGTGTGTGTGTGTGTGTATACACACATATATATATATATACATATATACACATATACACTATTTCCTTAATAGAATGTAAGCTTCTTGAGTACAGGGATCTTTTATTCCATTAGTTACTAACTTTTCTTAGGTCAGTCAACAAAAATCTTTCAAACACCTACTCTATGCTAGGGACTGGAAATACAATCTGTCTGTGGAGGCAACACATACATAAAGTATCAATCTAAAATCAAAATCAAATATCATTTGTAATAGGGATACACCAGAAGCTTTCCCAATAAATACAAAAATAAAGCAAGGATGACCATTCTCCCCACAGTTATTTGATATAGTTCTTGAAATGCTAGCAATGGTAAAGAAACTAAAGGCAAAAAA
The DNA here is from genome assembly GCF_019393635.1 of Dromiciops gliroides. NCBI lineage: Eukaryota > Metazoa > Chordata > Mammalia > Microbiotheria > Microbiotheriidae > Dromiciops > Dromiciops gliroides. The sequence goes on from NC_057862.1 coordinate 152,525,773, forward strand.
GGTAGATAAAGAGGAATTAGAGTTATCCCTATTTGCTGATGAAATGAAAGTTAGAGAATTAGCAAAGATAGTAATTGAGGCAATAATTTCAGCAAAGTTGCAAGTTACAAAATAAATTTTCAAAAAACAACAGCATTTCTATAACAGTACCCAATAGTAAAATCTAAGAAGCAATAATAAAAAAGGAAATAGAAATATCCCATTCCCAAAACTATAAAATGCCTAAAATATTTGTTAGATCCATTTGCCAAAGCACATGAAATACTTGTATACAATAAGTTTTAAAATACCACTTAAAAAAATAAGGAACATTTTATATATCTGGAAAAATATTCGTTGCTTATGGCTAGTTTATGCCATTATAATAATAAATAATAAAATTAATCTATAGTTTTAAAGCTATACCAATCAAATTATCAAAGGAATACTTTATAGAACTCAACAAAATAATACAGAAAAATCATTTGAAAAAATAAAAGGTTTAGAATATCAAGAGAAATAATGAAAATAGATACTGACAAAAGGGGAAATAGCACTTACAGTACTCATACTGAATTATAAAACACCAGTCATTAAAACTATCATATTGGTTAACAATGGAGGAGATGGATCAATGGAACAGAGGGAGAATCAGAAGCAGTGGAATTCAGTAACCCAAATGTTCAATAAACCAGAAAACATACAATAGTTAAAGAGAAACTCTCTATTTCATTAAAACACACATGCAGGAACCTGGAAAGCAATCTGGCAGAAATTAGACTTAAACCAACACTTTATATGGTATTCCACAATACATTCTTTTTTTTTTTTTAAGTGAGGCAATTGGGGTTAAGTGACTTGCCCAGGGTCACACAGTTAGTAAGTGTTAAGTGTCTGAGGCCAGATTTGAACTCAGGTACTCCTGACTCCAGGGCCGGTGCTCTATCCACTGCACCACCTAGCTGCCCCCCACAATACATTCTGTTTTTGTTTTGTTTTGTTTTGTTTTTTGTTTGTTTTTGCGGGGCAACGGGGGTTAAGTGACTTGCCCAGGGTCACACAGCTAGTTAAGTGTCAAGTGTCTGAGGCCGGATTTGAACTCAGGCACTCCTGAATCCAGGGCCGGTGCTTTATCCACTGTGCCACCTAGCCGCCCCCACAATACATTCTAAATGGAAATGTGACTTTAATGATAAAGATCATACTATAAACAACAAGTTAGAAAAGAAACGTATCATATTCCTTTCAGAACTGGAGGTAAGAGCTAATTTCTTTCTTTGTAAAAAAATATTTATTTTCAGTTCCAGTGGCTCAATAGCCATTGAGAATGCAAGAAATATGTTATCCATTATACATATAAAGTTATGCAAACCATTTTCACATTAGTCATTTTTTTTAAGGCAAGAAAAATAAAGTTTAAAAATATGCTTCAATCTGCCCTTAGAATTTCTTTCTCTGGAGGTGGATAACATTTTTCATCATGAGTCCTTTGGAATTGTTGTGGATCGTTGTATTGACCAGAGTAGCTAAGTCTATCATAGTTGATTGTTTTTACACTATTGCTATTACTGTGTACAGTGTTCTTCTGGTTCTGCTCACTTCACTTTGTATCAACTCATATAAGTATTGAGGAAATGAATTCTTAACCAAAACAAGGTTGAAGCAGCAATTACAAAAGATAAAATAAATAACTTTGACTATATAAAACCAAAAAATTTCTGTACAAACAAAATAATGTACTCAAGAAGGAAAATGGTCAAGTGGGAAAAAAATCCTTGTATCAAATTTCTCTGATAAGGACAGAACTGGGGCAAAAGCAATTAATTTTTTAAAACTACGGTTTTAGCCTAATTGAAAAAACCATAAAACAATGGATACAGTTATCTCAAAAGAAGAAATGCAAAATATTAACAACCATATGAAAAAATGCTCCAAATCACTAATAGCAAGAGAAATGCAAATAAAAACAACCCTGAGGTTTTACTTCTTCTTGTTTTGTTTTATTTTGTTTTGTTTTTTGTGGGGCAATGGGGGTTAAGTGACTTGCCCAAGGTCACACAGCTAGTAAGTGTCAAGTGTCTGAGGCTGGATTTGAACTCAGGAACTCCTGAATCTAGGACCGGTGCTTTATCCACTGCGCCACCTGGCCGCCCCCTGAGGTTTTACTTCTAGCCTTGCAAATTAGCAAAGATAACCCCCCCAAAAAAAAAACAAAAAAAAAGAAATAGTCAATGATGGGGAGGGATTATGGAAAGAGAGGCACAGTAGTGCATTGTTGTTGGAACTGTTAATTAATATGATCACTTTGGAAAGCAGTTTGGAATTATGCAAATAAAATAACTAAAATATCTAGCTCTTTAGCTTTTTAACCCAGAGGTTCCCATAAATACCAAAATAGTTATAAGTAGCACATTTTACAAAAGCAAAGAATTAGAAACAAGGTGGATGCCCATCAGTTAAGGAATGGATAAACAAATGTTTTATATTAATGCAGTGGAATATTACTGTGCAGCAAGAAATGACAAATATGATGATTATTAAGAAACATGGAAATATTTACATGAACTAATTAATACTCATTTACATGAATTGATTTCATACCTGGAACTCTCCCTCCTCCAGTCAGACTGCTGACCTCCATGGCTTCCTTAAAGTCCCAGTTAAAATCCCACCTTCTACAGGAAGCTTTTTCCAAACTCTGCTTATTCCAGTTCCTTCACTCTCTTAAGTGTCTATATATCTTTTATAACTTGTATATACATAGATGTTAGCATATTGTCTCCCCCATTAGATTGTAAGCTCCTTGAGGAGAGAGTTTACCTTTTTTGCCTTTTTTTTTAATCCCCAGTGCTTAGAGTGCCTGGATCATAACAGGGGCTTAATAAATGTTTCTTGATTAATTAATAGTAAATAGTCAAGAAAACAATATACACAGAATTATAAAAAACAAACAAAGCTCCACAGAAGACACCCCCATCCTCCTTTTTTGAAGAAGGAGGAGGTCCACAAATATGGCACACAATTTTTAGACTCTTTGATGTGATCGATTTTTCTGATTTTTTTTTTCTTTAAAATATTATTTGTTATATGGGATGACTCACTAAAATGGGGAGGACAAAGATACTATATGGAGAATATTTTGATTATGTAAAAAAAACTAAAATATATTTTTAAAATATAAATATATGCTGAAAAAAGCATAAAGAGAATAAGGTGGTGCTTGAGTTACTTCTTGAGTGTAGGAATTTTATGAAGTGAAGGTGAGGAGGGTATTCATTTTAGGCCTGAGGGGTAGAAAATGCAAAAACATGGAAACAAGAAATGGAGTACTATGAGGAAACTATTTTGACTGGATCATAGAGTCAGATGTCAAAGAATACTGAGAATGACCATGATCAAAGACATTGTCCTATACCTATGGGCAAATACCTTTCACCCAATTCTCAGCTTCCAACACTGAAAACACTGCTTTTTTGTCTGAGTCCACCAACATGCATAGCCTCCTTGTGAGACTTGGAGATTCTATTGATAAAACAGAATCCTAGAATTTCAGAGCTGAAAGGAACCATGTTTGTCTAGTCTAATCCACACCTAAAAAATAATCCCATCTATAACATAACCAACAAGTAGTCATCAAGCCTTTACTTTAAAATCCCTAATAAGGGTAACCCATTGCCTTCTAAAGCAGCCCATTCCACATCAAGCCGAGAATTCTCAATTGCTTCATATGATCCTCATGGCATGAACTTGAGGTCCTTCACCATCCTGGTTGCCCTTTTGAATGCTGTTCAGCTTATTAATATCTTTCATAAAATATGGTTCCTTAAACAGAAATGTAGCACTCCAGATATGGTCTAACCAATGAGAAGTACCACAAAACTATCACTTGCATATTTCTGAAAGTTGTGCCTCTCAGTGCAGCCCATTAGGTTTTTTCATGGCCACATCACACTATTTACCCATGTTAAATTTGCACCTCATAAGAAAAGCCATGTCTTTTTCCCTTTTTGGTAGTTGCCTAATGTCTGGGCCAACATTAACATAATCTACAAGGGCAGCCAGGTGGTACAGTGGATAGAGCACCAGCCCTGGATTCAGGAGGACCTGAGTTCAAATCTGGTCTCAGACACTTGACACTTACTAGCTGTGTGACCCTGGGCAAGTCACTTAACCCTGATTGCCTCACCAAAAAACAAACAAACAAAAAAAAAAACCCACCATAATCTAAGGAACTATATAAATTTTAATGAAAAATGTTCAGCAATAATTTTTTTTCCTTGAACTGAAAATTTGACTTACAGTTATTTTCTATTTCTAAAACAGTTAACTTGCTTTTAGGACTGAATTAAGCTTTAAATTGGAGTTTTGAATATCTAGATCCTCATATATTTCAATGAATGGGTAGATACTAGTAAAGTTATTCTTCCAATTAAGATATATAAATTTCATGTTTCTCTTTCTTGTTGTAGGGTTTTAAATTATTTGGGTTTCAGTATTGCCTTCATATAATTATTCATGCATTCATTTATTTTGGGGCACCAAGGGTTAAGTGACTTGCCTAAGGTCACACAGCTAGTAAGTGTCTAGTGTCTGAGGCCAAATTTGAACTCAGGTCTTCCTTAATCCAGGGCTGGTGCTTTATCTACTGTGCCACCTAGCTGCACCCCCCCACCACCGTGTAATTATTTTATAAAAGCTTCCTCATGGAGAGGTTTAGGATTATTTGACTTAGTGTTCTTAGTTTTCATTAACTATGAAGAAAAGAGCTATTGATCTTGAATATGGGGAATATTGTTTTCATTGGCTTTTAGCTATTCTAGAGAGACATTCTTTAATTGTGATTTTTGTTTGAATTTTTATTTTTGTGGCTTTAGTCTTATAGAGAACACAAGAGATGTCAGTATTGTGTGTGTTCTTTACCTTATTTCTATGTAAGCCAGAACAGCTGTTTCCAATTAAGTTTTTACTTTGAAATTTACCATTGGTTAACCAAAATTATAAAGTAGTCACTTAAAAATTCATTAATTCGGCGCAGGTAGGTGGCGCAGTGAATAGAGCACCGGCCCTGGAGTGAAGACGACCTGAGTTCAAATGTGGCCTCAGACACTTAACACTTAGTAGCTGTGTGACCCTGGGCAAATCACTTAACCCCAATTGCCTCACCAAAAAAAAAGAAAAATTCATGAATTGTTTAACAAAGAGATCTGAGTCACTTGAAGCACATAATATAAAAATAGATGTATCACAAAGCACATTGTCATCTCATGGATCAAATAAATAGTTTGTCCATTTTTTCCTTTATAATCTTGATATAGTTGTACATTGCTTGAAAATCAGATATGATCCTGAGGAGTTATAAATCAAATTTCTTTTAAATGAAACCATATAAATATACTGGAGAAGCTTTAATGGTGCATCCCTTAGTGAAATTGATACTTTTTTTGGTAGTGAGTCAGTACTCTGTAATTTATCTGTTTTATTATTTTGGAATTTTGTATATTTGATCATTTTAATGGAGCACACTGATAAGATTTCGAGTTGAAAGGAACCTATTGATAAATGCAGTACCTTTATTTTATAGATGAAGAAATTAAGGTTTAGAGTGGTAAAGTGATTTTTTTTTGTGGATGCATATTTCGTTTTGACAAAACACACAAACACCTTTCTCCCCCCAAAGTACATTTAACCAATACTAGTTGAACAAAACTGTCTAAAGAGTAATTATAACTGGTTATACATGTGACTTTCTACTTGGATAGTTTGTTGCTTTTTAACAGGAGGAAAGGATATGTGTCCTAAGTTTAATAACTTGGTACCAACATGGGCTATTGTATGTGACCTGAGTTGTGTTGCTGTTTGATGCTTTTTTTGCATTTTTATTGGTACTCATGCTTTTGGCTGTTTGCTTTGTATGACATTATATCTTCCTGTGTTTCTCTGAATTCTTCATATTAATTATTTTTCATGATCCACAACAATGTTACATTATGTTCATATACCATAATCTAATGGTTCCCCAATCATTGAGTACATATAACTTATTTCCATTTGTTTTGGTTTGGGTTTTTTGCTATTATAAATAGTGCTACTGTGAATATTTTTGTACATGTGGGTTTTTTATTGCTGTCAGAATCCTCTCTGGGTATAAAACTGTCTTGGAATATCAAAGGGCATAAGGAATTAGTTGCTTTTATTCTATAATTCCAAATTGCACTATCATCTCTCCTCCCAGACTCCACAGTTGAGGAACTTAGAATTTTCTTAGACTCTTCCTTCTTCTTTATCCAATCAGTTTAGTTTGAGAAGACATTTTAAAAGTGTTGACTACTGTATGTTGTCAAGATTTATCAGTTCCAACTTTAACAAATACTTGTTGAATTGAACTTTTCCTTAGTTTCACCAAAATGTGAATATACATTTTCAAATGTGTAAAGGAGAATAAAATAACAGCATAATGAGCTAGGTAATTCAAGTACTATAGCATTTTTACAGGTGAGGCTACTGAAATATAGAGAGGTTCAATGATTTGCCCAAGGTGACATAGCTAGGAAGTATTGGAGCAGAGATGCAAGCTTGGGTCTTCCTACTCTAGCATCATTGCTTTTTCCATTGCTTTAAGTAAAGGTGTGGCCCATCCAGTTAATAAAAACACTTTACCTCACCTTGAAAGAATCTTACAGCTTTTGGAGTCAAAGATTGTTTATTTCACTGGAGGTACTTTATCTGGGATAAAAGTATCTTCATTAATGATTCATTGACATCATAATGTCCTTTGTTCGTAGGACAGTATAGTTCTTTGGAGAGATTTTTATTTATTTGTATATCACCACATTAATTGCTAACTATTATCACTTTTTTCACCTTCCCAGGGAACCTTCTGTTTATGCCAAATTTTTTTTAAAAGGTCATAACCAGTCAAAACATTAATGTATTTGTTGACACTTAAAACATTCATCCATCCAGTGGAAAAAAATAGGGTGCATTTTCTCTTCTCTAGAGCCAGTTTTCATCATTATTGTGAAGATATTTTTAAAGTTCTAATAATGAAGAACAGGATATATGAATATAAAGAGCATGTTCCAAAAATCAGTATAAATAAATATGGTATTCTAAATACTATATTAAGTCATTACTCTTGGGCATACTTAATAGGGAATCAAGGATTAATAACATGATTTTTCCTCATAAGTTATAGTCAAATTTTGTATTATTTTGTGGGTAGGTGAACTAAACCCTGTCAGTGGGGAAATAAAAATTAGGTTCATATTATGGACACAAATGGCATTTTATTAATATGTAGCATTTGTTTCCCCCTTCACTTCAGTTACATGCCACAACTAGATAAAACATACCTTTTTACTGAATGTGTAATTGTGGTTTCTATTTCATCTGCTTTTAAAGATTTATGTAAAGGTTGCCTTGAGCAAGTTCCTAACTGTAGATTCAAGCTGTCAGTAAATAATTTTATAGTGTTAATTAGCATTTCTTTATCTTTTGTCATAATTGAAGCATTAAACAAACATAGTTAAGATGAGTGCCCAAAGAAGCTTTTGTAATTGTACATTAGATTGTGTGTGTGTGTGTCTGTATTTGTGTGTGTTCACAAATTGTGAAATCTAGTCATTGAAGTTAATAAACTTGAACATTTTGGCTTATCATGTGCATAAATATGGATTTACTATTTTTACCTAAAAGAAAATTATTCAACCAGAAGAACATTGTACACAGTATCATCAACATTGAGTGTTGATCTACTGTGATGGACTATATTCTTCTCACCAATGCAATGGTACAGAAGAGTTCCAGGGAACTCATGATAGAAGAGGATCTCCAAATCCAAGAAAAAAAAAGAAAAAAAGAACTGTGGAGTATAGATGCTGATTGAACCATATTATTTCTTTTGTTTTGGGTGCTGTTGGGTTTTTTTTTCTATTTTGAGGTTTTGCATCACTGCTCTGATTTTTTCTCTTGTAACAGGATTAATGCAGAAATAGGATTAATGTTATTATGTGTATATATATATATGTGTGTGTATATATCTATATCTATATGTATATGTATAGAGATATATAGACATAACCTATATCAGATTACCTGCTGTCTAGGGGAGGGGGGAGGGAGGGAGGGAGAAAAATCTGAAATTGTAAAGCTTGTATAAACAAAAGTTGAGAACTATCTTTACATGTAACGGAAAAAATAAAATACCTTATACATTAAAAAAAAATATATTGGCACTAAAAAAAAAAAAAGAAAATTATTCTCCAAAAAAATCTACACTTTAACTTTGAGAGGCAGCTTTTTGTAGTAGAAAGAACATTATATTTAGAGTGCTTGGGTTCAAATGCAAGTTCTGACACTTGCTACCCATGTAACATTTTTTTTCTTTCATTACTTAAGTTGTCTGCACTTCATTTTCCTCGTGTGTAGAATGATGGGTTTGCATTAGAAGATCACTGAGCTCCTCCCAGAGCAAAATCTGTGACCAACATATTAACAGAAAGATTGTTTTCAAAATTGTGCATGTATTTTTCAAGAAAGATCTCAAGATGGTTTCTTGTCCTAGATGTATTATTCAATAGTTGTGTGACTTAGGTACATCTCTTAACCTCTCTGTATCTCCACCTATTATTATATACATTAAAATAATTTCAAGCCTATTTTATAGGAATTTTTTGAGGTACAGATATAGTCATATATGTGAGTACTTTGAAAAAGTGTTGAGTTTTCTTCCCTTTCTTGATGTTTACTTTTGTCAAGAATACAAATAATTCAAGTCAAAATAATTTCTTCTTACTCCTCAAAGTGCCAGCCTCCTCTTCAGCCTTTCTTTAGCATCTAGTACCACATTGAAAGTTCTGTCTTTCTGTCTTCAGAAAGCTGTATTTCCTTACTAAGTACTCTAGCCTTCTTTTCTTACATTTAACCAGCTATACTTTTTCCAGTCTGGCTAGACTTGTTATTTTCTATATGCGTTTCTGCATTCCCTTTACTAGTGATGGATATGCCCACATTCATCTACCTAACTAAGCATCCTCTTCTATTTCATATCCCTTCTTAAATCTTCCTTTACTTGAAGAACTTTCCATTTGTAATCAATTCCCAGAAGTTTTCTTCCTAAGAGCATAGAGAACTGGTTGAAAGCTAAAAAGGTAGGTTTGAGGGAAGGGAAACCAGTCTCTATAATTTTATAACATCTTTTTCAGCTATATCTGTTACCTAAGAAAAATTGGTATATTGCATTTCTCTTCTCATACTGGCCTAATTTCATTTGAAGTTAGCAGGGAACCATTTCATAAAGATGCTTTCAACTAATTAGCTTTAATTTTTAAAGAAAACATGCACAGAACAGATAGCCAGGCAGAAAACTTGACTGGTGATTTGTATTTTTAAATATGCATTTCTAAAAAACGTATCTATGGAAGCCTTTATTTTTAGATCTCATTTTTCTGATTACTGCATATTTTGTGTTTTTCAGAACTATTCTATGGCAGTATATCTTGTAAAACAGTTGTCGTCTACGGTTCTCCTTCAGAGGTTACGAGCAAAGGGAATAAGGAACCCGGATCATTCTAGAGCTTTAAGTATGTATTATTCAGTCCGTTTCATGAAGATGAAATATTTTAAACATGAGTGTTAGAGTGGTATCATATTCTTAACTAAAGAAATTTACATTTGACATTATTATTAGATTGTTATCCTTCAATTCTCAAAAGATTTATGATTTTAACAGTGTGAATGCTCATTTGATACAGATTGTAGTCCCTCCTTAGCAGATGGTTGCATAAGTTATGGCCAACCTTTTGATGATAAACCTCCTTGAAAATAGCTGGTTTGGTCCTTAAGCAGCAGTATGTTAGCAGGTCTACACTTGAAATCTTTCCACTTTGGTATAAGGTCTGCCAGAACTTGTGTTGTGCTAGCATAGCTTTCAAGAACCTTAGGTTATCTCCATACCATGAATCAGAGTAGGGCTTGAGTGGAGCATTTCTCCATTGAGTACCTAAAAGCATGTATTCACTTATCTTCCATTATAGAATAAAACAAGGCACCCAACACATGTTTTTCTTGTTTCAGTCATTTGCTTAACTGAAAATGGGCATTATTTTATATTGTTGGTCCATGAACACTAAAAAAATATGTTATTGCCAAAATGGAGCATAAAGTAGGTGTTTTAAGAATACTAGGAAGGAGAACCATGGCATAATGGATACAGTGTTAGCCTCTGAGGCAGGAAGGTTAGGGTTCAAGGCCTGCTTCTGACACATAGTAGCTTTTTGACCCCAAACAAATCAGTTAATCTCTTGTTATACGCAGCCATCTTTTTTAAGACTATAAATTGTGAAGAGCCAATCGGCTTGGTAAAGGAAGTTCATTACTGGTAGTTCCCCATACTAATGAAATTCTAGTTCTCATCCAAAAATAAATAAATATTGGGAAGAAGAAAAGGAGCTTGAGGTTCTTTTGAGTTGAAGGGATGTTATGGAAAAAAAGCATGTCATTAGGGATATATGAAAGTAATCATGCAAGTAGTGAAAGAATATATATATTTTAGCAACTAGGATTAAGTGTGTCACTGTGTAAAAGACCTGTGATTTCATTGAAATAATTAAAACAATTGTAGAAAAATTGAGAGATGTTGAGAAATACTGAAAATGAAAAACATCCCTTTCAAAATGAAAAGAGCAAAACAGTTAACAGATAAGAGTAGCAGAGAAATGCGATTCTTAGATCTGAGTAATCTTTACAAAAGACCATGTAGAACAGAGATTTTTAACATGTTTGTGTTGCAGATCCCTTTGGCAATTTGATGAAACTTATGAACTCAGAATATTGTTTTTAAATACATAAAATAATACAGCAGATTATAAAGAAAACCAATGATATTAAAATAAGGTTATTAAAATATGAAAAGGTTCAAATTAATAGACATTACTATGGGCTAAGGTGGAATATTGGGTCCAAGGATTGACTAAAAACAGCTGGACTAGATGGCTTCTAAAGATTTTTCCAACTTTTCAGATTTTATCATGAACCCTCCTTTATCCAAAGAGTAACAAAAATAATTGTCATTCATCTAGGGAATATAGGAAATTTCTTAAATATTTAGGTAACTGACTAATTTTGATAGGTTTGGTTGTTTTATTGATTTAGGCAGAATAAAACCACTGACTCCCAAAGACAAACTATTTCTAGTCTGTTTAGTGAAAAGGGAACCTTTTAAAAAATTTGTTGTAGTAAAGTACTTGATCTGAAAAATACTTTGACAAGTAGGATGATTTCTTGGCCAATATAAGTAGTTACTACCTTTGGAAGATAAAACCTAAATTTCAAATTTAAATGAAATTTTATTAATGCATATTGTCTTGGGCATGTGGTTGGGGCAGGGGGGAGAATGAAGATAAAATATAGAAAAAAAACACAAACTTAAGCTCAGCCTTGACCAGATCACTCCCTTATTCGTAAAATTTCTGTGGCTTCTCATTGCCTACAAGTATAAATAAATTCCTTAGCTTAGCATTCAAGGCATTCCCCAGTCCTTCTCCAACCTACTTTCCCAGCCTTATTTCACACTGTTCCTCTTTATGTATTCTGTGGTCAAGCCAGACTAGACTACTAGCTATTTCCTGCTATCATCCTGCCCTCTCTGACCTACATACATTTATGGAGGCTAACTCCTTCCCCTACACCTCCCTTCCTAAAATGGATTTCCCCCCATTTTATTTTCCCATTGGAACTTTTCTCTTCCTTAAGTGTAAGTTTTAGGTAGCTCCATGAAACCTTTCCTGCTTCCTCTACTCCCTTCTCCCAAATAGAAGTGATTTCTCCCTACCTGAATCTTCCATGGTTTCCTTTTTAATTTTCACTATGCACTTAGTATATTCTAATTTATATTATAGTTGTATGCGTGCCTTATTCCAAATGAGTATAAATAAGCACAAAACCTGTTTCACCTTTGTATCCACAGATTCAAATTCTATATAGAAGATGCTTAATAAATGTTTGTTGAATTGCACTATAAATGTATCAAGAACATTTAAGTGCTCACATGTATGAAGAGCTTATTAAAAAGAATCTTCAAGGCAGTTTCTTGATTTAACTTGATATGTTGAATTTGAGGCGGTGGTAGTAATGCCTATAAATTGAGCTGTTAGGTCACTTAACTACAAAATTTAAAGGTGCTACCAGGCAAGGGGCTAGCAGCAAGCAACTATGGTATGCTGAGTCTGCTGAAGAGGAGTATGGCAATGATGGGAGAGAGTAGTAAAAAGACATTGTAAACTTTACAGAGCACTATATGAGTATCAATTGTTATTTCATTGTTTGGAGAAAGGTGGTAGAATTTTGGAGACAGACATAAATGATGATCACCTACAGGTTACATCAAGAGCTCACTTTGACACCTCCTGGCAAAAATATTGTGGAGGAGGGCAGCTAGGTGGCACAGTAGATAGAGCACTGGTCCTGGATTCAGGAGGAACTGAGTTCAAATCCAACCTCAGACACTTGATACTTACCAGCTGTGTGACCCTGGGCAAGTCACTTAACCCTCATTGCCCTGCAAAAAAACCCAAAAAAACAAATAAAAACAAAAACATTGTGGAGATAGAGTTAATAAGCTGGTGATCACTTAGGAGGAAGAATGAAGACAACAGGACAGGCTTTCTTTCTACCTCCTTATAGAACACATCTTTAAATATAATCTCAGAATTTCATCTCATAATGCTGGAATAGATTACCCTTTGCCTCCCCAAATGTCATTTCATTGAGGTCGTATTCATTTTCAGGAATCGTCCTCTTAAGATGTAAGTGCATAGGGCAGCTAGGTGGCACAGTGGATAAAGGATTCAGGAGGACCCGAGTTCAAATCTGGCCTCAGACACTTGACACTTAGTGGCTGTGAGACTCTGGGCAAGTCACTTAACCCTCATTGCCCAGCAAAAAAAAAGAAAAATATGTAAGTGCATGTAGAATTTTGTTGAAAGTCTATCTGATATGGCCACTTGAACTTGTTTTTACCTAAAACCTTAATTTTTAGATTAACAACTTACCAGGAACTAATTGACAGATAGCCAAAGACAAGAGTCAGAAACAAGATAGACACCTGGCCAAGGTGGAGGGATTCAAGGAGTGTCACATGCAGAAAGGAATCTAGGGGCCGTTATAGGGTGCTGAGGAGGGCACAAAAGACAAACCTTGCCTACCATACAACTTTAGCTAGGGGTGACCCTGATTGTGCCACTTGAAATCATCATAGATAGCCACTTTTGCTATCCCCTAATGCAAAAAATCAGTATTGTAAGTAAGTGAACTCAAGTAGGAAAATGAGTAACAAGAAATAGAAAATTCCCTGTGTACTTTACACTTTCACTCAGAAGGCATTTATGAAGTGCCTGCTATGTGCAAAGCCCTGAGCCAGATGCTCAGAATACAGAAGCAAAAATGAGAGGTCCTGGGTGTGATTGGGAGTGATATTGAGAGATTTTTTTGGAGATGTAAAATTGGAGAAAAAGAATTTGTAACTTCTCATGGAATGGCATGTAAGTACTCTGCAGAATGAAAGTAGGGGTAATAGATAACTTGAAGAGAGAAGAGCAGGTTTGCAGCACATGCTAAAGGGAATTGTGACAGGAAATCAGTTAGGATTTGCCTTGTAGCAGTGAGGGCCCAATCGAGAAAAAATAATCTAATTTTGAAAATATCCCTCATGCAACTAGCATCAAAGGAGAATTGTTTTAGAGCTAGAAGGGACATTGGCAGCAATCTAATCTCCAGTCCCCTCATTTTACAAATGAAATGTTTGGAGATTTAGAATGGTAGGTGATTTCCTCAAATCCCAAAATAATAATAGGCAAGGATTAAACAGAGGTCCTCTTACTCTAAAGTCATCAGTCTTTCTATTATGCTAAAACAGAGGTAGTTTTTAATTAGTAAGCTAGTCTGTTGTATACCCAGAACTCTGAGTGGTAAGTCGATAGAGCTAATTGGATATTCTGAGAGTCCACTGCAGAAAAGAGTTCTTAATACAGATTCAGAATTCATTGGTGGGGTTATTTCTTTCTCTACTCTGCTGAAACAAACTAGGGTTTAAATTATGATTCTATAACTTTTTTTTTTTAGTGAGGCAGTTGGGGTTAAGTGACTTGCCCAGGGTCACACAGCTAGTAAGTGTTAAGTATCTGAGGCCGGATTTGAACTCAGGTACTCCTGACTCCAGGGCCAGTGCTCTATCCACTGTGCCACCTAGCTGCCCCTATTCTATAAATTTAAAAATAGTCTAAAAGAATTTAAGGAGGTCTGTATATTTTTCTAACATTGTATACAAAATTCTAGAAGACAGAGCTTTCTACTTTCACTGGCAAAAAAAGTAACCCATTTCAGCCTTCAGCCTCATCCTAATGTAAGCTACAAGGAAATTACAATTAGGATTGGAGAAACCAGGAAGTGAAGGTATTCTTTATTTTCTCAGTCTTTATTAGAATATACTTAGAAGGAATCCTTGAGAATTATTTTATTTATACTTGACATTTAATTGTTCATTGGCAAGTTGGGACTTGGTACAAGTACGTGAAAATGAGAATTCCTATAGTTTTTCAGAATTTTTAATCTCCTCTCTCTTTGACCTTGTATACCCAACTTAAGTACTATATGCCACATTTTCTGGATGCAAAATTTTTTTGAAATTCTAAGAATATTTAATAAAATAGCTAGATATGGATTTCTAAAGTCTCTTCCAGTTCTGTATCTATGTTAGATGAAATTTAAGTGGAACTATTCACAGTCATTTTCATTTACTGTTTGCTGAGTTGCCAGCTGTCCATTGTTGTTGTTCACCATTAATTGGAAGGACTGGTTTTTATCATGTGTTGTTCAGTTCCACTTGTACCTCCAGTACCACCTCGAGGAAGAGTGAAAAGGTGAATTTGGAATTAGGATGTTTTCTCCAACAAACCAGTTAGTTCTTGTCAAGTAGCAAGCAATTCTCCTTCACTTTGAAAATGTTGGTGCCACAGTTTACATTTTATTTTATATATTATATTACAGTGAATTTTCATTCATTTAAATTATACCAAGAGAAAAAACTTCATTAGTATTATCTTTAAGAAAAGGTTTTGCTAAGCCAATATTGTAAACCAGATTGTAATTGTTTAAGAAGAGAAACTTTAGAGGGCAGCTAGTTGGCGCAGTGAATAAAGCACCAGCCCTGGATTCAGGAGGACCTGAGTTCAAATCCGGACTCAGCCAATTGACACTTGTTAGCTATGTGACCCTGGGCAAGTCACTTAACCTTCATTGCCCTGCCAAAAAAAAAAAGAAGAAGAGAAACTTTAAGTATTTTATCGATGAGATAAGAATTGTTTAACTTTTAACAGATATAGTTACCATATGTAATAGAAAATAATAACAGCATTTCTAGCAAATATAAAAAATGTGTGTGTGCCTATATAGCAAATAGAGGCTTATAGAGCCCTTTATATATGTTTTCTTATTTGACTGTAGAACTGTGCTACTTTTTAATTTTCTAATTTAACTTCCTAATTTAAATGTTTTATTGGTTTGACCCTAAATTTTAGTTAATCTGAATTAGCAAGAGGCTATCAGTTTGGAGAGGTAATGTTTTGCCCCTGTTTTGGTGTGCACTAAAAGAGGCCGATAGAAAACCTAAGGTCGGGAGTCAGGATTCTAATTCTAGGTCTTACTGTTGGCTCTGTGACTTTTGACAAATCCCTTCCTTCTTTAGGCTTCAGTTTCCTCATCTATGAACTGGTACATGATGATCTCTGGGGTCCCTTCCATTTATAAATTTCTGAGAATCTAAATTAGATAAAGAAAGAAAATGAGACTTTAAAAAAACAAAACAAGGGATAGAAAAAAGAATCATGGTACATATGACAATTGTGATTATCTAGATTACTATTACAACAAATGAGATTGATTATAGGTAAAATTCCACTAAAATAGTTGTAATATAAAATGATTACATGATAAGATCATCAAGTAGCTTCCTTCCTCTTACCAATAAGGAGGAACCTCATGTGCAAAAAATGATTATTTGTCTTAGAAATTGTGATAGAGAAGGAGAGGAAACCAGATACAGGCTTCAATTCATCTCAGGTTTAGGGAAAACAGTCTCAAAAGGTTCAGAGAAATTAGGATCCTGAGAGCTAAAATTCTACAGGGAAATGGTAAAGGAGAAATAGAAAACTCAAGAATAGAATTCTGAAAGCCAAAGAGAACACAGTGCCAATAAAGGGAGAGGATCTAAAGATGTACAAGCAAGTTATTGTTCAGATTAGACTTTTCTAAAAGCCAAAAGAAAGGCAGGGAATGGTGGGGGGAGAGAGTGAATAGAAAGGCATGCCTGTAAAAAAAATAGTCTTGAGGCATCAAAACTTAGAAAGAGCTAAGGCTAGAAAAGAAAACTAAAGACATCCAAAAGGGGTTTTTGTTGTTGGTGGTTTTGATTGTTTGTTCGTTGGGGGGGGGGGGCAATTATGTTGGGGAAAAGTAGAGGAGCCAGCAGGCAAGATAGGATTACTCTTTGATATGGTTGGGTCAGGAATAACTGAGGCAGAGCTCTCCAACTCTTAATTTTGCTTATTTTCTCTGCAAAGGAGAATGATCTTTCAACTAGAGAAGAGCATATGCCCATAAGTCAGTGAACTTGACTTCAATGACTTGTGGAAAGGTATAGGTAGCATGCTATGCTTATCAAACTTATAGATGCTACAAAATAAGAGGAATAGTTGGGTGAGAATCTGGATCCAAAAGACAAAGTTTAGTAGAGATCAATATAATATCTTATGCTTGGGTTTTAAAAAATCTTAAGTATAACATGGGAGAAATGTAACTGAGTAACACTTAGTCTGAAAAAGGCTTCAGGGTTTTAATAGACTAAACTTAGTAAGAGCAGGGAGTATACTATGTCGGCAGAAAAGCTGCATTAAGAGAAGTGTAGGGGTGGCTAGGTGGCGCAGTGGATAAAGCACCGGCCCTGGATTCAGGAGTACCTGAGTTCAAATCTGGCCTCAGACACTTGCCACTTACTAGCTGTGTGACCCTGGGCAAGTCACTTAACCCCCATTGCCCTGCAAAAAAAAAGAGAGAGAAGTGTAGTGTTCGAGACTAAGGAATTGATAGTCTTTGCCTTGTTCATGTCTAACCTAGAGTATTGTTTGCAGTGCTTAAAGAAGGCAACCTGGGTGGCCAGAAAAGGTCATTGGATTTAACAATTAAGACATCATTTGTAACCTTTTGGAGAGCAGTTTCAGAGTGGTGGCATCAGGAGCCATATTCCATGAGTTCAAAAATGAATGGGTGCTACATGGAGACAAGGAACCTAGACAACTTTTTCTAGAACCTCCACATTATTAAAGAAGACATTGACAGGATGAATAACATCCAGAGAAAGACAGAGTAGTATGGTGAAGGTCCTTGAGATCATACCATTTGGGAATAACTGGAGAGAATTGGAGATGTGTGCCTAGAAAAGAGAATACATGATAAACAGTCTTCCAGTTATTTTTAAGGTCTCTCATATAGAAGAGGGATTAAGACATTCTGCATGAAGACAAGATTAGTTGCTGTGGATGTAACTTGCAAAAATGTCAGATTTAGGTTCAGTATAAGGAAAAACTTCATAACTATTCAAAGGTAAATGGGCTACATGAGGAATAGGTGGGTTCTCCCTTATTAGTTATCTTCAAGTAAAAGTTGGATGAACACCTCCCCAGTATATTTTAGAAAAGATTCTTGTTCAGGTGTGATTTGGACTAGACTGCCTCTGAGAGTTCATCCACACTGGAAATGCTGGGGGAAATGTCAAGCCCTCACCATAATAGTTTATGTGCTTTAATCAGTATTCATTACAACCAAGAAAATCATGTACTCCCTTGGAAGCTATTGTAATAGAATTCGGCTCTAACATTCCTGTTTATTTCTTCTACCTCATATTTTAATGCTTTTTTGCCAAAGAACATGAAATCCCTTTATATAGCTTATTTCATTTATGTTCAGAACTTCCTTGCAATTAAAGTTCTAATTTTCCTATTTTGGTACCGTAGGGTTTTTGTTTTAAATTTAAAATGCTAATTAAAACTTTAGAAATATTTGAATGTAAAATAGTTGCATTTTATTTTCAAATTTTAATTCTCTCCTAAGCCAAAACCTTACACATATTACATTCCTATTGTGATATATAAAGTTAAAATTTACTAAGTAATAACATAGTGTTCTTTTAACTCTACTCTCTCTTGGTTCTTCTCCTACCTTTCTTACTGCTTCTTCTGAGTCTTCTTTGCTAGATGTTCATACCATGTCCAGTCACTGTGGGTGTGCTCCTAAGGCTTTAACAACTAGGCCTTCTTTCTTTTCTCTTAGTATTCTTTTACTTGGAGATTTCATCAGCTCCCAAGGATTCCACTACTTTTCTTAAGGTGATTCCCTAGTCTATACAAGGTATCCAAAGACCTTCAGTTTTAATATATTAAGACTATCACTTGACACTTACTAGCTGTGTGACCCTGGGCAAGTCACTTAACCCCAATTACTTCACCAAAAAACCAAAACAACCTCTCTTCAGTTGTCTGTAAGGTGCTTGGTTCTTCTTCGGAAGCTAAGGCCGAGTTGGGGTGAATCCTCACTTCAGCCAGCAACTAGCACCACTACAAACAAGTCTCTCCTTGTCCATCTCCTGAAATGGCCGTCTCCGAGCTCACTTGGATCTACTCTGCTCTCATCCTTCAGGATGATGAGATTATGGTCATGGAGGATAAAATCAATGCCCTCATTAAAGCAGCAGGTGTAAATGTTGAACCATTCTGGCCTGGATTACTTGCAAAGGCCCTGAACAATGTAAACATTGCAAGTCTCATCTGCAATGTAGGAGTTGGTGGACCTGCCCCAGCAGCTGGAGGTGCTGCTCTTGCTGGCACAGCTGCCCCAGCTGAGGAGAAGAAGAAAGAGGAAGCAAAAAAAGAAAAATCCAAGGAGTCTGATGATGACATGGGCTTTGGTCTGTTTGACTAAATATATATATTTTTTAAACATTAAATAAAAACTTTTTTAAAGACTTTAGAGTGTTGGCCACACCCCAGCAAGCCAGCAGTCTTTGGTGCAACCAAATGGGCAGTGGCGATAAGAGGGAGTCAGAAAACTAGTCAGTAGATTACAGGGAACCCTTTCTTGACCCTGAGTACAGGACTGTTGCATTGCCCATACAGGTTCTGGGTTGTAGTTCCAGGGTGAGGAGAAGGGGCACTAACACACATGAAAACTCTTTCAGCTGCAGGGGCACAGGGGTCCTGGTCACAGTTAGAGACCAGAGAAGAGTGTTTGTGGTTATGCACAGACCAGAGCACAGGCCAGGAGAGCAGTGACTACAACTCTCCTTAAATCATACTACCTTGGAAAAACTAAAAACCTTCAAGAACCCCAGAACCAGCTCTTTAAAAAGCAGCACAAAAACCTATAGCTTGGGACAGTGTTCCCCTCCACCTCATGATCAGAACCAACTTAAGATAAAGTTAAAAGTAAAAAAAATAGGCTGAAAATATGAGTTGTTTCCTCCCCTCCCTCCACACCAAAAAATAATAACCCCACCATAGAATGTGACTATGGAGACAGAATATCAAAACAAACTCAGAAGACAACAGTCAAAACAGGTACATCCAAAGCCTCAAAAAAATGTGAATTGGTCTCAGTCTCCCCCTCATACTTTCCCCCCAAAAGAATTCCTGGAACAACTCAAAAAGGATTTTAAAAATAAGATAAGAGAAATAGAGGAAAAATTGAGGAAAGAAATGAGTGATACAAGGAAATTGGGACGGGGGGCGGGAAAGTCAACAGTTTGGAAAAGAACACTTTTAAAAGCAAAATTGGCCAAATGGGAAAAAATGTACAAAGATTCACTGAAGAAAAGAACTTAAAAAGCAAAAGTGGCCAAATGGAAAAGGAGGTCCAAAAGCTTAATCATTCCTTAAAAATTAGAATTGGGCTAGTGGAAGTGAATGACTACATGAGGCATCAAGAAACAAGACAAAATCAAAAGAATGAAAAAATAGAAGAATATATGAAATACCTCATTGGAAAAACAACTCAAAGAGATTCCCCAGGCAGTATGGTAGCCAAATTCCAGGGCTCCGAGGTCAAGGAGAAAATTTTGCAAATAGCCAGAAAGGAACAATTCAAGTATTGTGGGGCCACAATTAAGATAACCAAAAATATAGCAGCTTCTATATTAAAGGAGTAGAAGGCTTGGAATATATTCCAGGGAGCAAAGGAGCTAGAATTATAAGCAAGAATCACCTACCCAGCAAGACTGAATGCAGATCTAAGCAAACTTTTTTTAACTTTCTTTTTCTGTATTTTTATCTGTATTTTCTTTCACAACATGGCTAATATGGAAATATGTTTTGCATGACTGCACATGTCTAACCTGTATTAAATGATAAGGGAGGGGACGAAGGGACAAAGAGAATTTGGAACTCAAAAAAATTTTAAAAGAATGTTAAAAATTGTTTTTACATGCAATTGGGAAAAAATAAAGCATTTCCAAAAAGGAAAAACTTTATGTATTAGTTTCATAATGTATTATGTAGTATTATGTGTTATATGTAACAATAATATATATGTATTATATTGTAATATTATAACAGTAAAGCATTAAACTGCACTTAAACTTTTGGGACTCATTTGTAGCACCCATGCTCTCCAGTTATACTGGGCATTTCGATCCACGTATCCCAAAGGCATTTATACCATATCTCTCACATGTCTCTTTTTACTTAGAAAGTAATGAGGCTGGGGCAGCTAGGTGGCGCAGTGGATAGAGCACCAGCCCTGGATTTAGGAGGACCTGAGTTCAAATCTGGCCTCAGGTACTTAACAATTACTAGCTGTGTGACCCTAGGCAAGTCACTTAACCCCAGTTGCCTCACCCCCCAAAAAAAAGAAAGTAATGAGGCTGGGGCAGCTAGGTAACACAGTGGATAAAGTGCCAGCTTTGGATAGGAGTACCTGAGTTCAAATCCGGCCTCAGACACTTGACACTTACTGGATGTGTGACCCTGGGCAAGTCACTTAACCTTCATTGCCCTCCAAAAGAAATAAAAAAGAAAGAAAGTAATGAGGCCTTATCACCTTCCACCAAACTAAATTCCCATCCTCAAGTCTCTTCCCACTCCAGGCCATCATGTACATAGTTGCCAAAATGATTTTCTTACAATACAGGACTGACCAGACTGACTCCTTATTACCTCTAGGGTCAAATATAAACTCATGTTTAGCATTAAAACTCTTCACAACATTGGTCTCTTCCTTTCTTTCCAGTCTACTGGGAATTATTCCCATTATTCCCGCTCACACTTTCTACAGTCCAGCTGCATTGGCCTACTTGACATTCCTCACACACATTCCTCACACATTCCATCTCCTATCTCTGGGCCTTAGAATCAGTTGTTCCCTATTTTTAAAATGGCCAACTTTCATGTCTCTGCTTCTTATTGTCCTTCAAGACTGCTTGAAGGACTACTGTCCTTCCCTTAAAGAGGCCTATCCTGTCTTTTCTCTCCACTTACTATTGTCCTCCTTAGTAAGAAAATCTTGTCTTTGCACTGTATTTTTATCTTAACTTCTGTTTCATAAGGTAAATTGCAGAGGAAAAAATTAATGAATTAATAAATTAAGATCCTCTTCAAAAATTGATTATGAAAAGTTATAATTAGTTACCTTAAGTAATTATATAATTTCCTTACAAGAAAATGTTAGTCTGAGATTGGCCTTTTGGAAGTTCAGGACCTGTGATATTTAGACATTCCAGTAAGAAATTAAACAAATAGTATTGTATTGACCTGCACTTTTAAAAATTAAAAATCAAGGCTAAAAAATAATTGATTAGTCATCACCAGATTTTAAATGATTGTCCTTCACGTATAAACAAAAACCTAATGAAAACGCAGATTTCTGCTACTATTTGTTATTTGACCTTTAGTTATATGATATAACTATACATATTATGGTAGATTTTAGAGTAGTATTTATGAAATTACTAGAATGTAAGAATTATTTTATTTGTGCATTTAAATTTTAGTTGCAAGTTTTCATCATAGAATCTCCAATCAATCAAAAACCATTTATTAAGGGCCTCCTTAGTGCTAAACAATGTGCTAAGCGATGGGGATACAAGGAAAAGGGGAAAGCCCCCCTACAGTGCCTGCTTTCAAGGAGTGTATGTCCTAATGGGGGAAACAGCATGTTAATATCTAGGTACACTTGAGATATGATGGTTATCTGAAAGGGAAAGGCATTAGCCACTGAACAGACCAGGAAAGGTATCCTATAATAAGTGGAATTTGAACTGAGTTTTGAAAGAAGCCTGTACTGTAATACATGTTTGGAGATACCGGTCCAAAAAACCAGTCTTTGCACTTAAGGAACTTCTATTCTGTTGTATGAGACAAGAGGTACACATATAATTATATATAAAATAAATACGAGGTAATGGGGGAGCACTAGCAGCTGAGAGATCTGGGAAATCCTCTTGTAGTTGGTAGCACTTGAGTGGAACTTTGAAGGAAATTGGATTTCTTAAGAGGTAGAGATGAGGAGATAGTGCATCCCAAGCATGGCACAGATAGCTTGTGCCAAGATGAAATGTCATGTGTTAGGAACAGCAAGAAAACCAGTTGACTATACTATAGAATGTATGCAAAAGAATAATGTATGATAAGAATAGAAAGGTTGATTGAAGCCATATTGTAAAAGGCTTTAAATGCCAATAAAAGGAGTTTATATTGATCCTAGAGATAATTGGGAGCCACTGCAGTTTATTGAGCAAGGGAGTGACATAATCCTGTGCTTTAAGAACTGTCTAAGTTGTAAAGGACCTCAAAAACATCCTAGTCCATCCAACCTTTAAAAAAGAGGCACCTCTGCTTCAGCCCCCAACAGATGGTCTTTTAGCCTTTGCTTGAAAAATTCTAAGGTGGGAATACAAATGAGCTGAAAGTTTTTTCTTCCTCTTACATAATGTGTAGGTCATATGATTATTTCAACATCTTTTCATTTAAGATGTTTATCTTTAGAGAAATGCTAATACTAAAACAGGTTATTTTAAACTGCCTAATTATATTGCAAAAGTGAAGAAACTGGAGCAAAGAGGTAAAATGAATTGTCCACTGTCAGACATTTGTAAATAAATTTAGATTTGGTTGAAGTTTTTTTAATAACTAAAATTTTTGCATTATTTTATGATGTAAAATTCTATATGATAATTTATCATAAGTTTCTTAGATGTGTCACCAAAAGGATTTTTGTCATAATTTAAAACATAGTTATGCTTAGTTTCCCCCCCTTGTCTGTTAAAAATAATAATCTTATAGTCACAGTTAATATCTGGAATCCTAGAATTATAATATAAAAGAAGCCTATCATTAGTTTGGCATATTACCTGCTGTAGAAATTCATTTTTTATGTTGCTGCATTGTAATTTTTGGTTCCTCAGTTAAAAAAAAATAGGAAACCTCACAGGAAATGCAGTCAGACTCTAGACACACAAATGTTTTTCCGTCTTTTGCCATACAACTTGTAGGCCATATAATTATTTCTTTTCATTTGAGATGTTTAATGCAAATCCTAAAACACATTTTTTTCAAGCTCTGTAATTATGTTAAACTGATGATTTATCTTGTTCTGTTTATGTTTCCCCACCCCTTCAATGAATGACAGTTAAGGAGAAATTGACTGCGGATCCAGACAGTGAAATAGCTACGACCAGTTTAAGGGTTTCTCTACTCTGTCCAGTAAGTATTAACTGTCAATTTTTTTCTTATTTGGACTAGTTAAATAATTTTATATGCAGAACTACAAAAATTATACAGAGACTACAACGAAAAGTTGAAGCTGGATGTTGGTTGATTATAATGACCAGGCGTGGCCCCAGGGAAAAGATGAGGAGTTCTATTTCCTACCTTCTTTGCAGAGGTGGGAGTAGAACATTAACAATACTATCAGATTGTTCTGCTGAACTGCTTTTTTCCCTCTTTTTAAAATTTTACAAGGATTGACTCACTGGTCAGGGAAAAGAGGAAATAGATATTCAGAAATAATCATTAAAAACAAAAGATAGCAATAAAATCTTTTTTAATGTTTGAAAGAACCCATTAAGGTTAAAGGCAGGAGGGCAGCTAGGTGGCGCAGTGGATAGAGTATTGGTCCTGGAGTCAAGAGGACTCAGACACTTAACACTTATTGGCTGTGTGACCTTGGGCAAGTCACTTAACCCCAATTGCCTCATCAAAAACAAAACAAAAAAATGGTTAAAGGCAGGGTCAAGACAGAATACTATAAGAAATACAAAAAAGGAAATATTTTGAGCTGGGGGAATCAGAGTAGGTTTCATGGAAGTGGTGGTCCACGAACAAGGAAGATTTTATCAAACATGGTTGGAAAAACCTATGCAAATGAATACAGAGGCAGGTGCCTCATATTAGGGTTTAATTGAACAGTAAAGTGTAGTAGAGTCAACTAAGACAAGAAAAGTAGACTTTATTCAAATTGTGGAAGACCATAAATGCCAGACTAAGGATTTTATTTTTTTTTTTACTTTGGTTAATAGGATGCTACTGAAGGTTTTTGAGCAGGGGAGTAACATGATCAGATCTGTCCTATTTGAAAACTATTAGAGAAGGAAACTGGGCCTAGGGAGACCAGTTAGGTTTATTACAGTGTCCAAAAAAAGTTAATGAGGGCCTAAACTAGGATAGTGGCAAGGTATGTGGAGGTTATAACCAGACTTGAATCTGGTGATATCACCAGAAAGAGGAGATGATTTTCAAGGATGATGGTGACTTCAGTTTTTGAGATGGCTGCAGAATATTCAGGTAAAGATGTCGGGGGGGGGGGGGGGGGCGGGCGCGTTGGTTAAATCGCTGGCCCTGGATTCAGGACTACCTGAGTTCAAATACGGTCTCAGACACTTGACATTTACTAGCTGTGTGACCATGGGCAACTCACTTAACCCCCATTGCCCCCCCCAAAAAACAAAACAAAACAAAAAAAGATGTCCAGTAGGTAGTTTGAGAACATAGGATTGGAGATGAGGGCTGAATATATAGCTTTGTGACTTAAACAATGTGGACAAGGGTACATGGAGAGTGTAATTAAAGCTTTGGAAATGAATGAGATTGCCGAGGGAGGATTTAGAATAAGAGAAGAGGGCTGAAGACATAGCCTTTGTCAATAACCATACTGAAAATGATCAGAAAGATAGTAGGAGGAAGACTGCAACATCATGGAGAAGTCATTGGAGGAGACATGAGGATGAGATGGGTAAGATGGTAGTCAGAGAACTCAGGGAGAATGAGGGCTGAGAAAGAGACATTGAATTTGGTCATTTATAGGTCATTGGAGAATTTAGAATACTTTCAGTATCTTTTCATATAGAAGTCTTCTGAATAAAGACTTTTTTATGGTGAGTACACACAGTAGATTACTTGAAAATAAACTGGTTAGAGACTTAATTATAATCTGAATTTTTTCAGCCATCGGTGATTTTTTTTGCGTGTGTTTTGTTTTGTTTTGTTTTTTAGTGAGGCAGTTGGGGTTGAGTGACTTGCCCAGGGTCACACAGCTAGTAAGTGTTAAGTGTCTGAGGCCAGATTTGAACCCAGGTACTCCTGATTCCAGGGCCGGTGCTCTATCCACTACGCCACCTAGCTGCCCCCATCACTGATTGTTTTTAATCTAAAAAAGTAGCATATTAAAATTAAAACATAACTATCATTGTCCATAACTTAGCAAATTATGAGATCTGAAGAATTTGATATATAGTACAAAGCCTTAAACTTTTTAAATTTTGTACTTTAATATTATTTTTGCCGTTGGGTATACCAGTAGTTTATCTCAATTGTGTACATGTTTCAAAACTTCATAGCAAATTCAAATTTTACTTTATATTTTATTATCAAATTAATACTAGCTTAACGGTTAGGATAGGAGGGTGAAGAATGAGGGAATACAACTGTTTTCTCTTTGAGTTTATTCAAGTCTGAAGTTCAGAATTTTTTATATTGAAACTTCATTAATTTTAAGGTAAAAAGTTGTTATTCTGGTCTCAGAAAAACATGATTATGAGGAAAATAAATATGTTTCTTAAATAGTGTATTTAGTCTTGTATCTCTTGCTCTGTCTTTTAAAAGTTTCCGATAGTCAGCAAGAATTTATTAACTGCCTAACACTATACTAGGCACTGAGGTAAAAGTACAAAGTATGACACAATCCTCACAAAGAATTTACATTCTAATGGGAGAAGACAAAAAGAATATATAAAAATGTATATGGGATAACTATATAGTGAATAAATACAAAAATAGCTAAATGCAAAGTAAGCAGCTAGGTAACACATTGCATAAAATGCTGGACCTGCAGTGAGGAAAACCTGAGTTCAGACTCTTATGAGCTGCGTGACCCTGGAAAAGTCACTTAACATCTGTCTGCCTTAATTTCCTCATTTGCAAAATGGAGGTAATAATAACAGCTACTTCCAAAGAAAGTTGTAATAAAATATTTGTTAAAATGTGTGTGTATATATGCAAAAATATATGTATTTGTAAAAAAAATTGGTTTACAAATCTTAAAGCATCCTATAAACACTAGCTAGTAGTTTGGGAAGAAGGGTACTAGCAATTGGAGGGATCAAATTAAGCTTCATATAGGTAATGGTGATGAACTGCATTTTAAATTTAAGAAAATAGAGACTCTTTGAGGCAGTGTATTGTAGGCATGTGGGATGGCCAATGCAAAGGCATGGAGATAGGAAATAGGAGTTTGTCGGGGAGAGAAAGGAGGCTAGTTAGGCTGGGAGGGGGAATAATTTCATACAAGGCTAAAAAGATTGGTTGCCACTAGGTCATTTAGTTATTTAAAACCTAAATACAGAAGTTTATATTTTACCCTAGAGCCATCATGAAAGCCACTGAAATTGATTGAGTTGGGAAGTCATATGGTCAGATCTACATTTAAGGGAAATTACTTTGGCAGCAGTTGTATAGGATTGATTAGGCTGATGAGAGACTTGAAGCAAGGAGACCAATTAGAAAAGGAGGGTATTGCAATAATCTAGGCAAGATATGATAAAACTTGAGCTAACTTGATAGCTGCGGGTCTGGAGAGAAAGGGCGGAAGGAAAGGGATTTTGCTGGGGTATCATTGTCAAGATTTGTAGTGTTCTGGTAAGGGATCCATAGGCTTCACCAGACTGCCACAGGGAGTCCATGACACAAACAAGGTTAAAAATGACTGATACTGAAGAAGAAAGGAAGAGGCTGTACAACAGAATCTTGGAGAATACCCACAGGAGTTAAGGGGCATAGTGGAGCAAAAGAGCAGGTAGGTTCTCCAACCAGGAGAAGATAATGTCACAAAATCTCATCATCAAGGAGGGCGTCCCCAAGCAACAGGTGGACAGTAGTGTCAATTGTAGATAGCTCAAAGGGATGAGGACTAAGAAAAAACATCAAATTTGTCACGTAAGAAAGAGCTCATTGCTACCTTTGGAGAAAGCAGTTTCAATTGAGTGATACAGTTGGAAGCCAGGTTGCATAAGGAATGAAAGCAAGTAAGAGAAGTAGAAGCAGCAAACTGTAGACAACTTTTTCAAGAAGTTTGACTGAGAAAGGGAAAAAAGACAAAGGATGAGAGCTTGGGGGAATGCTAGGGTCTAGTGATTGCTTATTAAGGAGGAGGCAAACATTTGGGGCACATTTGAAGACAGTAGGAAAGGAATCAGTTGACAGGAAAAGGAAACAAGGTACTCATAGGAAATGACTTCAGTTTTCTCTCTAAAGTTATTGGCAGGGGCAGCTAGGTGGCACAGTGGATAGAGCACCAGCCCTGGAGTCAGGAGGACCTGAGTTCAAATCTGGTCTCAGACACTTATCACTTACTGGCTGTGTGACCCTGGGCAAATCACTTAACCCCAATTGCCTCACACACACAAAAAAAAAAAACAAACAAACAAAAAGCAAATAAAGTTATTGGCAGAGTCCTGAGTTGAGAGAAAGGAGCGCAAGTAGAATAATATGTGGGAAACTTGAGAAAGGAAGAAAAGGTTTGCAATGGCTTCTCTGGGGAGTCAAGGAAATAATGAGGGAGGAAAAAGAACTACCTTATTGCAGGGAGGGCCCAGTTGAGATTGGTTAACATAAACTTGTAATGTAATCCCTTTATAGTAAGCTTTCTCTCAGGGCAAAACAACCCAAAAACATTGGTCTGAATTTTTGCATAGTTCATAAATTAGTAGTTCCTTAACAAATAAAAGTACCATTCTTTTTTTTTTTTCCACAAACCATTGTAATTTGTTTTGTTTTGGTTTTGGCGGGGCAATGAGGGTCAAGTGACTTGCCCAGGGTCACACAGCTAATATGTGGCAAGTGTCTGAGCTTAGATTTGAACTCAGGTCCTCCTGAATCCAGGGCCAGTGCTTTATCCACTGCGCCACCTAGCTGCCCCAAACCATTGTAATTTTTTTTTTAAACCATTGTAATTTAAAAAGCAATAGAAATATTTTTTTCTCTCCTCACCTCTCCCTCTATTAAAAAAGAAAAGAAAAACCAACTTGTTACCTCTCTGTCAGGAGGTGGATAATCTTTTTTGTCTTCAGTCTTCTGAAATCATAGATGAATATTGTATGGATTTTAGTTCTTAGAACTTTCAAAATTGTCTTTTTAGTGATGTTATTATTGTATAAATTGTTTTCCTGGTTCTGTTCATTTCATTCTTCAGCGGTTTATGAGAGTCTTCAAAATTATTAGTTTTTATAATATTTATTTTATAGTATACTTATTCTTCTGGTTCTGCTTACTTCTGCATCAATTTATGTAAGTCTTTTCATTTATGGAAGTCTCTGAATCCAGATTTGAACTCAGGTCCTCCTGAATTCAGGGCCGGTGCTTTGTTCACTGTGCCACTTAGCTGCCCCCATTTCCTCATTTTTAAAAAACACAAATAGTATTCTACCATATTCATAAACCAAGATTTATTCAGCCATTCCTCACTAGATGAGCTGGGTATCCTTTTAGTTTCCAGTATTTTTACTATGACAAAAAGAGTTGCTATAAATATTTTTGCACCTATAGAATCTTTTTCTGTTTCTTTCATTGGGGACAGGAGTGTTGCAGTGGTATAGCTGGGTCAATTAATTCTGTGTATAATTCCTAATTTCTTTCCAGAATGGTTTTACTCATTCACTGGTCCACATCCTGTTTTCCCACAGCCCTTCCAGCATTTCTCATTTTCTGTTTTATTATCTTTTTCATTCTGACAGAAGTGAAATTTCAGAATTTTAATTTGCATTTTTCTACATTGTAGTGATTTGGAACTTTTTTTTCATATGGCTATAGGTAGCCTAGGTTTCTTATTTTGAGAACTGCTGTTCATATCCTAATACCATTTATCAATTGGAAAATGGGTCATATTTTTATAAATTTGAATCAGTTCCTTGTATAATTTGGAAATGAGATTTCATCAGAGAAATTTACTGCAAAGAGTTTTCCCAGTTAATTATTTTCCTTTTAAATCTTGGCCCTGTTGAATTTGTGCGAAAATCTTTTAATTTTATGCTATCAAAATTATCCATTTTATCTTCTGTGAACCTCTCTATCCATTGTTTGGTCATGAACTTTTCTTCTATCAATAGATCTGATCAGTATCTTTTTTTTTCTGTATGTCTCTATTTTCTGCTTTTTCCTTCCTGTTTGTATCTCTTCTGCTTCATATCTGCATCCATGTTCTGAAAAATTATAAATTGCCTCTCTATAGAGAGGAGGTAAGACTCTTAACTTTACACAGTATTTTGACAAGTCTGGGTATCTGTGTTCTGTTCTTAAAGCAAATTAGAAGTAAGGAAAAGTATTGGACATACTGAGGCCCATTAATTGATGAATAATGAAACAAATAGTAAAGATAATAACCAAAAAAAATATTACTCCATAGTTATTTAACCCACTTGTGAATTTTACCTAAAAATGTGAGAGCCAAGTCCCATATTTCATGGGAGATTATATACATTGTCATATTGAAGAGGAGTTGCTGTAGTTACTGTCAAGACAGACTTAAGATTCTTTTTTTGAGCTATCCTTTAATCCTTATAGTCACTAAAGAGTCCTAGGCAGATGGGGATTATTTCGGGATAGTTAATAGGTGAGGCATCAATGGTTCCTGTGTCTCTAGAATTGACTCTTCATCTCCCTTTGCTGAATTTGTTTGTGTATATATGTGTGTGTATTAACATCCTCTAAATCCTGAGCCCCAAATGTACGTTATTTAACATCTGTTTAACCTTATCTGTTATTGCCAAGTTTACAAGGTGATTGCTATGCTTTTATTAACATAATAGAACTAAATATTTCTTATTACTTTTACTTGTCAAGTACATAGAGCTTTGGTCTTAGAAATGGGCTGGAAACTATGTTGAGTTCAAACAAATGTAGTTCTTTATCTTAATTTATCTATCTAATGAAATTAATAAGGGCAGCAAGATGGTGCAGTGGGTAGAGCACTGGCCCTGGATTCAGGAGTACCTGAGTTCAAATCCAGCCTCAGACACTTGACACTTACTGGCTTTGTGACCCCGGGCAAGTCACTTAACCCCCATTGCCCCACAAAAAAAGAAAAAAGAAAAAAAAAGAAATTAATAGGATACTCCTCCATCTGAGTATTTGCTTATGTAATTTGATGAATGGCAACTTATTTAGATCCTTTCTTGTAAGAGATCACAGATTTTTAAGGACACTGTCTATTTGACCTCACAATTTTCTGCAGGTAATGTGGGGAGAAGCAAAATGTGTTCCTGCCATTTTGCAGGGGGAGAAACTCAAGCCCAGAAGCATGTGATTTGCCTGAAAATATCTAGCAAAGAATTGGTATTGGCAAAGTAATTTGAGGCTCTAAATTTTAGTTCAGATCCTTAGTAAAATAGAGGATCCTATATATCTCTGAAACTGATGAAAATTTTATAGGCCTGAAATCATGCTAATTCTTTTTCCTAAATGAATTCTGACCTTTTTTCTAGTATTGACAGCTAAAACTTCCTTCGAAGTTATAGCATAGTTAAAATAGGATACCAGAGCCCAGTCAGCTGCTGAAAATAATGCATCATCTTCTCTCCCCAAAGCTTTTCTTTAACTTTTCCTGCTACTTCAACTTTCATACGTATTCAATTACTGCTCCTATTGATTTTTGCCATCACAGTATTTCTCAAAATCATCCTTTCTTTTCTCTTCTCACTGATACTATCCTATAAAAGCCTTCTTCATCACCCTTTGTGGATTACTACTTAGTCTCCCTACTTCCGGTCTCTCCCCCTCTCACATCCCTCTCCTTGAGTGGCTGGCTCCCTTTTACATGTTCCTTAGCCTGCATTAAAGACCTTCTACAACCTTTCTACTCCCTAATTCTGTATCCTTTCCATTCATATGTGTTTACCTGCCTCTGTGCCTTTGTTCATGATATTCCTTGTGCATTAAATACCTTCCCCATCCCAATCTTTTAAAACCCTACATATCCTTCAAAATTCAGCCAGACTTTACACTTGATTCTCCCTGCCCCGCCCCCAAGTCAGAAATTATCTTTCTTTCCTCTCACTTCGCATGGCATGTTATCCCATTCTGTGCTGTATTTTTTGCATTTATTTTGCTTGATCTACATTTTCATCTGTGGGGGTACTACTTTTGTAGAAGTAGGATGTATCTCCTATACCCTCTCATGCTTTACCATTATCCATGTTTGCTCATAAATCCTCCATAAATGTTCTACCATGTTAGAAGCCTTCATCTTACATACCAAGTGCCAGTATACCACTGGAGTAGATGGTCTTTTCTAAATGTCCTTTTTAACTAAGTGACCATTTCACCTCCTTTTTTGGTCATTCATGTCCTCAGTAATATCTTTTATATTAGTTCTCCCTTTTAAGTTATGCTTAAAATGAATTTAAATTGAAATAATTGTAAATTATTGTAGCATGTATTATTTAGCACTGCCTATCTGTATGAAGCTTATTAAGTTGTAAGTTCCTTGAAGGCAGGGACTAGGTCCTAATTATATTTATGTCTCCTGAAGGAGACGTAATAGGGCCTTGATAAATGCCTCTTGGATGCCTCATAGAGCATCTTCTTTGGAAGCAGGAGAAGTTGGAGGCACTAGATGATGCAGTCAGTTAAATGCAGTGGACCTTAGATGCCATGTGGAAGATGGAGAACAGTATACTCTGTCCACATTCTATCAGAATGTGGTGAAAATTAGAGGTAGAGCATCTGTGTAGCGGATCAGCTTTCTCCCCAGGAAAGACAAAAAACAATTGCTCTGGGATAGGTCATAGAAGAGAAACAACAGCAATTCCTCTTAGATTCACTTATTTCAGTGCCAGTAACAGGGACAGAAGATGTATCCTCTAAGTTTCCACAAGTCCAAAGGTATGTCCTATCAGGGAGCTCTCTAGTTTGATCATTTTCAGGCAGAGACTGTAGACTTCTTGAGATGTACAAGCTTGTCCTTGGAACCATTTATTCAAAGGTCAACCAGTTTAGAAAGATGTGTTTCTTATGTTCTGTGAAAATTCCATTAGCAAATAACATTATACTACAACATGTCACTATAGAAATCACATTTTTTTTAATGTTTCATTCAGCTTCTCCAAAGCTAGTGTGTCTGTATGTGATGATATGCTTTAGGATATTTAAAACTCTTAAAATTTACAAACTGTATTCATGTCATTCTTCATAGGGAAACATTTACTTTTAGCCAAGCCTATTTAAATGGAAATTAGAATGTGTATGTAGTGTTTTGAAGTTTAAACCATGAAAAAAAAAAAACATTCTTGGTTTTTGCTTTTTTTTGTTTTTCCTTAAAGCTTGGTAAAATGCGCCTAACTATTCCATGTCGGGCACTGACGTGTTCACACCTGCAGTGTTTCGATGCAACTCTGTATATTCAAATGAATGAGAAAAAGCCAACTTGGGTTTGTCCTGTATGTGATAAGAAGGCTCCATATGAACACCTCATTATTGATGGGTAAGCCACTTTACAATTGAAGCTTATATTTACAACTTGAAAATGGTCGTCTAAAACATTTTTAAAACTTTTACTTTTTTGGCTTATCATCTTGCTTGGGAAGTGCACATTTTACTATCTTTACTCTTAGTACTTAAAAAAATAAGCTATAATTTTGATTCATTAATAGTTCTTATCAAGAGTATATTTCATGCCTTTAGCCAACATTTGAAACCATAGGGAAAAAAGGGTCATACAGTTCTACAAAAGACAAAAGTTGAGATTTCAGTTACCACATTCCGGTAGTTTGCACACTCACTGAAGAAACTTCCCTTTTCTCCCACACTTTTCATTATTCTCTTCTTCAGATACATTTCTTCATTTTTCCCCACAATACTCCCAATACCTTCATCCTAAGTTACAATTTTAGTTCCTTCTGTGTGATGAACGTTGTGCTAGGTGCATACTTGATCTGTGATACCTAAACTTCCCTTTCTTCTTCTTTTGTATTTTTCCTATTCTACCTGGTACTTTGGGTCCTTCTTCTGAATTTGTGCCCCACTTGCCTTCCTCCCACTCCCAACTATTTCACCCAACTGACCATAGTAAAAGCATGTAAGAAGTGCTTGTTGATGACAAAATGATGCTGATCATAGATACTGTAACAAGGAAATACAATGAAGCAAAGCAAAATGACATTGACTATATCTGACAATGCCTGTTGTTTCCTCTCTACTGAGAAGAGGAGAGGTATATTTTTCATTACTAGTCTAAAGTTAAGATTAGTCATTGCATTGATTGATATTCTGATACATTTGGTTTCAAAAATTTCAAAATATTTCTCAATTACATGTAAAAAGTTTTTTCGCATTATTAACAAATGAGGGATTTTTTTGAGTTCTAAGTTCTTTTCCTACATACTCTCCCACCACCCCTTCAGAAGGCAGGCAATATGATATCGATTATATATGTGAAGTCATGAAAAACATAATTTCATATTAGCTATGTTGCAAAAGAAAACACACACACACACACACACACACACACCAAGAAAAAAAATAGAAAGAGAGAAAAAAGTATGCTTCCATCAGCACTCAGACTTTATCACTTCTCTCTCTGGAAGTGGATAGCATTTTTCATCATGAATCCTTTGAAACTGTCTTGGATCCTTGTCTTGATCAGAGTAGCTAAGTCTTTCACATTTGATGATCATTATAGTATTGCTGTTACTGTGTACTGGTTCTGATCACTTAACTTTGCATCAGTTCATATTAGTCTTCCCAGGTTTTTCTGAAATTATCCTGCTTGTCATTTCTTATAGCACAATATTATTCAATCGTAGTCATCTACTTGTTCAGCTATTCCCCAATTGATAGGCAGTCCTTTAATTTTTAGTTCTTTACCACCACAAAAAGAGCCACTATAAATATTTTTGTAGAAATAGATCCTTTTCCCCTTTTTTTGTCTTTTTGGGATACAGATCTAGTAATGTTATTGATGGGCCAAAGGGTATGCAGGTTGATAGCCCCTTGGACACAGTTCCAGATTGTTTTCCAGAATGATTGTACTTGTTTACAATTCCACCTACACTGCTTTAGTGTCCTAATTTTTTCACATCCCTTCCAGCATTTGTCATTTTCCTTTTCTGTCATGTTAGCCAATCTCATGAGGTGAGGTGGTATCTCAGAGGTTGTTTTTTTTAATTTTCATTTCTCTTGATTAATAATGGTTTTGAGCATTTTTTCATATGACTCTTGATAGTTTTGATTTCTTCTTCTGAAAGCTGTCTGTCCTATCCTTTACCATTTATCGATTAGGGAATGGCTCTTAGATTTTGAGAACCCAAAAAAAAGTAGAGTTCTGGTCTACTTCCCTTAACAAGAGTTATTTTCAGACATTACTACAATATACAGAGTTTCCATTTTTGCTTAAAGTTTTTAAAACGGCAATTCTTATTGTTTTTCTTTTTAATTATCCTTAATTTTCATTAAAAACTTGATACATATAAATGAAATTTTTCTCTTTATAGTCTATTTATGGAAATCCTAAAGTACTGTACTGATTGTGATGAAATACAATTTAAAGAGGATGGATCTTGGGCTCCTATGAGATCAAAAAAGGAAGTCCAGGAAGTTTCTGCTTCTTATAATGGAGTTGATGGTGAGTATTCACAAATTGTATGCTGATATAAGCATTTTTTGTTAAAAATAATAATAATAATAAAATTGCATTTTAAAACTTCAGTTTTTTTATTATCTCATGCATTTTGTAGAAATTATTTAATGTTCATGTGTCACCTAGCTGACCCATGATGACATCTTCAAAATAAAGTTATGGGGTAAGAAGTATGCACTGGAAGAAAGGGAAAGGGAGAGGCAGATTGGGGAGAAGTAGTTCACATAAAAGAAATAAGAAAAAGCTTATGGAATAGAGGGGGAAATGGGGAAGGAGCAGGGGAGTGAGTGAGCCTCTCATCAGAATTGGCTCAGAGGGAATAACATACACATTCAAGAGGGAATAGTTGTATATCTTGCCCTGTGGGAAAGTGGGAGGGGAAGGGGATGGGGTGGGGGGGAGAGGCAATGGAAGGAAAAGCAGATTAGGGAGGGGGCAGTAAAAAGCAAAACACTTTCGAGGAGGGATAGGGTGAAGGAAAATAGATAATAGAGTAAATATCAAGGGGAGGGATTAAGATGGAGGGTAATACAGTTAACAGTTAACTGAAAGAAGTGATGAACAGGATGCTATCAGAAGGATGTATGAAAAATACAAACCATCAACAGATATAGAACTGATGGTATCTGAATACAGATTAAAGTGTAATTTTATTTGTTAGCTCCTCTTTCTAAAGGTATTTTGTCTATTTTCTTTCACAACCTGACTAATGAGAAGATGTTTTGCATAACTGCACATGTATGCCTTATATTGAATTGCTGGATTTCATAGGGAGGGAAGAATTAATTTAGAACATAAAGTTTTAAAAAATCAATGTGAAAAGTAATAATGAGCAGGAAGAGTTCAGAGAAACCTGGAAGGACTTACATGAACTGGCGCTGACTGAGAGGAGCAGAATCAGAAGAACATGGTATACAGTAACAGCAACATTGTGTGATGAATAGTGGTGATAGACTTGGCTCTTTTTAACAGTGCTATGGTCCAAAACAATTTCAAAGAACTTCATGATAGAAAATGTTCTCAACATCCAGAAAAAAAGAACTGTGGTTTGTGAATGCAGATTGAACCATACTGTTTCTACTTTGGGGCTGGTTTTTTTTTTCTTCTTTTTTGAGGTTTTTCCCTTGTAATAAAAATTAGAAGGAAAGAAAAAGAAATTATTTAGTGTTCAGATGTAAAAAAACTCCTTTTAGGTTAACTTTTCTCCTAGCCTTTTCAAATTTTCTGATACGAAATTTCAACGTAACATAATCCAAAAACTCACTGGCAAAATTGTGCTTTTGAAATAGTATGCTTTTAAACTTTAGCAGACGATGTGGAGTGGTCAATATTCTCATTTCACTTGCTTTTTAGCATGGTTTTTGTTATATTTCCCCCAGGAAGCTACCATAACTTAGATTTTAAATCTTTACTCACATTTTTTTCATCACTTAGAACAGGTTGAATACTCTACAGGTAATTTGGTATAAGACAGAGTACTTGCTTTCATCACAAAGGGACAATAAAAAGCACACTTTAGAAAAATTCAATTATGAAAGGTTTTAGTAAAATACCATTCAAAATCAGGAGCAGCACACCTTTTCAGATTTATGATACTACCCGTATACTGATTCCAAATTCTGTAACTGATGATTCATTAGATTTCTTTAAAAAAAAAAAAAAAAGGAAGAAAAAGAAAGTATTAATTTTTTTTAATTAAACCACTCTCGTTCCCCCTCAGGATGCTTGAGTTCTCCCTTGGATCACCAGGTATCTTCTCACCACCAATCTTCAAACAAGAACAAGAAAGTAGAAGTAATTGACCTCACTATAGACAGTTCATCAGATGAAGAAGAGGAAGAACCATCTGCCAAACGAACCTGTCCTTCTGTATCTCCTGCATCACCAGTAAATAGCAAAGGGTAAGTGTTAGTGTGATAAAGAATTCAAGGACCTAAGAGTTAGAATTAAAACTGATCTGATAAGTAATGACTAATGGAATTAAATTTCAATTTTTTTCCCATAAGTACATTAGGTTGGGTTTTTTTGTATTCTTTATTTATCTACCACATTTTGGATCTGTGTCCAGTTCTAAAAAACAAACAAACCCATCATCACTCATAACCTCTACTTCCTTACCTCTCACTTTCTTATGAACATTTTAAAATCTGGCTTCTGACCTCACTACTAATGAAACTTTGTTCTTCAAAGACAATCTCTTAGTTACTATATTCCATAGCCTTTTCTCGGATCTTATCCTTCCTGACCTCTCTAAAACTTTCGACGATGTTGGCCACCACTGGATACTCTGTCCTCCTTGGATTTTCGTGATAATGATCTCTTATTCTCCTTCCTTTCTGGTCTGCTCCCCAAACTGGGGTGATCTCCATTGATTCGTCCTGGATCCTCTTTTTTCTACACCTTTTCTTTTGGTGATCCTATAAGTTTCCATGGATTTTATGATTAGTTTCATACCCATAAACTCTAAATATCTACCCATTGTCTCTCTCCTTAGTGCCTATCTTTAATTACCAATCCCCTATTAAACATTTTTAGCTGTGTTCCATAGCCATCTTGAAATCAACATGTCTAAAACTGAAGTCATTATCTTTTCTCCAAAATTCAGCTCTCAGTTCCTTGAATTGCAGTCCCAGATCATCTACTGTTTGCTGGACATTCCATGTGGCTGTCCCACAGGCAGAAAATTCAATATGTCCAAAATGGAATTCTGTCTTCCTCCTTAGTTTCCCTGTTTCCATTAAAGGCAATATACCACTATACAGATTTTCCATTTTTCCTTAGTTTTCTAAACAGTAATAATTCTTTTTGCTCTTGTTGCTCTTATTGCTCTTTTGTTTTTAATTATGCTAAATTTTCATTAAAAGCTTGATACTGAAATTTCCTTCTTATAGTTTGTTTATGGAAATCCCGAAGTACTATATTGATGATGATAAAATACAATTTAAGGAGGCTGGATCTTGGGCTTCTATGAGATGAAAAAAGGAAGTCCAGGAAGTTTTTAATTCCTACTTGTAACCTTGAGTTGATCTTTCAATCCCATTTCTCCCTCTCCCCACCACATATTCTTGACAATGACTAGTCTTTATGCAGCATTTTAAGGTTTGCATAGTGCTTGACATAGCTGATCTACTGGAACTTCCCAGCTACCCTGTATTGTTAGGTAACATGCTAGAGACATTATCCTCTTCTTTGTAGATAGGAAACTGAGGCAAATGACAATATTAGAGGCAGGGTTAAAACCCCAATCACTGATGCCAAGTACAGCTTTATCACTAACCTGTGCTGCCTTTACAACATCTCTACCCAAAGGATTAAATATAAACCCCATAACTTGCCATTTAAAGTTCTATTTATTCTGTCTCCTCTTTACCTTTCCAGGCTTATTATATATTACTGACCTTCAAACATTATACAGCCCCGATCAGACCAGATTTTTTGCTATTTCTCGCACATAATAGTCCATCATCCATCTCTTTGCCTTCTCTTGGGCTGTTGCCTGTTCCTAGAATACAAAGAGTATGCACATATATGAAGCCTTTCCAGGTTCTCCATTTATTTTATCTTTGTCTTATGTATATGTGTGTGTACATGTTGTTTCCCTTTGTAGAATGTAAACCCCTTAAGGGCAGGAACTGTTTCAGTTTTTTGTCTTTGTGTGTCCCCCTCTGCCTAGAATATTGTAGATAGTTGATAAATGCTTGTTGATTGAGCGTTTGACCTGTATAATATCCCCTTTTCTCCAGTTAACTGTCATGCTAGTTCAAACCTTTATTACTTTCCATCTATATCAGTGATCTTCAAATTCTTTTAAGTGAATCAGTAAAAAAAACAAAAACAAAAACAAAACAAAACAAAAAACCTGTTGGTAGCTCATAATCCCGCAATATTTTTTTGTTTACTGAGACGGTAAGCAGATGTAGGTTATACATGTGTAATTATGTAAAACATTTCCATATTAGTCATTTTGTATAGGAAGACTAGGAAAAAAGGAACAAAATGAAAGAAAGTGAAAAATAGCATGATTCAGTCTGTATTCAGTCAATATCAGTTCTTTCTCTGGAGGCAGATAATATGCTTCATCATTAGTCCTTTGGAATTGTCTTAGATACTTGTATTGCTGAGAATAGATAAGTCATTCACAGTTCTTCATCAAATAATATTGTTGTTACGGTGTACAACATTCCCCTGGCTCTGTTCATTTCACTATGTAGACAACAAGTAAGTCCAGATTTTTCTGAAATCATCCTGCGTGTAATTTCTTATAGCACAATAATATTCCATTACAATCATATTCCACAGGGCAGCTAGGTGGCGCAGTGGATAGAGCACCAGCCCTGAATTCAGGAGGATCTGAGTTCAAATCCAGCCTCAGACACTTAATACTTACTAGCTGTGTGACCCTGGGCAAGTCACTTAACCCCAATTGCCTCACCAAAAAAAAAACAACAAAAAACCAATCATATACCACAGCTTGTTTAGCTTTATTTATTTGTGCCCCAATTGATGGGCATTCCTTCCAATTCTTAGCCACCACAAAAAGAGCTGCTATAAATATTTTTATACAAGTGGGTCCTTTTCCCCCTTTTTCGGATGGCTTTGAGATATAGACCTAGAAGTGGTTTTGCTGGACCAAAGGGTATGCACAGTTTTATAGCTCTTTGGGCATAGTTCCAAATTGCTCTCCAGAATGTTTGGATCAGTTCACATTTCCACCAACATTGCATTAGTGTCGCAGTTTTCTCATATCCCCTCCAATATCCAACATTTTCCTTTTTTTGTCATGTTAGCTACTCTGATAGGTGTAAGGTGGTAACTCGGGGTTATTTTAATTTGCATTTCTCTGATCAATAGTGAATCTAGAGCATTTTTTCATGACTATAGATAGCTTTGCTTTCTTTATCTGAAAACTGCCTGGTTCACATACTTTGACCATTTCTCAATTGAGGAATGACTTGTAGTCTTATTAAATTTGATTCAGTTCTCTAAATATTTGAGAAATGAGGCCTTTATCAAAGAATACTCTATTCTCAATAGGTTTTTGTGACACTGGTATTTCCTACCTGTCCTACCTCTTCCGACCATTCTCTTTCTTTGTTAGTTTTTCATCTAGACCTCACTCACTCACTATCTGATGTCCCCTCAGACTCTCCTGAGCACTCTTCTCCATCTCTACTATTTTTCTTGGTGATTTCATCTGAATTGTGGATTCAATTTTCATCTCTGAAGATTATTTTCAGATCTATCTGTCCAACCCTAACTCCTCTCTTGACATCGTTTTCTCATATACCCGTGTCCTATTGGCCATTTTGAATTTGATGTCCTATGGACATCTTAAACTCAACATGTTCAAAATTGAACTCATTATCTCTCCCCTCCCACCAAACATGCCTCTCTTTCTAACTTGTGTATTAGTTTCAAGGGTATCACCATCCTCCTAGTCAGCCAGACTCATAACCTAAGTGTCATCCTTGACTTCTCATTCTCTCTCAGCCTCCATCTCTGTTCCATTGCCGAGGTCTGTCAATTTTACCTTCATAATATCTTTTCATATATTCCTCCTTCTCTCTTTTGAAACTGCAACATCCTCATGTCTGGACTGTTGCAATGGTAGGTTTGCCTGCCTCAGGTCTCTCCCTGTTCCAGTCCATCTTCCACTCATTTGCTAAGTTGGTCTTCCTAAAGTACAGATATAGACCATATCACCCACTCCCCCTATTCAGTAAACTCCAGTGGCTCCCCATAACCTCCAGGATCGTATTTATGTGTTGGCATTCAAAGCCCATCATAACCTGCCTCCTTCCCCACCTTTCCAGTATTCTTTTACCTTACACCCCTTGCCCCATATATTATGTAATCCCCTCTGGCCTCTTTGTTGTTCCTTGAACAAGACATATCAAGCATTTTCTCTAGTAGTCTCCCATACCTGGAATTCTCTCCCTCATTGCCTCCTGGTTTCCTTGGTATGCTTTAAGTCCTAAGTAAAATCCTTCCTTCAACAGGAAGCTTTTCCCTTTCCCCCTTAATTCTAGTGCCTTCGCTCTGTTGATCAGTCCTAATTTATCCTGTATACAGCTTGTTTGTACATAGGTGTTTACATTTTGTCTCTTCCTTTAGACTGTGACATCGTTGAGAGCAAGGACTGTCTTTTGCCTTTCCTTTTATCTTTAGCACTTAGCACAGTACCTGGCACATAGTAGGTGTTTAATAAATGTTTCCTGACCCACTCAAAATGAAAAAGATGAACATGGTACTCTCAACTCACTAGTCACTTTCCCTAGGGGCAGAGCCTGCCCTTTAGAGAGGCATTTCCCACTCTGATGAAAAGGAAGAATCTTTCTGGATTTTTCTCACAAAACTCCCTCTTCTTCATTCTACCTTTTACAGTGGATAAAGTACTGGCCCTGGATTCAGGAGGACTAGCATTCAAATCTGACCTCAGACACTTGACACTTAGTAGCTGTGTGACCCTGGGGAAGTCACTTAACCCTTATTGCCCTGCCAAAAAAAAGAAAAGAAAAGAAACAAGTCCAACAGTTGGCTAACTCTTTGGGAATATGATATAACCCATTTTCCTACTCTGTGATTAGTTGATTACACACCCCTTTGTGAGAAAATAATTATTAATAATGGATTGGGGGCAGGGGGGTGGGAAATGGCTTTTTCTAAGAATTTAGCCACGAAAGGTAGAAGAGATATCTGACTGGAGCTTCAGGGAGATGGGAGAGTCAACTAAGGTTTGTTGTTGTTACTGTTTTTCTTAAAGATTGGGAGAGATGTGGTGGTACTTGAAAGTAGCCACTTTGCTCCCCCTGATGTACATTCCAGGGGCCTACTTTGAAGTAGAGGTGAGAAGGGAGCAGATCTAGCTTAGGGGACAGACAGCCTGTACAAAGGCAATTCAGGAGATGGAATACTGAGTTAGGGAAACTTATAGGAGTGCTTATACTTGGGAGCACTTATAATAGACCCTCCACAGGTTATAATATTGCACTGAAACTACCAAGATAAATTGTAGCTAAAAATGAACTTCTCAAGTGTATGATTGGGGAGATATGTGTGGTGAGATAGGAGTTTGAAAAAACATCTAGGAGGTTTTAGAAGACTGTTCAATGTCAAGAAGCATTTTGGCATATCGAGTAGAGGGGAGACCTTAGAATCCAGAACATTTGGATTCAAGTCCTGCCTGGGGCCATTCTGACTTGTGGTATGAGAAAGTCATTTACTCTCTCGGTGCCCCCAGGCAACTCTCTGATTGTAAGTGTCAGAGCAGGTTCCAGCCTTCCTTGGTGGAGTTCTATGTCTAAAAACACAGGTACAGTCAGGGGTTTTAAACCTCAGTATGAGTAAGCAGTATGATATGGTGGCCAAAAAAGCTAACATGGCCACAGGCCATTTGAGAGATATAGCCAGGACTAAGGCAGTATCCCTGTGCTCTGCCATGGTCATGCCACACCTAGAGTGTTGTCTTCTCTTTGGGAAGCTGTATTTTAGGAAGGACATCAATAAGTTAGAAACTGTCTGGTTGAGGTGGATGGGGATAACGAAGGGCTTTGAGGTCAGGCCATTGTGGTATCATTGAAGGAGTTGGGGGAGTTTAGCCTCAGAAAGAGTACAATAAGCTGTCCTGTACAGAGGCATTACACTGGGGTGTTTTGGACAGCACTGGGGACAGAAGTTTCAAAGGGGGGAAGGGGAGCAGATACAGGCTTAAAGAGAAACTTGATAACAATTAGAACCATCCAAGAGTGGGATGAGATGCATTCAGAATTAGTAGTTTCATACTCATTTTGAGGTCTTCAGGCAAGGCTGGAGTTCCTATTTGCCTAATATATTGTAAAAAGAGTTCTTCCAAACTCTGTGATTCTGTGTTAGGTACTTTATCACACTAGTAAGCTTCTTTAGGGCAAGGCCTATTTGCAGGGTCATTGTACTAAAAGGTATGCCAGTGTCCTAAAAAGTTAATATAACTCCTCTCATGTGTAATGTTTACTAAGAAGTTTATTTAACCCTAAATTTAATAAAACTTTAAAAAAGAAGATTGTAGACTAGACATCTGGGACCTCAAATGAACAGCAGATTTGCTAAGACAGAAAATGAAAGAAAGCTGTTTCAGGAGTTTTGTGAATTCAGTGACCCAAAGGAACAGTGATAGTTGTGTAAAGATGCACATATCACTTCCTGGTTTCCAGATTTGTTTACCATAATGTCCTTTAATTAGCTGTCAATATTTGTGGTGATGTTTGCTCAAGTCTTGGATAGCTGAGGTTTCTGAAGATGCCTTTTCTCTTACGCTCATGTATACTCGGCAAATATTTTGTTACTACCACTACACATAGTTGCAACTTTTAACTACTGTTTTAACCCTGTAAACATAATCAAAGCAGCTAAGGTATGCAGGTTTTAGTTTTGGTTTTGTTTGTTTTTATGTGGGGGGTGGAGCAATGAGGGTTAAGTGACTTGCCCAGGGTCACACAGCTAGTGTCAAGTGTCTGAGACTTGATTTGAACTCGGGTCCTCCTCTAACCAGGGCTGGTACTTTATCCACTGTGCCACCTAGCTGCCCCTTGTTTTTATTATTTTTTTTAATTTTGATCATAAAAATCCATCATCTCTTCCCAACAACCCACTCATTGAGAAAGAATGAAAAGCAAAATCCTTGTTACAAATGTATAGTCAAGCAAAACAAATTCCTGCATTGTGCCATGTACAGAATATGTATGTAGTTGTTTCATTCTCTGAGTCTTTCACCTCTCTGGAAGTAGGGAGCATGTTTCATCATTAGTCTTATGGAGTTATAGTTGGTCTAAGCTGCTAATTCTCTCCTTTGGGGGGGCGGGGCAGGGCAATGAGGGTTAAGTGACTTGCCCAGAGTCACACAGCCAGTAAGCGTCAAGGGTCTGAGGCCAGATTTGAACTCAGGTCCTCCTGAATCCAGGGCCGGTGCTTTATCTGCTGCTCTACCTAGCTGCCCCCTAAACTGCTAATTCTCTTTCTAATT
This sequence comes from Dromiciops gliroides, assembly GCF_019393635.1. Classification (NCBI taxonomy): domain Eukaryota; kingdom Metazoa; phylum Chordata; class Mammalia; order Microbiotheria; family Microbiotheriidae; genus Dromiciops; species Dromiciops gliroides. Next base: position 152,569,967 of record NC_057862.1, read on the forward strand.
TTTCTTCCATAGCTCTAAATTATTTTTTTTTCTTCTTTGCTGTTTTCATTTTTAAAGTCTTGCAACTTCCAACAATTCAAGTTGAATTTGTGCCCAAGGGAGCAGTTAGGTGGAACAGTGGATAAAGCACCAGCCCTGGATTCAGGAGAACCTGAGTTCAAATGTGACGTCAGACACTTGACACTTACTAGCTGTGTGACCCAGGGCAAGTCACTTGACTCTCATTTCCCCTCCCCCGCCCCCCCCCAAAAAATTGTGCCCAAGCTGAGCCTATCTTATAGATGTTTTGGAGTCATTGTTCTAGTAGGTTTGTGTCTTGAATATCTCTATCACCTTGATGGTGTTTTATGGTGAGATTCTTTTTGTTTGTTTGCTCATTCTTTCAACCTCCTTCTTGACTTTGGACTTTTTTAGGGTCAAGCTTTAAACATTTCTGGAGAAAATGTCTGAACTGATTCTGCTGTTGTTATCTTGGGGTAATGACGGGTGTGTTATTCCAGGATCTCAGGGACAGCTCTGGCTGGGGACCTACAAGTTTTTGGTGCTCCCAAAGTGTTCTGATCCAAGGCAAAGTCTGATCATTACCCCCACCCCTTACCCCGCCAGTCTCTGCAAATTCCTGACCTGTGTTTAGATCTGATAACTGGGTCTATGGGCTTGCCTCCTTTGGAATTTCCATAGATTGCTGGTGGACTTGGCTACTATCAGCCAGCTGGAAAGCTCAGAATGACAGGGGTCTAGACTTCACTTTGTCTGTATTCCTGCCCTGTTTATCCCTCTGCAGGCTTCAGACTGAGCTAGAAACTGGAACTGAGACCCCACTCCACTCCTGGGATTAGAGCCCCATAGATCTTGCTTGTTTCTGAATTTGCTCCCATGACTGAAGGCCCTATACCTTCACACTGGAAGGCCACCCCTGGGTACAGATCCCCTCATCTGTCTGCTTCAGCTATACGTATGGCATGTTCCATACAAAACAAGGTTTGGATAAATAAGAAATCTAGTCCCTGTGGCTTCCCTTGAATGACCAGGTTCATTGCCAGCTTTGTTATTAGACCTAAACCAGGCCTTGCCCAAATTCACCTCCCTCATCTCAACTGAGCATATTTATTAAGTATCTCCTAAGTTCAGATCTTTGTGCTGGGTCCTGGTTATTACCAAGTTTGCGTGGTAATGGCTCTATCCTTTTGAAACTTACCTTCTAGAAGGAGAATATCACATATACCCAACTCACCTTATTTGGTACTTACAGCATATCCATAATTGAAGCAATATGGGCACCTTTTCCATCAATGCAGATTGCGTTATCCCCTTCTTTGCCTTGGTCATCAAATGAGTTAACAAATGTAAAACACTTTTCAAAGCTTGAAACAAATTCTAGCTATTATTTGCTCTTATAAACACTCCATTGTGCATTCTTCTCATTCTTTTACTACCTCAAGAATATCATAATACCACCAAGGCTGTCTATGCCATTTTCCTATGGAACCAGCACATCTGCTTCTGTGGTGAGGCATGCTTTTGATTCACTAATAGCTACAGTACAAAATACACATGCTATATTTTAGTGCATTTTATCGTGAAAATGGTATAAGCAAAGGGTGTCATGAAGTCTGGCCTAGAGGGAGATGTGGGGCAGGCAAGGTGATGTTGCCAAAGGTGGGCAGTTTTCAGCAACAATGTGGCAGAGAGAAGGTGTGCAGGAATTCTTGCTGGTTAACAGACCAGAAGACTTAGAGGCAGTTACTGAGAAAAAAGGAAATACATGTATTTCATGACAAAAGGTGTCACTAAATTGAAATCATTTCTATGTTTAATATTAAAGATCAGCAATTCTCAAAAGATTTTGTATTTGACTATATTTACAGTTAATATATATGAAAATTCCTTTAAAGATAAATTGGGGGGGCAGCTAGGTGGCGCAGTGGATAGAGCACCGGCCCTGGATTCAGGAGGAACTGAGTTCAAATCCAGCCTCAGACACTTAACACTTACTAGCTGTGTGACCCTGGGCAAGTCACGTAACCCCAATTGCCTCACCAAAATTTAAAAAAAAAATTTTTTTTAAGATAAATTGGTACCAGTAAAAAAGCATTATTGTGGTCTGGTTTGTACTGTTTCCCAACTCATACAGCAAAGTTTGATAGAGAGAATAACAATTTCATCCTATAGTAACTCAGTCCCTTAAAAAATGGAAGTTAAAGACATTTAAAGTAATAAGAGTTATGTTAAACAGAACGGATATGTATATAATTTTGTTTCTTTAAATCTTTTGTGAGTGTTTCTGCTTTCTTCATGGGTATTAACTTCTGCTAGCAATCCAGCTTTATGGTTGTTACTGGGTAACATGACTTGTGAAAAACTTATTTTATTGATTTGTATAAGTAGAAAAGAAAACAACATTGAATTTTAACTTGCCTAAGGCCAACATAGTTTAAACAAATACCTGCAAAACTTTTATGGTAAGATATTTCTATTTAATATAAAAGCATAGTGTGACCAAATGTATATTCTAAAACCACAGTGTTTGGAAAGAATGTACAGGGGGTTCATTTTATTTCTTCAGTGTTAACAGCTATGTCTTTTAAAATGTATGTGCGTATTTGTGCATACATATGTATGATGTTGCATGAAGTAAATTCTACTTTTAAAAATGTTCATGGACGGGGCAGCTAGGTGGTACAGTGGATAGAGCACCGGCCCTGGAGTCAGGAGTACCTGAGTTCAAATTTGACCTCAGACACTTAACACTTACTAGCTGCATGACCCTGAGCAAGTCACTTAACCTCAATTGCCTCACTAAAAAAAATTTTTTTTAAAAATGTTCATGGACAAATACATGTAATGATTTGACAAAATATGCATTAGTATCATTGAACTGAGTATTTTTCCCTTTAAGTGATTTATGCAGGTAGGTTTCCAAGCATTTTTTTAGGATTTTATTTTCTTTATTTCCCCTTCCCCCAGTTGAACCATTTCCTCACTTGCTCAAGGATTGGGTAGCTCCACATTAGTGTCTGTGCAACAGATCTATCTAATATCAGATCTGAAACTGTGAAGTAGTGAAAATGTGTGGTAACTTTAGAGGTCATATAATTCCATGTTACCACACTGAAGCTTACCTAAATTACTATAACAGATTAGCAGTTAGTAGAACTCAGTCTAATGTGTTGATTGTTCTAGTATTCCCATGCATTGTAACAGGAAGAAAACTGCCAAGAATTAAAGGGAAGCACATTGAAATGAATATAATAAAATACCTTTTCTGTTTCCATCTCTTGTAACTGACTCTTTTCCAGTTGATGTATTACAGAAATTTCTAATACCTTTCTGTCACTATACCAGATTGGCATTTCAACTTTTTTTTCTTCTTTTTAATCCCTTAACTACTTACTGTCAGAGGAGCTAGCTAATGGGAAAATGTTACTTGTGATAGACTGAAGAGGTTTAATTAAAGTTCCCATCAGACAGTACATTTTTATGAAGAGGAAGAAAGAATGTTTTATGCTTCATCTGCAATTCATTAAAATGTGGTAAAGTCTTATAACTAAGATTCTTTTCCTGGAAACAAAGAATAGCTGGCTAGAGTTTAAGGTCTTATGTAATAGCTTGTACTACTGAAATTGTACTGCTTATGTACCCCTGTGTCATCAAGTAAGACTACATGAGTGAGGCAGTACTTTTCTTTCCCTGTTCAGATAACTCTGGCTCTAACACTGTTTTGATTAATTGTCCTTTACATCTCAAATCTCTGACTAATATTTCTTCCCTCTTTTTAATTCTTCTTAACTTGGGGAGTGGGGTTGGGGGCAGGGTGAGAGGAACCTATTATAGTTCAGCCATTTAAACCCTCAGCTTCTCGTAGTGTCTTCTGTCCTATTTTCCATTATTGGACCTTCAGTTCTCCCTTTCAGGATCTTCCACCATTCTTCTTTGCTAATTTTTCTCACTCTTACGGCTGCTAACCATTCATTTTGTTACTTTCACACAGTCCTTTTCTTTTTTTCTTTTCTTTTCTTTTTTTTTAAAACAAAAAGGAACTTTATTCCAAGAGTAACCTCTCCTTAGGGGCAGCTACTTGATACAGTGGATAGAGTGCCAGGCCTGGAGTCAGGAAGATCTAAGTTCAAACCAGACCTCAGACATTTATTGACTGTGTACCCCTAGGCAAGTTGCTTAACCCTGTTTGCCTCAGTTTCCTCATCTGTAAAATGAGCTAGAGAAGGAAATGGCAGACTATTCCAAATGGGGTCACAGAGTCAGACATGACTAATCAACTAAACAACGACAAAACCTCTTCTACTTGCTTAGCCACCAAACCTGTTTTCTTTTGTCTCAATTTATTTTTAACCTTAATGCACAATTGCATTTTCCCTTGCCTACTCTTAAGTGTTAAGTTGTGCCTTTTTAATATCTGGTTAGTGGTGTGCATGTGTGTGTGTGTGTGCATAAGGGCAGGGGGAGAGAGGAGAGAGGGGGGGGGGAGAGAGAGAGAGAGAGAGAGGGAGAGGGAGAGGGAGAGAGAGAGAGAGAGAGAGAGAGAGAGAGAGAGAGAGAGAGAGAGAGGGAGAAAGAGAGAGGGAGAGAGAGAGAGAGAGAGAGAGAGAGAGAGAGAGAGAGAGAGGGAGGGAGAAAGAGGGAGAAAGAGAGAGAGAGAGGGAGAGAGAGAGAGAGAGAGGGAGAAAGAGAGAGAGAGAGAGAGAGGGAGAAAGAGGGAGAAAGAGAGAGAGAGAGAGGGAGAAAGAGAGAGAGAGAGAGAGAGAGAGAGAGAGAGAGAGAGAGAGAGAGAGAGAGAGAGAGAATGTTTATTATTAGAGCTATAACAAGGGCAAGTCAATTAAGGCACTTGCCTTAGGTGCACAAAACTAAGGGGCGGCATAAAAAAACATGGCTTAGGGGCTAGATGGCGCAGTGGATAGAGTACCGGCCCTGGAGTCAGGAGTACCTGAGTTCAAATCCGGCCTCAGACACTTAACACTTACTAGCTGTGTGACCCTGGGCAAGTCACTTAACCCCAATTGCCTCACTAAAAAAAAAAACCATGGCTTAAGTATACATTTTCCTCAAAATGGTGTGGCATTAGGAAGGGGGGGTGGGTAGCACAAAGTACATTGCTGTTTTTTACCATTACATCTGTTTCTTTTTTCCTTCAACCTCTGAAGTACTGTAGAGTTTACCAAGTTAGATTTTAAAGCAAAAGCATTTCAGGATCTGTGATCAACAGGAAATTTAAGTGACTTGAACTATGGAAACTTTTCTTTCTTTTAGCATTTTAAATCTGCCTCATCAAGCATCTCCAGTGTCAAGAACCCCAAGCCTTCCTGCTGTAGACACAAGCTACATTAATACATCCCTCATACAAGACTATAGACACCCATTCCACATGACTCCCATGCCTTATGACTTACAAGGTAGGTTATACCTATATTTGCAAATAATATTGGGGATAAAGCAGATTCAAATGATCCTCTTCTGAATGAACTTGAGGAAGAATTGGAAAGTTGCAAAATATTTAAAGCTTTAGATCAAATATGCCAGCAAGTTTTTGCATTTCTGCTATAAATTGGGCATGTGTACATTTTTGTACCATCCATTTATGGCCACTATAACCAGAACTTGCAACTAATAATAGTGATTTCTGGGTGTTGTGGACAGCCACACCTTTTGGGAAGAAACAGTTATTTGTAGATCCTCAAAGATATCAGCAAGCTTTATGTAGTATCCTAAAAATGTGTTATCATTTAGAGTTACAAATCTGAATTTTCAGTCAACCAGTTTAGATAATGTTGCTATAGGCTGTTAATTTTTACTAATTGTAGAATATCATTTTAAACAGTAACTAAAATAAATGTTTTTAACTTTATTTAATTTTATTCCATGTGGCTGTTCTGATTCTTATTCTGAAGAAATACTAAACTATTTCCACAATTACATTTTCATTTTATAAAAAATGTATTTACATTACCAACTAGCATCTAGCATATTATTTTCTTTTTTTTAAGTTTAGTGATTATAAGTTGTGATTGATTATGATTACAAGATTAACAGTGTTACTGTAAACCTTGTGATTTCTAGAACCACAGATTAGAAAAGAGCAAGCTAAATAATTTAAGGTACTGAATTGGGATTCTTCCAAAAATAATCTGTCCCCTTAGCTGTTTAGTGTGTTACCTTGAGAAAGGTTTCTATATTTCATAATGTCAAAAAAAAACCAACAAAAAACCCAACAACAACCATTTAACCAAGTCTCTTCTTCCAAAACTCATAATGCCTTTTACTTAAAATTTAAGGCCTTGAAACCTGCTAAAAGAAAAATCAGAATACTATATTTGTTGAAAGATTCTCTAAATATTTCTGTTTATCTTCCAAAGTGCAACTGGAGTCTTTACCTAGTTAGAGTTTTGTCCTTAATACTTTTTGTTGTGATACATTTTACTAATCCTGCCTAAACTGTATGGAAAAATTGGGGAACATAAGGAAACAAAATGGAAAATGTTGCATCCTAGGGTACATTGTATCTTTGTCACGTTTCTATACCTATGGTGTTTCATATGTGTAACTGTCAACCAACTAAAAAAAAATCCTGGTTTTCTGGGAAACTTTGTGTCGATTATCTTGGGTCTGCCCCTCTTCCCCCAAATTGTGATTTTAACATTTTATGTTTGATGCTTGTTTTATTCACTTATTCTTCAACTACTCTCTTTTGAATTCCAAATTAGGGTGAGAACAGGCATGAAGATAAGTCCATGCCAGTTTAGATAGAGGCTCTGGTGGGCAGGTGGCAACCTTTTTTAGGTACTCATTACTCCTGTCATCATTTTGAACCCTGTACAAGAGTAAGGCAGCGAATATAACACAAGTTTTCTTGCACAAAATTTTCAGGTAACCCTTGATACTCTACTCCCACCCCTTTGAGTTTTACCTCTGGACAACTCCTTGTTGTAATATTTGCTTTTAAGTACCCAGAAAGAGACCAAGAAAAACAATGTATGGATAAAAGTTGTTTTGAATTTCTTTAATTTGCATTGAAGCCTAGTGACTGTCAGCAACCTTTTAGAGAATAAGAATATAAAATCTTATACAAAGTATTTGCTCACATTTGTACAGGGTGTTGTTCCAAAAGTCTTAGAGTGCAGTTTTAAGCTTTAATATCGTCTAACTGCACTAAAACTTTTGGGACACTGTATATGATTTCAATATATTTATTATTAAAAAGCTTGAGTGTACTGAGATAATTGTTTTAATCTAAAGACATTTTTAACATTTTAAATTTTACTTGTCTTTAAAGATACTAACATTTTATTTTTATTCTTAACAGGTTTAGATTTCTTTCCCTTCTTATCAGGAGACAATCAGGTATGTTGTAGGAAAAAAATTACTCTGTTCATTTTCTCTACAAATTATTTCTTTTAAAAGTATAACTATTACATCTGAAATAAAATGGCTTTCCTTGGAAGGTTCTAAATGGTAGTGCCACATACCACAACCCTCATGTTTTAAAGGGCAATACTTCAAAAACTTTGTTTCACTTGTGTTTTAAATATAGTAAAAGTATTCTTATTTGCTGCCTTGTCCCAGTACTGTTTCATGTCATGCCAATAGGTAGCAAATTATTTTGGCTGATAAATTGCTTAGCCAATGAATGTCTCCTCACAAGGAGGGAGGACTATAATGCTCTGCATTATAATTTGACTTTTTGAGATTTGATTGCTTTCTGCATTGGAATAAAGAACACTAATACTTTTTATTTCCAGTTTTCTTCTGGTTTCAGAAACCAAGGTCTCCAGAGGTAAATGATCTCTACTACATAAATTCACTTGATTGTACCAATTGTCTCACTAAGGAACATTCAGAGATTTACAATATATTTCCATTTCCTACTTCAAGTTTGTGCTGCTGGGAGGAAAACTTAATAATTCAGAAGTATAATTTTCAATTATTTGTCTTTTTTTTCCTAGCATTACAACACCTCCCTTCTTGCCGCTGCAGCAGCAGCTGTCTCGGATGATCAAGACCTCTTACATTCGTCTCGTTTTTTTCCATATGCCTCTTCGCAGATGTTTCTTGATCAGTTAAATGCAGGAGGTAGCACTGCCCTTCCAACCACGAATGGAAGCAGTAGTGGCAGTAACAGCAGTCTTGTTTCCTCTAACAGCCTGCGAGAAAGTCATGGCCATGCAGTTGCCAATAGAAGCAGCACAGACACAGCATCAATCTTTGGCATCATACCGGACATTATCTCATTGGACTGATTTCCCCTCTCCCTCCCCCTTCCTCCTACCCCCCAGACTCAATGAACTTGGCAGAAAGAAGAGAACTTTGTGCTCTGTTTTACTTTATTCTGTTTAGAAACGTACACAAGTGTGTGTTTTTTTTCCTTTTTTTAGGGAAAAAAATTAAAAGAAATGTACAGAGAACAAAACTATATTTTCAGTTTTACTTTTGTATATAAACCTAAGACTGCCTGTCTGGTAAAACACGCGAAAAAAAAAAAAGAAAAAGAAAAAAACAGCCACCCACAAACCACCTTCTATTCATTTTACTGGATTCTGAAGATTTTGTTTTCAACATTTACATTTGTCCTGTGGTTTTATTTTTTTAGTTTGGATGTAAAAGACATTGCTTTCTTTGCAGTAACAGAAAAGGAATTGCATGTATGAAGTTTTAAATTGTAGGCAGTTGTTTGTTGGGGTTTTTTTTGTTTTTGTTGTTAGGGGAAAAAAACACCTTGCCATTTCCTGATAATGGCAGAGTTGAGTTCTGTGTTTTGCATAGATTTTACCCAACTTTAAGTTATATAAATCTCATCTGTCCTGGTGCATTCATTCCCTCTGTGTTTCAGAATGTAGTTTATGGGAGTGTGTGTGTTAGTGTTAGTGTGTGTTCTTGTCACTTCTGATTTTATCCAAATTTGTTCAGTTGGAATATCAAGTTTTCCATTTCCCCAAACATGTTAAAAGATCTTAAAGTTGACATTTAAGAATCTTTGTAGAATATCCCAGTTGCTTCTATTCCATCACATACTTCTATCTGCTGCACTCACCCTGCATAGTTATTAACCTGCAAAGGACTGACATACTTTCATTCTAACTCTTAAGTTGGAATATTAGAAGTTGGAACTCTTCTAGGTTGCCACTGACTACTCATGTAGTCAGTGAACTCCTGTTTTGATGGAAAGGGTGGCAAGTTTGCATAAAATTTTTTTCACCAGGCTAAGGAAGTAAAAGTAATTTCAAATGCTCTGTTGCTTGGTTTGTGCAGCTGAAAGAGGTCATGGGGCAGCATTTAAAAAAACAAACATACTGAAAGAGAAATAATTCTAAAAGTAAATGCTTTTTGGAAAATAATTCTGTAGCACCCAATATGTCTCAACTTGTACAAATCCTCTATTTGATAAAGGGTTTGAAAATCATAATGTTTTTTACTTTGTCACTTTTAATTTCTGGCTGTCAGTATGCTTGTGTTGTTAAGCTTTGGGCCAAACTTAATGCCCACCATTTAAATTTTCTTTCACTTTATTTTTGGGGCTTTATTTTTCTTCACCTTTTCAAGACATGCATGACATAGGAAAGACATTTTATAAAACTATGGAATCAGTTGGCCTGAACCATTCTTATTAAATAGTGGAATGTGTAAATAGATTGAAAGCTGTTTTTCAGAAAGGGGGGTGGGGGTGGGAGTGGGGAATAAAAAACTGAAGGGGGTAAAGTGATTCTACTTGTGTCCCAAAGTCACCATCAGAGAAAATATAGTATTCTCTGGTGTACAGAATATTTTTCTAGCTGGTTGAGAGTGCAGGGAATAAGTTTATCAGGAAAGATAAGGAATATTAAATTTGCCAGTTTTCCAGTCTGGGTTTTTATGTTCAAACACTTGATGTCAGCTAGTTGTTTTCAGAGTTGATCAAGGACCACCTTTTGTGTATGAAGTTGTCTTTTTAAACCTTGCATTGATAACAAAATGACCTACTTTCGTTCAGGTAGAAGTCAAGATTGCTGTATGATCAGTTGTATGATAAATGTATTGGTTCACATGAATATGTAGCATCTAAAAATAGTCTTTGTATTTTTACAGCCTCCCTCTGCCACTAAATTGTTGACTTGAATTTGGGGAAAAAAAACAACGAAACAAAATGTTTGTGTTTATATGTATATGTGTGTGTATATATGTATTTATAGATAAGTGTGTGTGAGCTACAAGTGAGTTAAATAGTCTTCCCCTGAGCATGTGTATTCCACACATAACTGGCTGAGTTATATTCACTATATGACCATTTATAATAAAAGTCTATTAAGTGTCAGTTAAAATAAAACATCATAAAATGGGAACTACTTCAGTTATAAATTGAATCTGGTATTGAGGTGTTTGTTTAAACACTTTTTAGAAATATTGCTGGCTTATTCATTTAGACTAATATATTTAGTAATAAAATCATAATATATTTCTAAATTTGACCTTGAGGTGGAAATGATGGCAAAACATATGGGGAGTTCTTATTTCACATCATAATAAGGCACAGGTTTCCATCAGTTTAACTTAAAAGCTTTTTTTTTTTTTTTAAGTTTTCAGATCAATACCTTTTTGTATGGAACTGAATTACAAACATTTTGGATAAAAGTTGAAAACCCCTCAGCATTTATTCAGCAAGATTATCTCTTAGGTTCCATGTCCCTCAGTCTGAAACATTGCACCAGACCTAAATAAACAAGGGCAGAAAATGATGGGGAATACATTTCCATTCACCTTTGATTTTCCTTCATGCTTTCACAAAAGAAATTAACCCTTCTTTTACCTTTGAGTATTGGTGTTCATTTCACTGTACTTAGTTTTATTTTTCTTGTGTTGAGTTTCCTTAAATTTTGCATTTGATAGCAATTTTTATTATTTACTATCAGATTTCAGTATCTGTTGTTGACCTTTTCAGTTTGGTTTTAAAAAAGTATGTCATATCCCACTGCATTTCTGTCTCAGAAAGAGGTTTTTTAAAAAAGTAATTCCTTGTTTTGTCTTTCAACTTTGGTGAACTGTCTATGAACAAATTCAGTAACTACTATGATCTTTAGGCCTTTGGCTCTCATCTCTATTGCCTGCGTCTTTCACAGTAGGTGTGTGTGTTTGTGTGTCTGTATATGTGTTTATGTACAATACTGTATGTGTGTGTATATATATATATATATATATATGCACACAAATATGAGTAAATAACTGTTTTGAATAGCAGGGTTGAAATGGCTTTTAATTGCTTTTGTGGGCATTATTGGATACATCTTTTACAAAAACTGAACTTTAACCATGCCAAGGCTGGTTGATTATAATTTATTTTGAGCATTAAAAGATTTCTTATTCTCTTTAATATAAGCATTATCACAATTTCAGATCATTACCTATTTAGCAAAGATTCACCTAAGCTTCCTAAGAATGTGATTTGCTTCTTTATATTGGATTTCTGAAACTGGTTGGAGTCATAGCCCAGTTTTAAAATTAATAACTGTGGAAAGAATTTTTTTTAATTCAATTTTAAATACATTCAGCATTTCAAGGTTTTAAAGCACATTTAGAATTATTTTAGGAAGGATTTTGTTTTATCAATGTAAGTGTTGTTAAATTCTTTTAAAAAAATAAAAATAAAAAATAAACAGCTTAGATGCAAAAGGGGGGGAGAATAGCTGGTGGTCCCAGAGTGTGCTGCTGTTAATTGTTTAATTAACAAAGGGAAATGTATATAAACAGATATAAAAGTGACCATAAATTCCATGAACTTAAATCTGTGACTCATTGCCTTAAAAATTTCTCTCTTAGAGTTTCCATACCGCATGCCAAACCAGTAAAATGGCTTTTAAAAATGTATAGTAGACCAATGTCAGTTTGTATAAAAGTACCAAGTGAAAATATTTATTACATGCATTGGAAAAAATTGTTTACCTATTGAATGTTACCTGTTTATGTAGAGATCTTTAGATGTAATAAAAAAAAAAGCATTCAGTTAATTGTCTTCTGTAAAATATACTGCTGGGCAAATAAGGTGATAATCTTTCCAAAGCACCAGAGATTTAAAAGAAAGTCAGTTATGCCATAAATGGCTATGTGGTAAGTAAGAAATATGCAAGCCTCCTTTCCCCTCTTATTATAAGGTAACCGGCAAAGAAGAGTATGCTGCTGTGTAGTGAGCCCTGTATTTGTAGTCCAAAGACCTACTTGTAAATGAATCCTGGCTCTACCGGTAATACCTTACTTGCATGACCTTGGGCCAGTTGTTTCCTTATCAAAACCTCAGTTTCCTCATCTTTTAAAATGAAGTGATTTGATTTGACTCTAGGCTTTTCCCAACTCTAAATATTCTGACAGTCATTTAAACTTCTCATACCTATATTTTAAATCGTTACCATCACTGTTCTGTAAATGGTACAAGAAAAGTAGACCACAAGCAGTTACGATTTAGTGTAAGAATAGGCTATGGGCAGGTTTTTTTATTTGCGGGGAGAGAGGGCAGAGATTTTTTTTAATGACTTAGAATCTTCGGTTGAAAGATAATCTGGAGTTGGCACATCCATTTGGAACAGCTTAAACAGTATAAACATGAGAAGGTTCCAGAGCTCTATGACTCTAAGGACCCTATGGTATAGTCTTGGTGAAAAAGGGATGAGTTCTTATAAATTTGGCATTTATTAAGTCTCGTGTGTGTGTTTGGCACTATAGCATCCCAAAAGTTTCAGTGCCATTTTAAGCTTCAGTAACAAGTACTAATATGTGATTGGCAGTGTTCTCAAAACAGCTGCTACTCTCGAGGAGATTCTACTCTACTATAGGCAGAGAGAAGTAGGTTATAAAATGTACAGAGGGGCAGCTGGGTGGTACAGTGGATAAAGCACCGGCTTTGGATTCAGGAGGACCTGAGTTCAAATCTCGCCTCAGACACTTGGATGCTTACTAGCAGTGTGACCCTCGGCAAGTCACTTAACCCTTATTGCCCTGCCCCCCTCTACCCTCCCCAAAAAGATAAAATGTACAGAGAGAGATTCTGACAGTAAAGATTAAGGGGGCAGGAGCAGCTAGGTGGATCAGTGGATAGAGTACTGGCCCTGGATTCAGGGGTACCTGAGTTCAAATCCAGCCTCAGACACGACACTTACTAGTTGTGTGACCCTGGGCAAGTCACTTAACCCTCATTGCCTCACAAAAAAGAAAAAAAAAGATTAAGGAGGCAAAAGAGAGATCGAGACAGCACATTAGGAATATCTGAGGAGGAACATCAAACAGTGGGGGGAATGGGTAGGATCAAAGACTGCTATGCAAAGCAGGTGGCACTGGAACTGGGTCTCAAAGGTCGTAAAAGGAATCTAAAAGGCAGAGATGAAGAAGGGCTACCCTCCAAAGATTAGAGATAACATGCTTTCAGGAAAGGCAAATTTTGGGAAAGACTAGTGATTGTTTAGCTACAACATGGAAGAGAAGAGTTTAGAGAGGGTAGGATCTATGTTGTAGAGAGCTTTAAATGACAAAGTAGAGGCTTGTTTTTGTTTTTATCCTGGAAAAGCAAGTAAGTCATCAAATATTTGAGTAAGAAAGTAGTCGTCAGGGGCAGCTAGGTGGTGCAGTGGATAGAGCACTGGCCTTGGAGTCGGGAGTACCTGAGTTCAAATCCAGCCTCAGACATTTAACACTCACTAGCTGTGTGACCCTGGGCAAGTCACTTAACCCCAATTGCCTCACTTAAAAAAAAAAAAGTAGTCGTCATACCTGTCCCTTTAGGAAGATGGTTTGTGGAGGAGGGAGAAATCAGGCCAAATAAAAAGTGAGGAGGGAAGAGGAGCTCCATTTGTGAACATGCTGAATTTGAAATGCCACTGGAGCATATGGATGTTCTGTTTAGGGGTGAGTATAGATATATAATATTCATCAAAGCAAGGATTATAATATCACAGAACAAATGAGTTCACCAAGGTTAGGTATAGAGAGAAAAGGCAATCCCAGGAGAGAGTCTTGGAATACCCATGTTTATGGAGTAAAAATGAAAAATAATCCCACAAGGAGATTGGGAAGCATCCAGATAGATAGGAGACAGCGAGTCATGGATGGGGAAGGGAGGGGGAGGGGGGCATCCAGATAGGAAAAGGCAGAATAGTGTCAGAAGCTCCAGAAAAAGTCACAGAAGGTGAAGACTTGAGAAAGAGTCAGTTTAACCACTGAGTTTATTAATAGTCCTAGAGTACTCTAGTTTTCCGTTGAGTTATGGTATTAGAAGCCAGATAGCAGAGGGTTGAGAAGTGAGTGGGTGGCACAGGAGAACATTTTCCTTATTGTCTATGAGGTTTATCTGTGAAGGGGAAATAACTTGAGATGATTGAGGTCTAAGGAAGGCTTTTTTTTTTTTTTAAGAAAAATTTATAGCTAGTGGGTAAGGAGCAGTTAGCTAGAGAGATTTAAGATTGGAGAGCTGGAAAAGTGATCCAAGGCAGAAGCTCCCAAGGGGTTGTATCAAAGGCACATAGTAGGGGTTGTCATCAAGTTTTGAGGTGTGTAGGAAAGGAGTTCCATGTCCCTAGGTGATGAAAAAATAAAAAGAGCCAAACTCCTGGTGTGTAAATGAACTTCTCTAGGCAGTGAAATGTTCAGTTTCCATAGAGGCCCAAGCCTCTAGTAGTAGGCCGTGTCAGATGCTCTGAGTTTTTGTGTCCGAAATGTTTTGTTTTTAAGATTGTTTCCATGCAGGCTATCCATGGATTTTAGCATGTTCTCTCTGTAGTGGAACCTTAGTGCATCAACTTAATTATTACACACTGTTTCTTAGCTAGGTTTCCACAGTAGTGACTACTTTTATGTATATATGTGTGTAGAGGAATACACTGGAAATATGGTACATAAGATAGGGACTGGAAATATGTGAATGACCCTGATAATGTGATACATGATGCAACATGAAACCTCGCCAAGAATATTTAACTTAATGCTGTAGCGGCAATATTTCTCTTTTCGTTTGGAAGATAGTCGCTGAGCTTTAAAGGTAGGGTTTGGTATTTTTCAGTCATGTCCGACTCTTCATGACTCCACTTGGGATTTTCTTGGCAATGATACTGGAGTGGTTTGCCATTTTCTTTTCCAGCTCATTTTTACAGATGGGGAAACTGAAGCAAACAGGGGGAAGTGACTTGCCTGGGATCACACAGCTAGGAAGTATTGAAGCCGAATTTGAACTCAGGAAGAGGTGTCTTCCTAACTCCAGGCCCAGAACTCTGTCGGCTTAGCCACCTAGTTACCCTTTTGTTCTTTAATTAGATGGCCCCATTTAAGTGGATTTATTCATTAAGGTCATAACACTGTTAAAAACAATTTTATTTGTATCATTACAGAGTTCTTGTGTCAGGGATAGAAGGCAGCACCCTAAGCATGATACTACCATTTCCCCTAGAGTAAAAAGGACACGTTTTATAAAAATCCAATCGAATAGCAGAAGTTTCCAGATTTCAAAAATGACTCCTCTTTGTATCCACATGTATCCAGTTCAGTAATCTGCTGTAGGAAGTGTGATCATTTGGATAAATTCGTTGTACTTCACTTTGCCGTTTGGTCCAATATTAGCTTCTTTCAGGAGATCATCCACTAGAATGAATCACATTAATTTCTAAATTCAGTTTCAGTGTTGCTTGTATGCATCACAGTATGCTCTTTTCAGAAATTAAGATCCCCAAAGACTCTTTCCATTTTATTAAAATAGATAGCATTCCTATACATTGAAGGAAGCAAGACCTTGAGTGCAAAATAGGCAAAAGGAGTCTTTGCTCGGTCAGATCCTATGCCCTGGGAGCTCAGTCAGTTCTCCCTTTGCCCTCACTCAGTATGGCTTTGGATTTTGCTGCCCTTAAATGGTTTTAGTCTGAGTTTAAACTATTCTCAGAAATTTTTTTTCTTTTTTTTTAAGTGAGGCAATTGGGGTTAAATGACTTGCCCAGGGTCACACAGCTAGTAAGTGTTAAGTGTCTGAGGCCGGATTTGAACTCAAGTACTCCTGACTCCAGGGCCGGTGCTCTATCCACTGCGCCACCTAGCTGCCCCAGAAATTTTATTTTCTAAGGATTTGGGAAAGTGGGGAGAAAGGAAGAGGAAGAGACCATTATAAGTGAGAACTCTATTCTCACTCCAGTCTTTACTTGAAAGTTTGAACCGCCATTTTTAACCCAGGATTGGCCCAGTCTCTTTAGGATTCTCTGACTGAGTTTGAGTTGAATTTAACGAAGATGTATATCCCTATCCCTAAACTGGAATCATATTGACCTTGATGTAGACAGAGTGTGAGGGCAAAAAAATTGATTCTTTCTCTTCTTGTTCCATGATACCAATAAGATAACTAGTACTGGGTTATCTTGTCTTTTGTAATCTTTCCTTCTTTTTTAATGAGAATACTAGAACTGAAATGAATCTGCTATCTATAAGCCACAAACATAAATTGTTCTGATTTGTTTGTTCTGAGTTTTTGTGTTTTTTAATTCCTGTTTCCAATGTTTCTTCTGGTTCTGAATGCCTGGACAAAATATTGGTCTGTCAGTCTTTTCACCCTATACTATCTATTCCAGAACAACTCAATTTAACCCTTTTAGAGGTATTTTCCTCCTCCTTTTGCTCTAAAGCGTTCTTAACCTTTTTTTTTTTTATTATCAGGAGCTCCTTGGGCAATGTGGTGAAACCTGTGGACCCCTTCTCAGAATAGTATTTTTAGATACATAAAATAAACTAGGATTAGAAAGGAAATCAATTATATTGAAATCCACTTATCAAAATATTAAATAAGTTCATGGATCCCACATTAAGTACTATGTGAGAGCAACCTCTTTCCCTACCTTAAGTTGTTCTGGTTTAAGGTTTTATTAGGTATTTTTCAAAGAATTCAACTTAACAAGAATCTTAAATCAAGATATGACAATTGTCACCTACCATATTAAGTTATCTGGGACAGACACTATGCACATATTATTCAGGGCAGCTAGAAAATGTCCTGTGATTCTCTGTTCAGCCGCCCTTCCCCAAAGTTTAATTATTCTGCTCAGTGCCCAAGCTGGTATCTAGTAATAGTAGTTCTGGGTATTTTTAGGAAGTTGAGGAGACTGTCATTTATCTTCCTTCACCAAGAAGTTTCCTACGAAAACAGCCGGCTGGTTGGAAACATCCCAGTATGTTGTCCCTGAACATCAGATCCCTCCACTGCTGGGGCTCTGAGTCACTTTCTAGCAAGATGAAGGCAGCCAGCAGGAGACTCCCTCATGCCCATTTTAATGGGAAACACGATTTTCCAACATCGTGCTGGTGCCTGACGATACCATCTGGGTAGAATTCGGGTCATGCTCAGTAATGATTCCCCGTCCCTAATCTGAAGATTAGTAAAGAACCAAGGTCCTGAAGTAGGCCAGTGCCAGGCCGCAGAGGGGCCTTCAAGCCTGACCAGCTACTCAAGATTTAAAAAGGGGGTGGGAGAGGGAAATCATTCAGCACCTGGATAGGCAGGTTCTGATGTCCTAACCCTGGACAAGAAGAGAAAATCACTCCTTCTCTCTGTTCCTTGGGAACAGTACTATTTTCTTTGCTGGCTAAACCAATGATAGATGTATGTGAGTTTGGTGGCATGCTTTAAATACAGACCATTAAACACACGAATTAGGAGAATAACAGCGGCCTACTTGCTAACTCTCCATATATAGTTTTGGAACCAGACCTGTAATTTCATTAGTAGGATTATTTGGCAATTTAAAGTCTCAGAGAGTTGTTTAGGAAAACCAAGAAGGCCTTGGCCACAGTCACACAGCCCTGATGTATGAGGGGTGAAACTTGAATCTAGATCTTCTTAGCTCCAAATCTAGATCTCCATCCACAGCAATGCTGCCTCTCAATCCTATAGAGCTGGCAGATAAAGTACCTAAGTGGGCCCCTCACAGAAACTGAGGTGGGGGGGCGGGGAATCTGAGATGCCATTTCAGTCACAATCTTGGTGGTTACTAGAATGAAAAAGTGAGGGAAGATAGTTATTTTATCCTTACAGCCTTTATGGTGGTTTTAAACAATCTTGCGGATAAAGCTAGCTACTCCCTAGATCCAGAGCCCTGGAGTCAGGAGGACCTGAGTTCAAATCCGGCCTCAGACACTTAACACTTACTAGCTGTGTGACCCTGGGCAAGTCACTTAACCCCAATTGCCTCGCTTAAAAAAAAAAAAAAAGAATGGTACAACTGTGATGGATGAGAAATTGTCTAAGCCAGCTCCCTTACTGGAGATGTGGGAAATAGAAGAGCAACTTTGCTAATTAGTGACAAAAGATGGGACTAGAACTTGGGCTTCTGACTCTCTACCATGCTAACTCCTTTTTCAGCAATGAATATTTAAAAAAAAAAAAGATTTGTGGTCATTCCCTAGAGAGGAAGGAAAGAGAGAGAATCAAGCATATATTCAGTACTTACTATGTGCCAGGCACTGTGCCAAGCACTTTACAAATATTTCTTTCATGTGATCCTCACAAGAGTGCTGTGAGGTAGGCACTCTTATTGCCCCTGTTTTACAGGTAAGAAAATTGGGGCAGCTAGGTGGTGCAGTGGATAAAGCATTAGCCCTGGATTCAGGAGGACCTGAATTCAAATTTGACCTCAGATACTTGATACTTATTAGCTCTGTAACCCTGGGCTAGTCACTTAACCCTCACTGCCCCTCAAAAAAAAAAAAAAACAAATACAGGTGAGAAAATGAGGCAGACAGAAATTAAATGACTTTCCCAAGGTCACACAGCTAATCAGTGACAGATCTTCCTAACTCTGGCCCAGTAGTCTATCCACTCCACCATTCTAGTTATCGGAAAGACTGATGGAATCATAAATTCAGAGCCAGACAGTAGCACTGGAGCCATTTAGTCCAATCTCCCCATTTTACAAATGGGGAAATGGGCCCAAAATGGGGGGGAGGACTTGCCTGGCTAGAGTCTGAGGCAGGGTTTGACTACAGGTCTTCTTGACTCCATGTTCATCATGAACTGATTTTGGTGAACCTCCAGAAAATTCTAAGTGCTTGATACTTTCAGCAGGTTGGGATTAGATGACATCAGAGGTCCCTGCCAACTCAAAGATTCGATTAATTCTTAATCCCTTTTACTTACCCATATCTGAATGCAAGACAAAACCAAAACAGCCCCCACAAAATTCTCAAATCCAATTTCTAGAAAGGGGATAAGAATTTTAAGGTGTGCTCCCACCTAGAAATTTCTCTATTTCAAGGGGGATTCATGAAGATATAGGAGCCACTCCCTGAAAAATTTACAGATCCCAATCTATATGACAAATATATTTATTCCAACCTCCTATTCCCAGCCAGCCTTAGTCATACTATTCCCCTTCTCTTCTATGTTCCAGCTAAAGTGGATAGAGTGCTGGGCCTGGATTCAGGAAGACCTGAGTTCAAATCTGACTACAATCACTTACTAGCTGTGTGACCCTGGGCAAGTCACCTCACCCTGTTTGCCTCAGTTCCTCATCTGTCAAATGAGCTGGAGAAAGAAAGGGCAAAACCATTTTAGTATCTTTACCAAGAAAACCCCAAATGGGGTCATGAAGAGTCAGACACGCCTGAAACAACTGAACAACAAAAACTATGTTCCCCCAATGCAGAGTAAATGGCCACTCCCCGATCTCATCCCACCCTCTCTTGCCTCTCTGAATTGGAGTATACCTTTGCCAGTCCCTAGAACTACCTCAGTGTAGATCATTATTTGTTGAAAACCCTTTTCTTCCAAGCCCAGCTGAGGGACTCATCAGCCTCATGAAGCCTTTCCTGATCGATGCCTCAGCTCAAAGCCTGTCCTCCCTTCTCAAATTTGTCATATCCTTCTGTTCAACCACTACTACATACATACCAAATTGATCAGAGCCACTGGTGCACATGTTGTATCCCCCCTTCTAGAACATAAGCTGCTTCAGGGGAGGGATCCTGTTATTCTTTAATTTGGTATCCCAAGCACCTTGCAATGGGTCTCATATATTTCTTGGTCGTCTGGACATATAATTTCATCAGTGTAGGGAACTCCCAGTGAAAAAACTTCCTCTCTTAAGTTCAGATCTTCAGTTGCTCTGCGATCCACAGTTCTGGGAGCCTGGGACACAGAGAGTTTAAATAATCTGCCTAAAATCTCACAGCTAGTTTGTGTCAGAGGCAAGACTTGACCTAAGACTTCTAGATCCACTGAGGCTGCCTGCTTCTCACCCAGTAACTAAGAAGTAGATTCTTTAAAAAAATTTTTTAATCTTTTACACAAGTCAAGTCAAATCAATTATTCAAGCACCTACTATTTGCCAAGCATTGTATACAAAGAAAGCCCCCCCAAAAAGTCTGGTTTGATTTTTTTTTTTTAAGCCAGATCTATTTTGGATAGCAAATAGATTTCCCACCATCCACCTTTTTCTGTTGCCTGAATTGGACTTTCATTAAATATCAGCTGAATTTTCTGTAGGGGCCTGAAAGAAAAGGAATTACCAATTAACCAGAAGGGAAATTATTCCCAGGTTTCTGGCCTTGGGCTCTGGAATTTGGTTGTCCCCTATGAAGAAACAGGAAATGTTGAGAGTGGTGTGGTCAGGTGGTGCTAAGCCGGATCCTTGAATCTCTTACCCCCAGCCCCCTGAGCCCCCAAATCACCAGAGGGGGAGAGAGGACTAATGGTGCTTTGGGCCTGGCCCCCATCTTATGGTAGGGAGCGGGGGAAGGGTCCTAAGGACAGAACTCGAAGTGGTGCATTCTGGAGCAGGCTCTTTGTTTGATGTGGAGGCTCCGTGTTGGAGTGAGCCCAAGGAGAATCTGGCTTCCCAAATAAAAAAAGGCAAGTTCTTAGGAGGCGGAAAGGTTGGCCGTGATTCTGTTGATCTGGAAAGGTTTCAACTAGTCCTATCCTCCCGTGCATTCCTGACATACTGTATTTCCCTGGAAATTGTGTGGGTGTTAGAACCAGATTACTTCTAGATATTTGCTTGTCTAGCTGTCAAGGAGCAAAGGTCAGGTATCCACATGAGCTTCAAGAACAAGGAGGGGCCAGAGGAAGAGTCCTTGGGAGCTTTGGAAACTTCCTTCCTATGAAGCGCCTGCCCAGCTGATATTCTTGGAAGAGCAGATTTTCCCTAAATACTGAAAGTGCCACTGAGTCTGACTGAAGGATTTCAAACATTTCAAGAAACCCCCTAAATTTCTGCCCCTGCTTAGAATGAGCTAATTAGCACTTAAAAGGGAAAAACAGGCCTGTTTTAAATTCATAGAATTATAGCAGTAGAAAGCTACCTTAGAGATCATAGAATCAGCTAGGTGGATGGTGTCAGGCCTGGAGTAAGGAAGACTCCATCTTCATGAGTTCAAATCCAGTTTCAGATAAGTACTAGCTGTGTGAACTAGGGTAAGTCTCTTAACCCTGTTTGCCTCAGTTTCTCATCTATAAAATGAGCTGGAAAAGGAAATAGCAGACCACTCTAGTATCTTTGCCAAGACAATCCTAAACGGGGTCATGAAGAGTCAGACATGACTGAACAACAACGGTTGAAAGAGTATTGGATTTGGAGGTAAGAGGACCTGGGTTCAAATCCTGCTGTGCAACTTACTATCTATAGAGTACTTACGGGGATAAGTAACAAACTCTCTGGGCCTCAGTTTCTGTATCTGTTTTAGAAAAAAAGAATGAGGGGGCTACCCTAAATGGATAGTAAGATCCCCTTTCACTGTAAATCTGTGATCCTTCTGTGAGGAGATCGTGGTTGAGGTACTGAGAAGGACCCTAAGTCCTGGAAGGATCTGGAGTAGGCCTAGCCTTGCAACAGGCCAGTCCTCCCACCTGCATTAACAGCAAGCAGTAGCAGAAATGAGCAGAAGCTGACAGCCACTTGTCCTCTTAAGCTCTGACTCCTGCTGCTCCTGTGACCTTGGGCCGGTCATTTACCTTCAGCCACACTCATAGGTCTCTTACCTTCCTTGTTAGTTAAGCGTTCTCCCAGTTTGGTAAGTTTGGATCTTAGTTCTTCTGCAGTGATGTACCCCTTCTTCTCTTTATCAGTCATCAGCATGGCCAGTAGAATTTCTTTTTGTGGCTCTTCCTGTTGCATTTGCTTGTGCATGATGGTAAGGAAGGTAGAGAAATCCAGCTCAGCATTTCTGTCTGGAAATACCAAAGCACAAAGGGAGAGGAAGGAGAGTTTTCTCCAGGAGACCTGGTTGTGGCCGATGGGGATTTAAGCATCAAATCAATGTAAGCTCAGGACTAAAAAATGGAAGGGGGGGGGGGGAGAGTGAGGGGGAAACATACCGTTTTAATTAGTTTGTTAAACAATTGCTTTCCTTATGCATTGCAGGAGGGGGCAGCTAGGTGGCAAAGTGGGTAGAGCACCTGGCCTGGAGTCAGGAAGACCTGAGTTCAAAGCCAGCCTCAGACACTTACTAGCTGTGTGACCCTGGGCAAATTACTTCACCCTGTTTGCCTCAGTTTTCTCATCTGACCAATGAGCTAGAGGAGGAAATAGCAAACCACTCTGGTACCTTTGCCAAGAAAACCCCAAACGGGGTCACAAAGAGTCAGACATGACTGAAACAACTCCACAAGAGCAACACTGATTGGAGGAGACATGGCATGACAGGATGAAACCCAGACTTGGCATCAGTAGGTCTTGGTTCAAGTCCTAGCTTTGTTACTGCCTCACTGTGAGACTTTGGGCAAGTCACCTCATCTCTGCAATTTGGATTCCTCACCTGCAAAATGAGGTGATCCATAGTACTTAAGAGATGGAAGGCATTTGTAGAGAACAAGTGTAATGTCCTTACTTTACATATGGAATAATAGAGGCCCAGACATATTAAATGATTCTGCAAGGTCTTATGGGTAGTGACTGGATCTGAACTCAGAGCTGTAATGGCGCTTTTAGTGCCTAGAGCAATGGGGATAAAGGTTGGTGGGAAGGGAGGTGTCTTCAGAGATTTGCCTGGGAGAGGAAGCACATCATAGGACTCCAGGAAACTGATCCTAAGAGACAAAAAGTACAGTTCACAATATCTAAATTCTGCAGCCTTGAAGCAAAGCTCTGTGGCTCCACCCTTAGTTACTGCCTAGAATGAAACCCAAACCTTCTTTGAATTTAGTGGTACTTCTACTGCAGGATTAGACTAAACTATCATCTTAAGAGCCCCTTCCAGTACTAACATGCTGTGATTCGAAGATTTGCCTCAAGGGTCCTTACATATGATTCTCAACTTTTCTGAATGAGACCTACTAACTCATTAAGCGGTGGGCTCAGAAAGGAGAATGAGAGGGAGACATGAGGGCTCATGGAGTATCAGAAACCGGGGTGTGACTGAAGGAAAACTGAGTGTTCTATAAACTTTGATTTTCCGTGAAAAGAAGACAGAACCCTAGAACATAACCAACCAATCTCTTAGAACCAGAAACCCCAAAAGAAAAGCCAAAATTTAGAAGCACTCCTACCAGCCCTGGGGGGTTTGAGACAGAAAGAACACTTTCCTTTATCTCTTTGGGCCTGCCTGTGGTCCCCAGTGACTAAGGGCAAGCTTTCCGTTCAGTGCCAGTGACTGGTGAGTTGGGGGTACTTTCTCTCTTTTTCTCTCTCTTTTGTCTCTCTGTCTCTGTCTCTCTCTGTCTCTTTCTCTGTTTCTGTCTCTCTTTGTTTCTGTCTCTTTGTCTCTGTCTCTTTCCGTTTCTGTCTCTTTCCCTATTTCTCTCTGTTTCTGTCTGTCTTTTTGTCTCTGTCTCTGTCTCCTCTGTCTCTCTGTCTCCTCTGTCTCTGTCTCTTCCTCTGTTTCTGTCTGTCTCTGTCTCTGTGTATGTGTGTGTGCGTGTGTCTGTCTGTCTGTCTCTTACTTTGGTCATACACAGCTCTCCTGAGTTTCCTTTTTGGGCCAGTATGGAACAGTGAACAGAATGCTGAACTTGGAGTCAGGCATGACCTGGGTTCAAATCCTGCATCTGAGAAAGAGGGAATCTAAGCCTGCTTAGTACTCTTCCTTCCCCTCTCAAAGGCCTAAGGGATTCAAAGTCAGAGGGCTTGAGTTTGAATCCTATGCTGGGCACTTCACTCCACCTTCCTCAGTTGTAAAACCTGGAAAATCAATGACATGTAAGAACCCTATTAAGCACTAAATATATAACTTCTAGATGTTTGACTGTGGGCAAGTTATTCAACCTCCATGAATTTTGTTTCCTCATTGGTAAAATGAAGATAATATATGTAGTACCTTCTTCACAAGGTTGTCGTCTGAGGCTCAAGTGAAGTAAAGGGTTGAAAGCACACATGTTGCAGAATTTAAAGGGGGGAAGGAGGAAGCTTTTACATAGTGCCTACCATGTGCTAAGCATTTTTTACAAATATTATCTCATTATTATCCCTCTTTTACAGGTGAGGAAACTGAGGCAAACATAGGGTGAAGTGACTTGCCCAGGGTCACACAGCTAGTAACTGTCTGATGTCACATTTGAACTCAGGTCTTTCCATCAGCTGCTGCTAGGCACATGTCAACTGTAGAATTAGAATCTTCATGCCTTTCTCACCCAGTCACACATACACATCCTTCCCACCAGTTTTTACAGGATTGCCTATGTGCTGTGCTTGACTCCTTATAGATTCACACATTGCATGCATGTGTTTTGGAAAGAGGCCCTTGTAAGAAATGATAAAAGGTTTGGCTTCAGAGAGACCTGGGAAGACTTGTATGAACTGAGGCAAAATGAAATAAGCAGAACCAGGAGAACCATGGCGTACAATAACAAAACAAAACACACAACTTCCCTATCGGAAAACTACTTCAAAATGCTGATTAATGTAGGGACCATCCATGATTCCAGAGGACCAATGGTGAAAAATGTTTCCCCTCTCTGGACAGAGAGGAAATGGATTCAACACCCAGAATGAAACATCCATTATTGGCATCTCTCTCTCTCTCTTTTGCAGGGCAATGAGAGTTAAGTGACTTGCCCAGTGTCACACAGCTAGTATCAAGTGTCTGAGGCTGGATTTGAACTCATGTCCTCCTGAATCCAGAGCTGGTGCTTTATCCACTGCGCCACCTAGCTGTCCCTTGAAATATCCATTATTGGACACAGCCGATTACAGGAATATTTTTTGGCCTGACTCTACAGTCAAGAGTTTGTTTTTGATGGGGAATAGGGTGAAGTAGAAGTGGGAAGGAGAGAACATTAACTTTGAATTAGGGGGGTAGTAGGTAGAAGAACCTGAGTTCAAATCTGGCCTCAGACACTTGACACTTACTAGCTGTGTGACCCTGGGCAAGTCACTTAACCCTCATTGCCTTGCCGAAAAAAATTTAACTACAAATAAACTAACAGAAGGCCATAGCTTCATATCCTCTTTTTTGTCCTTTGTATATGGAAATGTTTATATCTGTCCACAATTATTAAGTTTATAACAAAGAACATCAAAGGTTTTTGTTTCTGTTTTCTTTGATGGGGAGTTGGGGGGATTGGGCATAGGAAGATTGAAAATTTAATTTTTGTTAATTGAAAAAAATTTAATTTAGTTACAAATAAACTAACAGATGGTCATGGCTTCACCCACAATCCTCTTTTTTGCTTTTTGTATATGGAAATGTTTATATTTGTCCATAATTGTTAAGTTTATAACACAGAACATCAAGGATTTTGGCTTTCTTTTCTTTGATGGGGGGATGGACATAGGAAGAGAAAAAATTAAATTTTTATTAATTGAAAAAATTTTAATTAAAAATAAACTCCCGGGGGCGGCTAGGTGGCACAGTGGATAAAGCACCGGCCCTGGATTCAGGAGGACCTGAGTTCAAATCCAGCCTCAGACACTTGACACTTACTAGCTGTGTGACCCTGGGCAAGTCACTTAAACCCCCATTGCCCTGCAAAAAAAAAAAAAAACTCCCAGAAGATTGTGGTTTCCTATACAATGCTCGTCATTTGTTCTTTGTACCTGGAAACATCTATATTTGTCTGTAATTTTTAAGTTTTTAACTAAGAACACTTTGAAAAGAAAAGAGGACCCCGGCCACAGGGGTTTGGCTTTTTTTCCCTCCTAGTTTGGCTGCTGGCTCGTTTGTATCTGACTGCTGTGCCCTAATCTCCTACGGTCTAACCCTTTCCCCAGGAAGGTTGAGTACAGATGTTTTGCTGTACACAGCTTCTCCCATTTCTCCCACTGCCTCTCTGCTCTCAGTGGGTTTGCTGCTCTTTCATATACTTCTCTTCCTGTCTCCACATAGAACTTCTGTGTTAGGGTTGGGGGGTGGATAGTAGGAGGAAGAGCTCCCCCCCTCCCCCGGCCAGGCCTAGGCTCCGCCTACAGCCACCCTCCCCTCCCCAGCCTCTGTCTCTGGTTTTCCTCCTTCCCAAGCTGATGCTGGTGGCCTACATTCTGCCAGCGCTGTGGTCCTCCCACTGCACTGACTCAGCTTCCCCACCAGGCTGACAGCTGTGGATGCAGGCCTGATCCTGCTTCTTACTTAATAACTTCTGCTCAGCTCCCCCCAGAGCTTCCTGGCTCCAGCAGACTTACCTAGTTTATGATCCTGCAGGTGTCTTCCCACTTCTCCCGGGGTCGGGCTGGCCCCCAGGCACCGCATCACCACAATTAGGTCGTTAGCTTTTATTCTCCCCCTTTGTTCCTTGTCGTAGAGGGAGAAGCATTCCTTGTACTCTGTCTCAGGGGAGGAGAAGGAAACAAAGAAAGGCCTCTTTCAGCCTTAGCAGGGAAGCAAACCAGGGTTATCCTACCAGTTGTCCCCAACATGAGAGCCAACGTGACCCGGATGGTGACATACTAGGCCCTAAAAACCACAGCTCCGGGGAAGCTTGGTGGCACAGTGGATAGAGCACCGGCCCTGGAGTCAGGAGGACCTGAGTTCAAATCTGGCCTCAGACACTTGACACTTACTAGCTGTGTGACCCTGGGCAAGTCACTTCACCCCAATTGCCTCACCAAAACAAAACAAAACAAAACACACAACTCCCCTATCGAAAAACTACATCTGCTTCCTGGGACAAGCT
Source organism: Dromiciops gliroides (assembly GCF_019393635.1). Taxonomy (NCBI): domain Eukaryota; kingdom Metazoa; phylum Chordata; class Mammalia; order Microbiotheria; family Microbiotheriidae; genus Dromiciops; species Dromiciops gliroides. The sequence continues at coordinate 152,596,998 of NC_057862.1, forward strand.
TGGATGCAATTTGCTGTCTGGTAACTAGAAAGGGTATCTGGTCCACATCCCTGCTTCCACCTCTCTCAAAGACTACCTAAAACACTAGGAATAGAGTCTAGATAGCACCTACTAGGTGCCAGACACTGTGCTAAGTGCTTTCCGAGATTTATTTTCATTTACTCCTCACAACAACCCTGGGGAGGTAGGTGTTGTTATCATCACATAGTTTCCTTTTTGGTCCAGTATAGAACAGTGGATAGAATGCTGAACTTGCAGTCAGGCATGACCTGGGTTCAAATCCTGCATCTGAGAAAGAGGCAGATGACAGTTAAGTGACTTGTCCAGGGTCTCACAGCTAGTAAGTGTCTGAAAACAACTTTCAACTCATCTTCTTGACCCCAGGCCTGGAACTCTCTAACATTCTAGGGAGGTTCCTCTTTGGGTCTAACTGAGCTCAGAGCCCACTTCCTCTCACCGAGGAGAGAAATTCTTGCTTTACTGTTGTCTCCCAGGGACCCTGGTGGTTGGCTAGATCTCCTTTGTCTTCTCTTCCCTCCAAATCCTTGGATCTTTGTTCCCAAGATCACTTCTTAGTCCCTGGAATCTTCCCTCCAGCTGCTCCATCATCTTACGGCCATCCCAGCTCCCCTCGTCAGACAGAGCCTGGCCCTCTGCAGGGGGGCAAGCACCAGGCTGCGGGTGGGTTGGGGGGTAGTGGAGGGGGGAGGCAGGGAAAAGAGAACAGAGCATGGTGGCTACAAGGGAGCCGGAGGCCTCTTAATGTTTCCTAATTAATGAACTATGGAGTTCCTCAGCCTCGGAACATCCATCAGAGAGCCAAAGGATCTCTTCTGGGGGAAAAGGCTTTTGAAACATTTATGTGTGTAGGGTTACAGCCTGGAATACTAATGAAAGGCAGGGTGGGCGGCGCTCAGAGTCAATTAGCTGCCTTTTCTGTAAACAGAGGAAAGTGGGGGGAGGGGCAAAAGGAGGGGGGACTGAGGAGCTGGGCTCTCTACTCGACCTTCCCCTGTTGTACAGGCTTGCGGCTCCTGAGCTGGGGAGGATGCGGGGGGGAGGGTGCGGGAGGGAGGCCCGCCCGGGTACTGGAGGGCGCCGAGCAGAGGGCTAATTAGAGGAGACACCTCGTGGGGAGCAGGGGGATGGGACTGAAGATTTTAAGTGGAACGTAAAGAAATCGGACGTGACATCTTCATTTCCTGCCAGAGCCTAATTCGGTCTGAGGACGCTCAGCTCGGGGAGCAAGATTTAATGGGCTGAATTCCTGTCGCCCGCTGTCACGTTGGGTTGAGATGAGGAGGGAGATGGGCAGTCTTGGGGGCGGGGGACGGGGCTGAGCGTGAAGAGACTGGAGCAGACGCACAAACCTCTCCACTGCCGGTGGGGGGCAGAAGGAGGGTTTACTCATCCTCTTTTGCGGCTTTGATGTTTGGGGACCCTGGACTGGGGGCAGGATGACCCTTTGGAGGGAATGTGGCAAAGAGCCTCTGCTTCTCTTACATCCATTTCCCCCTGATACCCTCTCCCACTTTGCCCAGATGAGCGAGGCAGGAAATGTACGTGGGTTCCTCGTTTCATTTCCTGAGGGGGTGAGTGCGTTTGAGAGAGAGAGAGGGAGACAAGAGACAGAGACCCAGACCATACCACAAAGAATTAGACTAGTGCTTGCTGTGTGACCTTGGACATGTCACTTCCATTCTCTGGGCCTCAATTTCCTCCTGTTTAAAAGAAGGAAATTGAACTGCATGAAAGACCAAATGGAAAGAACTGCAGGTATCAGACTTCACTTTTACTCTCAATGTCCTTCATGTTTGCTGTTGCTGGTCTCCAACTGGTCCATTAAAAGGAATATAGGGGGCGGCTAGGTGGCGCAGTGGATAAAGCACCGGCCCTGGATTCAGGAATACCTGAGTTCAAATCCGGCCTTGACACTTACTAGCTGTGTGACCCTGGGAAAGTCACTTAACCCCCATTGCCCCGCACAAAAAAAAAAAAAAAGAAAAGAAAAAAGAAAGTGACTTACGCCAAAACAATAAAATAATTTTTAAAAAAAGGAATATAAACCCAATAAAGTGTCAACATTCTCCAATCCTCCTTGGCAGGTTAGATAGAGAATACTTTAGAAGTCTGAGCAAATCTAATGAGTTTTTTCTTTCTCCCCCTTTCCCTACCTCCTCCTCTTCCTCTTCTTCCTCTTCCATTTCCTCCTTTGCTTTCCAAATCAAACAACTCCCTTTCTTGACTCTCCATGTCTTTCCCCAGTCTTGCCTTTCTCAACAAACTCAAACCATTTCTTCCAGGTTCTGAGCTGTGCTCATTCCAGGCTCCGGCTGGGCCTAACCCAGCTTGTGGACCATCATCCCCCTCAGCCCCCGCCACCCCCACCCCAGGACAATACTCAGAAAGAGGCTTGCTTTTACAAGAACTGCCTCAAACTGCTAAATGTGTTGGATCCTGCTAATTAAAAGCAAACTGTACATACCATTAATTTGATCCTGGGACAGAAATTTCGCCTGTAGCAGAGAGAGAGAGAGAAAGTGAACAAGAAGAAATTATCCATAGCTAGCCTTCCTTGTTCTGTGCAGATCCCACCTAGAGACCTCGGTTCACTCACCATTATTTCCCCTGTTTGGGTCAGGAGCCGGCTACCTGGACTCTCAAGATTCCCTTTCCTTTGTTACTTCCGTTCTTGATGATTCAAGGCTAAAGTCCAGCCAATGCCAACTTGGGGTGGAGAGGGATGGTAATAAATACCCAGCTGCCATGGCAACCAAGCTCCATCTGTACAGCGGGGTCGGATTCCAACTTTCAGTAGCAACTGCCACTTCTCCCCGGGAAGGGGCCACAAATTAAAATGAAGTTTTCCAGGAAAATGGCTAAGAACATGGGACCCTGGCTTTGGAGCCGTCCTACCACTCCTGGGGGGAGGGGGTGGAAAGGAACAGCCACCGGCCCCAAAAGGGGCTCCTGGAGGTACATAGATGGCTACTGAGGTCTCCAGAACCCCAAAGTGAGCCCCAATAATGGAATACCTTGGTCCAGGAGACCGATGCCCCTTAGACCAGCGTGGCCTCACATGCCATTGCCAAAGAGCTGAGCACATGAGGTGTGGCTTCTCATGACGGGAGTCATTTTTTTTTTTTTTACATAATACAAATAATGGTCAGAGACTCGATTTTTTGGCCAGAGAAATTCACCCTTTGACTGGGTCTGTGTGAGGCTGCTTTGCATTAAATTCTCCTTTTGTCTTCATTCTTCATTCTAGGCTATAGAACTCTCCAGTGGTTAGTGGGCAGGGGGTAGACAGGGAGGGGCAGAATAAATGGGAAAAATCCACAGATAATCCATAAGCACCACTCTTAGGGACATGTCCAATTAATAGCAAAACAGGCATCGAGGGGGCAGCTAGGTGACACAGTAGATAAAGCACCAGCCTTGGATTAAGGAGGACCTGAGTTCAAATCCAGCCTTAGACACTTGACACTTACTAGCTGTGTGACCCTGGGCAAGTCACTTAACCCTCATTGCCCCCGCAAAAACAAAAACAAAAACAAAAAACAGGCAGCGAAAGACAGGAGGGATTCCTTCATTTGCTTGGAGACACGAAATGATCTGGATAAGGCCCACACTGGATAATGGCTCCCAAATGATTGATATTTGACTGTCTTCCTTGTATCCTTGCTAGGAAGGGAGACAATGTGTCATATAGAAGAGCAATGGACCCACAGGCAGAACCTGCAATGCCGGCTGTCATTTACTGTGTGACCTTAGGTGAGTTACTTGACCTGTCTGGACTTCAGTCCCCATCTGTAAAATGAGGGGTTTGAGCTAGATGCTCCCTTCCCTTTAACATTGTATTAGGGGCGGCTAGGTGGCGCAGTGGATAAAGCACCGGCCCTGGATTCAGGAGTACCTGAGTTCAAATCCGGCCTCAGACACTTAACACTTACTAGCTGTGTGACCCTGGGCAAGTCACTTAACCCCAATTGCCTCACTTAAAAAACAAAAACAAAAACAAAAACATTGTATGATTCAGGGGCAGCTAGGTGGCGTAGTGGATAGATAGGTCGGTACCTTGGGGTCAGGAGGACCTGAGTTCAAATTTGACCTCAGACACTTAACACTTACTAGCTGTGTGACCCTGGGCAAGTCACTTAACCCCAATTGCCTCACCAAAAACAAACAAACAAACATTGTATGATTCCTTCCCCTACCTGATTTGGAGATGGGGGATCCCTGGACAGGTGGAGAGGGAGACAGGCAGAATGGGACAAGGGCTATCAGTGAAGACTTTTTGTTGTTCAGTCATTTTTTGGTTGTGTCCTATTATTCTTCGTGACCCCATTGGGGTTTTCTTGGCAAAGAGTGGTTTGTCATTTCCCTCTCCATTTCATTTTACAGGTGAGGAAACTGAGGCAAACAGGGTTAAGTGACTTGCCCAGCATCACACAGCTAGTAAATACCAGCGGCCAGATTTGAACTTTCCTGTTTCCAGGCCCAGTGCTCTATCCCTTGGCCACCTAGCTGTCCAGAGACTAGCTAATAAGGACTAATTAGTTAGATCCAGTGTACTGGTAAGAAGGTCCTGAATGGGAGAATGCAGGACTACTCTGTCCTATCTGAAGTGACTTGCCCCTTAAAGGCATTTGTGTGTGAAGTGGAATCTCTAGGGGTTGTGGTTGAGAGTAGGTGGGGATAAGTGTAAGCCTGAACACATCCTGAATTTCCCTATAACACATTTCCTTGTACCCAGTTCTGAGTTCAGATATTCCGTGCTTTTCACAAATTAGAAAAGGACTCTTTGTCCCACCTTACTGAAAGTATGGGATCTGAGTTAATGAGTTCATTGAATCTTGGCCTGAAGACACACTGTGGAGCTGGAAGCTGATACCTTTAAGATAGAGATAGCAGACCCAGTGCTGGCTATATCCTGACCCTGACATCAGGTCAGGCAGGATCAGGTTTGATGTGAGGAAGCTCTTCTCCAGGATGAGTTCCTCCCACCTGCTCCTTACAGGCTGGGAAAGAACCATTATTTTCCTGTAAACTAGCCTGGAATTGAAACTTGAACCCTGTCCCAAAAATTCTGGAGGTGTCCTCTGACTTCCCAGCCCTTCAGCTATCTGGGCCCCAAGACCAGTCTCATTCAGGCCCTCCCCTCTGTTTCCCCTTTCTTCCCTATGTCATCTCAAGGAACCTCCCCTCCCAGCAGGCTACAGTTTAGGATGTGGGTCTGGGCTTTGGCTCAAGCCAAGAGAGTTAGTCAATGAAACATTTCTTAAGTGCCTACTATGCGCCAGGCAATGTGCTAAGTATTGGAGATGCAAAGAAAGGCAACAGACAGAACCTGCTTTCCTTAGTTTATAGTCTAACGGGGAAGACAACATGTAAACAACTCTATGCAAGATAGGGTAGGGAAGGGGGAAAAAAGGAGAGGAAAAAAAAAGAAATTTACACAATAATGTTGTCTATTTGGAAAGAATCACAAGTTGTGCAAGGTAGATTTGCAGTTTCATGTGCAATCATCATTTTTATTGTACTATGTTATGTTTTATTCCACAAATTAAAAATAAAATAATTTTTTAAAAAAGGAAAAAAGCAGAAAATAATAGAAGAATGAAGGGAGGTTGGGCAAGGCTTCCTATGGAAGGTGGGATTTTTTTTTTTTTTTTGGCTAGGATTTAAAGGAAACCAGGGAAGCCCAGAGGCAGACAAGATCATTGTTCACTAAGAGGGGCTGGGCATGTTAACAGGTACTATCAGTAAGTAACACTGTCAGCTCTCAGTTATTTAGACTAGTAAAGGGAATGGGGTGTGGGTAATCTAGAAGGGAAGTCAGAAGCCTTCTAATTAAATTTTCTCTTATAGCAACAGGTAAATCTAATTTTGTTTGGCTAATATTAGAAGGGGTTTGCAGTTTCTGGGCACACAGCAAAAGGCAGCAGAAGAAACAACCACCCTGCCAACATTAGGATACATCATTTGCTGTTATCATGACAAGCCATAGAGGGACAGCATTGCGTAGTGGAGTAAGTCCTGAGTTCAAGGCTCACTTCTGAAATGTACTCGCAGGATGTTACTTCACCCCTCAGGGCAGCTATGTGGCACAGCGATAGAGTACTGGCCCTGGAGTCAGGAAGACCCAAGTTCAAATCCAGGCACTTCACTACTAGCTGTGTGACCTTGGGCAAGTCACTTAACTCCAATTGCCTGAAACATCTGGGGCCGTCTCCAGTTATCCTAATGTATATAGCTCTGGAGGAGAGAGTGAGGCTGGTGACTTTGCACAGTCCTCCCTCACATCCAATTCACTGCAATCCATGGCATCACCTCCCAATGTCATGGTCCTCTTCGAGAACAAAGAACAAAAAATAATTTAACCCTTATGTTGCCCAGGCAATTTTCTATGACTCTAAGATACAGATCTTCCCTGATAGAAGAGGTACCAATGAAATCACAGGTCATGGCCCAACCCTGAGCTACACTAGGAAAATGGAGTAGAGACTTGACTTATGAATCAAGGAAGCATACAATCTAGGTAACTTATTTTGCCTGTTGTGACCGAAAGTCCAAAAGAAAAAGGTGGCTCCACACTGGGAAGATGTTATTGCTGTTTCTGTTTGGGCATGGGGATCAGAGAAAGAACTAGGTATGGGTAAAGTATGCATCAGTACAACTAATATTTATCAAGCACCTGCTATACACAGAGAGTACTTCAACATAGCGATGTGAGACACTAGAGAGAGAAAATCAGAAATGAATTAGTAATCACTATCACGGAGTTTAGGTTCTTATAGGTATCTACTTAGAGAGCAAAATAATAATGATCGATTAGGTTTAAATAGTGCCTTCAGTTTTGCAAAGTGCTTTTTACATATTTCATTTAATCTCCACAACAAGCCTATGAAGTAGATGCTGTTATCATCCCATTTTACAGATGAGGAAACTAAGATTGAAAAAGGACTTGCTCAGAGTCACAAAGTATTAAAGTATTCAAATCCTGCCTGACCAGGATTTGAACTCAGATCTTCCTGAGTCCAAGTCCAGCACTCCCTCTGCTTATTATACTTACTGCCTCAGACAGGTGATTACCCTGGGAAGGGAGAACCTTTAAAAATTTTTAAATAAATGCACATTTTCAAAATTATTTATAGTAGATAAGATGGGCTTGGGCACACAACAGGATTCCAAGCCCACTTCTAATGTCAGTTTTGTGATCCTGGGCAAGAAACTGAACATAATGTGTATTTGAGCATATATGAACATATAAACCATTATATGTTTATATATTTATATTTTCTATGTGGTTTGTATAAATTATGTATGTATCCACACATTTATTAAGCACCTATTATATGCTAGGTGGTGCAGTGGAAGGAGGGTCTGGAGTCAGGAAGATCTGAGTTCAAATCCAGCCTCAGATAGTTGCTAGCTATGTGACTTTGGGTAAGTCACTAAACTTTTTTGCCTCAGTTTCCTCATCTGTAAAAATAATAGCACCTACCTCCCAGGATTGTTGTGAGGATCAAATGAGGTACTATTTGTAAAATGCTTGGCCCACTATAGATGCAATATAAATGCTAGCTATTATTGTTGTCTTGAGAAATATCTCAATACCTTTTTTCCCTTTTTTTAGCTATGATATTTTATTGGATCCTTACGACAATTCTTCCAGGTAGACTTCATAAGCATTACTACCCCTTTCCCCCATTTTACAGATGAGGAAACTGAGGCTTGGAGAGGTTAACTGACATCCAAGGTTACAAAGTTTTGGGTTGTGTTTTTTTTTTTTTTAGTTTTAGGTTTTTTTCCAATACTTTTTTTTTTTTTTAGTGAGGCAATTGGGGTTAAGTGACTTGCCCAGGGTCACACAGCTAGTAAGTGTCAAGTGTCTGAGGCCGGACTCAGGTACTCGTGACTCCAGGGCTGGTGCTCTTCCAATACCTTTTAAGGAAGAACTAGGCTAACCTGCATGCAGGTAGGGGTTAGGCCATGGCTTCTACCACAGAAGCCTTCCCCCATCCTCCTTGGTCCTTACATAGTACTTAGCTCCTCGATAATGCATTTATCATATATTAATGTCTATTAATGTTTTCCTTCCTAGTAGACTGCTAGCTCCATGAAACCTAGGAAAGTGTTACTAAAACTTATTTCCCCCAAAACAAAGCTCTGCATACAGTAGATGCAAGCTGTGTAATGCCCTCAACAAATGTTTACTGAAATGGACTGACAGAGGTGAAGACTCAAGAAGCAATGAGCTAATGAGGATGTTGGACTTTGAGAACTTGAGGTTGTAATGCCTCAAATTCAGTTACAGCCTCTGACAGTTATTGGATTTATGACCATGGGCAAGTCATTGACCCACTCTGAGCCTGTTTTCTTGTCAGTTGCTCATTAAGCATTTATTAAGCAACTACTGTGTACCCACTGTGCTAAGCACTGGAGATACAAAGCCAGTCCCTGCTCTCAAAGAGCTCATTATTTACTGAGGGAGCTTGTATACACAAGCTATCTACAGGATAAAGGGAAAATAATGAACCAAGTGAAGGTACTAGAATGAAGAGGGGTGAGGAAAGGCTTCCTGTAAAAGATGGGACTGATGGAATCCATGGATTGTCATGGGGCTCAAATGAGATGAGGTTATTGCCACTGGAAAGACCCTATTTGTGCACAGTTCATGCATATTGTCATCTAATTTCCTCCCCTTAAGAGATGAACCCAACCTTCTGTTTTCCAATGTTCAGCCTCTGTACTGATTGACTTCCTGGTTCTGTGTCTTTGCTCATCATTTAGGCCAGGTCTTAGTTAACTCTGTTGTGATAAAATAATGGGATTTAGCAGATACTCAAAGACCCACCTGGAGATTAATCTAAACTGATTGTATCAAGTGAGAGTGATTGACTGCTGATTAGTCTACTTCAAAGTTAACTAGATTGTAATCACACCTGGCTAGCCCTTAAAGGTCACTGTAGGGATCATTTCAGACACAGACAAGAATCTGCTTCTTATATGCTTAACCATAGAACTGATTTTGCGTCTTTTACAGTGAATGACTCTCCTTTTGAAGAATATGTTGATCAATTGAAACAACTTGGAAGGTGGGGAGGAAATGATATGATTGTAGCTTTTGCTAGACATCACCAGCTGAATATGATAGTTCATTGGTGGAATCAGCCCCTGTTGAAAATCAGTGGCACAGACAAAGCTGAAGCTAAAGAACTCCACATTTTCTACCATAGAAAACATTATGACAGCATTAGAAAAATCAATGACAATTCAGAAACCCCTGCCACTTTGGTGTGTAGAGAATTGGGGAACCAGTTAAAACAATGTAGCAAACCCCAAATTCTGACTGCTTAAATACTTTAACCTTAACAAGCTTTTCCTTCTGCAGGTAAACCACTTTTTTTGTTGTTGTTTGTTTTTTGAACATAATACCACAAACAGACTAATTAAACTCATGGTTCAAAAAACAGTCAATCACTATCACTATCTTTGAGTGTCTGCTAAATCTCATTATTTTATCACACTGTCCAAGGCTTGACTAGTAGTATGGGCTTGTACAGAAGCTAATGTTTGCCATTCATGCCTCCTTGTCCAGTGATCTTCTGTGTTTGGAAGGTTTCATTATCCTTGAGCAGTGGTCTCCAGTTTTTCTACCCATACCTTTATTAGTAAAAAGTGAGCACCCCACCACCACCACATGTGCACACTTACTTATAAATTATATACATGTGCAAGTGGACTGATAATTGTGTGGTTTGTAGAACTTATACAAAATTAGAAAATTTTAAAGAATAAGACAAAAGTGAAATAATATTTGGTTCTAGAGCCATGAAGGAACCAATAAGAGCTTACTGGGTAGGGGCAGCTAGGTGGCACAGTGGATAGAGCACTGGCCCTGGAGTCAGGAGTACCTGAGTTCAAATCCGGCCTCAGACATTTAACACTTACTAGCTGTGTGAACCTGGGCAAGTCACTTAACCCCAATTGCCTCACTTAAAAAAAAAAAAAAGAATTTACTGGGTAAGTGGCAGCCGCTTTAAGGAAAATCACCTTAGCAACTGTGTGGAGGATAGAGTAGAATCAGGAGAGACCAGTTAGGCTGCTGGTGTGTGCATGAGCCAGTGAGGGCCTGATGGTGGCTGTGAGAATAGAGAAGAGGGGTCAGAGGACAGATACCAGAAATGACAGGATCTGACAGCCGGATGGATGGGTGGGATGAGGGAGAGGGAAGAGCTGAGGATAATGCTAAGGTTGTAACATGGGTGACTAAAGGGATGTCGGTGTCCTTAACAGTAAGGGGAAGCTTGGAAGAAACCTGGGTAGGATAACAGATAATGTAACGAGATCTACTATGAAGATCTCACGGCTCACTGTCCCAATCTAACAGAAGGGAGCAGCCAGGGCTTGGGCTCAGCAGTCATTACTTGGAGCAGAGAGTAGCCTGCCTCTGACATCACATGCAGTCTGTTGTGGAGAGAGGTGGGGAGGTATAGGGGATGTCATTAGCTAGACGATATTATCCCAATGGCATGTGAGCAGCTGCTGCTTTGGGTGCTGGGATAGCAGTTGTGGTTATGTTACAGCTGCCCGGAGGACCAATGCCTACCTCCGAAAGGGAATGGTTGGGAGCAGAATAGGGGTGTGATGGGGTATAAAGAAGGTATAGTTCTATCGGAGACAAGCCAAATAATTTATGAAGGCAGGGTAGGATTCCAGCCATCTTCCCACCCTGTGATTGGTTGATCACACTTCTTAAGGTCAGGCCATGACCCCCACTATTTTTTCTTTAAAAAAAAATATAAGGGGGCAGCTAGGTGGTGTAGTGGATAGAGCACCGGCCCTGGAGTCAGGAGGACTTTAGTTCAAATCTGGCCTCAGTCACTTGACACTTACTAGCTGTGTGACCCTGGGCAAGTCACTTAACCCTCATTGCCCTGGAAAAAAAAACAAAAACAAAAAACCACACACTTAAAAATATATCAAAAAACCCCAAAACAAACAAAAAAAACCCCCAAACTATATATATATATATATATATATATATATATATATATGTATTTCAATGATCTACTATTAGCAAAGTGAAACAGGTGTTGCTAACCCTATCCTGGCACAGATGGGAGACCCTCCTGAGGTCAGCCAAATCAGGGGATTATTTGGTTGCAGAAAGGAAGTGTTTTCTGTAGAGGCCCTACCACTTCACCCGTCCCCTTCCCCGACGCCATACCTACACCCACATTAGTGAGACCAGAGCTCTATTCCTAGCTTTGTGATGCTAGGCATCCCAGAGGTAGCTAGCTCAAAGGTTAGAGTAATGGGCTTGGAAGAAGGAAGACCTGGGTTCAAATCCCGTGGGTAATTCCTCTTTCCCTGGGTAAGTCTCTGAGCCTTATCCATAAAATGGAGTTTATAGGGTGGTCATGAGGATCGGGACCCACAGTTACATAGTGCTTTAAGGTATATAAAGGATTCTGACTTTCAAGTTCAGGGCATGTGCCTCAGTTTCCTCATCTGTGATGAAGGGGTTGGACTAGATGACCATAGGATCAGAGACTGAGTTTGGCTGCCTGAGGCCCCTGCCAGTTTTAAATACTCTGTGGTCCAGGTGAGAGAGCACCTGTAAGCCACTTTTGAAGCTGGCACCTTCCCTGCAGCTCAGAGGGCTGCCTAGAGCAGGAGAGGTCGTGACTTGCTGAGTGTCACACAGCCGGGTGTTCTTTCCCCTACTGTCCGCTGCTCTTCCTCAGCCTGGCTTCGAGGCCCTTGGGGAAGCACTGCCCTCTCCCAACAGCTGGTAAATTCTAAGCCCTCCAGGCTGAGATGGGCCTTGGGCTCTGTGGGCTGTCTCCCCGGGGGAAGCCGGAAGTGAGAGGTTACAGGCAAGACCTGCCTTGTTTCAGTGGCACAAACCATCCAAGCCCCTCGACAAAATTTGCATGGCTTCCTTCCACTTCTGCATCACCTGGGACCAGGGCTGGGCCCATTGCAGTGCCAGCACAGGTCAGGCATCTTTTTGTCTCTAGATCTGGTCTTGGGTTCTCTGGTCTGTACTAGAATCTGGGAGAATCCTGAGCTCTCCCCTGGAGGAATGATGGGAATTGCTTTAAGTGCCTCCCAGGAAAGTGTTTTAGGATTGTAGAAATGAAGTATGTTCCCACAAAAGGAATTTATTTATTTCAGTAAGGTGGTGTCAATTTTTTTTGGGGGGGGGGAAAGAAGGGTCCCACAGGCTGGGAGCCCTTCCCCACCATTTACTTCTGAGATCTCGCAGAAATAAAAACCAGTCTTCCCAGGCCTCACTCAAGTACACACATTTATTTAGACTCCCATTAACTACAGCCATGGCTGCCAAGATATTTACAGTTAGGGATAGGGCAGTGAGTCTATACACAGGGGGACTCATCCAGTCTTGGGGCTCAGATGTGCCATTAGATAAGGGGAACCCTGACAGGGCATAGATCACCTGAGTAGAACAGGAGGGTGAGGGGGAACCCTTGCAGGCATCTGGGACAGGCCCTTGCCTTGAGTGGAAAGAACCAGGCACAGTAGAGCCTGGCTGACCAACAGCACAAGGAGGAACCCTCCCTTCAGAAGGGGACTCAGTTCCTAGGAGGAAGCCTGAGGCCACCCAGTTGTTCATGGGGTGCACAGCACAGAGGATAGGCCAAGGCTACAGGTTGAATTTGAGGGGGTGGGGGAAGAGCCCCCACCTTAGCTGAAAAGCCGCCCCTTCTGAGAATCCAGGCTCTTTCCCCCCACCTCCTGCTCCCTCTCATTGCTCAGGATGATGTGTAGCTGCCTAAATGCATCCTGGAAGATAGTCAGGATGTGTGATGAAGGTTTCTCCCAGCCCCACTCCGACTCCAGCTTCCCCATGGAGTAAGAGAGTGAGCACTGAGTCTTTAGACTAAACATTCTGTTTCTTCAAGTTTGGTTTAGGCTGAAAAGAGGCCTCAAGTAAAGAGGGAAGAATGGCTTCCAGAGCAGGGAGGGGGAAAGGCCCTGGGAGGGAGCAGGGGCCCTCGGCTGTCCCTCAGCTGGGCAGCAGCTCGGCCGTGCCTCAGCTGGGAGAGCTCCCAGAGCTTTCCCAGGCAGCAGGAACAGAGGCAGAGCTCGCTTGTTTTCCTGGAACTCAGATGATTTACTTCCGAAGAAGGGAAATGTCACAGGCACCACCACCACCTCCTTCCCACCTTAGCAGACCATTATTTACTAGGAGCTGCAGCCAAAACCAGATGAAGCACCTGCTGAGCGGCCTTCTGGCCAGGAACTCTTGTCTATGCTTAGACTGTCTGGTCCTCAGACTCAGGGCACAGCTCATCACCTTTCTAGTGAGAACCTCAAGAACCTCAAGAACCCAGGGCACCAGGCACTGGCAGACGCTTCTGCCAACTCCAAAGTCCAGAAAGGGCAAAAAGGAGCAACCCTAGAGAGCCCTCTTCACCCCTACTATCCCCCCCAAGGAGGGGAAGAGCTGGACCCCTTGGGAGGAACTGGCTCATAGGTCAGATCCTGTCGTGAGACCAGAACAAGAATCCTGGAAATGAGCCACAGGCCAAGAAAAACCTAATCTCTGACAGGGGATGGGACCTCCTTCCTCCCTATGCATTTCCAGCTCCCCCAGAACCCTGGATGCCCCCCAGCAGGGCTGAGCTGATCAAAAGGACCGCCTCTGCATCGGCCAGCCCTTCTATCATCCTCCAAGTAAGGGGAAACAAGAGCCTATGGAGAAGATGTACTGGGTCCTCAAAAGGATGATGGCCCCAGGGCCGAGGGTTCCTCCCACCCCCCTACATCAGGCCACCCAAGATACCACTGGCCATGGGTCCCTACCTGGGAGCCTCTTGTTGGCTGGTTTTTACAATCACAACACATAACACAAACACAGCAAACCCACTGGGCCTGGAAAGGCTTTTTGTACAAGGCAGATTGTTGCACAAGGCCCATTCTCAGCCCTGTGATGTTGTGTTTCCTAAAACTAACTCCAAGCCTGAAAAGACCAAAACAAGATGTGGATACCTAACAATACACACACACACCACAAGCCCACTGAGTTGGGGTGGGGGTGGGGACAGGGACAAGAAGGGCAGAGGGAAGCATGTTTTGCTTTGTTGGGGGGAGGTTGGGAAGGGGGTGGCTTCTTCCCAACAGAGTTTCACACAAAATCCCTCCCAAGAAAACCCTCTCAGCCGCAGGCCCTGAGGAACTCAGGGGCGCCTGCTGATATGGAGGGTGTAGAAGGCCCACGGTTCTGGAATGTAGATGACCCCGGGGTATTTCTTCCTGAGGGTGTGATCGTTCCACAGCCACAGCACCCACAGAGCCACGAACAGGAGCGTGAAGAAGAAGGTGTAGAAGAGGAAGAGTCCGTTGCTGTCTAGGTAGAGGCGCTTCCGTTTCTGGTGCATCACAAACGCCATCATGGCGAAATAGGTGAAGATGAAGAGGATGAAGATCTGCCCTTCAGTGACCAGATACCTTGGGTTTCCCAGGAAGACAGACAGGAAGTCAGAAGACCATCCTTGTATCCCCCTCCTCCCCTCCACAGGATCATGGCTCTATGGGCAGGGCACCTCTCAGGTATCTAGTCCCTCAGTTTCCTGAAGAGCAAACTCAGGGTCAGAGAGTTAAAACGTGCCCCCAGTCCCATGGGGACTGGAACTCAGGAGATGCTGCTCTAGAGCAGTGGTGTCAAAGGCGAAGAGAAAAGGATCCTGTAGCTACTGAGAAAACCTCAAAGTAACATTATCCATGTTGCACTGTATTTGTGTTTAGTTGGTTAAACATTTCTATCTGGTTTACAAGAATTTGGGAGTGGGGGTGGCTCAGGGCCTTGAGTTTGACCCCTCTGCTCTATAGTAGCAGAGCCCACATGACCTCCCTTCCTCAAGAACCTAGGGTATTTCTCAACTGTCACTGACCCAGCGTGCTGTCCTGCCTCTGCCACTCACTAGCTGTGAGATTCTGGGCAAGTTACTTTACCTCTCTGGGCCCCAACCTGCCCCACCTTCTTTACAGAGTGGTCATTTCAAAAAGAACAATGTGTATTTGTTAGATTTTTTAAACTAGGAAGGTTTAGAGCAACAGGGAGGTGCAGGACCAGCACTATACCAAATCCGGTCTCTTCTGTCCCACTTCAGGGGTCTCTGCCCTCTCTCCAATCCTATCTGTCTGTCTTCTGCTCTAGTCAAGCTCGACTTCTCTCCTCCCCAGCTAGGCCCCTAGAGAACCCCCCTCATTTTCAGACAATGCCTTTGCTTGAGTCCCCGAGTAGAGTGGCTCTCTTCCTCCTCTTCCACCTCCTCCTCCTCCTCCTCCTCTGTTTATCAAAATTCTAATTAGAGGCTCACAGATTTAGAGCTAAAGAGGTCTTAGAGATTGAGTACAACCTCATATTTCACAGATACAGGGAAATGTGCCCAGGACAGTTACACAACCTGTCCAAGGTCACAAAGGCAGCAAATGACAAAATTGGGATTCAAACCCAAGTTCTGTGACTCTAAATCCCCACTGAGGGATGATGGCCCAGCTCAAGCTTCCCAGACCATGCCGGGTCCTGGCATCCCTCTCCCCAAACCTTACATCAGAACACCCAAGATACCACTGACCAGGCTTCTCCCCTGGGAGCTCCCTGCAACCAGTTTTCACCACAAACCAAACTTGTTACACTTAGGGCCAGCGCTGTAGTTTATTGCTTAGCTATTCCATTTATATGACTTTCATTAAGAAGAGACTCAGCTCAGGAGGACCTGAGTTCAAATCTGGTCTCAGACACTTGACACTTACTAGCTGTGTGACCCTGGGTAAGTCACTTAACCCCAATTGCTCCACCAAAAAACAAAACAAAAGCTGGCTCTTCTGTTGGCCAAGGTCAACCTAGGGCAGCTAGGTGTCATAGTGGATAGAGCACCGGCCCTGGATTCAGGAGGACCTGAGTTCAAATCCAGCCTCAGAAACTTGACACTAGCTGTGTGACCCTGGGCAAGTCACTTAACCCGCAAATAAAATAAAATAAAATAAAAAGAAGAGACTAAGCTGCCTGAAAGCAGGGGCTTGTCTTTGTGCTTCCTCACCAGCCCCCAAAGACCCCAGCACTGAAGCAGACACACAATAAGCACTGATCAGATCCGTCACTGACTCGGGGCTTTCTGAGGTCACTTGGACCATGCCTTTGGATGGGTGTGCATGCTAAGCAGCCCACTCTGATCCATCTCTTCCCATGTTCCTAAGTGCCCTGGGTCCTCCCTGCACCTCCACACTCATCACCAGCAAGGCAGCTGCCCTACTTACCAATAGTACAGGCTGCTGGGCCCCAGCAGGAGCAGAGCTGACCGAGGCATCCTGCTCTCCTTCTTGGCAGTGGTGAAGCAGCCACTGAAGTACATGAAGAGGATGAGGAAGAAAGGGATGTACCTGGAAGAAAGACCAGAGCCTTTGAGTCTTCCCCACCTTGTGCCTGATCCACTGCCACCCTGGGCCTCTACTCCTCAGTCCCAGTAGGGAAGTGTATGCTTGGGCTGTGAAGAAGGCCTGGGAATAAATAGGGGAGGGGGGGAGGGGGAGGGGGTGTGTGCTAAGTGTCTTTGGCCTCCTCCAGCCTTTCCCTTTATTCATAGAAAAGCAAGTCACTTCCTCTCTCTTGGGCATAACCAACAGGGTAGGAGTCTAAGTGACCCTTCAGGAAGCTTCCCCCCTGCCCCTTCACCAAATTGCCCTACAAACGGGATACCTGCATTACATCCTTGTGGACAAGATGGAGAGACCATTGTAGTTAAATGGAATCAACGCTGGCTGAATGACTGGACCCAAAGAGTGCTGGAAATCTCTAGTAGTGGGGAACCAAGTTCTTTTCTTGACCATGGTCTGTCACCATATTTATCAAGGACTTGGATGAAAATGTGAATGGCTTTTTTTATCCAAGGGCTTGAGAGACAGAGCTAAAACAATGGAGGGCAGAATCTGGATCCCAAAAGATCCTGCTGCTGGGACAATGGGCCTCATCTAACAAGATGAACTTTAATAAGGCCAAGTCCTTGGGGGCAGCTAGGTGGCGCAGTGGATAGAGCACTGGCCCTGGAGTCAGGAGTACCTGGGTTCAAATCCGGCCTCAGACACTTAACACTTACTAGCTGTGTGACCCTGGGCAAGTCACTTAACCCCAATTGCCTCACTAAAAAAAAAAAAAAATAAGGCCAAGTCCTAGCCTTAGGTTAAAAAAAAAACAACTATACAGTTAGAGGATAGGAGAGGTAAAGGGAGTGTAGTCAGAAAGCAGTTTATGCAGGTTTATGGACTGAAAGCAGAAGCTGTGTCCTATAAACATCAGTTGAAAGAAATGGACATGTTTAGCCTGGAGAAGATAAGACTCAAGAGGGACATTCTGTGTTTCAATGTGAGTTAATGGTGTGATGTGACAGCCAAATGCGAGCTTAGTCTGTGTCAACCCCATGGTGCTTAGTAAGTATCTGTCGGATTAGATTTATTGAATTTTTCTAATTGGCCCCCCAAAGTCAGAACTAAGACCAATGGGTAGAAGTCACTGGGAAAGGGGCAGCTAGGTGGCGCAGTGGATAAAGCACCGGCCCTGGAGTCAGGAGTACCTGAGTTCAAATCCGGCCTCAGACACTTAACACTTACTAGCTGTGTGACCCTGGGCAAGTCACTTAACCCCAATTGCCTCACTAAAAAAAAAAAGTCACTGGGAAACAAATTTCTTAAAATTCGTAGAAATAGAAATGATAAGATCTGACAAGTTATTATATAGGAGGGTAAGGGGCAGGGGGAGAAGGGAGAAGAATAGGGGAAAGAGAGAGAGGAAAAAAGAGGGGTGGGATAGGGAAAAAGGGTAGGGAGAGAGAGTCACAGAGACAAAGAGCAACTGAGCAAGATAACACCTGGGCTACAAACCTGGTGGAGTCCTCAACAGAAGTAGGGAAATGTGAAATAGAGGTTGAGTTGGGGTGGGGGGGTGGGATATAAATGCCACCCTTTCAAACCTTCTCACCTATGATACTCATTATTTCCACCCAAAAATCTAAAGCAAGTGGGTTGGGGTGATACCTTATGACCACGATGCAGAGCTGTAACTGGGGAACAGGCAAAGAGAGAGAGAGAGAGAGAGAGAGAGAGAGAGAGAGAGAGAGTGTGTGTGTGTGTGTGTGTGTGTGTGTGTGTGTCTCTGTCTGTCTGTCTGTCTGTCTGTCTGTCTAGGTCTGAATCTCCCTGAGACTTTTCAGTCTCTGGGCAGCCACGCAGGCGGCCAGAGGTGGAAGGGAAAAGAATGGAGAAATGTTGAAAGGACTGTGGTCCTAGATGGCTGTAATCCACGGCTCCACTCAGAAAACCACTACCTCAAATGACCTGGCCTCCTAAGGAAGGGTCCAGGCAGGTCTGGGGAAGCCCCATTCTGATCAGAAAAGGCAGCATGGCACTTGATCCTTGAGTAGTGCTGCACACATCTCTTTTTCAAATCAAGTGTGAATGTATGCATCCGGCCCACACATACACACTTTCTCTCCTCCCTTCTTCCTCCCACCCCAAACCCCCACCATGGCAATGGTCCCTGGCCCTGTGTTGGCCAGGAGAACTGCCTGGAGAGGCAGGGCCCGCAGTGTGAAGAAGAAAGGGGATCTAGGCCATGGCCACGACAAGGGCAAAAATAAACTGAAAGGAAGAGTAAGATCTGTGGGCAGCCTCCAAATGGATTCTGTGCCTGCTCAGACACAGCTTCCCCCACCCCTCTCTCTCGGTCTAAATCTAAGAAACTTTTCTCCTAACCTGGCTTACATAAAGCCAAAGTGCAACCTGTGATTCTGCCCCTTGCTGCCAGTATTCCAGGCGGGAGAAGGCAGATCTTTCCTGCTTCCGAGGTCCTAGTATCTCCCTTCATTTCAGGCCCAATATACTGGCGTGATTTAAAAAAGATGCAAGAACCTGTACAACCATTTCTCGATACATACATTGATGTTTTTGGCTACGTATTTGTAGCTATTCCCTTTGAAGCCATTTACGTCAGGGATGTAGCCTATATTTGGACCAGTATGGAAATCTCTGATACATAATCTCTCCTCTTTAGCACACCCACACAACCTCTCCCTCACACACCCACGATCACACATGTTCTGGTTTCATCTCCCTGTCTCATGCAGTGTGTCACACTTCCTTTCAATCTCCTCCTCTCAGATGGTCGGCCTCTGTTTCTGTCTCCCCCTCTCCTGCTGTCTCTTTCTGTATCCTTCCAGAACACACTGGTAAAAGCCCCAGCAAGGCAAGGCAAGGCAAGGGAAGAGGAGAGGCAGCTCATCACAAGGTCCTGCAGTTGCTCTGGAGTCGGAGGCATTTACACCATAAATGTCCTCAAAACAGGTCCCCAGAAACACACTGTGGTATGTGCGTGTGAGCTGTAAACCCACAGGCATCAGGGAACACAAAGAGGTGACCCCAGATGGAAACAACAACCCTAACACCTTCCTGTGCTTCCCTAGCCCCTGCGATGAAGGCATAGAACTCAAAATGGTGGCGTACTTGTGCACTTGAATCAATGATGACCTCTGCTTGTACTCTCGATCCCCCTACATTAAGTTCCCAGTAAAGGTAGCAAAGACTGGGCATAAGAAGCTCTAGAGGCAGGAGGAGAACCAAGAGTCTGAGGGGTCAGGAAAGCAAAGGAAGGAGAGTATCTAGAGGTGATGGGTGATAAGCAGTCAAATGTAAGGTCAAGGAAGATGAGAGCTGAGAAAAGCCATTGGATTTAGCAATAAAGAGGTTGCTATTGACTCCAGTCAGAAGGTTCCAGAAACTGGTCAGGAAAGAGGTCTGAATACAAGGGATGGAGGAATGAAACAGCAGTGAAGAAGTCTATGCATCAGATGCAGATTATTTATTCAAGAGGTTTGAGGGTAAAAGGGAAGATAAAGGGAAGAGGGTAATTTGAGGGTATAGAAGGTTTCAGGAAAAAATTTTTTAAGGACTGGGAAGAAGACCAAAATATATCTGTACCAAGATGGGAAGGATCCAGTGAAGAGAGAGATGTTCACAAGAGAATGACTGATGGAGCAGGACGGGATGAGGATCAAGAACACAGATGCAGAGGTGGAGTAGGGATGCCTCTTTCTCTGACTCATGAGGAAGGAGGGGTGGTTCAAGTCTGTGGTGTGAAGGAGGGTTGATGCTTATATAATGGATAACCACAATCTTCTCACTAGTAGGAGACCAAAATACCTGTGGTGGGTGCAGAAGGCAGGGGGTTG
Source organism: Dromiciops gliroides (assembly GCF_019393635.1). Classification (NCBI taxonomy): domain Eukaryota; kingdom Metazoa; phylum Chordata; class Mammalia; order Microbiotheria; family Microbiotheriidae; genus Dromiciops; species Dromiciops gliroides. The sequence goes on from NC_057862.1 coordinate 152,617,256, forward strand.
ATGAGCGTGGGGAAAAAACGCTGTCTGGTGCTTTGGGGGATGGAATAGGAAATCAAGGAGAGTTGACTAAAATGACTGCTAAGTAGCAAAGGGAGGAAGGCCCAGCTGCTGCTATGTATTTGAGGATGTCAAACTCAAATAGAAATGGATCCCTACAAGTCACAGACTGACTTAGGAAACCATAAATTAACATTACTTATGTTATATTACATTTAAATGTATTTTGTTCATCATTTCCCAATGACATTTTTTGGTTTGTTTTTTTTTTTTTGGCAGGGCAATGGGGCTTAAGTGACTTCCCCAAGGTCACACAGCTAGTAAGTGTCAAGTGTCTGAGGCTGGATTTGAACTCAGGAACTCCTGAATCCAGGACCGGTGCTTTATCCACTGCGCCACCTAGCCGCCCCTTCCCAATGACATTTTAATCTGGTTCAGGCCACAGTGTGGAGTTTTGCGGCTGCTTGTGGCCCTGAGTTTGAAACTTCTGATATGGATAATCAGCTCTAAACAGCAGAAAGGAGCCTTCTGGCCCACCCCAGCCTTCCCTACTTAGCTGTGGGTTCCAGCCTTTCTGCATTCTGAATCTAGTTCTGTGTTCTCTCACTACACAGCATGATTCAGGCTAGACTTACCCACTGGTCCTTATTCATCTCTCTACACACATAAAAGTTACATTCAAATAACCCTTATCCATTAACACCATCTCACAGTTCAACAGAGTAGGAGATTTTCTGTAGAATATTATCAAAGACCACTCAAGAACAAATATTAAAGGTGGGGGGGCCCGCAGAAGCAGAAGCAGTGCTGTAGTGTGGCAAATGAACCCCCCCAACACACACAGAGGACCAGTCACTAGCCCCAATCCTGGGAGAACGAAGAAAGCCTCTTACTGCCCTCTAGTGACAACCCATGGGTACTAAGGGAGCAGCACTGATAATACCATTTACGGAAGTGAAAAACCTGTCTGAGAGATGGGGACACTTCTGGGGGCTGTGCCCCATCCTCTCCCCCAAACCACAAGGCTCTAATCACTCACCACAAGCAGTGCCCTAGATATTCATCATAGTAGTAGAGTAGCTCAAAGGAGTCAATCTGCAGGGAAAGGAAATAAAGCCTGTTAGACACCCTTAATTCAGGCCCCCTAATGGCAGCTCTTAGATGGTGAAGCTGAACATGACTGGTTTCTGGAGTCCCCCTTGTGCCTTTTAGTGTCCGTCTCTTCCTATTCCAGAACAGCCACGAGCCTCATACCATGACTGGCAGGGACTGACCTTGTGAATCTTTTCTTCCTTCCTGCTTCCTGTGTGGGACCTTACCTTTGTAGCCTTTCTATCTATCTTCTCAGGGCCCTGCCCTCTAATCCGATAAGCTAATTGGTGGTCAAGTGTGGATGGGAGATAAAGGCTTCTTTTCCTAAAACATTGTTCTAAAGGACTTCTGGGGACTGAATGCCAGTTTGGCCACAGAATGTTTTGGGGCTCAAAATGCATGTACACACAGCTCTCTCATACTGTGTTGTTGGAGTTTGGGTTTGTTTTTGTTTTGAGATTGGCTCCCTTTATCTTGTCCAGGGTGAAAGTACAGTGGCTACTCATGGGCCCAATCCTAATACTGACTGGTAAAGAAGTTTAACCTACTCCATTCTTCTGACACTTCCTTAGGTAGTTCATTATCCTGACATCAGACTTAGTGAGGGTACCCCATGGCAGTTAGGAACTCCTGAGCTCAAGCAATGCAGCAGCCGCAGCAGCCTCAGCACCCCCCAGAAGCAGGGTACAGGCCTGCACCACCACCCCACCCCACTCCGCCCCCGCAAAGCTGCTTGAAACCTATCAGTAGCACCCACAAATGGTAGTCTGGAAGGTGGTCTAGGAGAACAGTATGCTATTTGGGACAAAGCACTGTCAGGGTGATTATGGTGCAAAACAAAGCATACTTTCACACCCACATGTGTGTGAAAGTACTTCTGATGATCATCTACTGAATGCTACATAACGTAACTAATTTCTTGTAGAGGGGAGTCCTCTTACCAGGGTCTTTGGCTTCAGGTTCTTGATGATAGGGTTCTCTCGGACAGACAGGTGGTGCTGATAGCCGCTGAAGATCAGGCGGTGGTTCACAGAGTCTCCCACCAGGTGAATGCTGGAGCCCATGATGAAGGTGATGATGCTGACATACACAATGGATCGAGGCAGGGTCTTGGGGGACCTTTCAATGAGCTGCAAATTAGAACCAGGCACTCAGCACATTCTGACCTGAAACAGTTCCAACAGTCGGCCGTGGTGTCTAATGGATGGCCTTGACACCTCTTGCTCCCCTCTCACTCAGGTTTCTTACTCAAAATTAAAAAACCTTCCATCTTTCCAAAGAAACATGGCCTTTATTTTTTTGGCTATGAACAATATGGGAATTTTTCTTTTTGCTTGACTATGCATATTATAGAAGGGTTTGTTTTTTGTTTCTTTTTCAAAGGGAGGAATGTGGGAGGGAGAAAAAGGGATTCTTTTTAAGTAAAACAAACACATGCCAAAAAATCTCTACCAAAAACTCTGAAAGCCCAAAGTGATATGTCCCCAGTATAGGCCCTGCCCATCCCAGCCCGCTCAAACCCTTTACATTCTTCAGGACACAGCTTGAGTCACATTTCCATGAAGCCTTCCCAGAAAGCTCCAGCTTCCCCTTAATTCTCCCTTCTTGGGTCTCCCACAGCACTTGAACCTCCCTCCTTACATCACACTTGCTTGACCCTTAAGGATCATATATTTAGAACTGGAAGAGACTTTTGAAATCAACAAGCCCTTTTTGCTTGACTATGTGAATCTGTTACAAAGCAAGGTTTTGTTTTTCTTTTCCTTATCAATGTGGGGAGACAAAGTGGGAGGGTGAGAAAAAAATGCTTGTTAATTGAGGGAAAAAAACTAATTTAAAAAACAAAGAAAACAAATCAATAAGCCCACCCCTTGTTTCATAGATGTGGAAACTAAGGAGAGAAGTGAAATTATTTGCCCAAATTCATATGGGCAGTAAAAAGCACAACTAGAATTTGAACCTTGCTTCTCCAATCCCAAATCTAGCATTCTCTCCACTTAACCATAACTGTTTCCTTTGATTACATTCAGTTTTATGATTGATTCTATATTGTCTATATTGTGGTTCACTAATTATTCTTCAGGTAAACAAGTATGTGTGTTTATGTGTTTTGTTTCCCCTTCTAGCTTCTGGAAAGTAAGGACTATATATTACTTTCAACAACAGGTTCAAAGACATACATGAAAGGGAATTTAATTAAATTTCATGCTGAGGTACCATTAAGAGTGAGGAGGAGTGATCACACTTGCGTTCAAGCTCTTGTTCTCTCTCTGTCTCTGTCTCTCTCACTCTCGCTCTCTCTCCCTGTTCATCTGCTCTAAGTTAACCCCATGTTCCAGGATAGACATGTGAACCAGAGGGGATATGTGTGTGCACACATGCCTTGAGAGAGCCTGTGTGTGTGTCGGGGTGGGGGGTGGGGGGTGCGGCCGAGGTAGGGAACCCTCCCACTGCTGGCCCCTTTCTAATTAGAGTGAGGGAAGCAGAGGTCAGATCGTCTGCCTGGGAGCCTGCTTTCCTGGAGAAGTGTCTGCACCGCCTCTCTCCCTGGGCTTGAGCAGTGGGGCTCCTAAAGCACACACCACACCCTTCTTCGTCCCTCAGGCCTATGGTTCTAAACATCAATCTGCAGCACTGCACTCCTTCCCTCACCTTCATTTAAGAAGTGCCTCCTCTGGGTGACACTGTGCTAAATAGTAGGGACACAAGGAGAGGGAAAAAAACCACCCCTCAAAACAAAACCAACCAACCCCCCCAGCCTGGTCCCTGCTCAAGGAGCTCTCAGGGTCTGAGGGAAAGCCTCCCATGAAGAGCAATCACAAGCACAGGCAAGCCCTTTCCATGACTGTACTGAAAAGCCTTCCCAGCAGTGAGGAGGGAGGGAGCCATTCCCTTGGTTGGGGCAGGCAGAGCGGTCACCATTTTGTGCCTCCTGTTTGTTTCCAGGAGGGCAGGAGCTGTTTGCTGTTTCAGTCACTTGGTCCCCAGGGCCCAGAGCCTGACTCAACCTGGATCATCTGCTGAGGTGCCAGCTTTCCTGGTGCACCTTATGACTAAAAGACCCAGCCTACACTGAGGCTGCCAGTGACTAACCTGCTGCATCAGCCTGCTCTATCAGTCCTCCCCAGGGGCCTCTGTTGCCAGGGGAGTTCATCTTAAACTTGGGCCATTCTGTAGCTGGCCCTCCCTTCTACTCACTGGGAGTAGATCCCAAGTGTTACTCTTTGCTGGGGAGATGAGTTCAAACCAGGGTTCAAGTCAATCTTGATCTGAGTTCTATGTTAAGTAAAACAGAAATAGGAGCAACTTCAAAAGTATAGAATAGAGGAGGCATGGATAAAGATCTGGAGCGTACAGTGGACCACAAGTCCATTAGATAGTAAACTCCTTGACGGCAGGAACTGTCTTTTCTTTTTTTGTATCCCCAACGCTTAAGAACACTGCTGGGCACATAGTGTTTATTGAGTGATTGATTGAAAATCAGTTAAAAGTGTGACATGGGGGTGGCTAGGTGGCGCAGTGGATAGAGCACTGGCCCTGGAGTCAGGAGGACCTGAGTTCAAATCTGGCCTCAGACACTTAACACTTACTAGCTGTGTGACCCTGGGCAAGTCACTTAACCCCAATTGCCTCACCAAAAAAAAAAAAAAAGTGACATGGAGGCCAAAAAAGTTAATGCTATTTATTTTATCCTGTGCTAAAAGGGTATAATATTTAGAACAGGAGAGTTAATAGTCACACTATGTTCTCCCAACCCCTCTTAATTCTAATGCCTCCCCTCTCTTACTTATTTCCTATTTATTCCATATATAACTTGTCTATGCATGCCTGTTTGCTTGTGGTCTCCCCCTAATGAGGGGATTGTGAGCTCCTTGAGGGCAGAGTCATTGTCTTGAGACTTTTAAAAAAAACAATCCGGGGCAGCTAGGTGGCACAGTGGATAAAGCACTGGCCCTGGATTCAGGAGTACCTGAGTTCAAATCTGGCCTCAGATACTTGACACTTACTAAACAAGCCATCATGTCTACTTGACAGATATTCTGAAGATCAGAATGGCGAAGCAACTTCCCCAATATTATATAGTGTTAGTGTCAGAACAAAAAAACAGAACCCAGCAGAACCATCAACCCAGAACTCTGCCTACAACACAAGGGAACCTTCCAGGCAGCAGGCGCTAGACTAGGGAGCTTCATCCTTCCTTCCAAGCATCCGTATTGGTACTGTGCCCATAGTGGAGGCTAAGCAGCTGAGGGAGGAGGCTGGAAGCTGTTCTGAGGGGAGACTGACTTTTGTGTCTCTAGGTTTTACCTTGAGTAAGAGAAATGGTGTGATGACATTATAAGCCATATGAAAGTAGTCTCCCACGCTGGGCTTGTTAAGTGGAAACCACTCTAGAGGGAAAATTATCTGCGGAAAAAAAAAGATGTCCATGAGACTTCTGAGTTTTGTCTGTTAGGTTAAGCAATGCAGGAGCTTGTCAAGAGTCTCATTAATGCTTCTCTGCTCCAGGCCAAACCCCTCCCGCCCCCAACCCGAATGAGCAGGAAACAAACCAGAATCCTTAAGTTGCTGCTGGATCCCACTCCAGCGTCGAGTTAGAGTCTATACAAGTTCAACAATAACCCTGTGAAGGAGGTAGCAGGGACTCCCATTTTATGGATGAGGGAATTGAGGCTGGGAAGTTTGTGCCTTGCCCAGAGGTTCATAAGTGTCGTTGCTGGGCTCAGGCTCAGTTCCTTGAACTCAATCTCCAGGGCTTGTGCACCACTGCCACTGTCTGCAGGGTGCTCTTACACTTTCGGTAAGCAATGGTAGAGGACACACCTTGGGCTGAAGGAAGGGCAAGAGTAAAGGAACTGCCGTTGACTTTCCAAAGTGCTTATATACACCCTGTGAGGGAAGGGTCTCATATACACCTAAGTATGTATGGCAGAACTTTCTTTTATTTATTTAATAAGAAATATTTTTATTTATAGTTTTGGGTTCCAATTTTTATCTCTCTTTCCCTCCCTCCGCTCCCCCTTCCCTGAGGGGGCAAACTATCAAAAATGGGTTATAGGGGCAGCTAGATGGCACAGTGGATAGAGCACTGGCCCTGGAGTCAGGAAGAATACCTGAGTTCAAATCCAGCCTCAGACACTTAATACTTAACTAGCTGTGTGACCCTGGGCAAGTCACTTAACCCCAACTGCCTCACTTTAAAAAAAAAAAGGGTTATACATGTATGGTTATGTAAAACATTAGCATATTTGTCATTTTGTACAAGAAAACTTGATTAAAAGGAAAAAAAATGAAAGTGAAAAATAGCATGCTTCAGGAAACAAAGGAGATACCCCTCTGCTGGGGAATGGCTAAGCAAATGTGGTATGGGAAGGTCATGGAGTACTAAAGTGCTGTAAGAAACTGTGAATATGATAGACACAAAGGATGGGACATGGTGTCTGAATGCAGAGCTGAGGAAGCAGAGAATACGATAACACAACATACACAATGGGTACACCACAGTGTAAATGGGAAGAGCCACCACCACAAAGAAATAAGGAACGAATGCTGCAAAATGACAAACAAGTTTGGTCCCAAAGAAGAAAGAGGAGATGGCACTTCCCCCCACTCCTTTATAGAAGTAAGGGGTTCACAAGTGTGAAACTCCATATACTTGTAGATTTGGGGGTTGGGGTATATGTGTGTGTGTGTGTGTGTGTTGATTTTCTTGATTATTTTTCTCTTACTCACTGCTAAGGCACATTACATATATTGTCATTTTTTTTAGTGAACCAATCAGTTTTGCTGATTTTTTTCCTCTTGTTTTTCTGTAAAAAAAAAAAATTGTTACATGGGAGGGTTCTCTGAGAGGAGGAAGAGGGATAGGGAGTAATTTTGGCTATGTAAAGACAAAAGATATCAATAATTTTTAAAAAACACAATTTTGTGGGGTTGGTGGGAACAGTTATTATCATCTATATTGTATCCAGCCAAAATGGCCGACTTGGGCTCTCTGTCTGTCCCCATGCCTGGAATGCAGACTCTCCTCAATTCACCTTTTATACTCCTTAGCTTCCTGTAAGGTTCATCTTTTAAGGGTCACTTTCTACTTGAGTCTTTTCTGGATTTTCCAGCTGTTAGTGCCTTTCCTCCTACCCCACATTAATTTATATTATTTTGTATTTTACTTATCTGTGCATACATTGTTTCTCTCAATGGAAAAGTACATTGTGTCCCCTTAACTTTTAGATGCTGGGCTCCTATCAAAGTGCCTGGCATGTAGCAAGTGCTTAATAAATACTTGTTGAGTGACTATTGCATCTCAGAGAATGATTTGGCTGAGGGTACATAATCAGTCATCGCTGGTCAAGACACTAAAAGCCCAGCATAATGTCTGAAAGCACAGTCTGACCCCAGGGAAAGCAAGGCTGGCAGTGGCCTGGAGCTCACAATGCTTTGAGCAGAGTGGGAAACACTTTTTAAGTATTAGGAAGAAGGGAACAGGGAGAAGACATGTGACTTCACTAACAGAACTCTCGGATGAGGAAACTCCCTCTACTGATGCAGATCAGCACTTCAGCTGCAACCTAAGGGTCTTAAAGAACTGTCTAGAGCAAAGATGTCAAACTAGAGCAGAAACGGACCCCTGTGTTGCACATTCATTTAGAAAACCACAAATTAACATAATCTATGTTGTACTGTATTTTAAATTATTTTATTAGACATTTTCCAATTACATTTTCATCTGGTTCAGGCCCCATGGGAGGAGTATTTTCAAGTTAAGTATCTGCTGCAGCCAGTGTTTGTTGGGGGAAAGGGGGGGGGGGGTTGGTCTGGGTCTTAAACCCAGGTCTTCGAGCAAGGCCATGCTCTATTCACTCTTCCAAGATGCTTCTTATAAATAATGTGTTTTATAAATCCAAGACAAGGTTTTAAGTTTTCCATGACACATGTATTTTAGATGAGTGAAACAACATATGCTAGTAAGGCCCCAAAGGCTCTGCTGGGCAGTGTGACACATGGGTGGGCACAATTTTGAGCCCCACCCTGCCTGGGGCCACAGAGCCTTATTTGCTGGTTCTGCTACCCAGCAGAGAACAATAAAGTAGCCTTGTCCCTTCCTATCTCTGCCAACCCCAGCAAGTAACACCTACTTGATAAGCGTCTATTGATGATGACTGCTAGTACAGTGTTCTCCCCTAGTATAGTAAGGGCAACTGAGGTTTAGGCAAAGACTCTTACCCTGGGATTCCTGAATTAGTTTTTTCTTTTAAGTATTTTGAAAACTATTTCATTATAGCTGGTTTCCTTCCTAATCCTATATATTTTGTTTTATGCATTATTCCGAGGGCAGTGCAAAGGATTCACCAGGCTGCCAAAGGGGACCATGACACACAAAAGGTTAAGAAGGGGGGACATCCCTAAGAAGTCACTGACTGAGCAGTGGGAAAGGTCTTCCTCACCTGGCTTCAAGTTCTAGTCTTCTGGCATGTAGCTCTAACTCCTCAAAATCAAGCTCGTCACCCCAACCACCCCCACATCCCTATGTCCAATCCCTCCCCCCTACTGTGAATGGGGTCACCATCTAACATCAATCATATGCTCATAGATGGGCATTCCTACCCATACACACCCATGCACACATACATTCTCCTTAACCCAACTGCTCACTTACCAAGCCAAGATGCAAAATGAGACAATTCTATGGGCAATTCTATCTAATGTTGGGGACAGCTATAGTGGTGCAGTAGATAAAGCACCGGGCACTGGATTCAGGAGGACCTGAGTTCAAATCTGACCTCAGACACTTGACATTAGCTGTGTGACCCTGGGCAAGTCACTTGACCCTCACTGCCCCCCCCCCAAAATTTATATCTAATGTCTCTTTTTTTCTGACATTCATGGCCGACAATTTGTACCATATAAACCTTCTCTGTAGTTTCCTACTCACCATGGCAATGGGGCGGCCAAAATCCAGAATCCAATTCTGCAACGTCAAGTAGAACCATAGGTCAAGATGGAAAGGAGAGGTTCGGGACCCATCTTCAGCTTTGCCCGTGGGATGCCTGGGAAGAAATGGAAGCAGGGTGATTGAATCATCATCCTTCTCTCTCTTGCCTTTCATAGGCGGCTATGCCTCTGAGGTTAGGAGACCTGGGTTCAAGCCCTGCCTTTGACACATGCTGGCAGTCACCCTCTTAGTACCCCAAGGTAACTAACTAAAATTATGCATTACCTATGAGTTGCTAAACCGAGTTGAAGGAAGGAATTTACACCCTAGGAACTCTCCACATCAATGAATTCCTAGATCTGGATCCTCCCCTTACTCTCCCTCACCATCCTCAATAGGACAAAACACACACACAAAAGTATGGAAGATATAAGAGATGCAAAATTGCTTTAAATTTTGGGGGTATTTTTTTTGCTGTGCACCTTCTTAACGCCCAACATCGTAGTGCTGGCCTGGGAGGAAAAAAACTGAGTTCTATTACTGCCACTCTTTCAATGTGTAGTTTTGGATTTCGAATTTCTCATCTGTCAAAATGGGAATGATAACCTATAGCCTCACGACTCACCTCACAGGACTGATATGAAGAGCAAGTGAGGGAAAGTGTGGACAAGTAATTTGATTCTCTGTGTGTGTGTGTGTGTGTGTGTGAGAGAGAGAGAGAGAGAGAGAGAGAGAGAGAGAGAGAGAGAGAGAGAGGGACCTAAACACACACCCCTAAAAGTATTCACAGCAGCATGTTTTGTGTGAAGCACTGCAAAAATAAAAGCACAGAAAAAATTGTTAACAAAGAAGATGACTAAATCACTATATATGAATGTAGTATGGCATTAATGAGCCTTGAGAAACAATGACCGTGATAAGGAATTCAGAGGAAAATGAGAAGACCTGTATGAGGGAGGCTGAGTGAAGTAAGCAGGAAGAGAACAACATCCACAGTGACTGCAATAACGTAAACAGACCTGAAAGTTGAGTCACAATTATGACCCATCTTGGCGCTGGGGAAGAGATGCGGAAGCACGTTCTTCCTTCAGGCAGAGGCAGGTGGGGGAAACTCCACGTTTAGCGTGAAGTATGTGCTATCAGATTATGTCACAAAGTGGGCTGGTTCTGCTTGGCTGTTTGTTTTGCTTTGTTAGAAAGCAGGTTTTATTTGTGTGTAGGAGGGGATTGGAGAGAGAAGCAGGAAGAAATGACGATGACATTTTTAAAAGTATCAATAAAATTTATTAGAGAAATAAATTAAATTCTGGAGTCTAGAGACTGTTTTGTAATTAAAATACCGGATCAGGATCATAAGATTTTAAATCTAGAAAAGACAATAAGGACCATCTGGTCCATCCCCTTCATTTTCTTTTTTTTTGTTTTTGTTTTGTTTTGTTTTTTTGCGGGGCAATGGGGGTTAAGTGACTTGCCCAGGGTCACACAGCTAGTAAGTGTCAAGTGTCTGAGACCGGATTTGAACTCAGGTACTCCTGAATCCAGGGCCGGTGCTTTACCCACTGTGCCACCTAGCTGCCCCCCCCCTTCATTTTCTATGCAAGAAAACTTTAGCCCAGAAAAATGAGTCAACTTGTCTAAGGTGGGGCGTGGCCCAACTAAGCATCTCTCATCTCTCATCTCTATGCCTGGTGTTCTTCATAAACTCAGAGACAGAGAGGATAGATCTTTTTGCAGGATAACTCAGATGAAACCAACTGAATGGGCAAAGATAAGCTTGAATATAGGGGAATCAGGGAAATTTTTATCTGAGTGGGATATAAATGTGAGTAACTAAAACTTGATTTCATTCTGAATTACTCCTCTACTCTTTTATGTACTGTCTCCACCTTGGTTAAGAGTATTGATTAGCTCCCTATGAGTAAAGACTGTCTTGATTTTTGATGCATACTACTTGCTTAATAAATGTTTTTTCAGTCATTCATTTATCTAAGTCATTTATAAATATTCCCCTTCATTCTGAGAAGCTGAATGGGAAAAACCCTGGCCAAGCTCAAATTCCACAAGGATACTCTTATCAAGTTCTCCTTCCAAGTTGACATGAAATCCTTAATCTTTGGAACTAACCCTTCAACCCATTCCCAATCCACCTCCCTGACACCTAATGAACTACTAACTACCTAACTAAACTATCAACCCCACATCTTTCCATCTTTTCCATAAAAGCAGCATGAGAGATTTCATCAAATGTTTTGCTAAAATCTAGATAATTATATCTACAATATCCCCTGATATATCAGTTTAACATTCATGTCAAAAAAAAAAAAAGAAAAAGAAAATGAGGTTAGTCTGGCATGACCTGTTCTTAGTGAAATCATTCTGGTTCTTGGGGATCACATCTTCCTTTTCTAGAAGTTCAATGACCACCACTTTAATAATACGTTCTAGAACTTTGCCAGGAAGAGAAGTGCAACAATATTATTGGCCTGGAGTCTCTATTCTCTTCCCTTTTTTGAAAATTAGGACATCATCTACTTCCCCAATCATGTGGGCCCTCTCCCATTCTCCATGATCTTTCAAAGATTACTTTGGCTCAACAATCATATCTGCCCATTCTTTTGGTACCCTGAGATATAGTTCATCTAGGCTCTGTATTTTAAAATTCTAAATGTGGGTTCTAATCTGTTCCCCCAGTTTTTTGTTGTTTTTTTTTGGGGGGGACTGACTAAAATCACTGATAAATTCACCAAGAGTTTAGGCTTTTAAGGGTTTATTAAAAGATCAAAGATAGTAAAGAGAAAGAAAGATTGAGATCAGATTCCTTATAGCATGGAAATCCTAGCCTTCCTAATCACCCACTTGAAGTCCTGTCACCAAGCCTATGTTCGATGTTCAGAACCCAAGAGGAAGAACCCCTCCGCCAGAGTCTGCTTCCTACTTTGTGTCCTCCTCCCAGAAATGGGAGGCTCCTCAAGTTGATTGGCTGGTAGCTTTGACAGACAGTAGCCATGAGCAAACATCACTTCCTGACCTCAAGGAACTGACCACATGGCTTGCCCTCAAATGCCTTCTCCTCATAGCGGAGCTTTCCTACAGTTACTCTCCAGCAGGTGGCATCACTCCAATCGTTACAAGGCTTAGTGACTTACATTCATTAAGGGCAGCCAGGTGTTCCCTTACTATCTCTCTAATTAGCCTTTTTCATCCTCCCCATTTTCCTTTTGTTTTTTTTTCCCATTTTCCTTTTTTATTCTGCTCTTTAAAAAGATAATTTTCCCTGGGGAAAAAAAAAGCAGCAAAATAATGGGTTTGGTAGTATCTTTATCATCCTATCCATCCCAAATATTGAGCTTATCTCTTCTTTGGTCCTTTTCTTATCTCTCCCCCCCCCCCCAAGAACAAATTTGAGTTCACCTAAACCAACCTCTTCATTTTGGAGAGGCATTGTGATGTGGTGGAAGAAGTGCTAGACTTGCAATCCAGAGAGACAGGTTCAAATCCTACCTCTGACAATGGGACTCTGAGCAAGTCATTTAGCTTCTCTTAGGTTGTTTCATCTGTAAAACAGGAATACCTAGAAGTACCTAGTTTCAAGGGCTGCAGTAATGATAAAATGTAATAGAGTGTGTAAAAAGTTTCACTAACCTTAAAGACCCTAATTGTTAGCTATCACTATTTTCATAGATGAAGAAACCAGGGTCCATAAAAACTGAGGGCACTGGGCTAGTGAGAAGAACATTCCAGCAAGTGGCCTTGGGTAAGTTATTTTACATGAGACTCAGTTTTCTCATCTGTAAAATGAGATACCTGTTTTGTCTCCTTCACAGAGCTCCAGGGAGGTTTAAATGAGCTAAGAGATGCACAAGTGCTTTTATAAACCAGGAATTGCTCTAGAAATGCTAGGCAGCAACATTTACTACCTTAAGTTATACAGTGTTAGTGCCCAAATCAGCACTAGATCCCAAGTATCCTGATATCTAGTACTGGTGTCCTTGATTTCACCACAATACCTCCTTAACAGACAACAAATGGGGGCAGAAACTCAGGGAGATTGTCAGAGGATATTGGCTGAAATCTGCATGAACTTTCTCAGATCTCATTTTCCTCAACTGTAAATGAGAGGTTAGAGGAGATGGCCTCTGCAATGTTTTCCAGTTCTAGATCTGTGATCATGTGAACATACACACATATGCATTTTCACACTTTTCCATCTGTCCTATTAGCTAAGGTAACAGGGATAATAATATCATAACACCTCATTTATCTCACATGGCTGGGTAGGAAACTATTCTTGGAATAGCAGATTTTCCAGATAATCAAAACTAACCCCACTTGGTACTAAAGCTTTTTGAATTAAAATTTTAACTATCTGGGTCAGAAATAATTCTAAAATATATTACATTTTCCCCCTGCCTTATTAACAAAGAACTTTTCCTTGACATTTATCTAAACACTAACTGGATACAAAATGCTCAATTTTGCTAGTTCTGGTGTCTGTTTCTTTTTTTTGATCTCCTCCTTTACATTCAAAAGTAACTACACCTCACTACTAGTGTACCTGACTGTTGCAGACTCATCCCCTTCTACTTAGCAACTACTAATTGCCCAAGGTCTAGGAAACCAGATAACTAAGCTTGTTAGAAATGTACGTAAATGAATAGCCAAAAGGTTCAGAGTACGGGCATCTTCCACAGAGAAAAGTACAAGGAAGGCCTTGAAACAATGGTTTCAGTGGCCACTCTTCCTTAGAGGTTTTGGGCTGTGTGCTGTGTTCCAGATGATTGGAATTTCTGGAATTCTCATCTCTGCTGTACAGTATAACAAACTAATAATATCTTCTGGGATTCTTTACTAGTTCTTGTAGAAATGCCAGCACAATCAAAGAGTTTCTCTTCTTTCTCCTACATCTGATCCTGGACTCTCACATTTTTTTTTTTTAGTGAGGCAATTGGGGTTAAGTGACTTGCCCAGGGTCACACAGCTAGTAAGTGTCTGAGGCCGGATTTGAACTCAGGTACTCCTGACTCCAGGGCCAGTGCTCTATCCACTGCGCCACCTAGCTGCCCCTCTCTCACATCTTTTTGGTTCATACAACCTGAAGCCAGCCAGCCAGCCATCCAACAATCTTCAGTAAACTCTTCCTGTATATAAAATACTGGGCTAGGGGTTCTGGGGAATACAAAGTTAAAGACTAGGTGTAATGGAAAGATAGGTCATATACACAAATAACTATAATACATAAGGGCACAGGAAAGGAACCAAGTGCCATTGTTATGAACGGGGATGTAATAACTCACATTTACATAGGGCTCCAAGGTTTGTAAAGCCCATTTACAGTTGAGGAAAATGAGATTTGAGAAAGTTCATGCAAGATTTTCTTGTCAAGTAGGCAGTCTAAGTATTATTATCTCCATTTTGCAGACAAGAAAACAAAGACTGAGAGCTTAGTGGACCGATGCATCTAGTAGATATATGAGGCATGATCTGAACACAGGTCTCCGTATTCCAAGTCCCAAATTCCAACATCCTTGCCTTTGAGGGATCGGTGACAACTTCATGGAGATGGCATTTGAGATGAGTTTATGGGATAGATAGGTAAAATTTCATTAAGGGGAAGCTGGAGAAAGGCATTGCAGACACTATCATCACCACCATCATCAACAACCATTTATAGAGCTCTAACGTTTGCAAAATGCTTTATGTGTTATCTCATTTGATCTTCAAGAACAAGGTACTGGGATTATCCTTATGTTGCATATGGAGAGCAAGGCTGACAGAGGGATAGAGATGATGGTAAATCCTATGATGAGTATGGAGGGACTTTAGCCCAACTTCCTTCTTTCACAGATGAGGAAGGTGAGTGACTTGCCCAAGGCCAAAAAGGCAGTTAGTAAGTGGCTAAGGCAGTTTGGATCTAAAGCCGATAATGCATGTGGGGACAGGAATTGTCTAGTCTGGCTGAAGTGTAAAGTGCTTAGTTAGGGGCCATGGTGTCCTGATTGGTTAGAGTTCATTATGTGTCACCAGTCTAGGCCACCAGCCCCTCCTTACATACTCCTACTTCCACCCCCTTTTCCACCTCTTGCTCTGGGGCAGCAATAATCTGGGGCAGCAACACTAACACTGCTTCTGGAAAGGAAGATCAGATAATTTGCCCTATAGCTCCAGTCACCATCCCTTTAACTCCCCAGACCAAAAGACCCTTCTCTGGCCACTGCTCCCTATGTTTTCTCTCTCCCTCATAATAATAGCAGAGACAGGCTCTCTTTTATATTTGTACCCCCTGGTTCTTAGTACAATGCCTGGCACCACCAAGGAGGATGCTTAGTAAATGCTTTTTTCCTACATAGCCTAAGACTGGAAATGTAGAGTGGTGCCAAATTATGGAAGGCACAGACTGCCAAACTAAGAAGTATGAACTTACTTTGGTAGACAATTAGAAGGCCCTGAACAGAGGCATAACAGGACCAGACCTATGCATAAGAAAGCATTAATCTTAGTTCAGAGAAAAAAGGAAAAGGACTCATATGTCCAAAAATATAGCAGTTCTTTTTGTAGTAGCAAAGAACTGGAAACTAAGGGGTAACCCATCAACAGGGTAATGGCTAAAAAAGAATAGTATATGAATATAATAGAATACTACTGTCATGAAAGAAATGATGAAAGAGATAGATTCAGAGAAACCCAGAAAGACTTGTACAAACTGATGCAAAGTGAGTGAGCAGAACCAGGAGACCAATTTACAAAATATCAAAAACACATTAAAGAAAAGGAACTTTACTAAATTTAAAAACTCTGATTGATGCAATGACCAACTATGATTCCAGATGATTGATGATGAATATGCTATCTACCTCCTGACAGAGCAGTGATAGAATCAAAGTGCAGGATAAGACATACATTTGAGGACATGAACACTGGGGGAATTTGTATTGTTCAACTAGGCATATATATTTTTTTTTTAGTGAGGCAATTGGGGTTAAGTGACTTACCCAGGGTCACACAGCTAGTAAGTGTTAAGTGTCTGAGGCCGGATTTGAACTCAGGTACTCCTGACTCCAGGGCCGGTGCTCTATCCACTGTGCCATCTAGCTGCCCCGAACTAGGCATATTTTTACGAGGTTTTTTTTTTTCTTTTAAGTTGGAAGGGGAGAGGCCATGAAGGAGGAAAATGCTTATTAATTAAAAAATGAAAGATTACAAAAAGAAACATTAACCTTGAAGCTATTATGAAGAATGGATTGGAGGAGGAGAAAGTGGAAATGGAAAACCTGTCAGGAATAATAGGAGTACCTGTCCTAGAACAGTGGTGATGGGGATAGACAAGAAAGGATATGAAAGAGGTTGAAAAGGAAGACTCGGGGCAGCTAGGTGGCTCAGTGGATAAAGCACCGGCCCTGGATTCAGGAGGACCTGAGTTCAAGTCCAGCCTCAGACACTTGACCCTAGCTGTGTGACCCTGGGCAAGTCACTTAACCCCCATTGCCCCAGAAAAAAAATACAAAAAAAAAAAAAGAAAGAAAGAAAGAAAGAAAAGGAAGACTTGGTGACTTATTGAAAGTTGGGAAGTGAGGAAAAAATAAAGATAACATCAATGTTTCAACCCTAAATTGTAAATGATGGTACCAGAGATAGAAATAGAAAGTTTAAAAAAACCAGCTCCAGTTTTGGGGGAAAGACCAAAAAAAAGCTAAAGCTTGGTTTGGAACATGCTGAAAGTTCTGGCGAGGTTCTTTATTAGCTGGAGATGTGGTCTCAGAGTTCCAGGGACAGTATGGGATTGGAGATAGAGATTAGGAGTAATCTTCATAGAGTTGATGCCTGAAGCCTAAAGCTATGGAAATGAAAGAGGAAAAGAAAATTCATTTGCCTCAAGCCAGATCAAAGCACTCTCGTTCCTTTCTAGGGAGCTTCAGGATGAAAGTAGATGCAATTACAGCTTTTCTTTCTCCATCAAGGGGCTTTTCTTCCATTTCTCACCTTCCAGAGTTTCCTCTTTAAATCCCTAATCCTGCAACCCTGCTCCCCAGACTTAACTCAAGTATATTCTGCCATCACTGAAAGCCTGGAATAAAAGACTAAAGCCTTCCTTCAACCATTATCATATGACAAACTTAAGGAAGCTAGGAGGAACAGTGGATAGAACATAGGGCTTGGAGTCAGGAAGACCTAAATTCAAATCCTGCCCCAGATATTAACTAGCTGTGTGACCCTGGATAAGTCACCCAACTTCCCTCAGATTCAGCTTGCTCATCTGTTAAATAGTAGCATTTACCTCACAGGGTTATAGTGAGGATAAAATGAGATAATATATGGAAAGTGCTTTGCAAACTTTAAAGCACTCTATATAAATCTTTTATTACTTTAGGGAAACCAATAAACAATTCCCGTACGGTTCTAATTCCTAGGGAAAGCCTTCTTCCATTTTGCCAGAGCCAGTTTTTCTAAATACTTTTGCATCTCTATCCACACAGCATAATGAACATCTTAAATACTGGTCTGCACTGTACAACTGATTATATCAGTTCTGTAATATTAGAGGTGGCAACAGAGCCTAGTAGATGCCAAGGAGAGAGGGCAAGATCCAGGAAGTCCTGCCTCTGCCACATAAGTCAACAAGATATAGAGAATGTGCTGACCTGTCTTAGTGCCATAAAAAACAGAGGTCCAGGGGCAGCTGGGTGGCACTGTGGATAAAGCACTGGCCCTGATTCAGGAGGACCTGAGTTCAAATCTGGCCTCTGACATTTGCCACTTACTAGCTGTGTGACCTTGGGAAAGTCACTTAACCCTCACTGCCCTGCCTAAAACAAAACAAAGAAAACCCAAACAAACAAAAACCCCAGAGGTCCAGCCCCTATGCTTATGTTATAATCTAGACTGGGAACCAGGAGACAAATCCTACTCCTTCATATTCTAATAACAAACTAGGTCTATTTAAAAAGGCAGTTGGGGGGGGGGGCAGCTAGGTGGCGAAGTGGATAAAGCACCGGCCTTGGATTCAGGAGTACCCGGGTTCAAATCCGGCCTCAGACACTTGACACTTACTAGCTGTGTGACCCTGGGCAGGTCACTTAACCCCCATTGCCCCGCAAAACAAAACAAAAAGGCAGTTAGTTTTTCTGAGCCTCAGTTTCCAAGTCCTTGAAATGGAGGTAAGAACTGCCCATCCTGGGGGGCAGCTAGATGGTGCAGTGGATAAAGCACCAGCCTTGAATTCAGGAGGACCTGAGTTCAAATATGGCCTCAGACATTTCATACTTACTAGCTGTGTAACCCTGGGCAAGTCACTTAACCCCAACTGCCTCACCAAAAAATTAAAAAATAAAAATAAAAAGGCAGTTAGTTTTTCTGAGCCTCAGTTTTCAAGTCCTTGAAATGGAGGTAAGAACTGCCCATGGGGGGGGGGGGGCAGTTAGGTAGAGCAGTGGATAAAGCACCGGCCCTGGATTCAGGAGGACCTGAGTCCCCATTGCCTCGCCAAAACCAAAACAAAAAAACCCCTGCCCATCCTAACTACTGTGATTTATAGTAGATAGTAGATAGTGATTCTGTAAACTATAGAGTTTCAAAGACATAAGGTTTACTGTGAGAGCTGCCTGGCTCTTTAGTTGGTCAGATTGAAACTGCTTGAAGGCAGAGATGGTTATATATTTCTATACCACCATAGGAGCAGAAAAGGGGGAAATGTGGCAAAGCAGACTGGCTTTTTTTTTTTTTTTTGGATGTTAAACCTGTGATTTTATAGGTGGGGGGAACCTGTGCCAGGCATTTTGCTTGCTGCAGGGGATACAAAGACAAAAACCCCTTCCCTCAGGGAGCTTATATTCTACTGGAGGAAAAGAACAGGATCGATTTAAGAAATGAGACTATAATGCCTGGGGGGCACTGAGTGGTTAGTTAAGTGACTTGTTCAGGGTCACACAACCAGTAAGAGTCAGAGATCATACTGGAACCCAGGACTTCTTGATGCAAAAGTCAACTCTCCATCTACTACACCAGCAGTGTCAAACTCAGATAGAAAAGGGGGCCACTAAACCATATGTAAGATCTCTGTGAACCACACACTGACTTAGAGAAGCACATGTTAAGGTTTTCTATGTTTTGTTGGGTTTTTATTTTGTTAAATTTTTCCCAATTATATTTTTTTTAATTTTAAATTGATTTTTTTTTTTTTGCAGGGCAATGGGGGTTAAGTGACTTGCCCAGGGTCACACAGCTAGTAGGTGTCAAGTGTCTGAGGCTGGATTTGAACTCAGGTACTCCTGAATCCAGGGCCAGTGCTTTAACCACTGCGCCATCTAGCTGCCCCCCCAATTACATTTTAATCTGGTTCCGTCACAATCCGTAGTGTGCCACAGGTTTGACAAGTATGCACTTAGACCATGCTGCCTTTCAAACAGAAAAGCAGTAAAAGATGACATTTATGCAGGCCTTTAAGTCTGCAAAGGCCTTGACATGTTCTCTCATTTAATTAGGATAAAGAGAGAAGTGTGAGAGAGACAGACAGGTCACAAAGGGGGGGGGGCATGCTAGCTCTATCTAGATCAGTATTTGACCCAGATCTCTGATTTCATTGATATAGGTAGGGTGTATTCCAGTTGAGAAAACTCACTTTAAGAATGTACCTGCTCATTTGGAATTATGCCCAAAGGGCGATAAAGCTGTCCATACCCTTTGACCCAGCAATACCACTTTTGGGTCTTTTGCCCAAAGAAATCATGGAAAGGGGAAAGGGATCCACATGGACAAAAATATTTATAGCTGCTCTTTATGTGGTGGCAAGGAATTGGAAGTTGAGGGGGTGCCCATCAATTGGGGAATGGCTGGACAAGTTGTGGTATGTGAATACAATGGAATACTATTGTGCTATAAGAAATGATGAGCAGGAGGAGTTCAGAGAAACCTGGAGGGTCTTGCGTGGGCTGATGATGAGTGAGATGAGCAGAACCAGAAGAACATTGTCCACAGTATCATCAACATTGTGTGTAGATCTACTGTAATAGACTATATTCTTCTCACCAATGCAATGGTACAGAAGAGTTCCAGGGAACTCATGATAGTAGAGGATCTCCAAATCCAAGGAAAAAAAAAAAAGAACTGTGGAGTATAGATGCTGAATGAACCATACTATTTCTTTTGTTTTTGGTGCTGTTTTTTTTTCTATTTTGAGGTTTTTCATCATTGCTCATGACCAATGCAGAAATAGGATTAATGTTATTAAGAATATATATATATATAAAACCTTTATCAGATTGCCTGCTGTCTAGGGGAGGGGAGAGGGAGAAAAATCCGAAATTGTAAAGCTTGTATAAACAAAAGTTGAGAACTATCTTTACATGTAACGGGAAAAAAATAAAATACTTTAATTAATTTAAAAAAAAAAGAATGTACCTGCTCTGCAATACCTTATCTTAGAGTTTGGCTTAAGGCAGAGAGAGGTTAAGTGACTTAGAGTCATAAAGGTCAAAGAAAGTCACCTGATACTTAATGAAGGTTTAATCTAGGTAAGAGAAAAAAGGTTTATGTGGGGTGGGGGAGGTGGGAGGTGGGTGGGGAATGAATCTACCTGCTACCCAGAATAGGCCCAGCTTTTAAAAAATTTTAAACAATTCAATTCTTTTCAATTAAAAATGTATCTTCTCTCCCTTCCACTCCCTCCATGGAGGGGGGGGGGGTGTTAAATGTGTGGGGAGCACAAAACCTTTGTAACAAATAGAAACATTTGAGCAAAATGAATTCCCTCCCTTAGGCCTTGCTTTTCAAGAAAATGAACCAAACTAGAAATTAAACATGCCAGATAAAGCCGAGAACTGAAGATATTAATTTTAACATTTATTAGTCATTTGCAAGCCTGGGATGGTGGGGAGGGAACCAGCTTTCATATCAAAAAGACTGTCCTGCCTCTGATACAGGGATGGTGCTGGTGAGCAAGTCACTTCCCCAGCACAGGTAGAGGTAGCTTCCTCAACTGGAATTCCTTATACTAGGACATTACCTGAGACTCTTGCAGGCAAATCACAATCATGACTTGATTTTTTAAAACCCACCACACATACACAGCCATAAGGATGTTACTCATTCTCCTCAAAGCATCAGGACATCTTTACTCTTTCAGACTCCGCCTCCAGCCTGCCAACAGCCCATCAGCTATGAAAAACACTGCCCATGGAGGCTCCAAACCAGCAGCACAGTAACTAATTCCCGAAGACGCCATCACCCTCTCCCCTGAATTACCCAAATCAGGCTCTGTTTGACCATTCTTCTGCCTCCTCCCCTGGATCACCCTCTAATCACTTGAATTGACCCAAAAGCAAGCATGTTTTCAGTGCCTACCAGGTGCCCAGTCCTGGGCTAGGGATATAGGAAGAGCAAGACATGATGCTACCCAAGGGAGGCTTCGGACCATTTAAAGAGGCAAAGGGCATGATGAAATCACTAGATAGATAACAATTCTGTTGACTGGTTGGTTGGTGAAATAAGGTTAATTCTTTTCCTCTGTATAAAATGAACAGCGTGACTAAGATGTAGGAAACATAAGGCATCAATAATACTACTTTTTAAAATGGCTCACTTGTGTTACCTACCTGAAATTTAATAGGGGTTGAGAAATGGGACATATATGAGTGGGACACAAATGTGTGGGGAAGAGACCTGAGCTCTCATCTTACTTTGTCCCTCTCCTTGTGACCTACTGCGAGTCCAACAGGCTGCATAGACTCTGGGAAGCATTCCATGATCCCCCAGGTTCAGAGCCTCAAATTCTCCTGGAGCATCTTCATCTGATCTCTCCTTTCTACTGGACTGTGCTCCTTTGCACTGACTTATCTGCATCCATGTGATAGTCCACTGGCAAAATGTAATCGAGGAACATTTAATTTCTGCTTTTGTATCCTCAGTCCTTAGTACACTGCAGCTGTTTAATAAATGTTTATTGGGATGAGTTTAATGGAATAGCCAGCTCCACAGGCAGTGAGATAAGCAGCCTGGCAAGAACAAGGACATGTGATGAACATGCTATGGCAGGGAAGACTGGAGAGAGAAGATCTGTAGGTAGAAATAAGACATATGTACTGATGCAAAGTGAAATAAGCAGAACCAGAAAAACAACACATACAATGACTATGTAACAACAACAACCCAAACCAAATACTTTATAATTTTAATGACCAGGCATGACCCTTGGAAAAGATAAGAAAATGCACCTCCCTTTCCTTCTTTCCAAAGGGCCCAAGCCAACCATGCCTTCATTCCTCTCCAGCCTCCTGGCTCTCTGCCAGGCCGGCCACAGAAGCCTGCTCACGCTGGAGGTCCACTCTGTCCTCCACCCTAGAAGTGCCCTCTTCTTCTAAGAAGCTGGCCCCTCCCAGGAGCTCCATTTTAAGCAAAGTGTCTAGGCCAGCCTTGTCTTCATTCCTCTCCAGGTGCCAGCCTGTGTAGGCAATTCCCCACCAATCCCCCCCTTCAGCTTCCTTTTATATGTTGTCTTCCCCCATGAGAATGCTCCCGGAGGGTAAGAATTGTCTTTCTTGTTTATATTTGTATTCCTAGCACTTAGCACAGTTCCTGGCAAATAGTAAGAGCTTAATAAATGCCTGATGACTTAACTCAGTGATGGGAATTATGGCTATAAAATATTGCACTGGTGAGTCGATTGGTTTTGCTGAATGATAGATGTAACATTTATATAGTGCTTACTATGTACCAGGCACAGTGGTGAATGATTCACAAATATTATCGCAGCTAATCTTCACAGCTTCTATTTGTATCTCCAGAGCATAGCATGGTGTCTAGCATGTATTAAGTGCTTAATAAATGTTTGTTAATTTGACCGACTCTCAGGTGCTTCTGCAGTAGAACCTGGACTGATAGTATAGAGATCTGAGTTTTGATTTGGGGAAATTACTTAGCTTCTCTGGGCCTCAGTTTCCACATCTGTAAAATGAGTGTGCTAAACTAGAGAAACTTTAAGGTACAAATGCTAACATTCAGTGAGTCTACAGAAGAATATGCCATCTATATGCTGCCTTCTGCATATTAAAAATATACTTCTGGCCCAACATGAGTTGTGAAGCTAGTAATGGGTAGAGATGGACTGGATTTCCTGACCCGTATTCCTTCACCTGGTCATCGATGAAATCACTGGCACTTCTTTGCAAGATGGCTAGCTGGCTAGGGATAGGAGGAAATCCATGGCTCTGATGTGAAACCAACGAACCCAACTAAACTTAGGACCCCAAACAGGAGCATAACTACCACAGCCTAACAACTGGGAAAACCTGGACAGGTAATTCATTCAACCAGGAACATTTATTAGGAATTATGCACAGAGTACTGTGTGAGATGTCGGGGAGATAAAGATTGAATAAGGTGCCCTTTTGAAAGTTACCATCCAGTTGGGGTACAGAGCATATGCACAAGATGAAACCTAAGCACATAAGTGTAAACCAAAGGCTATGTAGAAAGATGGGGAAGGCAGGGTGTGGCAGAGATCATTGCTGACTGAGTGGGCTTTAAAGGAATGGCACTTTCAACAGAGCTGAGAGAAAATGTACAGATAAGGAAACTGAGATTCAGTGAGAAGTAAGCCCAGATCCTCTGACTCAAAACCAGGCCTCTTTTCCTCTATGCCAAAATTTTGGCTTTTGAGGAAGGAATATAAAGAGAAAAGCCTGTGGAAAAGATGGCTACAGTGGTGTCCAGACAGAGGAAGGTAAATTAGACTAGCTGGGCTAGAATGTGGCCACATGGGGGAAAGCAGTGTGATTAAAGGCTGGTGAGTTAGGGTGTGACCAGCCTCTGAAAGGCCATGAATGACAAGCAAAAGAGTTGGAACTTTTAATTCCTAGGAAGGGGCAGCTAGGTGGCGCAGTGGATAAAGCACTGGCCCTGGATTCAGGAGGACCTGAGTTCAAATCCGACTTCAGACACTTGACACTTACTAGCTGTGACCCTAGGCAAGTCACTTAACCCTCACTGCCCCACCAAAAAAAAAAAAAAAAGAATGCCTAATTCCTAGGAAATAGGATTTTGTTCCCCATGAAGTCATTTTCACAAATTATTTTCACACCAGCTCAGTATCCTGCAATAGTGGCAGTGAACAAAGGAAGGCAATGATGATTTGTTATTTGATAGGAAACAATCCTTTCCACTCCATGGAAGATCTAAAAAAGCTCCTTAACCCCTAAGGGAAAACTGGTATCACTTGAGTCAGGTGGGTAGAATCCACCATAAAAATGAAAAATTCCCTCAGATGTGTGTCCACTGTGTGGAGGACAGACAGCCCAGTCCTGGCAGGTGTGGGAAGATAATGAGGGACAGAGAGGTCCTTAGCTCAGGGAATTCCAGGTTCAGTCTAGGATAAAAGGTGGTGACAAAGAGGACTTTGGTAACTATCAAACCTCAGCAAACCAAGCCCACAAATTCACATCAGGGGCCTTAAGCCTTTCTTCAGAGTTAAGCTCCTCAAGGGCAGCATTCTTGGCTTGTTTCTTTAAATTCTCAAGCTTAGCACAGAGCCAAGTACTTAAGTGTTTAATAAATGTTTGTCACTGATGATGCTTCTTCTTCAATATGTCAAGAGGCAGGTGCTCTGTTGACCTTTACCACACTAAACCCTTCTCATTTAGTAGATAAACTCATCCCTCTGTAAACAACGTGGTGATAAGTTAAAAGTTCCCTTCAGACAAACAGACACCTTTACCCGGTGGGTTCATACTTCAGGCCTCTCTAGCTTGTTAGGGCCTAGATTCACCTAAGGAAAACTTTAGTATTGTTCAAAGGAGCAAAGATTTAGAGCTGGAAGGAACCTTGGAGGGGCATCTAGTCCTCATCTCCTGGAAGAGGAACCAAGACCCCTCAAGCCTACCTGACTGTCCAGAGTGACTCAGGTGGAAAGAGACAGTGCCAGAATCCAGACTCAGGTATTGTGATTCCAAAGCCAGCACTCTTTCCCAATAGATGTACTTCTTCACAATGACCCTGAGGTGTTTTGTAAGATGGGGAAGTCAAGGCAAAAAAGTCAAAATGAGTTAGACAAGCAGTCACACACACACCCAAGTCTTCAAGCTCCAAGTTAAATAAATGCTCTTAACCCTCAGTCCTGCTGCCTAAGACTCAGTCCATCTCACACCCCTAGCTAGCACAGGATGGGCAGGTTGCCTGCCAACCATTTGACAGGAGAAATAGAAATATAGGCAAGATTAAAGGGTCAGTGAATAAAATGGGAGTAACAAGGCTTATTGCAGTGTCTTCTATTGATTCCTAATTTTTAAAAAAGCTAGAAGGAAAAAAAGGATGGCTATGCTAAAACCTCCCTGACTCTAGCTCTCTCCTTTTTTAAAACTGCTTGTCTCCATGGATAGATACAAAATGCTCTCATCATGCTACATACATCAAAAGCATATTTAGGGGCAGCTAGGTGGCACAGTGGATAAAGCACTGGCCCCGGATTCAGGAGGACCTGAGTTCAAATCTGGCTTCAGACACTTGACACTTACTAGCTGTGTGACCCTGGGCAAATCACTTAATCCTCACTGCCCTGCAAAAAAAAAAAAAAGAACAGAATATTTAAGTGCCTACATATAATTACTTCTGCTCACCCTTTTCAGTTTTGAAAAATAAATACCTATTCTGTATCTGTTCTATTTTTGCTCTAACGACAGAAGCTTCTTGAGGGCAGTGAGGTGGCACAGTGGATAGATCACCAGACCTGAATTCAGGAAGGCTCATCTTCCTGAGTTCAAATCTAGCCTCAGACACTTACTAGCTGTGTGACCCTGGGCAAGGCACTTAACCCTATTTGCCTTGAGTTTCTTCATCTGTAAAATGAACTGGAGAAAGAAATGGCAAACCACTCCAGAATCTCTGTCAAGAAAACCTCAAATGGGGACAGGAACAGTTACACAAATTTGTATAAGACTAATAATCAATTCATGTAATCACAGTTGCACCATAGATTCTTAGCCAAGGCAGGGGTTTTCCACTACAAACCAGTGGCTCACATCTTTTTCTAGAATAAGGGTCAATTTTAAAGTTAAAAAAAAATATGATGAGTCACACATGATACTAGCTGTCCCATGACTATTTGTTGAAGGGGAAATATAATGACAAAATGCCAGTGCTTGATATACTTTGACTTGTCAGATTCCTAGAAATAACTTGTTGGGACCTGCTGTATTCCAGATGGCCTCTTGTCTGTTAGTATGATTGCATTCATTGTCTGAGCCAGGTCCACATGTATGACAACAAAAACTTCTATTTCCATAGTGTTTTAAGATTTACAAAGCATTTTTGTTGCAACAACCATGAGAGGTAGAGTGTGAAAATGACACTGTAAGGGAAGAAGGGCATAGACCTTTGGTTTCTGAGGCAAGAAAACAAAGACTTCCTCAAGAAGTATGTAGGGGTGGGGCAGCTAGGTGGCGCAGGGGATAAAGCACCAGCCCTGGATTCAGGAGGACCTGGGTTCAAATCCAGCCTCAGACACTTGACACTTACTAGCTGTGTGACCCTGGGCAAGTCACTTAACCCTCATTGCCCCCAAAAAGAAAAACAAACCAAAAAACAAAAATTTAAAAAAAAAAGCATGTAGGGGTTTGGGGTGAAGATGGAACATCCTTCCTGGTCCCATTTGTTAAGGGACTTAGATGTAGGAAAAGAGGAGATGGTTATTTTTGCCTAAAAGAAGCAGCCTATGGGGCAGCTAGGTGGCACAGTGGATAGAGCACTGGCCCTGGATTCAGGAGGACCTCTGTTCAAATCTGACCTCAGACACTTGACACTTACTAGCTGTGTGACCTTGGGCAAGTCACTTAACCCTCATTGCCCCAGAAGAAGGAGGAGGAAGAGGAGGAAGAAGAAGAGGAAGAGGAGGAAGAAGTAGAAGTAGTAGTAGTAGTAGTAGTAGTAGTAGTAGTAGTAGTAGTAGTAGTAGTAGTAGTTAGGGTTAGGGTTAGGGATCGCCCAACCCTAACCCTAACCCTGCATGTAGGGGATAGACAGTCAGGAAGACAGGGTTCAAGTCCCACTTGAGACACCGTCTAAATGACCTTGAACAAGTCACTTAAGGCAGCCAGGTGATAGCACAATTGACAGGGCTTTGGGCCTGGAATCACAAAGACCTGAGATCAAATCTGCCCTTAGCCAATTACTAGCTGTGTGACCCAGGGGGGCAAGTCACTTAACCTGCCCTCCACCCAAATGGGGATAATAATAGCAACTACCTCCTAGGATTGGTCAGTGCCTGGCACATAGTAGGCGCTTCATAAATGCTTCCTTCCTACTTAACCCCTGTGTCTGGGCCTCCACCTAAGACTGGAAGTTGCATGTAGGGGGAGGTTCCTATGCTAATGAAATCACAGGGCCAATTAATTAAAAAAAAAAAAGCCGGCCTAAATCCTCCCGGGCCCCTATTAAATCCTATTAAATGGAAAATGTCGAAGGACGACCACGGTGGTTGGACAAGTGGTGAGTGGGTGATGAAAGGTCGGGTCTGGCTGACCCCTGGCTCCCCTCCCCCACCGCTGGGGCAATCGTCGGACCTGGAGGGTTCCGCTCGCCCTTCCTCGCTCCACACCCAGTCGATGCTCACGCGTTTTTTGTTTTGTTTCTTTTGGGGGGTGGGGGGGAAGCCGTTCCCATCAAGAACTCGGTGCTCAACGCTTCCTGCAGGACGGCCCCACCCCCGGCCACGCGCCCCGTCCCGCGCGCCCCGCCCACGCTCCCCGGCCGCCGCGGCCGCCTCCTACCTGCCAGGGTGGCCGCCTCCCGAGGAGCCCGAGCCCGCGTGCGGCCTCCTTCGCGCCGACGGCTCCATGGCCTCCGGGCCCGCTTTGGGCCCTCACTCGCTGGCTCCCCGCCCCGACGCGGCCCGTAAGCCGGCGGCTTCTCCCTCTCCGCGGCCTTCTGGGCCGGGAAGCGGAGAGCGGGATCCGAGCCGAGCCGAGCCCGGCCTGGGAGCGCGATCCCGCGGGTCGGAGAGGGAAGGGAGAGCGGAGCGCTCGCGCTCGGCCGAGAGGCCCCGGAGCCGCGCAGACAG
This sequence comes from Dromiciops gliroides, assembly GCF_019393635.1. Lineage (NCBI taxonomy): Eukaryota > Metazoa > Chordata > Mammalia > Microbiotheria > Microbiotheriidae > Dromiciops > Dromiciops gliroides. The sequence continues at coordinate 152,645,314 of NC_057862.1, forward strand.
ACAATGGGAGGGAGGGAGGGAGGGAGGGAGGGAGGAGCTGGGGGGGGGGGAGAAAGGAGCGAGAAAAAAGGGAGGAGGCAGAGGAGAGGAGGGAGGGGGCAGGGAAGGAGGAGCGGGGGGGGGGGGAGAAGGGAAGAGCAACGAGATAAACGGGAGGACCTGAGGGGGAGGGGAGGAAGAAGGGAGGGGAGAAGAGAAGGGAGATAAATGAGAGGAAGGGAGGGAGGAAGAAGAGGAGCGAGATAAGGGGAAGGCTACTAGATCGGAGGGGAGAAGCAGGGAGGAACTGGGGGGGAAGAAGGGAGGGGGAAGAGGAATGAGATTAACGGGATGAAACAGAGGATGGGAGAGGGAAGGAGGAGCTGGGGGGGCGAGAAGAGAGGGGGAAGCGAAGGGGGAGGGGGGAAGAGAAATGAGATAAAGGGAAGGAGTCTGAGGATAGATGGGGAAGGGAGGGAGGGGGAAAAGGAGCGAGATAAAAGGAGAGGGAGGAAGGAACTGACGGAGGGGGGAAGAGAAGTGAGGTAAAAGAGAAGAAGCAGAAGAGGGGGGGAAAGGGGTGAGATAAAGGAGAGGAAGCAGAGGAGAAGGGGAAAAGCGCAGCGAGGAAGAGGAGATACAGGGGGGAAGGAGGAGCTGAAGGGGAGGAGAAAGGAGCTGAGAGAGGTGGGGAGAAAGGAAGAAGGGAGTGGGGTAAGGGGAGCTAGATAAAGAAAGGGAAGGAAGGAAGGAGCAGTAGAGGGGTGGGAGGGATTGAGGGAGGAGAAGCTAAAAAAGGGATCGGAGGAGAGGAGAGGACATGATGAGGAATGATCCAATATGAATGATTAGGGTTTGGGTTTTGAAATGCTGCGGGCTTATACCATGCTTAGCATTTGGGGATGTAAAGCAGTAGCTGGTGTTATTTGAATTCCCATGTAATCACAAAATAGCACTTGATGACAGAATTACTCTTCCTGGGTCTCTAGGTGGAGGAGGAGGAGAATGTGTTGAGATTTGAGGGTGGGAAAAGCTAAAGGAGGTAGGGGAAGAAGGGGAGAAGAAAGATTTCCAAATAAAATGGGGGGGGGGAATTAGAGTTTTCAATTTAATTCCATGCAACTCCCACACTCAGCATCTTACCATGAAAAACAAACCAGCTGAGGTTTTTTTTTTAATAGTGTAAGGGGGGGGATTGATCAGGGGCGACTGGCAAATTTCTTGAACCCTAGGATCCATTTGATGTGTTTTAGAGGAACTAGAATCTTTGAGGTTAGGAGAACATCCCCACTATTAAGTATAGACATGTGGTTTGACATATTGTTAAGAGAACACTTGACAACTCCCAGTGGGTATATTTTAGCAATACAGATCCTGATTGGTTTCTTTGAACGCTAAGATGGTGGACAGCAATGTTGCAGGGGAGCGGACTCTTGTCTCAGTGGGTACCCCTTTTGTACCAGCCTATAAGGCATTGTAACAAACCAATTTGATTATATGTTATTCCACTTCATATATTCTACCCTTCAGATAAACTGATAGGTAAAACCTACTTTCTTTTCCTGGGACATGATTTCATCTGCCTCTGTTCTTTGCAATGGCTATTCCATATCTAGAATGTTCACCATTGCTTTTTGGAATCCTTAGCTTCCTTCAGTTCAAGGTTTTTTGAAGAAACTGGATTCTCCTGTTGTTAGTGCCCCTCCCTAAATCACTGTATTTTTTGTGTGTATAACCTGTATTTACTTATCTAAGCTCCTGTGGCCTCAAACTGAGGCCTGGGAAAGATAGCTTAAAAAGGGCAAGGTCTCCCACTGCATCTGGGGCTATCTCCAGTCATCCTGATACACATCTTGCCACTGGAAGAAGATGACTCCAGAGGAGGTACTCAAGCTGGTGACTTTACACAGCCCTTCCTCACCTAAATCCAATTCACTTGCAAGTCAGGACATCACCTCCTGATACAATGGTCCTCTTTGAGAAAGGAAGACAAACAAGGAGGCTCCAGGAAACCATAAGCTTCTTGAGGGGAGGCCCCATAACACGGTTCCTAGCACAAGTTGTTTATTGGTTAGTCCTTTCAGTCATGTTCTACTCTTTATGACTGTTTTTGGAGTTTCCTTAGCAAAGATACTGGAATAGTTTGCCTTCTCAAGCTCATTTTACAGATGAGGCAAACAGGGTTAAGTGACTTGCTCAGGGTCACACAGCTAGTAAGGTTTGCGGCTGAGATTTCAGGCCCAGTGCTCTCTCCACTGAGCTACCTAGCTACCCAACACATATTTTATTCATGTTACAATTTGCTTAGGCATTGCCCAATTGGTTGGGCTCCTAACTACTTTATTTCCAGCTTTTAGTTACTACAAAAAGTGATACTATAAATATTTTGGTGCATGTGGGATTTATTTTGATTTTTTTTATTTCCTTGGGATAGATATACCTAGCAGTGGGATCTCAGGGTCAAAGGGTAGGAACAGGGACTAGACCTGTGATTTCACTGAACTTATTCAACTGAAATGGCTTTCTCTAAAGTTACCTGTCATCTGTTAATTGCCTTATCTCAGCGCTCATCCTTCTTGACCTCTCTGCAACCTATAACACTTGATCACCCTCTTCTGGATTCTTCCTTCTAGATTTTCCTGGTGCTGCTCTCTCCTGGTTCTCCTCCTGTTTGTCTGATACTTCTGTTTCTTTGATGGACTTTCAGGTTATTCCTGGGCCCTCTTCTCTATATACTTTTTCACTTGATCTCAGCAGCTCTCATGGATTTAACTGTCATCTATATGCAGATGATTCCCAGATCTAGTTATCCAGACCAAATCACTCTGCTGAAATCCAGGCTCAAATCACCAGTTGCCTTTTGTACATCTCCAACAGGATGCCACACGGACATCTTAAACTCATCGTATTAAAAACATCCGGCCTTAGACACTTGACACATACTAGCTGTGTGACCCTGGGCAAGTCACTTAACCCCCATTGCCCTGCAAAAACAAAAACAAAAAACAAAAAACCAAAGCTGTCGCTTAACCCCAATTGCCTTACCAAAAAAACAACAACAAAAAAAACCAAAGCTCATTTTTACCTGCAAACCCACCCTCCCCAAGTTCCCTATTACTGTCAAGGGTACCACCATCTCAGTCACCTACCCTGGAAACCTTAGTGTCATCTTTACCTCCTCATTTGCATTTATCTCACATATCTAGGCTTTTGCCAAGTCCTGTCACCAAGTCCTTCTTTTCACTCACACAGACATTACCCTGGTACAGGCCCATGTCACCTCATACCCAGACTTCCAGTGGGCTCCAGGTTAGTGTCCTGCCTCAAGTATCTCCCTATTCTAATCTAGCCACTATTCAGCTACAAAAGGGATCTTCCTAAAGCTCAGATTTAATTATGTCACTCTCCTAATCAATAAACTCCAGTGGTTCCCTGTTATGTCCAGGATCAAATATCCCTACTGAAAATTGATGCAAAAAAAAAACTTGTGGCATTTAAAAATTTATTGGGGGGCAGCTAGATGGCGCAGTGGATAGAGCACCGGCCCTGGAATCAGGAGTACCTGAGTTCAAATCCGGCCTCAGACACTTAACACTTAACTAGCTGTGTGACCCTGGGCAAGTCACTTAACCCCAATTGCCTCACTAAAAAAAAAAAAAAAAAAAAAAATTATTGGGGTGGGGCAGCTAGGTGTCGCAGTGAATAAAGCACCAACCCTGGGTTCAGGAGGACCTGAGTTCAAAGCTGGCCTCTGACACTTGACACTTACTAGCTGTGCGACCCTGGGCAAGTCACTTAACCCTCATTGCCCCCCCCAAAAAATTATGGGGTGCCCTATCTATGTCCCAAGTGTTAGGGAACTTAGCTGAGATTTCTGATATATTTCTATTTAGAAACCAGTTTGGGACATTAAGCATTTATTAAAGCATATTAAATATTAGTAAAGATAGAGCACATGGCTCAGAAAGTTAAAGCCTATGTGGGGTAGAGAGCAAGTAAAAGCACCTTTACTCTCTCTAGCATTCCAGAGGGAAGAGAGTCCTGTGAGGTCAGGAGGAGAGCCCACCCTTCTACACCTTTCTTTTTGTTTGTTTGTTTGGGGGTTTTTTGGGTTTTTTTGCAGAGCAGTGGGGGTTAAGTGACTTGCCCAAGGTCACAAGGCTACTAAGTGTTAAGTGCCTGAGGCCAGATTTGAACTCAGGTACTCCTGACTCCAGGGCCGGTGCTCTATCCACTGTGCCACCTAGGTGCTCCCCTTCTACACCTTTCAAAGTTAATTGGTTAGCATCATTCAAATCTATTGATTTACTAGATTTGAGGGTAATGTCAGAGTACAGATGGCAGACCCTCTGAGGGGAAGAGCTTTCAGTTAGGTGTGGTTTTGAATGAGGTAACTTCCTGTAGGTAGTCAGCAAGGTAGCAAGGCCATTCTACATTTCCCTTGAAATTCTCCTGTCTGTGGGCTGGCATTAAGAAAGGTCAGGAATCTAATGCAGAAATATGTTTAATGTTATTATCTCTGTGTTTGTGTATATATATATATATATATATATATATATAAAACCTATATCAGATTACCTGCTGTCTAGGGGAGTGGGGAGGGAGGGGAGGGAGGGAGAAAAATCTGAAATTGGAAAGCTTATATAAACAAAAGTTGAGAACTATCTTTACATGTAACAGGAAAAAAATAAAATACTTTATTAATTAAAAAAAAAAGAGGTCAGGAATTCAGTATTTGACAAAAACTGCTGGGAAAACTGGAAGACAGTATGGCAGAAATTAGGCATAGCCCAACATCTTATACCTTATACTAAAATAAGGTCAAAATGGGTACATGATTTAGACATAAGAGGTGATACCATAGTAGGTAAATTAGGAGAGGAAGGAATAGTCTACCTTTCAGATCTTTGGAAAGGAGAACAGTTTATGACCGAATAAGAGATAGAGAATAGGGCAGCTAGGTGGCACAGTGGATAGAGCACCAGCCCTGGATTCAGGAGGACCTGAGTTCAAATTCGACTTCAGACACTTTATACTTACTAGCTGTGTGACCCTGGGCAAGTCACTTAACCCTCATTGCCCTACCAAAAAAAAAAATAATATTATGAAATGCAAAATGAATGATTTTGATTACATTAAAAAGTTCATCCAAAATTAGAAGGGATGCAGAAAGCTGGGAAACAATTTTTATGGCCAGTACTTATGATAAAGGCCTCATTTCTAAAATATATAGGGAACTAAATCAAATTTATAAGAATCCAAGTCATTCCCCAATTGAGAAATGGTCAAAGGATATGAACAGGCAGTTTTCTTTTTCTTTTTTTTTGGTGAGGCAATTGGGGTTAAGTGACTTGCCCAGGGTCACACAGCTAGTAAGTGTCTAGTGTCTGAGGCCGGATTTGAACTCAGGTCCTCCTGACTCCAGGGCTGGTGCTCTATCCACTGCACCACCTAAACATGCAGTTTTCTGATGAAGAAATCAAAGCTATTCCCATATGAAAAAATGCTCTAAATCAGTATTGATTAGAGATGCAAATTAAAACAACTCTGAGGTACCACCCAACACCTATCAGATTGACTAGTATGACAAAAAAGGAAAATAATAAATGTTGGAGAAGCTGTGGGAAAATTGGAACACTAATGCATTGGTTTTTTGTTTTGTTTTTTGCGGGGCAATGGGGGTTAAGTGACTTGCCCAAGGTCACACAGCTAGTAAGTGTCAAGTGTCTGAGGCCGGATTTGAACTCAGGTCCTCCTGAATCCAGGGCTGGTACTTTATTCACTGCGTCACCTAGCCGCCCCCTCACTAAGGCATTGTTGGTGGAGCTGTGAACTGATCCAACCATTCTGGAGAGCAATTTGGAATTATGCCCAAAGGGCTATAAAACTCTGCATATCCTTTGACCCAGCAATACCACTTTTGGGTCTTTTTCCCAAAGAGATCATAAAAACGGGAAAAGGACCCACATGTATAATAATATTTATAGCTGCTCTTTTTGTGGTGGCAAGGAATTGGAAATTGAGGGGTTGCCCATCAATTGGGGAATGGCTGAACAAGTTGTGGTATATGAATGTAATGGAATTCTATTGTGCTGTAAGAAACGATGAGCAGGAAGAGTTCAGAGAAACCTGGAAGGCCTTGCATGAACTGATGATGAGTGAGATGAGCAGAACCAGAAGAACATTATACACAGTATCATCAACATTATGTGTTCATCAACTGTGATAGACTAGATTCTTCTCACCAATCCAACGGTACAAGAAAGTTCCAAAGGACTCATGATGGAAAAGGCTCTCCAAATCCAGAAAACAAAATAAAACTGTGGAATATGAATGCTGATTGAACCGTACTATTTATTTTGGTTTTGGTGCTGTTGTTTTTCTATTTTGAGGTTTTTCCTTATTGCTTTGGTTTTTCTCTTATAACATAACTAATGCAGAAATATGTTTAATGTTATTATATATATGTATATATATATGTGTGTGTATATATGTATGTATGTGTGTGTGTGTATATATATATATATATATATATATAACCTATATCAGATTATCTGCTGTCTAGGGGAGGGGGGAGGGAGGGAGAAAAATTTGAAATTGGAAATCTTACATAAACAAATGTTGAAAACTATCTCTACATGTAACTGGGAGATAATAAAATACTTTTATTTATTTATTTATTTTTTTTGTGAGGCAGTTGGGGTTAAGTGACTTGCCCAGGGTCACAAAGCTAATAAGTGTCAAGGGTCTGAGGCCGGATTTGAACTCAGGTCCTCCTGACTCCAGGGCCGGTGCTCTATCCGCTGTGCCACCTAGCTGCCCCAAAATACTTTTATTTAGGAAAAAAAAAGAAAGGTCAGGTAAAGCTCTCTAGGTTAGGCCCTTGAGCTGGGGCCTCTGAAACTCCCAAAACCCCGTTATTTTCTCACAAACTTTAATATTAGCAAAGAAGCTACACTAACATATCACAAAGCTTATTCATGCTACCAGGCTGGATTTATAACAGGAATGGTTTAATAATAGGGAAACTATAAATTTAAGCATATTTATAACAAAACAAAAATCTATATCAATAATAAAACATCACTTTCTGTTAAAAACTCTAGAAAACAAGTAAATGAAACCTTTTAAAAGATGGAATAGTTATGGGGAGGGGATGGGGAATATGTGGCTGATAGCACCAAGGTCCAGGATTTGTTTTCCATATGGGTCATTTAATTTTTGAGGATAGCTAGATGGTACAGAGGATAGGGTGTCAGGAAGATTTATCTTCCTGAATTCAAATCTGACCTCAGATACTTACTAGCAAATCACTTATCCGTGTTTGCTTTAGTTTCCTTATCTGTAAAATGAGGTAGAGAAGGAAATGGCAAACCATTCCAGTATCTTTGCCAAGAAAACTCTAAATGGGACCATGAAGAGTTGGACATGACTAGAAATAACTGAATGACAACAAATATATCTAAAACCAAGAGCCAACATTATATGTGACAAGGATAAACTAGAATCATTCCCAAAAAGAGCAAAAATAAAATAGGGATGTCTTTTGTCAACACTTCCTTTTGACATAGAACTAGAAATGTTGGCTATAGCAAGAAGCAATAACAAAATTTGAGGGAGTAAAATATAGGTAAAGAAGATGTTATAATAGTGTTCTTAGAGGACACTGGAGAGTCAAAAGATTAATTGAAATAATAACTTAAGCAAAGTTGCAGGATATAAAATAAATCCACACATCATCAGCATTTCTGTGTAATGCCAATAAAACCCAGCAGGGAGAGATAGAAAAAGAAACTTCATTTAAAATAACTGCAGAACATATAACATATTTGGGAGTCTACCTATCATGATGCAAAGAAAAACTATAAAAATGCATCTATAAAACATTGTTGAAACAAAGACAGACATATAATAGAAGAAATATTAATTGCTCACAAGTAGGATGAACCAATAAAATAAAAATGGCAATGCTGTATAAATGGATGTAGTTATTCAGTGTCATCCCAATCAGACCACCAAAGGGTTACTTTATAGAACTAGGAAGAAAAAAATAACATTTATATCGAATGCAAAAGGTCAAGAATCTCAAGGGAAATAATGAAAAAAAAAAAGTGTAAACAGAGGACCAAGCAGTGCCAGATGTTCAACTTTACAATAAAGTATTAATTCTTAAAAACAATTTGGGAGTGGCTAGGTGGCGCAGTGGATAAGCACTGGCCCTGGATTCAGGAGGACCTGAGTTCAAATTTGGCCTCAGACACTTGACACTTACTAGCTTTGTGACCCTGGGCAAGTCACTTAACCCCCATTGCCCCGCAAAAAACCAAAACCAAAACCAAAAAAAAACCCCAACAATTTAGTTGTAAAAAATAGATCATCAGGAGTCAGATTTGGTACATAGTATTCAGATGAAAAAAACAACAAAAAACCTAGTAATCCAGTGTTGGATAAACACAAAGACCCCAGTTACTGAGGTAATCAATACCATTTGATTAAAACTGCTGGGAAAATTGGATATGGTATGGAAGAAATTAGGTTTAGACCAACACCTCATACCTTATACCAAGATAAGCCTGAAACAGATAGGTGACCTAGATTTAAAAGGTTGCATCAAATAAGAAATGAGAAAGTAGATCTATGGCTAGAAAAAAGAGTTTGTTAAACAGCACAGGACAGAAGATAAAATGGATAATTTTTATTACATGAGATTAAAAAGGTTTTGCACAAAAAAATCTAGGATTAGAAGGGAAATGGCCATTTTTTTTAAAAAGTTGGTTTTTAAAGCTCTTCACAACCTCATCCCCTTCCTACATTTCCTGTCTTCCTGTCTATGTACTCTCTGATCCATTGATATTGATTTTTACTGTTCTTCACACACAGCATTCTATCCCTGATTCTGTACCTTTTCCTTAGTTGTCTGTTACCCATCCCTCAAATGATTTTCCTTGTCATTTCTTCTTTTTGGCTTCCTTCAAAACTCAGATTAATGTCTATGTCTGCAGAAGTCCTTTCTAGACCTTCCTGAACCCCTTTGCTTTCCCTTTGAGATAACCTTCTAAGGGGCAGCTAGGTAGTGCAGTGGATAGAGCACTGGATTTAGGAGGACCTGAGTTCAAATCCAGCCTCAGACACTTGACACTTACTAGCTGTGTGACCCTGGGCAAGTCACTTAACCCTCATTGCCCTGCAAAAAAAAAAAAAAAGGAAATGAGATAAACTTCTATTTACAATGTGTATGTTTTGTATTTTCTGAATGATTTACATCTTGTCACACTGTTAGAATTCGAGCTTCTTGAGGGCAGGAACCCTCTTCTTGCCTTTCTTTGTAGCATTTTAGTAGTGCCCAGAACAAAGTACTTAGTAAATGTTTGTTGACTACTGGTTTAATTGAATTTTAAGGAAGCAATATTTAGACCTAAAATCTTGTTTGCTTCATTCTTATCAGTTTCTAAAGGATTAGATCTGATCAGTTTAGGGAGTAACCCATATTTCCTGCAATTTATTAGGGTACTGACTTGAGAGAGGAGGAATGTACTTTCATTAATCCAGTTAAGAGCAGCTTCATTCTTTATCCTTGACCAGAATGAATGTTTTTAGGAATAGGATGAGCTGACATTTCGAGTTCTTGTTCTGCCTAAGCAAATGATAAACCCTAACCTAACCTAGATTTCTTTAGGTAGAGTTTTGTCTTTGCTTCTTGCTGTTGTTATTGTTGTTGTTGTTTTGTTGTTGTTTTGTGAGGCAATTGAGGTTAAGTGACTTGCCTAAGGTCACACAGCTAGTAAATGTTAAGTGTCTGAGGCCAGGTCCTCCTGACTCCAGGGCCGGTGCTCTATCCACTGTGCCACCTAGCTTCCCCCCAAGCTATTTCTAATGACAGTTTAGCCTTAAGAAACAAAGACGGGGCAGCTAGGTGGCACAGTGGATAAAGCACTGGCCCTGGATTCAGGAGTACCTGAGTTCAAATCCAGCCTCAGACACTTAACACTTACTAGCTGTGTGACCCTGGGCAAGTCACTTGACCCCCATTGCCCCACAAAAAAAAAGAAAAGAAAAGAAAAAAGAAAAAGAAAGAAATAGCTTGGGTCAGAAAGATTTTCAATAAAAAGGATAAACTGTCTGGCTCTTATGGTCTCTCTCTCTCTCCCTCTCTCTGTCTCAGTTTCTGTCTTTCTCTCTTTCAGCAGAAATGTTTGGGTTTAATTAATAAATTTCTCTCCTGATAGGTGTGTGCCTGAAAAGCAGAATGTCAAGTTTTTCTTCCATATTGGTCTTCCTGCCTTCTGTCTCTCCATTTTTAGTTAGTCATCTTAGCATTTAAGCCCTTGCTATGTTTCAGACACTGTACTAACTCCTGGAGAGACAAAGAAAGGCAGAAACAGTCCCTGCTTTTGAGATGCTGTGCTAGGAATAAATAAGTTAACTTAGGATGCACAACCTCATTTTGTTTTAAGCCTCATTTTGCCACTGCATAGTTGTCTTAGAACCTGATTTTCTGAAATAAGTTAAGTACTTGAGTGGTATAATTTTGTAATGATGTATATCTCCCAAATTTGATAAACGATTACTAATGATGTGTTTTCCCCAGATTTGGTAAATAACTACAAATGAGGTAGATTCATGTCCCCCAAATCTGGTAAATAACTGATAAAAATTCGCTAATGACATTAGCTTTGATAGTTTTCTTTTGTAATAAGCTTAGGTAATTAATTGCCAATCAGAAATTAGATGTAACCACCCTTAGCCAGAACCATAAAAGCCCACAAAAGGTCCCAACCATCAGTTTGCTCCTTGATCTCTACTAGGGCAGACTTCTTTGAGCATCCTGGGGTTGCTAGAGAGCAGTCCCAATTAACAGAGACTTGTCTGAGTGATGTAGAAGGCAAAAAGGGGTTAATAGAAAAACCTAAGACACAAGCTTTAATTCAGATATGAGTTCTAAGAGGGATTCAGACCCCAGTTAATGGATAACTTACAAGTCACAATGCTAAATTCTCTTACCCACAGTAATCAGTACCCATAATGGGAACAGAGGGAGCTAGGCCAGGAAGGCCTAAGACTATAACAATGATACATTGACAGGCTATGGAAACTCAAAGTAGGAATAAATGATAAATGAAGATGTTTTGAAACTTAGCATGGGAAACAGAAAGAGACGTGCAGAAAAGGTCAAATTTGTCCCCAGTTTCACCTTATGATGTGTAAACCCCCCAAACATACCTCCACTGAAGAAAGTACCCACCTTGGGGGTTGGCTTAGGACCCCAGGAACTCCAAATTAGAATAGGCCCTCCCCTGTACCTCCCTAAGGTGGAGATTATTATAATGAGACTGATAATCACTTTATCCATACTAAAAATATAACTGTCTTTTCTTTCACTATTGGAGAGATACCTTTCCACTAGTCTGGTTCTCTCCCTGTGGTCACTCACCGTTTTGCAAGAAAACTTGGGGAACTGAGTCACTGAGTCTTGTAATTGTTTTGGGACAACTCACGATCAATTTGACTCTAAATTCTATCCCACATCATGAGGGTCCCCTCAGGAGACAGGTCTACAGCTGGGCAGAGAGGAAACCTCTGAGTCAGTATGAGACACAGCTCACTAGGATCTTTAGGAATCCGATTGGTGGTTTGTTTCTAGAAAGGTTGATGTCTGTATTGTTAAATCAGCATACATAATGGTAAATGGGTTTTACTTTGTGAATGGGCCATGCATTACAGGAGATCACAATCAAATGGCAGAGACGACACGCAAACAACTATGTACAAATAAGAACTATGCATGATAAATTGGAAGCAGCCCCAAGACCAAGGGCACTAAGAATAAGGAGGCCTGGGAGCGGCTTCTTACAGAAGGTGAGACTTTAGCTAACACTTGGAAAAAGTCAGGAAACAACGATGTGGAGGGAGAGCATTCCAGGTGTGAAAATGCTCAAAGTGAAGGGTGTCTTGTTCCAGTAATAGCAAGGAGGCCAGCATCACTAGATCACAAAATACAGAGGGGAGTAATATGTAAGAAGATGGAAAATTTAAGGATTAGAGCCATGTTATAAAGGGCTTTAAATGCCAAACAGATTCTTCCTCTCATCTAGTTGCCAAAATAATCTTCCTAAGGAACAGATCTGACCATGTCATTTACTTCTAGTAAAACCATTAATGCTTCCTCCAATTCTACTGTCATATTCAGAGTAAAATACAAAGTGCTTCACCTGGCATTTCAGCCTCTACAATGCCAACCTGCCTCTCAAGTCTGCAATGTTCCAGCCAGACTCTACCAAAAGCTCTTCTTCAGACCATTTCTCATTGATCTACATTTGTTAATCCCATTCCTAAAATGAACTTTTCCCTCACATTCACGTATCAGAATCTTTATTTTCTTTTAAGGCTCATTTCAGGTGCCTCTTCCTCCATGAAGCCTTCCCTGATTCCCCCAAATATCCCTAAAGCACTTTGATCTCCCTTGCTCTCTTTACTGCCTGCCTTGTATTAAGTTTATCTCCGTTCTTTCTTGCCTTTTTTTTTTAAGTGAGGCAATTGGGGTTAAGTGACTTGCCCAGGGTCACACAGCTAGTAAAGTATCAAATGTCTGAGATTAGATTTGAACTCAGGTCCTTCTGAATCCAGGGCTGGTGCTCTATCCACTGCACCACCTAGCTGCCCCTAAATGTGTTGAATTTTAATTTATTGCTCAAAGTTGTTGGCTTTTCTAATGATGGGAAATCTGTTGTTTTGGAAATTGGGGGTTTCATTAGTACTTCCTCCAGTGGTACAGATTATATTCTATCAATAATTTGTCATCCCATTTCATTGTTGGTCTGTGTGTAACTGGGCTTTCATCTAAGTCTGTGCTGTTTGTTACGCTAATTCATATGAGACTTGACTTACTGGTAGAAAGAATCCACATGAGCATGATATAATGCTGAGTACCTACAAAAAGGGTGAAGACGGCACGGGAACTTATTGGAAGAGAGATACTGTTCACAAGAAATGGGCAGAAAGCAAAGGACTATAAAGCTGTGCATACCCTTTGGCCCAGCAATACCACTTTTGGGTCTTTTTCCCAAAGAGATCATGGAAAAGGGAAAAGGACTCACATGTACAAAAATATTTATAGCTGCTCTTTATGTGGTGGCAAGGAATTGGAAGTTGAGGGGATGCCCATCAATTGGGAAATGGCTGGACAAGTTGTGGTATATGAATGTAATGGAATACTATTGTGATGTAAGAAACAATGAGCAGGAGGAGTTCAGAGAAACCTGGAGAGTCTTGCATGGGCTGATGATGAGTGAGATGAGCAGAACCAGCAGAACATTGTACACAGTATCATCAACATTGTGTGTTGATCTACTGTGATGGACTATATTCTTCTCACCAATGCAATGGTACAGAAGAGTTCCAGGGGACTCATGATGGAAGAGGATCTCCAAATCCAGGAAAAAAAAAAAAAAGAACTGTGGAATATGGGTGCTAATTGGACCATACTATTTCTTTTGTTTTTGATGCTGTTGTTTTTCTATTTTGAGGTTTTTTGTCATTGCTCTGATTTTTCTCTTATAACATGACTGATTCAGAAATATGTTTAATGTTATTATGTGTGTGTATATATATTTGTGTGTATGTATATATGTGTGTGTATGTGTATATATATGTGTGTGTATGTGTATACATATATGTGTGTGTATGTATATGTGTATGTATGTATATATATATATATATATATATATATATATATATATATATATATATATATATATATATATATATATATATAACCTATATCAGATTACCTGCTATCTAGGGGAGAGAGGGAAAAAAATCTGAAATTGGAAAGCTTGTATAAACAAAAGTTGAGAACTATCTTTACATGTAACTGGAAAAAAAATACTTTATTAAAAAAAAAAGAAATGGGCAGAAAGACTTTGGCAGTTGCAGACATCTAAGGGAAACTGACTCCTCATTGTGTTCCAGCTCACCTGTCTAGAGACTTCAGAGGTTTTCTCCTAAGTAAGAGGATACTGGGGCCTCTCTCTTAGTTTGAGCTGAGATTTCATCTTGCTCCCAGGAAAGATCTTATTCACTCTTGTGTATTTTCTGATATAATGTAATAGGTGTAGGGGGTGTACCTTATGGATGAAATTATGTATTAGTTTCATGATTTGTTTTTTGATCCACCAGGTCTTTAGGATTAAGTTATTTAGTCTCCAATTAATTTCACTGTTTTCTTTAAAGGTCCTTTATTGAATTTTTATGGTTAGTAAGGATGTATTTAATACTTCTGATTTTCTGCATTTTGTGGGGCTCTTATACCCTAGTACACAATCAGTTTTTGTAAACGTGCTATGAATTTCAGTCATATATGCATACTCTTTTCTATTTCCATTCAGTAACTGTCAGAGGTCTATCACATCTAACTTTTCTAAGATTCTATTCAGGTACTTAACTTCTTTCCTGTTTTATATATATATACATATATATATATATATATACACACACACACATATGTGCACACGCACATACACACACACACATACACTTTTTTTTTTAGATTTGTCTAGGTCTGAAAGGGATACGTTCTATCCCCCATTACAGTTTTATTTTCTTTCCTTGTGAATAATTTAACTATTCTTTTGAGAATTTAGATACTAGGTCATTCAGTACATATATATCGAGTACTGCTGTTAATTCATTGTCTTCATCCATATTAATTTATATACCTTTGAGTATAATGTCATTTAATTTTATTTAAAACAAATCTTTTTTTATTGTTACCCTGTCTGAGATCATGATAGCTATCCCTGCTTTTTTAAAAATTCACTTAAAGCATTTTAGATTTTGTTCCAGGCCCTTATTTTAATACTCTGTACATCTTAATGTTTCAAATGTGTTTTTTGTATCATACTGGATTCTTCTTTCTAATCTATTCTGTTAACTTCCTGTGATTTTGGAGTGAGCTAATCTAATACATGCTTATAGTTTTGATTTTTAATTGTGTATTTCCTCTATCTTATCCTCTTACTTCTTCTCCCCTCCCCCTTCTCAAATAGCTCCCCATTGTTTGATAAATAAAGTTCATGGAGTCTCAGAATTGAAATGAACCTTAGAGGCCATCCAGTTCAAATTCTAGCTGAAGAGTATTCCCCTTTCCAACATGTATGCGTTTAGTCTCCACTTAGATATTTCCAGTGAAGAGGAACTTTAGACATCTCAGAGTAGCCCATTCTACTTTAGAATAGCCCTAATTTTTAGGAATTCTTTTCTGAAATCTGTTCCTTGGCAGTATCTACCCATTTACATCTTTCATATGATAGCCCTTCAGATACTTGACATGTATTTGACTGTCCTCACCACCATTGTCTTTTTTCTGGACTCAATAAATACAACCTGTTACTTTGACTGGTTCTCAAATAGCATAGCATGGTATGGCATAGCATGGCATGGCTTAGCTTCAGTTCCTATACTGTCTTGGTTTCCCTCATTTGAATGTGTCAGATTCCTAACATCTTCCTAAAATGTAATGCCCAGTGTTAATATTCCAGATGTGGTCTGAGCAAGGAACTCTGTGTAATGGAACTGTCATTTTCATTGTTCTGGACATACTGATACTTCTCATATGTTCTGAGAGCACATTAGCTTCTTTGTCATATCATACTGGTGACTAATATAGAACTTGGAATCCATTGAAACTCCCATTTCTTTTTCAGTCAATTAATATTTATTTAAGCACCTACTGTGTGTCAGGCTAAGTGCTGGGGATACAAAGAAAGTCAAAAGATAGCTCCAGTTCTCAAAGAGCTTATAGTCTAATGGGGGTTAAAAACATACAGACAGGGGGCAGCTAGGTGGCGCAATGGATAAAGCTCTGCTCCTGGATTTAGGAAGACCTGAGTTCAATTCCTGCCTCAGACACTTGACACTTACTAGCTGTGTGACCCTGGGCAAGTCACTTAACCCTCATTGCCCCACAAAAAAAACCCAAAACCAAAAAATACACACACACACACACACACACACACACACACACACACAGAGACAACCATGTACAAACAAAATATATACAGGATAGGTTGGAGATACTCAGAAAGCACTACGATTAAAAATGACCAGGAAAAGCCTCTTAAAAAAAAAACAAACAACCAAACTGGTCTTTTAAAAATCAGTTTTATTTCACTTAAAGTTCTGAATTTTCTTCCTCCCCCTGACCTTCCCCTACCCCTGCTTGTTGAGAAAGCAAGAAAACCAAAACATGTAACAAATATGTATATTCAAACAAAACAAACTCCTGTTTTAGCAATGTCTAAAACAAACAAACAAACAATGCTTCTTTCTGTACTCTGAGTTTATCACATCTGTATCTGGAGGTAGATAGAATATTTCATTATGAGTCCTTTGGAAATGAAGTTGGTCATTGTATTGATCTGCATTCTTTCAAAGTTGTTTGTCCTTATGATAGTGTTTCTATAGCATAGCATAAATTGTTCTGGTTATGCTCACTTCACTTGATATCAGTCCATACAAGTCTTTTCTGTGTTCTCTAAATTTATCCCCATCAAGATTTCTTACAACATAATAGTATTCCATTGTATTCATAAGCTATATCCCAATTGATGGATACTCCTCCAGCCTTCCAATTCTTTCCCCCCATAAAAGAGCAGATATAAATATTTTTGTATATATGACTTCTTTTCCTCTTTCTTTGATCTTTTGAGACTTAGTAGAACTATCACTGCATAGTTTAATAGCTTTTGGAGCATTGTTCCAAATTGTTTTCCAGAATGGTTAGACCAGTTCATAGCTCCACCAAATGTGTATTAATATACCTATTTTCTCACAGTTCCTCCAATATTTGTCATTTTCCTTTCATTGAAGATCAACTTTGACAACCTGTTGGGAAAGGATTCATGCAGAAGATTGGACTTTAGCTGAGACTTGAAGCAAGCCAGAGAAGCCAGATGGCAGAGAAGAGGGAGAGAGTTCCAGGCCTGGTGGACAGCTAATGAAAATGTCTAGGGTGAAAAACAAGGAGGCCAGTATTAATTCACTTGGGGGTTAGTGGGGAGGGGAATGTAAACTCTAAGAAAACTGGAAAGGTAGGAAAGTACCAGGTTATAAAGGATTTTAAAAGCCAAAGGAAGGATTTTTAAATTTTATCCTGGACATGATAATGTGTCACTGGAGCTGAGGAAATAGGGTAGTGATGACATGGTCAGACCTACACTTTAGGAAGATCAACTTGACAGCTAAGTGGAGGATGGAGATACTTCAGGCAAGCTAAAATTCTAGCTAGTCTGTCTAAAATATCTAATGAGTGGTTGCCAATAAATTATAAGCTTTAGCAAGAGTATTTGTGTTTAAATATTTAGTGGAGTCACTCCAATCGTTACACAACCAATTCTGCATCCATCCAAGTGCATCAGTCAGTAAATAAACACTTATTAGGTGTCTACTATGTGTCAGGTACTGTGCTAAGAATTGGAGATATACACATATATACACATGCATGTGTATACACATATGTGCATATATACACACACATAGACATGCACACGTATAAAAGTGCTGGGCCCTGGAGATATACGCACAAGTGTATGTTTATGTGCATACATATATGCACACACCTACCTTATACACATTATACAGTACATAGTACATGCATGTATACATGTCAAAGAATTGAAAATTGAGGGGATGCCCATCAATTGGGGAATGACTAAACAGACTGTGGTATATGAATGTAATAGAATACTATTATGCTTTAAGTAATGATAAGCAGATGAGTTTCAGAAAAACCTGGAAAGATTTACATGATCTGATGCTGAGTGACATGAGCAGAACCAAGAGAACATTGTACACAGTATCAACAACATTGTGTGATGATCAACTATGATAGACTTAACTTTTATCAACAATACAATGATCTAAGACAATGCCAAAAGACTCATGGTGGAAAATTCTCTCCACATTGAGAAAAAGAACTATGGAATCTGAATGGAGATTGAAGCATACTGTTTTCACTTTTGTTGTTGCTTTTTTTTAATTGTTCTTGTTTATTCTTTCTTGCTTTTCCCCCCCTTTTTTCTGATTCTTCTCTTACAATGTGACTAATGTGGAAATATGTTTAACATAATTGTAATTTATAACCTATATAAGATTGTTTGCTGGCTTCAGGAGCGATGAGGGAAGGGAGGGTGGGAGAAATATTTGGAACTCAAAAAAACCCTTTACATGTAATTGGAAAAAATTTTAAAATAAAATTATATGTACATACATATACACATACACACATACACACACACATACAACAAAACCCAAAACAAAAAAACAAAGGAGACAAGTTCAGTTTACCCTGCTCTGTTCTTGTTGAAATCATGCTGGCTTTCCTGATTTGGATTCAGAGGATCTGGCTCTGGAATTTACTACTTGTGTGACTTTGGACAAACCATGTAATCTCTCTCTCTCTCTCTCTCTCTCTTTCTGCCTCAGTATCCTCATCTGGAGTCTGAGGACCTGAGTTTGAAACCTGGATTTGGTACTTACTGCCTTTGAAATTTTGAGCAAAGGACAGCTAGGTGGCATAGTGGAAAGTGAAATTAGGAAGTCACTTAACCCTCTTTGCCTCAGTTTTGTCGTCTGTAAAATGAGCTGAAGAAGGAAATGACAAACCACTCAAGTATCTTTGCCAAGAAAACCCCAAATGGGATCAGGAAGAGTTGAACATGAATGAAGTGATTGAACAGCAACAATTTTGAACAAGTCACTTAACCTCTGAGTTTATTTCCTTATTTGGGAGTCAAAGGACTTGGATTAAAATCAAAGTTCTGTTAATCACTACCTGAGAGGCCTTGAATAGATCTTGTCCTTTCCCTGGGATTTGGCATCTTCATCTCTACATTGAGATGCATACCTAATGCATACATGAATACCCAGTTATGGGTCTTTGTTGATTTAAAATTCTTTGATTGTATGATTTATAAAATGTGGGTAATAATACTTTCAATACCAACTTCACAGGACTATTGTGAGGAAGGTGCTTTATGGACCTTCAAACAACATAAAAATAAAAACTATGATGGTGGTGGTGGTGGTGGTGATGATGATGATGATTCCAGGATAGAATAATGGAAGTTAGATGGTATAGTGGACTTGAGCACTGGACTTGAAGTCAGAAAATTATGAGTTTAAATAATCCCTTAATCCCCCTGGGTCCAGGGCGGATGCTTTGTTCACTTTGTCACCTAGCTGCCCCATGATGATATCTTTAGGGTAGAATTGAGGGGTGAGGGGAAGAGGTAGCATGGGGTGAAATCCCACATGAAAGAAACCAGAAAGGGTTTATGGAGTGGGGGAAGAGATGGGGGAGGAGCAGGGCAGTAAATTAACTTTACACTCATCAGAATAGATTCTCATCAGAGTTGCCTCAAGGAGAGATTCACACACACACACACACACACACACACACACACAATTGGGGAGAGTAATCTATTTAATCTGGGCAGTAAATGAGTCTAACACTCATCAGAATTGGCTCAAGGAGGGAATAAAGTACATACTCAATTGGGTGGAGTAATCTATCTAACCTGGAAGGAAAATAGGAGGGGAAGGGGATAAAGGGAGAGGGGCAAAAGAAGGGAGGGCAGATGGGGAAGGGGACAGATAGAAGCAAATCCCTTTTTTTTTTTTTTTTGAAGAGGGATAGGGTGAAAGAAGATAGATAATAGAGTAAATATCATGGGGAAGGGAATAGTAATAGTGAAAAAGAGAAAAGGGGGGGATTGTACAAAAAAAATTTATAACAATTCTTTTCTTTTGGGGGGTGGGGTGGGGCAATGAAGGTTAAGTGACTTGCCCGGGGTCACACAGCTGATAAGTGTCAAGTGTCTGAGGCTGGATTTGAACTGAGGTCCTCCTGAATCCAAGGTTGGTGCTTTATCCACCTTGCCACCTAGCTGTCCCTATAACAATTCTTTGTGATGGCTAAGAATTGGGAATCAAGGGACTATCTATCAATTGAGGAATAACTGAAGAGGCTGTGGTATATGATTGTAATGGAATGGTATTGTGCTATAGGAAATGACAAACAGGATGATACCAGAAAAACCTGGAAAGACTCATATGAACTGATGTATAGCGAAGTGAGCAGAACCGGGAGGACATTGTGCATAGTGACAGCAGTATTATTCAATGAGCAATTGTGAATGACAACTACTCTCAGCAATACAATGATCCTAAGGGACTAATGATGAAGCATACTATCCACCCCCATAGAAAGAACTGAAAAAAAAAGAGCACTTGTGAATTGTACATATATAACCTATATAAGATTGGTTGATGTCTTGTGAAGTGGGGAGGAAAGGGAGGGAAGGAGAAAAATTTGGAACTAAATCTTATGAAAATGAATGTTGAAAACTACCCTTACATATAACTGGAAAAAATAAAATACATGTTTGTTGCACTGAAAACTAACTAACTAAATAAATACATCATTCCTTCGACATTAGCTGTGTGACCCTATGTCTGACTCAGTTTCTTTACCTGTAAAAATGGGGGTTATTAGTATATAATTCATGGGGCTATCATGAGGATCAAATGAGATAAATATACTTAAAGTGCTTTGTAAACTTTAAAGTGCTACACAAATGTTGTTGTTGTTATAGTGTAGAGAAAGTCAGGAAACTTTGAACTCAAGTGCTGCTTCTAATACATGCTGGCTATGTGACCCTTCACAAGTCACTTAACAGCTCGATGCCCCAGGCAATTCTGAAACTCTTAAATTGTGGAGAAAGTGGCAGCACTCATAGGGAATTTCCTCATGGGGAATTTCTGGTACTAATGAAATCCCAGGTCTGATCCCATCCCAATATGATCACTGCAGCTGAAATGGTAATAAACTGAATAGTCAACAGTTTTGGCTCTTCAATTTCTAGTTATTCTTAAACTTTCAGAAGCCCTGTCATCAATGGGATAATAATTACCAAACAAGATGGAAGGATTATTCTCCTGGTATTCCAAATGAAATCAATCCACAGGCCAGATCCATCCTATGGGCTAGAGATTCATCATTTCTGTGAGATGAGAAAGAAAATTTAAAAATGGGTCATTCCCCTACTCCTCCCACGCCCTACTAATCCTTCTCCTTCTTTGTCCACTTTCCAATACTGTTACCATGTCCATGAATACCAATAGGAGAATCAGGCCAATAAGCTCCATACATAATGTATATGTCATCTTGTAGTCAAGTTTCCAGTTGTCTGTCTTTAAATCATCCCTCCTTTGGCTTGCCATTGTATTGTTAACTGCTATAGAGCAAGGGACTAAACATTACCTACAGACAAGACCTGGTTGGATGGTTGTGTTCAAAGTCAGTATGGGCTTTGAGCCTTCTCTTTTCCTTACCTTTCATGTCCAGTTGATTACAAATTCCTGCCCAGGGGGCAGCTAGATGGTACAGTGGATAGAGCAGCAGCCCTGGATTCAGGAGTAACTGAGTGCAAATCCAGCCTCAGACACTTAACACTTACTAGCTGTGTGACCCTGGGCAAGTCACTTAACCCCAGTTGCCTTAATAAAAAAAAAAAATTCCTGCCCATTCTACCTCTGTAATCACCCTCCAACCATACTGCAGGAATCCTCTCTGTTCCCTCTCCCGTGTTCTCCTCTAAGCTGAGCCATCCTCCATATGACGCTAGATTTGTCTTCCTCATACAAAATGTCCAAAAGGCTTAGTTTTAAGGTTCAAACTGCACTAAGATTTTTGGGACATCCTGGCCATATATACTCCAAATTCTTTGCTGGATACTGAATAAAGTTCAGACTCCTTAATCTGGCTTTCAGAGCCTTCCACAATCTGGTATCATTGACCTTTCAGGTTCTTTTTCACATCATTCTCATGTGTACTCCAGCATATAAGACTATTCAATGTCCCCCGATTGCCTCATACTGTGACCTATTCGTGGAATTTCCTTCCTTCCTTCCCCCTCCCACATTCTTATCTTTCCCTACTACTACTTTCCCTCAGCCCCCACACATGGAAGTCTCCCCACTTTTTAAAGTCTGGATCAAATGTGACTTCCTCCAGGAGGTCTTCCTTGCAATCCAGTAGATTACAAGACAGTTGGAGAGAGAAGACATATGCAAAGGAACACTGCAACCACTTAATAACAGGTTGAGAGAGACCTGGATTGTTAAATACTTCAGTGTGACCATTTATACTTTGGAAATTGGCAAACCCTACAAATCAGGGCTTGATTTATTGTTTTATTGATTGTTTAGACTTAAGAAAGTGATGAAGGACATGTTAATAATGCCGTTTATACCTAAAAGTATGTCACACTTGCTTTTTTTTTCCCGCTAGAAAGTCACAGTTATTAAACATTTATGAGCATACCCAATTAAAGAACAAAACGGTTTCTGCATTTCAGGCCAAAATGCATTCTTGAAATCAGCCTTATGAAGTGGGTCAGTATAGAGTGAATCATATTTATTCACACAGACATAACATAGGGGTTTTATTCTTGACCAAGGACTTATAATTATATAACCCATAGACATGACCATTCATAAACAAAATGTCAAAAAGAAAGGACACAAAAATATAAACTTCTGTTATTGTTTACTTATGTACTTCGAGAATCTGTGATTTTGTCTATAGGAGCACATCTTTCACTTGTGTAAATTGCAACCCTTCATTGGCTTCCCATTCTGTGCAATTTCCATCCAGTTTTCCATAATTCCTTCAAAGAGGATCCAGGCAATGCATTGAAGGCCTTCCTCCACTTCTTTTTTTTTTTTTTTGGTGAAGCAATTGGGGTTAAGTGACTTGCCCAGGGTCACATAGCTAGTAAGTGTTGAGTGTCTGAGGCCAGATTTGAACTCAGCTACTCCTGAATCCAGGGCTGGTGCTCTATCCACTGTGGCACCTAGCTGTTCCCCCCTCCACTTCTTTTTAACATCTCGAGGGTAACATTGTAGTGCGTGTGTTGTCCACCAATTTTCTCTCATTTTTGCTACATGACTAGTTCAATTCTTTTTTCTAGGTTTACATGTCTACTTTTAGCATCTTTTACATCATTTCTATTCAAATTATCTTTGATAATATACATTCTGCTTATGGTAGCTATAAATCATTCCAATGCTCTTTAAGCCATCTACAATGTTGATTTTTCTGAGATCACAGTGTACTATAAGTCTCAGGCAATGATGCTATCTGCATCATTGGCAGATGATTGGGGTTGCAGAGAGATTTTTTGCATCACTAAGATTCTCATTGAAAGTATTGTGTAATTGCCCAATTAATAA
The DNA here is from genome assembly GCF_019393635.1 of Dromiciops gliroides. Taxonomy (NCBI): domain Eukaryota; kingdom Metazoa; phylum Chordata; class Mammalia; order Microbiotheria; family Microbiotheriidae; genus Dromiciops; species Dromiciops gliroides. Next base: position 152,668,585 of record NC_057862.1, read on the forward strand.
ATCAACAAGAATTTATTAAGGACTTAATATATGCCAGGCACTGTGCTCTGTTTACAAGGACAAATGTGAAACCATTACTGCCCTTAAGGAGTTTATATTCTAGTGGGGGAATCCAGCATGCATCTTTGTAGGTATAAAGAAGACCTATATAAACAAAATACAAGGAAGGTAACCTTGGTGGGGAAGGTCCAAATGTGATACATCTTGTCACTTGGCTTCATCTGACTCATTTCAGATGCATAATATCATGTTGTGGGAGAATATTTCTGAGAAAACTCTACTAATGCAGATATATAACTAAACTGCAACTTTAAAGCTTTGCCTGAGTTACCAAGGGGTTAATTGCCTTGTCCATCATCATACAGCCAGCATGTGTAAGAGGCAAGATCTGAACCCTGGGCTTCCTGGCTCTGAGGCCAGCTTTCTCTATCCAGTATGATGCTTTTTTCCTCCTTCTTTCAATGGAATAATTAAATTGGTTGTCACAGTGTATGTCCTCATAATCTGGGCAACAACACTTTTTATTTTTATTTATTTTATTATATTTATTTATATATTTTATCCACTTTGGTTTTCCAGTGTAGATAGTAAAATTTCTTTTGAATTATTAAGAATTTCCATGAGGAGTCTCTGGAATCCATGATGAGGACAATGTCATTTATTATACTGTGGAGCTTTTGTAGAGCCTTGTCATCAACAGGGAACTCTTTTTTTAATTTGGATCCTGTAAAAGACATACTTCATGACAATGGCAAGTCTTGCCTTACCTTACCTTACCTTACTTTACCACAAAGCCCAGCAGCAATAGATAGAAAGAGAAATTCCATTTGAAATAACTGTAAACACTATAAAATATTTGGGAGTCTATCTGCCAAGGTAAACCCAGAAACTATATGAATACAATAACAAAACACTTCACACAAATAAAGTCAGATCTAAACAAATGGAAAAATATCAATTGCTCATGGGTAGACTAAGTTAATATAATAAAAACTAAAATTCTACCCAAATGAATTTACTTATTGAGTAATATACCAATCAACCTATTAAAAATATTTTATAGAGGGGCAGCTAGGTAGGTCAGTGGATAGAGCACCAGCCCTGGAGTCAGGAGGACCTGAGTTCAAATCCAGCATCAGACATTTAACACTTACCAGCTGTGTAACCCTGGGCAAGTCACTTAACCCCAATTGCCTCGACAAAAAAGAATATATTTTATAGAGCTAGACAAAATAATAACAAAATTCATCTGTGTGAGAAATGGGTAGTTGTCTCCTCTCAATGTGGATATAACAGTCAGTCATACTCCCCCTGACCTGTTTATAGGACAAAGGTCTCAGATCCCCTCCTCCCCCTCAGGTAGCAAGGTCACATGGTTCAAGAAGCCCTGGTCTCAATAAGGTCCACTCCAGAGTTGTGTCCATATAAGGAAGTATAAGGTCCACTCCTGAGTTATGCCCATACAAGGAAGAGGGGTGGAAACACTGCATTCCGATTAGCTAGTTTTTGTGTGTAGATTGTAACCCCACCAGTGTTGAAAAAGGGGAGGGTCCATTCAAGTTAGGGACTAGGGTATAAAACAGGGCCTGCGAGCCCCCTTTCTGGGCACCCACTAGCTGCACACTAGGGTGCCTCCTTCTCAGGAGAAGAAAATAAAGCCTTTGTCACTTCACTGCTAAGTTCCTGAGAATTATTGAGAAGAGGATGGATTTTCCCCTCACAATCTGGAAGAACAGAAGGTGAAGAATATCAAAGGAATTAATGGAAAAAAAAATGCAAAACAAGGTGGCCTAACTGTACCAGATCTAAAACTATACTATAAAGTGGTAACCATCAAAACTATTTAGTCCTGGCCAAGCAATAGGTGGATCAGTGGAACAGATTAGGCACACAAAACACAGTAGTGAATGAATATAGCAATCTCATGTTTGATAAACCCAAAGACTCCAGTCTCTGGGATAAGAACTCACTATCTGACAAAAACTACTGGGAAAACTGGGAAATATTATGGCAGAAACTAGGCATAGACCAACATCTCACACCATATACCAATGCCAGGCCTTCTGAGCAGTCTGCTTTTGAAACACATAAAACAAAATACACAGGATTGCAAAGGAAATCAGTTATCAAAATATTAAAAAACAGAAACAAAACCAAGTTCCTGACTCCAGGTGAAGAACCCTTTCCTTAGGTGTGTAGAAATATTTTAGCTAACTAGCTGGGCCTAATTTGGCGGCTAATCTGACTGGAGGACTAATCTGGGGACTTTTGACTCACTGGCTATCTGATTGCTATTAATTTAATATGGGCCATTTATAAAGTTCCACCATACTCCTCCACTCCCCAAATTAATAAGCACAGGATTAAGAAGCCTCTTAACTAAATAATCAAAGCAGAGTTTATTTATGAGATACAATTTAAAATTAAGAATACAGGGAAATAAAATATACAACCTGACTGCCTTCCTGGTGCTTCCACCTGCTGCCCCTGGAACTTTTTTAATACAATAAGGGCCTTAGGCGCCTCTTGCCTTAGGGCACTCAGGTCCTTTATTCTAACTCTGAGCCCCTTTCACTTTGTAAATCCCCCTGCTTCTAACTTTCCTTTCCTTACTGCCACCGCTGAACCCCTGTGTTTCTCTCACCAACCTTCTGTCTGTCTGCTCTGTCAGCCTGCCCTTCATCCTCTCTTTTCTCTGCTCCTAGTCCTTTAGCCTTCTCCTGTGTCCATCCTTGTAGCCCCCATCTCTTGTCTGACGCCCTATAATCTTGTCAGCCAGCCTCCAGTCCTCTTCTCAGCCTCCCTGAGTCTAACCCCTAGGTCTCTATATATCTTTCCTACCTCCACTCAAATCTTGGGGCTTTTTGCACCCACACACCAAGCCAATCCGCCAGTCAGGGCTGCGGCTGGGGCTGGGGGGATGCTCAAGCATCCTGTGCCTCAGCACAGGCTACGCCAGGGCCCGGCCTAAACGAGTCCGGGATCTCTCGGATAGCTCCGCTCAGGTTGGGGGGGGGGGCCTTTTCCCCCAGCTGTCTGACCTGGCATCTTGGACAGCCCACGGGACTTTTTGGCTCAGCTGAAGCAGAGGGGGACGGGCACCAGCACCTCCCAAACAGAAGAGACCCTGAGGGCCTAAGGCTTTCTATCTCAGCCCAAAGGTAGGGTCCCCAAATCAAAATAAATTTCCACAGGTGACATATGTCTCCCTGGTATCCCTTGATTGCTGTTCAATGACGTGTGAGGTAAAATCTTCAAAATAATTTAAAATAGTAAAATGCTGTCTCAGGTCCTATAAAAAGGAATAAATATGCCATGGAAATACAGCATTCTCTTCTCCACCCCCTCCCCCCAACAATGTATTTTAAAGTGCATATATAGCACATCTGTTGCCCTACCTGGCATCAACTCCACAGAACAAGGCCTGTACCTTGGTGCCACTCACTCCCTTTCCTACTTTTGTGTGTTATCTCCCCCACTGGATTGTAAATCCTTGAGGGCAGGGACTGTCTTTGTTTTTTATTAATTGTATCCTCATACTTAGCACACTGCCTGGCCCATAGTAGCTGCTTCACGTTTATTGGATTTGGATTAATCACCAGGAATACTCTAATAGTATTGAAGCAATTTCTTTCTTTCTTTCTTTCTTTTTTTTTTTGCAGGGTAATGAAGGTTCCCAGGGTCACACAGCTAGTGTCAAGTGTCTGAGCTGGGATTTGAACTCAGGTCCTTCTGAATCCAGGAACAGTGTTTTATCCACTGCACCACCTAGCTGTCTCTGAAGCACTTTCTGAGTTCTTTCAAGTGCAGGGTCAGAATGTCCCAGAATGCCTGTTTTAAGTCTATTCATCTATGTCCCCTTCAACACAAAATACCTCTTTAGGGGGCTGTGGGAACTGCTTTTTTTTTTTTTGGTGGGGCAACTTGCCCAGGGTCACCCAGCTAGTAAGTGTCAAGTGTCTGAACTGGGATTTGAACTCAGGTCCTCCTGAATCCAAGGCCAGTACTTTATCCACTGTGCCACCTAGCTGCACCCCCCCAACTGCTTTTTTCTAATGTGCTCTAAGTAAAGGTGGATCCCTCCTATTTATGACTTCCTTTTCCCAAGGTCCAGACAATGGGCTTCCAATTTGGTCAGCATTGGCTCCCAAATTCTTTGAGAAGCATTCTTCTCTTGGGAGTCTTTCTTTGTTTTTGAGTTGTTGTAAGGATAAGATAACATTTGTAAAGCACTTTGTAAACTTTAAAGCACTATAGATATACTATCTACATTATATGGCTGCTAGGTGGCAAAGTGCATATAGCATTGGACCTGGAGTCAGGAAGACCAAATTCATATACAGGCTGACAGTTCTTACTGGTTATGTGACCCTGGGAAAGTTTAACTTCTGTTTGCCTCAGTTTCCCCTTCTACAAAAGAGGGATAATAATAGCACCTACCTCCCAAGGTGGTTGTGTGGATAAAATGAGATAATTTTTGTAAAGCAATTTGCCAACCATAAAATGCTATATCAATACTAGCTGTGACACCTCTTTTTGTGGTGGCTAAGAATTGGAAATCAAAGGAATGCCTATCAATTGGGGAATGGCTAAATAAGCTGTGGTTTATGATTGTGATGGAGTATTATTGTGCTATAAGAAATGACTAGTAGGATGATTTCAGAAAGGCCTGGAAAGACTTGTATGAACTGATGTATAGTGAAGTGAGCAGAACCAGGAGAATGGTGTGCGCAGTGACAGCAATATTTTTTTTTTCGGGGCAATGAGGGTTAAGTGACTTGCCCAGGGTCACACAGCTAGTAAGTGTCAAGTGTCTGAGGTCGGATTTGCACTTAGCTCCTCCTGAATCCAGGGCCAGTGCTTTATCCACTGTGCCATCTAGCTGCCCTCGAAGCATGCTATTTTTCACTTTCTTTCATTTTTTTTCCTTTTATTCCAGTCTTCTCATACAAAATGACTAATATGACAATGCTTTACATAATTGCACGTGTATAATCTCTATCTGATTGCTTATCACCTAAGGGAAGGGGGTGGGGAGGGAGGGGAGGAGGTATAGAATTTGGAACTCAAAACTTTAAATAAAAATTATTGTTATTATTTTAAAAATGCTAGCTATGATGATGATGAGACTCCTGAAGTACATTTTCACCCTCTGTTTGCTTTTCTGCTCACCATCTTCTTCCAAGGCAGCAGGCCAGGTGATATAGATTAGACCAAGCTGCTTCTCCAAAGGTCTCTGAGAAAAACAGGAGGGACAGCTGGTAGCTGAGAGAGACAACCCTGCTTCAAGGCTGATGATTCATGTCCTTAGGAAATTGTACAGTAGTTTAGGCAATTGATAATTAAGGCTTGTTTAACACTCTTTCTGTTCTCATTTCCCCAATCTGGCACTGGTACATCGTGGCTCCTGAGAAGGACAGATACTAATTCAGGTTCTAGAGGGTAATTCTGGGGGTGGCTATCCTAATCTATAGCTCAGGAGCCCTCACCAAGTGCAATTCCTTTTAATAATCACTCAGTAGTATTTTTTTTCTTTTTAGCAAAGACATTTATTCAAATGACATAGCAAGAATTAAAGAATATTTTCCCCCAAACCTTCTGTGCATTCTCCCTCAAATACACACAGAATCTGTGGGGGAAAAATGTGCATATAAAAGTACAACTTCTAGATAAAAATGTTAAGTGAGTTACAGGTGTAGGGCACTATCTACCAAGTACAATGGTACTGAAATATATGTGTAGGGAACATATGTGGCCAAGACAATCAACAACTATGGAATAAAACTTTGATGCCTTTTCTTTCTCTAGTGGGTCTTCATGAAGTCTCCTGCCAGACATGGTTTCAGTGATAGATAATTTGCTTTCAACTAGGTTGTGCTGACTTCTTGCAGGGTGCAGAGTTTCAGATGAATGGATCAATCTTCTCTTGGGCTGGGTTAAAAAGGTCACTTAACTGCTGTGTGGGCTTCAAAGTGGTATTGGCTGCTGCTGGGATGTGCAAGTCATTTGGCAATTGGGCTATAGCTGGGTTATAGCTGTCAACCTGGACTACCACACCATTGCTCAATCACCACTAGACTTTTACTTTTTCCAATAAATTATTATTGGCATCTTTTGTTTTTATATTTAAAAAAATTTCTCCTTTTTATCTTTTCCCCTGCCCCTTCCAGAGAGTTATCCCATTTTAGAAAAACTTTTGAAGAATAAAAAAGGAAGAAGAGAAAAAAAACAATTATCAAAAACAATCTACACATTGAAAAAACTGCTATATTTGGTATTGGCTAAGAAATAGAGTGGTGGATTAGTGGAATATGTTAGGTACACAAGACACAGTAGTAATGACTATAGTAATCTAGGGTTTGATAAACCCAAAGATTCCAGCCTCTGGGATAAGAACTCACTATTTTACAAAAACTGCTGGAAAAACTGGGAAATTGTATGGCAGAAACTAGGCATAGACCAACATCTCATACCTTATACCAAGATAAGGTCAAAATAGGGATATGATTTAGACATAAAGGGTGATGCCATAAGCAAATTAGGAGAGTAGGGAATAGTTTATCTGTCAGATCTATGAAGGGAAGAATTTATAACCAAACAAGAAATAAGGAACATTATGAAATACAAAATGGATCATTTTGATTACATTAAATTAGGGTTGGTTTTTTTTTTTTGTACAAACAAAACCAATGCAACCAAGATGAGAAGGAAAGCAGAAAGCTGGGAAACAACTTTTACAGCCAGTGTTTCTGATAAAGGCCTCATTTGTCAAATACTGAACTGAATCAAATCTATAATAATATATCATTCCCCAATTGATAAATGGTCAAAGGATACGAATAGGCAGTTTTCAGATGAAGAAATTAAAGCTATCTAGTCAAATGAAAAAAATGCTCTAACTCACTATTGATTAGAGAAATGTAAATTAAAACAACTCTGAGATACCACCTCACATCTATCAGATTAGCTAATATGACAGAAAAGGAAAATTATAAATGTTGGAGAAGATATGGGAAAATTGGAACATCAATGCATTGTTGGTGGAGTTGTGAACTGATCCAACCGCTCTGGAGAACAATTTGTAACTATCTCCAAAGGGCTATAAAACTGTACATACTCTTTTGATCCAGCAATAACACTACTAGGTCTATATCCCTAAGAGATCATAAAAAAGGGAAAAGGACTGAAATGTACAAAAATATTTATAGCTTCTCTTTTTGTGGTGGCAAGGAATTGGAAATTGAGGGGATGCCCATCAATTGGGGAATGGCTGAACAAGTTGTGTTATATGAGTGTAATGGAATACTTTGTGTTATAAGAAATTAGGAAATGATGAGCAGGCAGATTTCAGAAAAACCTGGAAAGACTTACATGAACTGATGCTAAGTGAGCAGAACCAGGAGAACATTGTACACAGCAGCATTGTGTTATGATCAATCAACAATGATAGACTTAACTCTTCTCAGCAATACAATGATCTAAGACAATTCCAAAAGATTCTTGATGGGAAATGCTCTCCACATCCAGAAAAAGAACTATAAAGTCTGAATGCAGATTGAAGCATACTATTTTCACTTTTCTTTTGCTTTTTCTTTCTTGTAGTTTTTCCCTTTTTTTCTGATTCTTCTTTCACAACATGACTAATGTGGAAATATGTTTAACATGATTGTACATGTATAACCTATATCAGATTGCTTGCTCTTTTGGGGAGGGAAAGGAGGAAAGGGAGGGAGAAAAATTTAGAACTCAAAATCTTATAAAAATGAATGTTGAAAACTATCTTTACATGTAATTGGAAAAAGATACTATTAAGTACAAAAAAAAAAAGAAAAGAAAATACTGCTAGTCTTTTCACAGAACATGGTGTCTGCTGGATGCAATGATCTGCTGGATACCCTGGCCTCATTTTTTGATGGGCAGCTGCAGTTTTTATCACATTTTCAGCCTCTGGCTTACCAAAGCATTGCAGCTCTTTTTCCAGGTGGAGTATTACAATGCCCTTTCAATAAGGGCAATGATCTTTAGCCTAAGTGTGGAAATACTCTCCTCTATGACTCCTTCAGAGAAGGGTTTGTCACCTGCAAGTGGAGACTCAAGTCTAGTCTTTCTTTATGGACAAACCTGAGTTCTGTAGCAAGTAAAACTTTGTGTGGTCACCTTATTTTTGTCCCAAGTGTTAGGGAATTTAACTGGGATTTATCATATATTTGTTACTTAGAAATTAGAGGCTACTACACCCGTTTGGGCATTAAGCATTTATTAAAGCATATTAAATAATAGTAAAGAGAGTGTACATAGCTCTGAAAGATAGGAAAGCCTAACTAGGAAAGAGGAGAGAAAAGAGAAAATGGGGAACCCTAGTGGGCTGCATCTGCTCTCACCAAGTTCCCAGTCCCCAGGAGAGAGTTCAGTGAGAGTAAGTTCTCTGAGGGAAGGGGCAGAGCCTACCCTTATACACTGCTTAAAGCTAATTGGTTAGCATCATTCAAATCTATTGGTTCACTGGATTTGAGGGTGGTTCGGTGCAGTAGTGCTGATATCAGAGCCCAGAGAACAGGTCCTCTGGTGGGAACAAGGCTTTCAAGTGGGTGTGGTTTTGAGTTAGGTAACTTCCTGACTCTGGGCTGGCCTTAAGAAAGATCAGGTCAGGCCAGGGGCAGCTAGGTGGCGCAGTGGATGAAGCTGGCCTTGGATTCAGGAGGAACTGAGTTCAAATCCAGCCTCAGACACTTGACACTTACTAGCTGTGTGACCTTGGGCAAGTCACTTAACCCTCATTGCCCTGCAGAAAACCAAAACAAAACAAAACAAAACAAAAAAAAGGAAGGTCAGACCAGGCTCCCTCATCGAGGGTCTCTGGGAGTCCCCAAACTCCTGTTATTTTCTCACAGTTATCAGAAGGCTCTCTTCAAGAAAGGACCCCATCTTAAGTTGACACAGTCTGGTGTACCTACCTGGACCCTAGTTGGGTCTTATTTTGCAGATGAGTGGATGAGGACAAAGTTATTAAAGTGGCTATTTAGCCCTTAGGCAAATTTTTTGTCTCCCTGGGTTTTTATTGAGGGGGGAGGGAACTAGGCAATGAGGGTTAAGTGACTTGCCCAGGATCACACAGCTAGTAAGTGTCAGGTGATTTGAACTCAGGTCCTCCTGAATCCAGGGCCAGTGCTTTATCCATTGTGCTACCTAGCTGTCCCTGGCTTTTCATATACAATTTTTTTTGTTTTTGTTTTTGTTTTTGGTGAGGCAACTGGGGTTAAGTGACTTGCCCAGGGTCACACAGCTAGCAAGTGTTAAGTGTCTGAGGCCATATTTGAACTCAGGTCCTCCTGACTGCAGGACCGGTGCTCTATCCATTGCGCCACCTACCTGCCCCCCATATACAATTTTACTATTCAAGTCTCAGAATCCTATCTAGGTTTAGAATGTTTTCTTGGTATCTGAAAGGCATTCAGCTTTTACATTTAATGTCTATGCCTCCTCTACCTTCACCTTCCTAGATATCAGAACCTGGCATACCCTGACACCTATAGTAGGGTGGAGGTACTGAATGTAGATAAGAAATAGAAATGAGAGGTGTTACAGAGTTGAAATTGATTAAGAGAGAGTTAGATGTGACTAGGGAAGGAGAGAGAAGAGACAAAGAAAACCCCAACATTTTGAACATGAGAGCCTGGGTGAATAGCGATACCATAGATAGATGTAAAGTCAAAAAGAGGAACATGTTTAGGGGAAAAGATAAGCTTGGTATTAGACATGCTAAGTTATAGGTGCCAGTGAAACATACAGGTGGGGAAGTTCTGGAGGCAGTTGGAGATGTAGGCCTGGAACCATGTCTGGGCTAGAGACAGAGATTCGAGAATCATCTGTAGAGAGGTGGCATTTTAAACTGTAAGAGTAAATGATAGGGCAGCTTGGTGGGGCGGCAGATAGAGCACCAACCTTGGAGTCAAGAGGACCTGAGTTCAAATCTGGCCTCAGACACTTATTATCTGTGTGACCCTAGGGAAGTCACTTAACTCTAATTGCCTCAAAGAAAAAAAAAGAATGAATGAGATTTTCAAGGGAGGGAATGTAGAGAGGAAAAATAAGAAGACTAAAGATAGTCACTTTTCATATTTACTACCCATTCAGGATTCTGATAGCTATTTTCTTCTGAGCTCCCAGGCATTCTACTTTCTTCAATGTACTTAAAGTGCTTGGCTCACAGTTTTTCTCTCTTCTCCAACTCTTGTCATCATATTTATTGTTCAGCCGTGTCTAACTCTTTATGACTCTGTGGACCAACTGTCCATGGGATGTTCTTGGCACAGATATTACAGTGGTTTGCCATTTCCTTCTCCAGTTTTATGTAGGCAGGCATTAAATGAATTGTTCAGGGTCACATAGCTAAAAAGTGTCTGAGGTCAGATTTGAACTTGGTTCTTACTGACTCCAGGCAGTGCTCCATCCATTGTGTGACCTAGCTTCCCTGTCCTCATGTTAGGAGACTTCAACCTATATATTGATACTCCCTCAACCACCTTGACCTCCCAGTTTCTTAATCCCAACTCTTCCTTCCTAACGAGGTTATACACAAAGATGGCCATACCCTTGATCTTGCTATGACACACAAGTGTTCCACTTGCAAGTTCATGAACTTTGAAATTTCTTTATCTGATCACTTTTTCCCCTCTAGGACTAACTTTCTTTGCCTTTGCCTTTAAAGTGAAGGGATTAGACTAAAGTCCCTGCTAACCAACATTTCTATGATCCTCTGATTTGAGTTGAGAAGGAAACTTATTGGGTAGATTGGAGTTGAGGTGTAGAGAAAGTAAGAACATGGTATGGGTCAAGTGTGAGATCTGATAGATGGGGTAAAGATGAGATCATTAAAATCCCAGGCAGGGGGCAGCTAGGTGACTCAGTGGATAAAGCACTGGCCTTGGATTCAGGAGGACTTGAATTCAAATCCAGCCTCAGACACTTGACACTAGCTGTGTGACCCTGGGCAAGTCACTTAACCCTCACTGCCCTGCAAAAAAAAAATCCCAGGCAGAATTGAACTACAGACTTCTTGTTTTTCAGTAGTGACCAACTCTTCATGAGCCCATTTGGGGTTTTCTTGGCAAAGATACTGGAATGGTTTGCCATTTCCTTCTCCATTTTATAGATGAGGAACTGAGGCAAACAGGGTTAACTGACTTGTCCAGGGTTACACAATTAATAAATATCCGAGGCCAGATTTGAACTCAGAAAGATGAGTCTTCCTGAGTTCAGGCTCAGCACTCTGTCCACTATGCCAGCTAGCTACCCTAAAGGTTAAATGACTTGCCTAGGGTTACACAGCTGGTAAGTATCTGAGACTGGATTTGAAATCGGGTCTTCCAGACTCCAGACAGAGATTAAGTGACTTGTCCAAGGTTCTAAGAACTAAGAACTAGATATGAGCATAGGCGGGGATGGTGTAGGGTGGGGTATGGGACAAGATTAGTCACAGGCAGGTATCATCACTGGATTAGTGGGTAAAACAGGCTGAGGTTCAGTTGATTAGCAGAGCTCTTGGGAGGAGTTTGCATTCTTCTGAGCACTTTTATCTAGAATCTTCTGGATTTCCCGGGTTAGCACTTTTCTGGGATTGTCCTTCTAGGCTTTAAAGAATGTGTATTAATCTCTGAGCCTTCGTTTCCCCAGAAATTTGTGTCCCCATCAGATAGCAGTGCCACTGTTCTAATCTCTTGGGTGAATTTACAGAGCTTTCCCAGTAGGTTTGGTTTCTCTGTAGGGTAGTTATAAACTAATTCCTCTGAGTCTTGGGAATTATCTTCTAAGTTACTTCCTGGTTCCATGGCTGCCATCCTGGAAACTTGGTTTTTGACCTTGGCCTTGCTATTCTTTCTTCTCACCACCAAATACTATCTGTGCCTCAAAAATTCCGCTTCTTCCATAAAGAGGCTAACTCTTCAGTAACCACTCTCACCTACAGTGATCTTTCTTGTTCTTAACCGGGAAAGTGTTATGGGGAAATAGGTGGGGGTTTGGGGCAGGGATAGGGGTTGGCATGATAACTACAAATTTACAGAGAACTGACTGATCCCCACCCACTCCCCTCTCCCAGACAAATGAATTGCCTGGGGCTAACCAATCTTTTGTCAATTCCAGACTTTTGATCCACTTATGGACCTTCCCCCAAGCAAAATGATCCCCGCTTTATTCCCTGGACTTTGTTATTATGTAAAAAGGGTCCGCCTACATTAAGTAGTTTCTATTTAGAATTAGTATCTCCACCAAAAAAAGATTGGCTAGATAGAGTTTGTAGCTCCTATACTTAACTTAGGAGCAGTTCTATTGTTTCTTTTGTTAAAGGTTTATTTACATTAAGTAGTTGTACGTGACTCTAGAGCAATCTTTTGGTTCTCTTCTGTTACCTCATAAAAACCCTGTCCTCTGTTCCCATCTTTGGGTATTCCTAGCTTCCGAGATTTGTGATACCAAGAGCTATAGTTCCTCTGCCCTGATTAAAGACCTTATTTCTCCTATATAGATTGTTTCCTTAATTTCTAGGTTAACAGGGTCCTTAGGAATTCCTTTTTAAAGAATTATACCCTCTTGCACACAAATCCAATAGAATAAGATAATAGTTTATTTAGGGGCTAGGGAAGGGAAACCAAGAGAATTCTTCGAACTGCTTCTCATGGGAAAAAGGCATGGCACAGAGGTGTGGCTGAGATACCTATCTCCACGAACAGGAGACAGGAAGATAGATACTTATAGAGTTCTTTTTTTTTGCGGGGCAATGGGGGTTAAATGACTTGCCCAGGGTCACACAGCTAGTAAGTGTCAAGTGTCTGAGCTCATATTTGAACTCAGGTACTCCTGAATCCAGGGCCAGTGCTTTATCCACTGCTCCACCTAGCTGCCCCGATACTTATAGAGTTCTAATGGTGGTCCGATGAGGTGATCATCTACTGGTGGTGTCTGGGGGAATTGAGTGAGTGGATCTCTCAAGCCATCTCTCTCCTCCTCAGGCCACAAAGGCAGCAGCCACACCTAATCTTATCTCCCCAGGGTTGGAAGAGACTGGTGTGAAGGGCGGTGGTCTCAGAGCTAGCTCAGTCCCAACGATCCGCTGCCACTTATCTCTTTAGGTGTGTCTGTCCTTTGGTTTAATTTCTCAAGGAGAAATTTCCTTGATCTTCCTGGAAAACTTCTGGGGTGGCCTGGGCCCATAACAAAAGGATATAATGTAGCAATACTGGCAATTTCCAGCAATGGCATTTAATCATGCAGTAACTAGTATTCTGAGCTGGTATTGATTGGTCTGATCAGTTAGTCAGACACCCTGTAACTTGACTCTAACAGTGATTTCATGAGACAAAGGACAACAATCAATCCACCAACAAACCAACCAACAAAGAACACTTTGCCTAGCATTTTGTAGGCAGTTAATGCTTCTTGACTTGAACTGAGTGTGCAGCTTGAGTTTTCGATGAGACTGTAAGCTTCTTTTCTTCTTTGTCCTTCATAGCACCTAGAAAAATGCCAGGGGCATTGGTAAGTGCTCAGTAAATAATGAAACGAAAGGGATTTTAGGGTTGGAAATGTTAACCTGGAAATTAAGGAAACCATCAATATAGAAGAAATAAGGTCTTCAACTGGGGCAGAGGAACTATAGCTCTTGGTATCACAAAGCTCGGAAGCTAGGAATACCCAAAGATGGGAACAGAGGACAGGGTTTTTATGGGGTAACAGAACAGAAGAGAGCCAAAAGATTTGCTCCAGAGTCATGTACAACTACTTAATGTAAATGAACCTTTAACAAAAGAAACAGTATAACTGCTCCTAAATTAAGTAGCTACTAACTCTAAATAGACATTACTTAATGTAGGTGGACCCTTTTTATATAATAGCATAAAGTCTGGGGAGTAAGGTGGGGAGACTTTGGGAGGGGATAAGTTGCTTGGGGGAAGGTCCATAAATCCATCAAAAGTCTGGAAATGACAAAGACTGGTTAACCCCAGACAATTCAGTTGTCTGGGAACGAGGGGATTGGGTGGGGAATCAGTTCTCAGAAAGGACTTTAAAGATCACCTAGTCTATAACCTTGGCTTTCCTACTCTTCCATTTTACACTTGAGAAAACTAAGGGAGGGGAAGTAATTTTTCAGATGTCCCAGAGATAGTAAGTGGTAGAGATGGGATTTGAAGCTGGATTATTGGACCACACATCTTGTGTTCTTTCCATTGGGCCATCCTTGTTGAAATGAACTATCTTGGGGCAGCTAGGTGGCACAGTGGATAGAGCACTGGCCCTGGATTCAGGAGGATCTGAGTTCAAATCCGACCTCAGACATTTAACACTAGCTGTGTGACTCTGGGCAAGTCACTTAACCCCAATTGCCTCACGAAAGAAAGAAAGAAAGAAAGAAAGAAAGAAAGAAAGAAAGAAAGAAAGAAAGAAAGAAAATAATTATCTTACTTTATTTCTGCAACTGAAACAATATACATCCCATCTTCCTTCCCTATAATTTCAAATCCTTACTATACTAACTTTTCAAGAGTGAGCTAGGTCATAGGGAGGCTGAGGTGGATGGATCCAGACTTTCTGAGTTATAGTGGTTATGCCAATAAAGGGTCCAGACTAAGTCTGGTGAGGCATAGGATTAGGGATGGGGGCAGTGGGCATCAGACTACCCAAGGAGGAGTGTAGAACAAGGTTAAAATTGCTTAGCCAATGAATGGGGGAATTAGCCTTATTGAGTAGCCCTTGCACTTCTAGACTAGTCAGGATAGGAAACTCAGTCTTAAAACAAGTAAACAAGCAAACACACCAAACTCTACTTCTCCCACCCACCCCCCAAATGACTTTTTGGGCCAGTAATTTCTTGTTTAATTGATATTTATCAAGCACCTAGAATGTGTGAGACATTGTACTATGTGATACACAGGTGTCATCTTAAGGTTACACTCTGATGAAATTTGCATATGAAAAGATAATTCCCAATATAAGGCTGTATGTGCTAAGAGCCCAAAAGTGGCACAGACAATTAGTGTCATGAGAGATCCCAAGGACTTGGGAGTGGTCAGGGAAGGATGGCAAACTTTTTCTAAGTTTGTACCTGCTGGGTCACATTTTATTCACTACCTGGTGTGTGGAAAATGGGGTAGGGGGTTTGGGAAAGGGGTAAGGAGTTTGGGGTCCATAGGAATTCCTCTTCAGGGTCAATAGAATAAGATATTATTCAGGGGCAGGGGAAGGGAAGGGAAACCATGAGAGAAATCTTTGGACTTTTCATGGGGAGAAAGGCATGGCACAGAGCATGGCTCTGAGATACCAATCTCCTCAAGCAGGAGACAGGCAGGTCCTTTTATAGAGGACTGATGGGGGTGACCATCTGACTGTGGAAAGTTCTCTTAGTGAGGGAGGACCATCCCCCACAGGTGGTGGCTGGAGGAGTTGGGTGAGGGGTGGCTAAAGATCTCTCAAGCCATCTCCTCAGGACACACCTAATCTTATCTCCCTAGGGTTGAGGGAGACTAGAATGAAGGGTGGAGGTCCAGAAGCTAGCTCAGTTTGACCTGGTTCCACTTGTCTCTTTAAGCGTCTGTCCTTTGGATTAGTTTCTCAAGGAGAAGGTTCTTTGATGTGCTCCAGAGAACTTCTGGGGTGCTTTGGGCCCATACATTACCTTTCCACTTTCTTTCTCCAACCCAGCTCATTGATATTTATTAAAACTTCAACTAGGGGGCAGGTAAGTGGAGCAGTGGATAAAGCACTGGCCTTGGATTCAGAAGAACCTGAGTTCAAATTCAGCCTCAGACACTTGGCACTAGCTGTGTGACCCCAGGCAAGTCACTTAATCCTCATTGCCCTGAAAAAAAAATAGAAAAGAAAAACTTCAACTAACTGAAATTTGTTGGTTTTCATGCATTCAACGAATGTTTATTATGTAAAGTATTGTAGTGAATGTTGTAGGGGATACAAAAGATGTGTAAGACACAGTACCTGTCCTCAAGGAATTTTTGATCCAATCTAAAAGAAAAAAAATGGACCTTATAACAGGAATTTTATTATTTGAGAAAATGGCTTCTAGGGATATGGCTTGGGGCATTGAATATAAAACAAAAGTCCTCCATCTTAGAAATCTCCATCTAGGGGTTCTTGACACCTTTTGTGTATCATGGATCCCTTCGGCAATGCGAAACCTATGGGTCCTTCAAATGCACAAAATAAATATACCAAAATATAAAGGAAATCAAAGGTTAGTGAAAATAAAGATGCCCTTCTTTTCCTCCATCTAAGTTCATCTATTCCCTGATATCTATCCATAGGAGGGTTCCTGGAGCCCAGGTTAAGAAACCTTGATCTGGTATCCTGTATAATAGAAAAAAGGATACTTCAGACAATGTTACCTTGAGATCTTCAAGGATTCTCAATCAGCAAACGACTTATTTCTTGACTTAGTAAGACAGTAAACTGAATAACAAACATTTTAGATTTCCCCCAATAAGAGTTGAAACCAAAAGGGTTTGTTTAATTTTCAGATAGCTGGAAAACCCCATTCCCCTGACCCCCTCATTCCTTAAATATTCTGATTAATCAAGGCTTTACTAAATCAGAATGAAAGGGATGGATGACCAGTATTCCTTGGTATTCTTCATAGGGTTCTTGTTGCCCTTTGCTTTAGAAGTGTATTTCAGAGTCTGCGACGTCCGGAGGAGCGGCAGAGACAGCGACAGGGCAGCGGCGGAGGCGACCTCAGTCCAGGAGCCACCATATCTGAAGACATCAAGTCCAAGATCCAAAACTACCGCACGGCGCCATTTGACAGCCGCTTCCCTAACCAGAACCAGACTCGCTACTGCTGGCAGAACTACCTGGATTTTCACCGTTGTGAGAAGGCCATGAACGATAGAGGCGGTGACGCATCCGTCTGCGAGTGGTACAAGCGTGTCTACAAGTCCCTCTGTCCAGCGTCCTGGGTGAATTCTTGGGATGATCGCATTGCAGAAGATAGCTTCCCTGGGAAGATCTGAGCCACTTTCTCTTCCTCCCTAATCCCCACCCTGATGCCTGGGGCTGGATCCCTTCTTCCTTCCGAGTGGGAGGAATGTGATCTTTGACTGCCCTTGCACTGGGAGACCTGAATCATCTTAAAATAAACTGTATTGGAATCGGAAAAAAAAGAAGTATATTTCAAAGATTCAATTCATCCAACATTTATTAAATATGTAATGCTTTGAAAAGGATAGAAAGATAAATAAGAGGATCCTGTCCTCAGTAAGTTTGTTGTTGTTTAGTCATGTCTGACTTTTTGTGACCCCATTTTGGATTTTCTTGGCAGAGAAACAGAGTAGTTTGCCATTTCCTTCTGCATCTCATTTTACAGATGAGGAAACTGAGGCAAAAAGGGTAAAATGACTTGCCCTGGGACTAACAGCTAGTTAAGTGTCTGAGGCCATATTTGAACTCAGGAAGTCTTCCAGACTTCAGACTAGGCACTGTGCCACCTAGTTGCCCCTCAGTAAGCTTACATTCTATCAGAATTTAAATTTGAATGCAAACACTCTTAGATCCCCATTTAAATTAATGCATTAAACTGGGGCTAAAACAAATTAGGCCATAGGTAGCAAAATTTAAAAAGGGTCACCCCCCAAAAAATTAAAGTTACTTCCCAGTCACACCTTAGCCCCTCTTGCTTCCTGGTGTTCAAGAATGTGGAGCATGTTTAAGTCATAGGTAAACTACTCATTTATTTGTTCTACTTCCTAGGTCTCTACCACCCAACCCTTTCTTCTTTTTCGGGTTTGTCTGGTCA
The DNA here is from genome assembly GCF_019393635.1 of Dromiciops gliroides. Taxonomy (NCBI): domain Eukaryota; kingdom Metazoa; phylum Chordata; class Mammalia; order Microbiotheria; family Microbiotheriidae; genus Dromiciops; species Dromiciops gliroides. The sequence continues at coordinate 152,686,382 of NC_057862.1, forward strand.
TGTTCCATGGAATGAATCATGCATTCCTGAAGGGTAGGGCTTGTCTTTCTCTACTTTGTTGGAAAGCTCTGAGTCAAATATTGCCTTACTCCATCACTACTAATAACAAATGCTTTAGAGGTTGGTAAACTCAGGGTTAGAGGAGAGGTGAGGAGTGGCCTGCAATTTATGGGCATCTTGGGCATGGCCTGGTCTCCAGAAGTAGCACATAAAATTAAATGTTGTGCTGGCCCTCAACAGGATGACATTTACATAGTGTGATTTATGGAGGGCCACAGCCCCCTTCCTGACCCAAATAATCTAATCTCTGGCCTTCCCTGGGAGCCATGCTCCCTTAGTACCTGGCCAGAAATACCCACAAGGGAAAGTCACTCCTTTGTGTTACACAACAAAGAATGTGGGGGAATACTAGGGACTGTTTCCAGAAGGCTCTTATTAAAATGTAGACAGGTAACCTGGGAGGGAGGTCCTTGGGGGTTGTGGGTGGTGGGGAGAGGAAATCTCCTTTAAACCCCTTTCATTAGCATAGGTCAGTTGATGAGATTAGCTAATTACCATCATGAAAGGTACCAACAGCCCAATGGGGATGAAATACTGGGCAGGTAAATTTCAATCATCACCTATCTATCTTTACCCTTCCCTTCCATATCCTTGGTAATAGATACCTGCATCTAATCAGCCACCCCAGTTTTAGATTGCCTTTGTTTCTGGGCCTCTGCTGGAACTTCTGGATCCTCATTCCTGATCCCTTTTGCCTCCAACTATTGCTGATATGTTATAGTCACTAATATATAATCATAATATTCCCAAGTGGGAAAGCTTGGAAAAAGCTTAAAAACCTTTATACATATAAAGTTTTATTTTTTTATGATGGAGGATAATTTTAATAAAAACTCATTTCTAGACTCTCACAACCCCATGTGTCTCCATTTTCCCTTTATAAAAAGAAATTCAAAAGAACTGACCATCATGCTCTACTTTATCAATGAGGAGAAATATGGTAAAAGATGGGAGACAGTCACTTAGAAAGCATTTTATATATATATATATATTTATATATATATATATATGTAAATACATATATGTATATGTATTTTTTTAAAGCTTATAGTATGGTGGAAAACCATAAAAGGATAGGAATGATGGGTAGTAAGGGATGATTTGGTAATATAATGTTTTAGTTTCCCCAAAAAGGTCTGTGTTGTTGTTTGGACAAAGAATGGATTTGCATCTCATTTGCATAATTTAGCTATAATTTACAGTACAAAAGCACTGATATTGTCCTTTATTGTGGATATTGATCTATTTTCTGTAAAATGAGGCAAACTAAGCCCCATACTTCATGGATTACCCCTAGGTACTTTCAACTTCTGCCACCTGTGGTCAGGCCATTAATCTTTTGGGAAGCAATATTGCTTTTTACAGTGGATTGGGCTGTCACAGCACTGACCTGTCACTCTCCATCCACTTACTCAAGCTCTGATATGCATTTTACTTTTGCAGGGCTTGAGTTCAGTTGCTAACTCTTAATTTCTGTGTATCAGGTCAGGTCTGAAATTTGAAGGGTGTGAGGGGAGGGATAGGACCTTTGGCAAGATTAGTATTTCTTCATCCAGTAGAAGTTGAGCTGCTTATCCCCTGCTCCCATATCTACCGAAATTTAGGGAACCCAAATGCCTGGAAAACTACTCTATTTCCCCAAGACTAAAATAAAATGACCAAATTTCCAGTTAATTTGGATTTACTCAATTATCACCTAGAAACCAGATAAAAATGAAACAGAACTCTCACTATCTTAGGTAGCTTGAGGCTTTAAGGCATGTTTACAGCGGTGAAAGGGAATTGGGCTGAGTTGAGAAGACCCATTTTGTTGTGCATAGTACAATCACCTTTCTATGCATTTGCATAGTTAGACCACTAAACAGGAAGAGAAAGGGCAAGAGCAATCGTAGACAAGGTATCTTGCTGAATCAGGTTCCTTTTAGGAAACAAAATAGGGATGAACCAAGGTTCAAGGTTCATACCTTATTCCATTGTTCACTTTTTCTGAAGAGGGTTGAGATACTTGGGTCTAACATCTAAGAGAAGGTCTATGGTTGTCACTTCTTGTTGACGAAGTCAAAACTGACCCAAACTTAGAAAAGATGATGAAAACTTCTAAGTTTGGGTTGTTGCTATGGAAACAATTGAGTTAAAGTCCATCCCAAAGGCAGTACTGGGCAAAAGTGTGGCTTTTAGGGATATGGGGTAAACAAATTTCCTTGGTCAAAAACCCAATCCTATCTTTACCTCATGAGCTCAAGTCCTCAACTAACCCAGCCTTCCCTCGTATCTTCTAGGTCTCTTCAGCAAAACCAACCTTTTACTTTTTTAAATTAGGAGACACTTTCCATCTTAGGACACTCTTTCCATTTTTATAAGCAGAAAAATTCTCCCTATTCTCATGGTACAGAGATAAGGTATAAAAGGAACTAGTGGGGCCACAAAATATTTGCCCTAATCATTGAACACTGGGGTCCGGGGCTAGTCAAATCCAAGACACAGAACTTGGCTATTTTTTGGCTCGGAGAAGGGGTATCTCTAAAGCGCAGTGTTTCCATTATTATGGTTAAGCCACAATGCCCAGTCTGCCGTGAATGAATGAATGAACAAGCATTTGTGTTAACTGTATGCCGAACCTGTAGTATAATGGAAAGTGCATTAGATTTTGAGTCCGAAGACCTGGGTTCTAATCTTGGTTTTGTGTGACCCTGGGCAAGTCATTCTTCTTTTAGCCTCGGTTTTCTCACAGAAAACAACCAGACTCCTGGGGTCTCTTCTAGCCCCGCATCGAGGATCCTAATACCCTTGCTCGTGAGCCTCAGTTTCCTCATGTAAAGAGTCGGGGTTGGGCTTTGGGGGCCTTTCAGCTCTCATCCACAATCCTTTGCTCTGAGGGGTGGGGGCGCCTCCCCGGGGCCCGAGGTGAGGTGGGTGCGCGTCATGACGGGCGGGGGGGGGGGGAGGAGCTGGACAGCGCCAGGGGTCCCCTTTACCCTCCTCCCCGGACAGCGCCCGCGTCCTTCAACGCTGCGGTCTCCTCAGATCCCCCGGACTGGGTTCCCCCTCCGGCCGCCTCTGAGCCCGCTTCATTCTCCGCCGCCCGGGGTCTCCGCGGGCTGGACACCCAGAGGTAAGGCTCTCGCGGAGTGCTCATGTTCTGTCCTCCTCGAGGAGGCGAGGATGGGGAGGGGGCGCGTGCCGAACCCTCGAGCCCTCCCCCCTTGGGACCCGCCCAGCTAGCGCGCGGGCGGGCGAGCGGGGCGTGAAGGGCCAGAACGGCGGGCAGGAAGCCGGGGCAGGGCAGGGCGGACTCTTCGTCCCGGAACCTTTCTTCTGCAGCATGAAGTTTCCTCATCGGACAGAGTTGGGGGCCGGCACCGATATTAACCGTCCCCCTTGGCCTCCGCCCCTTCCCCGCCCTCCTCCTCCTCTTCTAAGGCTTCCCTTCCTCCCGTCCCGGAGTTCTGGGGTCCGCCGTAGTGGCACCGTTCCGCACCGCGAGCGGACCCTTCTGTCTCTGCCCCGGGCGCTCCGCCATCCCCGCCGCCGCCGGTCCCCGTAGGCTACTGCAGGCCAGCGCGGGCAGGCCGCCTCCTGCTGGAGACTCGGAGTGGGGGGGAGAGTAGGGAGGGGAGGGAGGAGTGAGCAGCTGGAGCCGGAGCCGGAGCCGGAGGCCTCGGGCCGGACTCTCTCCGAGTCCTCCCGTGGAGTCTTGCGCTCTCCCCTGCCCCCCAGGCCCGCGGGTCCGGCCGGCGACCCGTAGATCGGCGCGAGCCCGTTCGACCGCGGGAGGGGGAAGAAGGGGGAGAAAGGAGGGGTCCGGCCCGAGGCCCGGGGCGGCCGCCGCCATGGAGACCCCTTCCGCGGGCGCCCGGCGCCTCGGGGCCAGGGGGCGGCCCTGACGCCGTCCGCCCCGTCGGGGAGCGGGTCCCGGGACGTCCCTGTGCCCCCCGCTTCGGCCGTGCCCTCGGCCGCTCCCTCCCCTCCTCCGGCCTCCGCTGCTGCCCCCGAGCGGCGGCGGCGGCCCCCTGTTGAATGGGCGGTGCGGAGCCGGGTCTGAGGCGCTGGCGGAGGCGGCCTCGAGGGGCAGGCGGCGGCGGCGGCGGCGGTGGAGGAGACGGAGGAGGCGGCGGCGGCGGCGGTGGCGGCGGCGGGAGCGACCATGGAGGGCCTGGCCGGCTATGTGTACAAGGCGGCCAGCGAGGGCAGGGTGCTGACCCTGGCCGCCCTGCTCCTGAACCGGTCCGAGAGCGACATCCGCTACTTGCTGGGTTATGTCAGCCACCAGGGAGGGCAGCGCTCCACGCCGCTCATCATCGCGGCGCGCAACGGGCATGCCAAGGTGGTGCGCCTGCTGCTGGAGCACTACCGGGTGCAGACCCAGCAGACGGGCACCGTCCGCTTCGACGGGTAAGTACCCCTTCCTGCCCCGGGACCCCCAGGCCTCCCGGCCCAGGCGGCCTCCAATTGCCCCCATGTAGGTGTGGCGGTGGCCCGAGAAAGGCTGCCCTGAGCTAGCAGGAGGTGATGTGGTCATCAAATTACGTTACCCCATCCCTGTGCTGGGCAAGGCCGAGAGCTGATCCCCACTGGAGTGGAGAAGTTCACAAGTTTAGATAATTAAGGTAAACGTTAGTACACCCTGTGGGAAGGGGGATATGGAGTAGAGAAAGAACTTGTGAGGGAGTCTCTTGTAGGGAGGGCTTTCACGATGTATTTCCTAGTTACGTAGGCCAAGTCTTTATTCTGAAGTTATCGCAAGTACTGAAACAACTTTCTATCTTTTGACTTTTATTACTTGAAAACAGTCTACTTAAAATTCTATCAACATTTGCATTCCCTCCCAAAATTATTTGAATTTTTGGTAGTTGCTCCATTTTAAGAAGTAACCTTTTTTTAAAAATAGGTTTTAGATGAGAGGAAAATGATTTTGAGAAAGTTATCGTTGAATGAAACACTTGAACTGAAGCATTTCACTGGTGTTTACTTTAACGTCTTATATTTATGGTTAATACAAAAACAACATAGCTGTAATATTTCCTATATTACCTTTATCTTTTTTGCTAAATGTTTGTGATGACTCTTGTCATGCTATTTTCAGTGTCTTTTTGTCCAATGTCAAACCAAGCTTGGGCATGTGGAAAGAATACTGGTTTTGATCTAGGTTCAGATCTTCTTAGCTGTATGATCCTGGGCAAGTCATTTAATCTCTTCTCACCTCTTTTTTCTGACGGTGTTGGACTTGATAAAACTGTCAGTGTCGCTTCCACCTCCCTACCTCTAGGAAAGCAGGGTGATAAAAAGATGTGTAGTCCCTGGACCTACTTTGCACCTTCTCAGCTATTGTCATCCATTCCAACATTCCTCTCTACAGTGACAAACCATTATTAAGGCACGATCTGAATCTGTTCTGAGGAGTTTTAAAAAATTGATGAATGAAAATATCATGGAGGTTACTTGAGTACTTGCCCATAAAATTACTAAGAGGAATTCTTCAAAAAATATATTTCGACATGGTTTTCAAAAGGAAATAATGAATACCAGATTGAGTCAGACCCATAGCCACCCATCCCTGAAAATTTATTGGTATCAATGGATATTTTTGAGATTGTTGCTTCTTTGGTTTTCTCATTTGTAAAATGAAGGTTTTAGACTTTGTTGTCCCTGCCAGCTCTAAATCAGTTATCCTAAATTTCAAAAGGTTAGGATTGAATACTTCATTTAACAACTCATTATGGAGCCATCATTTATGAATTTATCTAAAGCCTTTTAGAGCATATATATATTTCAACGTATAAAGTTCTTTTTACTGGTTTACTATACTTCATAGGAAGCCTTCTTGTACTTATCATTCAGTCAAAAAAGCATTTATTGTGTGCTTGTTATACTTAGACCTCTCTTATAGTCCAGAGGCATGCTAGATGGAGATGAAGACAAGATACTTGCCCTCAAGAAAAATAGTTTAATAATTATAGAGACCCCTTTCTGAGATATAACTCAGATATCAGAGAACATGATTTTATTTAACATACTTATTAATCATCTTCCTCCTCCAGGAAGCCTTACCATATCCCAGTTGTTTATACTGTTACCTCATTTTCACTTCATTCTTGTCCTATGCTTTCTTTTTCTCCTCCCCCATGCTCCTTGATCGAAAGTACTTGAGATATATCTCTGTGTATCCCCAGTTGCAAGGGGGAGGGTCAAGTTGGGGTGATTTGTGGGAAGATAAGTACAAGACTTGGACAAGAGAGTGCTTGTCTGGACTGGATCTGTAGAAAGGAGTAAAGATGTCATTGTGATTACAGATTCATTGAAGTATTGAAGTATTCTCCCAGTGCCTACCTGGCACTTATTAGGGGGTAAATAAGCATTTGTTGAGTTGAATTGAATAGTGTATAGAGTGCTGTGTGTTGAGTGTGATACAAAATTTAGATAGACATAGTCCCTATCTTTATGGAGCAAAAGTCTAGTAAACTTGTAAGTATAGTTCTGATTGATAATTGGAGCTCATGGACATTTTTAGTCCTCATACAACTCTAACCTCTTTCTGTAGTTTTATAGTCACCTTGACATTTTGCTATTTAGAAAAGGGTAGCCTCCATCTGTGGATTTCAGAGTTTCATTTTACTTTGTTCTAGATTATTTACAAAAATGTTAATATGAGCTACATGTAAAGAACATGAGGCTCACTTACCTAATCCTCTCTGGATGGTTTTTGAAAGGTACTCAGCAAAAACTTCATTCTTTTATCCACTCTTGGCACTCTTAAGATAGATGGCCAGGCTGAATTTTTTGGTTAATATCAATGCATTGAGTTAGTGTAAATGATGAATGTCATAGTTCACACTTAAAGCAGTAAGCTTTGGGATTTTCTCCCCCTTATATGCCAATAGAGGAGTAGGACTGAAATGGATATCAGGAAAGGTTTCATTAGTAGAAGGTGAGAAGAAAAATTCCTAGGAAAGGGAAGCTGTTAAGTAAGAATGTTATAGAAAATGAACAGAACAAAGGGAGGGCTATATGTCATGTGACCCCTGGAATATTATGACGGCCACGAGTTCTGAGGAACTGTTGTTCCCTTGTACTTTAAAAAAAACACAGCATGTGGTAGGGAGCTTTGTGAGGAGGGGGGGGCAATAAGATGAAGATCTGAAGGCTTTCTTTGGGGTGCTTTGGCATCACTAGCACTAGTAATTGACATAAGTTTTTATGGGAAATGGTGAGATCACCATCTGAGCTCTCTAAAATGAGGCTGAAGGAGTCATTGAGCAGGGTCCACTTCAGGAAACTGAGCTAATTCATTAATAAATGATTGTTAAAATTTTGATTAATGTTAAATGCTGATCACCTACTAAATAAGGTTTTTCCATCCCAAACTCTTGTGATATCATTAAAGAACTGAGAAACAGACCAAATTTGTAGGCAGAATATTATCTTCTGTCTTGAAGTTTTTGTCACTCTTCTTAGTAAATCCTTTTTGTTTGAAAATATGGCTGCTATCTTTTGTAAGACTTTTGTAAGTCTTGAATCTAAAACAAAACTTGTAACCCAGAATTTGCCTGTAATTTTGGTTTAAATTTCAGAAAGCTGATTGTTTTTCAATAAGGACCACATTGCATGTATGAATTTTCTGCTAAAAATACTTTGCAGAACTCTATTTGAAGCAATGTACACTTTTGCATTTAAAGCTAATTAGCATAGAAAGAGAAACATCCTTCATATAAACCACAGATAAAGTTCCCTGTAGTCTGCCTGTTCTCTATTAGGCTTCAGATTTGGATATTTCTAAGTTCTTCTGGGCTTTAAGATTTATAAAGGAATAGCCTTTTATGAAATATGTAATGAATTTTATTTTCATTTACCTTCCCTCATTTTCTTCTTTAGAGATTTCCTTTTGCAGCTTAACCAAAGATATATAAATCTAAATTTTATTTTTTGTGATTTGCAAAAAAAAGCATTTTGAGCTGATGCAGCTCAAGCAAGCAATTAAAATTACAGTAAATGATATAAAAATTAGTTTGTTTTCATCATTCTAAGCTTTTACATTTTGCATAATGCAAAAGCCACTTTAAAAAATATCTCCAGATTCATGTTGCTAGTAGTTTAAAGTTAATGTAGCTGGGGGGCAGCTGGGTAGCACAGTGGATGGAGCACCAGCCCTGGATTCAGCAGGACCTGAGTTCAAATCTGGATTCAAACACTTGACACTTAGTAGCTGTGTGACCCTGGGCAAGTCACTTAACCTTCATTGCCCCGCAAAAAAAAAAGTTAATGTAGCTGGTATATGATAAATTTAACTTTTAAAAAACTAGGTAACAGTACTTGTGGGTAAATCTGCTATTTTAAAGTAAGATTTTCTAACCAAATGTGTAGTGAAATGTAACGATAAATTTTGGGAAATGTTAGATGAATGTATTTAATGGCAGAATGTTATTCAGTGGGTATGTGCTTGTGTTCACTTCAAATAATTAAAAATACATTTTTTATTTAAAGCAACTTGTTTTCTTAAATCTTTAAAAGAAAATTCACTAGACTTTTACTTTTGAACAGTTTGCTTTATCTATAAGTTGAAGAAAATAGTATGAATTATAAAATTGATATTCTATTTACAGTAAAATTATAGTACATTTTGTTTTTTCTGCTATTTTGGAGTAATATGGTAGAGTTGCACTGTTTTTTAAACACTATGCTTAAGGAACACAGTTTGAGCAATGGTATTACTAAATTTATGATGAGATGTGTTTTTTTTTTTAAGTGAGGCAATTGGGGTTAAGTGACTTGCCCAGGGTCACACAGCTAGTAAGTGTTAAGTGTCTGAGGCCATATTTGAACTCAGGTCCTCCCGACTCCAGGACCGGTACTCTATCCACTGCGCCACCTAGCTGCCCCTATGATATGTTTTACGAAGCTTATTAAGTATGTAGGGTTTTTATATATACACCATCATATGACAGTAAATTTACCCATAAATGTTTTTCTTATTTCTTCATAAAAAATAATTCTAGGGGGCGGCTAGGTGGCGCAGTGGATAAAGCACCGGTCCTGGATTCAGGAGTACCTGAGTTCAAATCCGGCCTCAGACACTTGACACTTACTAGCTGTGTGACCCTGGGCAAGTCACTTAACCCCCATTGCCCTGCAAAAAAAAAAAAATTCTAATTAGTCTAATTACAATAGTGTTCCTGATAGAGTTTGAAATTTTCGTATAGAATCTACCTGTTTGGTCTAAAAGTCATTAACTCACAAATCTGGGAAATTGACTGCATAAGTACAAAAAATGATCTAGCAAGCAAGAGGTCTAGTGGCTCAATAGAAGATAGTTTGAGCCCACTTCTATTTAGACTTTTAAACTCCTTATCTAGAGCTCAGGAGGAACTGTTATGAACTGTTGAGATATGTGGGGAAAGACTCCTTTGTTCTCACAGAGCGCTGTTTATTTTCCAGCCATTAATGCTTTTCCAAAAGTAGTTTGACTTTTGGGGGCAGCTAGAATAGGGAGAGTTTGCATATTCCAAACTCTTTAAGGAAAAGAGAGGTTGTACTGATCCACATCTTTCTGCACAAGTGTTACTAGTGTTACAGATTGTATCAGGGAATTGGGTGGCCTTAATATTGACCTTTAGAAAGAGAGGTAATAGGAAGGGCTGGAAAAGAGAAGATTGGCACCCATTCCTATTTTAGTTCCTGTGTCAGCCTCAGAAAATTGTGTTAGGTAGTTGTTGATCTATAGAAATAGTTTAAAATTTACTGTAGGCTTTCCAGAGTTAATTTTTATTTTGAAATTTGGTGACTCGTTCAAGCCCTTTTTCAGAGCTACAGTATATTCACGGAAACATTGGATACTGGCCTAATTTATCTTTTTTGCTATGGAGAAAAGAGTAAGATTTGGAGTAAGAAGATGTTTATTCAAGTTGCAGTTCTTCTGTTATTGAACCTCTCTGAAACCGTTTCCTCAGCTATAAAATAAGGGGATTGATTAGACTACATAGCTTTAGGATTCTGTCTAGCTTTAGCAGCATCTTTTGGTTTTATATAGGCTTTTTCATATGATCTTACAAAAAGTGTCCCATTTAAATTAGGAATTTGTACTCTAAAGTATTATTGAATTTCTAATTGTTTGCCTTTTGTGTTTATAGTTATGTCATTGATGGAGCCACTGCTCTCTGGTGTGCAGCAGGAGCTGGACATTTTGAAGTTGTTAAACTTCTAGTCAGTCATGGAGCCAACGTGAACCACACTACAGTAACCAACTCGACACCCTTGCGGGCTGCATGCTTTGATGGCAGATTGGACATCGTTAAATATCTGGTAGAAAATAATGCCAACATCAGCATTGCCAACAAATATGACAACACTTGCCTTATGATTGCAGCTTATAAAGGACACACGGATGTGGTCAAGTATCTTTTGGAACAACATGCAGATCCCAATGCCAAAGCACATTGTGGGGCTACGGCATTACACTTTGCAGCAGAAGCTGGGCACTTGGAGATTGTACGAGAGTTGGTAAGGTGGAAAGCTGCAATGGTGGTGAATGGCCACGGAATGACTCCGTTAAAAGTAGCTGCTGAAAGCTGTAAGGCAGATGTTGTTGAATTATTACTTTCTCATGCTGATTGTGACCGAAAAAGTAGAATTGAAGCTTTGGAACTTTTGGGTGCCTCATTTGCAAATGACCGAGAGAACTATGACATAATGAAGACATACCACTATTTATATTTAGCGATGTTGGAGAGGTATCAAGATCGTGAAAACATTATTGAAAAAGAGGTTCTTCCACCAATTGATGCTTATGGAAATAGAACTGAATGCAGAAATCCTCAGGAACTAGAATCCATTAGGCAAGACAGAGATGCTCTTCACATGGAAGGCCTGATAGTTCGTGAACGGATTTTAGGCTCAGACAATATTGATGTTTCTCATCCTATCATTTACCGTGGGGCTGTTTATGCTGATAACATGGAATTTGAACAGTGTATCAAGTTGTGGCTTCATGCTTTGCATTTAAGGCAAAAAGGTAACAGAAACACTCATAAAGATCTTTTAAGGTTTGCTCAAGTTTTCTCACAGATGATACATCTGAATGAACCGGTAAAAGCCAAGGACATAGAAAGTGTTTTGAGATGTAGTGTTTTAGAAATAGAACAGGGGATGTCTAGGGTAAAAAGTACTCAAGACGCTGATATCCACACCGCCCTGGACAACTATGAATGCAATATTTTTACCTTTTTATATTTGGTGTGTATCTCTACCAAAACACAGTGCAGTGAGGAAGATCAGTCAAGAATTAACAAGCAAATTTACAACTTGATTCACCTTGATCCCAGAACTCGGGAGGGGTCAAGCTTATTGCATCTTGCTGTCAACTCTAATACCCCAGTAGATGACTTCCACACAAATGATGTCTGCAGCTTTCCCAATGCACTTGTTACTAAACTCCTTTTGGACTGTGGTGCTGAGGTGAATGCTGTTGACAGTGAGGGAAATAGTCCCCTTCATATTATTGTTCAGTACAACAGGCCCATCAGTGATTTTTTGACCTTGCATTCTATCATCATTAGCCTAGTGGAAGCTGGCGCCCACACTGACATGACAAACAAACAGAAGAAGACTCCGCTAGACAAAAGTACAACGGGGGTGTCTGAAATATTACTTAAAACTCAAATGAAGCTGAGCCTTAAGTGCCTGGCTGCCCGAGCAGTTCGGATTTATAACATTAACTACCAAAACCAGATCCCCAGAACTCTTGAAGAGTTTGTTGAATTTCATTAGGTGACTGGATATGTAAAATCTTTAAATGTGGTGCTAAAAAAGTAAAGGACTTTAATCACAGACAATAGAATTACGTGTTTATAAATTCTACTTCTCTATCCACTACCCTTCCTTTCCCTTGGTCCTATCCTCAGTTCTATATTTGGTCTCTCTTGCTCAGACATGAGTCAATTATAAATAACATCCCAAGGAAAACCTTGGTCTAACCATAATATAGTATCTTTGGATATTGGTCAGGTTACCTCTCCCTGCCTCTTTTTTTAAAGGAACAAATATAAAATATTTTGTTTAATCGTACAAAGGTACACTTATGATTTGCAGTTGATAATGTTTTAAACAGCTATGTACAAAGGTATTTCTGTTTAAAAGCCTATCTCAACATGTGATCTATGCAGCAGTTTTGAGGATTTAACGTTTTCTTTGGAAGAAAAGGAAGAAATAGAAAATAACATGATAAAAGTAACCCAGTGATTCATTGCAGTTGCCCATTACGGTTGTCACTTCACACAAAAACAATTGGCAAGTTGTTTTTTTTCCCCCACTCTTCCAGTGATCTTTCTTTTTTGAATAAAATATAAATAGCACATTAAAACATAAGGAGGATTTGTAAAATACAGGATTAAATTATTGTGGATAAATATGCTAATCTAATAATGGTTGCAAATTATAATTCAATTCATTGAAATTGTTGCAGTTTGCTATGTTGAATGTGAGAAGGAATGGTAACAAACCAATTTGAATCAAACCAAGTCTTTTTGGAGAACATTGAAGAAGGCTTTCTAGAAAATAAGCAGGCTTTTGTTCTTGAACTCCTTTTCCAATAGGTTGTGTTCTAAAATTCTTTGCTGATATTTTCATATAATTTGTGTGACTTGGAACAGGCAGCATTTGACCTAGAATTTCCAGTAATGTGTGAATTATGAATGTTAGCTTTTATAATGAAACAGATTGTCACAACATGATTGTAAGTCCTGTTTCACGCCACCTACCTTCACTACTCACTTTACCCTCCTGTGGTGTCTTCCTTTTGAATATGAAAACCACTTTTCCAGGGGGAATAGCTAGTGCCTCCCTAAGAAGATACTTATGAACAGGTGAAAGGGAACCTGGATACTTTATAAAAAGTTTCTTTTATTAGTCTCTGACAGAGGTGGAAAAATCACAAATGTGGTGTGAAATGAAATTTTTATGATGAAAAGTGATTTGTATAATGTTACTTTGAAAAGTTCTTGAGCTACAGATTTTTCAACAACAGAATGTTATATTCTGACAGGGTATTGTATTTGGAATGTTTTGGTTGTTTTAACTGTAATTTTTAAAACTGTCAGATTAAAATAATATTTTGTGATTAAAAAGTAGATCAGAAATTCAGAGGGAGGGAACACATGAAATGTGAATTTAGTTTGTAATAACTCCATTTCCTGTCTGGTGCCAAATGAACTACTCAGTGTGGATGTGTAATTTTTGTTTTAATGAAAAATGTTTTGATTTGTCACAATTCTAAACCTTCAAATGAAAAAAAAAAACCCTAGTGTTTTAATTTGTGTTTTATGTGTATGTTGCTTTCTGTGGGGTAATAATAAAGGTTCCAATTTAAGCAGTGTAGAACAGAATGACCAAGCCAAACTCAACCACCTGGGGCCTTAAATAGTGTAACACCACAAAATGAAATGCTTGTTTTTTTGGTGGGGGGAGGCAGGGGAGGGATATTACTTTTTTCCTTTTAAAGATGTTTGGGGGGAAAATGGCAAGGTAATTTTACAGTTATGACAATTTTATATTTTGTGTGTCTTTCTGTTTCAGTTAGAATTGTAAGGATTATGAATTGGGCAACAGTAATCGATTTCTATTTTGCTAAACTAAGGTTTTAAGAGAAGTTTTCAGTCTGATGCGGTTTAAAGGAAATATTTTAAATCACAAGCCTCCATCCAGCCATTGAGTCGGTAGCACTGTTCCGTGTGTTTTGGTGCTCTGACTTGTTAGGATCAAGCTTTTTCTATTACAGACTTATGGGCCTTCTTATTTGACAGTTCTAGGGAGCAAATGTGATCTTCTTGGCATTTATTTGGTGATATTATTAACGTTGATATGTTCTTAAGACACCAAAATTAAAAATAGCAAATATATTGCACTTCTTTCACTAGATTTGTTTTAAGAACTTAATTCTGCTCCCTTCTCTTGCCCTGGACCCACAACTGTTTTATACTTTGCTAATTTACAATGTCCCTATGAAATGATACAAATGATTAGTTATGGATACACAGGCATCTATAGGTTTTAATAACCCTCAATTATTTTAAAAAGGGAGGACTGAATGCTGAGAACAAGTAAGGCTGTATTGATTACAATGCTGGCAAAATAGGAGAAAGGTATTTGATAACATTTGAATAAAATATGAATTGTTCCAATGTTAATTGGTAACTTCTGTACTGTTATTTACAGTAGAACTTCATTGCACTATATTGCTCAGGATGTAATTCCAACTTGTAAAATAAATTAAGATATGTATTGTAAAATATCTGTATAAAACCATTCTTGGAACAAGTGATCTATAAGCCTGTTTTTGCTTTTCTTTTGTTTTTTCGTACAGCTGATATAAAGTATGTTTGGCTTAACTCTTCCCAAACTGTTTCAACTTACAGGAAAAAAAAAACCAAACAGAAAATAAAGCTGGTATTTATTGGTACCTTAGCTTTCTTCATACTGTATGTTGTCCATTTTTCAGTCACTTGCACTGGTTTGTGTTCCTCCTTTGGTGTAGGGATGTCTTATTTTGTCAATATTCTTTAATACTATTACAGATCTCAGAATTGCTTTGTGCTGCTCAGCAATTGCCATATATGTTTGCACATACTAAGGGCCTAGAAGTACTTTCAGAAACCACAAGAATCTTGTTGGGATTTTGCCTTATTTTAACACATCTGGTAACAGAATTTTATATTCAAATAGCTATTTAACCTGAAGAATGGACAGCAAGTCAGTGAATGCCAACTTGGCAGGAAGTATGGCAGGGTGTCTATGCTTAAAGCTGAAAACATGGGTTCTCTAGTACATGATTTGGATTTTACAACCAGAATTGGTATTGTCTTCCCAACAAATAGCCTTAAGCAAGCCACCTGATCCCAGCTGCTATGTTGAATGGGAACTTTAAAAATGACTATCATTAAGCTTTTTTTTCTCCCTTTGTGAGGTAAGAAGTTTATTTCCTTCGACTGGAAGTTTAATGACAACTGGTAAATTTTAAGGATGTTCCCATTACACATTAACTTTGAGTAGCTGGATTGTATTACATGTTAAAGGTTTTTGAAGAGAGATGTGTTTTGGGGACAGTATCTATATAACTGTTAATAAATATCTTTCAAAGAGAAACCTAAAGCAAATAGGGCACCCAATGGCCAGTTCTTCACTGGAATTGACAATTATTTGGATAGTTCAAGCCACTTCCATCTGTACTTTTCAAGCAGAAGCAGTTTTTTAAGGAAAAGGCCTAAATTATCCACATAATTGCTTTAGATCTCCATTTTGCTGGCAGGAAAGTAGCTTGTGGTTGAATTAGCAAGTAGATAAATACAGGTAAAACATAAAGGGCTTATTTTTATGACAGCTTGTTTTTATGTTTCAAAAAATTACTGTTGAATACAGTTAGCATGTCAGTGCAGATAACTCTTCAGTCAAGGTACTATAACACTAAACAGGTCGTTTTGCCATTTGTTCAGTAGAAAGTTATTCTGCTGTATGTTAAGCTTTGTCTTCAGCCCCACTCTGAAAAGCTATGGAGCGAGGAGAAAGATTTTCTAAAAGCAGAGCATTGCCAATAGTTTAATGATAACTCCTAAGAAAGTATGCTAGGTTTTAAGGCCATCTATGTTGTAGGCTTTTTAGCAGAATTGCTCACATTTGGGTAGAGTACTAGTTTGCTCCCTTGAAGATAGGAGATAGAGCTACTCTTCCAGCCTTGTAAACTTTTCCCTGTTTTGGGATCTACAGTAGGTATTACACTCAGACTGGTGGGAAGAAGATATATTAGTTTGTAAATTGTAAAATAAATATTGTACTGTATTCATATTAGAATAGTTGTGTTTCAGTTTTGTATTACTCTTTTAAGGAAGGTACAGTGACTAAATTGTGGAGTGTATCCTGACATCTATTTGCCAGGTTATAATGCTAAACGATTAGCACCTTTTCAATTTGGGTCTCATGTTGGGAATACAGGGTCCAATATGTTGTAGAGGTAGGGATCTAAATCAGCTAAATGTTAAGAAGGCATCATAGTGAAGACAAGATTAAGCTTGTAAGCTATAAAGTGAAAAAAGTCTTGTTATTTTAAGTTTATCCTTACATAGTATTGTTTATGGCTCTTAAAGGTCTCTTAAGAGTTGGAATGTTAGGAGAGAAGGGCAAAATGAAAACTGTTCTTTCCTGTGTTGTGTACTTTTTCTTTGCTGCAAAACTTGGGAGTGGGAGAAACAGGGAAACTGTACAGGCTGAATCCGATCTCTTTTGGAAAGAGTCTTTTGTCCTCTGGCTTCAAAATTGCTTCACCCTGGATACCCTGTTAAGATGATCTGCATTGCTGTACTCCAGTAATTTCACTGTGATTTATAACTTACCAATGATGTCATTCTGTTGTGCACTTTTGTCAAATTGTTTACCCAATTTTAATAAAGAGAGTAAACCTGTCAATTGCAATAGAGCCCTCTTGATAATTTACATACTGGATAGTATTTTCTGTTTGAGTTTTATGACACTCAGAGAACTCTTCCATTCTTAATGACTTTCATGGAAACATGGCTCGAAGACCTCAGCTACATAGGAAAATAAAAGTGTTCTGTAAAGAAAAAAAGTACCTATTCAGTAAAGAGAAGCTTTTTTGAAGTTGTTCATTGTTCAGAATGTAATTGGGATGATCTTCTGTGACTACATGATATTCAAATAATGCCTTTACTCAATCTTAGAACAGTGAAGGACATCTCATACAGAATTCAGTTTATCCTCCAGTTTCTAGTTATACTAGTTAAAGGAAACACCTTGATAAATCTTTCAAAGTATTATCTGATTTATTAAGTGATGGCTATTGTGTTAGTGTAGTATATTATTATAATAGAAGAAATTTGGGGCAAAGTTCCCTCCATATTTCTGACTCCTACAATTTTTTATATTGGAGTTGGATTATGAGTGAGATTATGTAGTTTGCACATTTGCCACCTGTCAAATGACTTTAGTCAAGTTAGAGAACAAGACCGGTGCTTTGCTATTGTATCTGGATCAGTGGGAAGCTATCACTAGCAAATAATCAGTAGTTTGATTTTCAAAACCTTATTCCTCTTTCAGCATTCATTTTTCAAAGCCAATTTAGAAACAAGAAAATTTTCATTTAATTGATACACCCTTTTCTTATATGAAACTTTACAAAGTTGCTCTTAAGCTGACCTGGAAAATATCCAAGTAACACTCCAGCCCTGGCATCATTGTATTGGCCTATTTAGTATTTAGGAGTTCTTGAGGGATTGTGAAAATGTAAATCTGGGGAGATAGGATGATTTGCATTTGTGAGTAGTTATAAGCTATTGTAAATAGGTTTTCTAACATCAATTTCCCAGCAGTGGGAAATGGTATCAACATAATGTCAGACCTGCTTTTTATTGAATATGGTAACTTGGCTAGGAACAGTCTAGCTTATATAAATTAGAAACATTTAAAATTGCATGGTTGTTTTTTTTTTTTTTTTTTTTTTGTGGGGCAACGGGGGTTAAGTGACTTGCCTGGGCTCACACAGCTAGTGTCAAGTGTCTGAAGTCGGATTTGAACTCAGGTACTCCTGAATCCAGGGCCACTGCGCCACCTAGCTGCCCCCAAGATTGCATGTTAAATGCAAGGCTTCTAAGCATCCCTGCCTTAGTTTCCATCTGTAAACCTAATGTTGAATAGAATTTTATTTTCCAAAATATGTAAAAACAGATTTTAACATCAATTTTTTAAAAACTTTGTGTTCCAACTTATCTTCCTCCATTCCCACCCCGCACCCACTAGAATTCAAGCATTTCAAAATAAGTTAAACATGGGGGGCAGCTAGGTGACACAGTGGATAAAGCACCGGCCCTGGAGTCAGGAGGACCTTTGAGTTCAAATTCAGCCTCAGACACTTGACACTTACTAGCTGTGTGACCCTGGGCAAGTCACTTAACCCCCATTGCCCCACAAAAAAACCAAAAACAAAAGAAGTTATACATGAGCTGTAAACCTAATGGAATATATGCCACTATTACAATATCGTGGTCAGTGAAACTGCCTCTAATGTCTAAGTGCAGATGTAAATGGTAATCCGAGAATGATTTCTGGGGAATTTTAGATCTTGAGTATCAATCTAGAATAGATAAGCAGACGTTAAAAATATGGGCTAGGCAGTCTTGGCTAGAAATAAGGGCTCATTCGATATCAGTGGCTGTATTCACTCAGCACAAAGGCATACCTGGTGTCAGAGTTGAATGTGATTAGGGAGAAGCC
Organism: Dromiciops gliroides; assembly: GCF_019393635.1. NCBI lineage: Eukaryota > Metazoa > Chordata > Mammalia > Microbiotheria > Microbiotheriidae > Dromiciops > Dromiciops gliroides. The sequence continues at coordinate 152,704,703 of NC_057862.1, forward strand.
TGACCACCTGGTGCCTAGTATAGCAGAGATTGATTGTATTGAACCATTATACTAGAAAGAAAATATAAACTAGTACGCCCCCCCCCCCCCATAGTTTTCATGGCATTTAAATACTTGAAACTTGTGGCATTGACTGGTAAGGGAGATAAGGGAGGATTGAACCCCAAAGCTTTTGGATACAGATTGGGGCAGCACCCTGCTGTAGAACATTGTCTTAGGTGTGCTACAGCTGTCTCTTCTGATAATGGGTGAAAGAGGTTATAGGCATATGTTGGGAATGAGTTTGGGAGTTGACCAAGTGACTTTTTGCAGCTCTGAATTTTTGGGTTAAATTTCCCTTGTTTCTAGAAAGCATCCCAGAATCTCACAGTTGTAAGGGACCTCAGATTCTATCTAGTCAAGCCCATATTTGAAAAGAATCCCCACTAACACTTGACAGTAGTCATCCGGCCTTTCCATGAAGATATCTAGTTGGGGAGACCTTCTAATTACTTCCTGAGGCAGATCATTCCGCTTTGGAGGCAGTTCTGATTGTTAGGAAGTCGACATTAAGTCCAAATTGGGTCTTTGTAATTATTAACTCATTGGTCTTGGTTTTGCCCTTCGGGGCCAAATAGGACAAGTCTAATTTCTCTTCCACATGACAGCCCTTCAGATACTTGAGGAAAATAATCATGTCCCCCACCTTGTTAATCAGCTTTTCTTCAGACTAAACATACTTAATTCATTAAAGCTCTCACCTTAAAACACCAAGTTATCTATTGATCTTTTTTTTTTTTTTTTTTGGTTGAGGCAATTGGGGTTGACTTGCCCAGGGTCACACAGCTAGCAAATTTTTAAGTGTCTGAGGCCAGTTTTGAACTCAGGTCCTCCTGAATTCAGGGCTGGTGCTCTATCCACTGTGCCACCTAGCTGTCCCTATAGATCTGTTCTTAAAAGATCTACTGTTCCCTAGATATAAAATATTTATCTCCAAAATGTCTGATTTTATCAGTTTGGGTACTCCACCAGCATAGATTACAATGCTTTAGTCTTTGTAAGTTGAATGAGTTCTGGAATAGGAGAATAATAAAAGTTAACATTCCTCAATGTTGTTCTCCAAAGTTGCTTTTTGTTTTAATGGAATTTTTTTCTTCCATCTAAAAAATTATTACCTAATGGTCAAAGCGATGAGCCTTTCTGAAATGAACCACATGTTTATATACTACATTTTCTGGGTCCATACTTGAGGCTTTTACAGTTTTCTAAGACTTGCCAAAGCTTATATTCTGCCTTCAAAGGCAGAGCCTTTGCAGGGTCAACTATTTAGATCTGGAAGGCCCTCAGAGGCCTTTTAGTTTAAATCAATGAGGCCTACAGAGGTGAAAGGATTTGTCTGAAGTCTGATAACAAGTAACAGAATCGGCAGTTGAATACAGGCCCTCTAACTTCAAATATGATTTCCCTACTCTGCTTTCAAGCATCCTGGGTTACCAGCATACCATTTTAAAGCATCAAATTAAATATAATGGAAGAGGTAGTTAAGACCAGTAGTACTTTACATTTGTATAGCATATTAAATTAATGACTTATAGCACTTATCTATGTTCACAGCTTCTGAGCTTCTGGCCTCACCGCCCTGCCCCCTCCCTGAAATCCCCAGCAATCCTAACTAGACAAGACACTTACTTACACGTTGCCTTAGCTAAGGTAGAGATGGTGACATGAAGGCATTTTTCAAGTCCTAGATTGGTCACAATTTATCTCCATAGGGGACACTAGTCAAAGAAGGGTTACATTTGGGGAATAGCTTACTATCTATTCGAACAGGGCTTTTCATATTTTTCCCACTTGTGATCCCTTTTTGCCTGAGACGTGTATGCAACCCTGGGTATATAGGTATATAAAATAGGTATACATAACCTTTTATTGTTGCCAAATTTTTCATGATCCCTGTAACCCCATATAGGGTCACAACCCATAGTTTAAGAAGCTTTGCGTTAGAATATTATGCTATGTAAGCAATATTTGTTTGCAGTGCTTTTCTCCCCAGAAAAATATGAAAATCGGAGGAAAATGTTATAAAAATGAGTCCAAACTGTTTAGCCTGAATTAGAGCACAGTAGAAGATAAGGCATGTTTAGCCATCCCAGCTAGCCCTATTAGCAGATGTTTAATCTTTGATTTGGCTCTTGGTTTCCCCTTTAACTTTCTTTTTCTTTTTTTTTTGGTGGAGCAATGAGGGTTAAGTGACTTGCCCAGGGTCACACAGCTTGTAAGTATCAAGTGCCTGAGGTCGGATTTGAGCTCAGGTCCTGAATCTAGGGCCAGTGCTTTAGCTACTGTGCCACCTAGCTGCCCCTCTCCTTTAACTTTCTAACATAGTTACCATTTAAGAATGGAAGAATGGTTTGCTGATTTATCCCCTAATAATAGTGAGAGGTAAATATGTATCATCCATACAATTATGATTCTTTATTCTTTATTCTCTGCACTCTCCTTTGTTTGCACTGTTCCTGCCCCTGCCTCAAAATGTTGAAGGAAGTCAAACTTTTTGTAATTTGCATTAATGATCCTGAACATTGGAAAACTTGGTAAGAGCAATGGTGAATTGTTTAATTAAATCCTGTCTGCCAAAAGTAACTATAACCATTTATTTATAACCATTATTCATTCTTCTTCAGCTGTGTTTATCAAATTATCAGACTTCCCTTCTGAAAAAGAACTGTTAGGGTCTGAACAGCTTTAGGGCTGGTGGAGTAGCGTGGATGCTACCTGTCTGAAAAACTACCTTCTCAGCTATACAGCTACAGTGGGACTAGAGTTGATTGCTTATTGGAGGGGTATAATCACATAATTTACTCCCTTCCCCATTTTAACAATTAAACCAACACAGTAAATTAGAGAGCATAATAGATCAAATCAAGCATTCTTGTATGTGGGGGTGAACTCTATCTATCTATCTATCTATCTATCTATCTATCTATCTATCTATCTATCTATCTATCTATCTATCTATCTATCTATCTATCTATCTGGGCAATGGGGGTTAAGTGACTTGCCCAGGGTCACACAGCTAGTAAGTGTCAAGTGTCTGAGGCAGGATTTGAACTCAGGTCCTCCTGAATCCAGGGCCGGTGCTTTATCCACTGTGCCACCCAGCTACCCCCTAATTCAAAGTTAATGTTCCACCTAGCTGCCCCTGGGGGTGAACTCTAGTTGCCCATGGGAGTTCTCAGAATACATCTCGAGCAGGATATGCAAAGACAACCTTTTCTGTGTCCCAGGAGAATTGTACTTAACCATATTGTTTAGAATTTGGGGGATGTGTGTGCAGATTATTCACTTTACAAAAAAGAATTACAGGGAACTCATTAAATAGCTGTTACTATGTGTATAAAATAGAATTAAATTTATATGCAACTTTTCAGGAGGGCACCCATTGTGTAAAGTGAGGCTCACATAGAACAAATAATAATGTGACCAAAATTATTGAAGTTAAAGTCAGTGGAAACTAAATGAAGAACTAAATCATTGTGGTAGCATTGTGTTGGTGGGGAGAACAAGAGCCAAACTTCAACAGAGGATAAATCGAATAATGGGAATAGAGCTTAGATGTCATGACTATAATTGGTTTAAATCTAAAAATGATGTTTGCATTTTGGCTTTCACAAGAAAGCCAATCCCAAGCAAATGCTAAACCTCTTATACGTCGCTGCAAACTGAATTAATATCCATGGGGTCTAGCCGAAATCAAAACAGTCCACTTAGCTCCAGAATTTTGGGCTAGCCATAAGTTGCCCATAACACAGTGTACCAGCTTATTTGGGGTGGGGAGCAGTTTTGGTACCTTAAAGGTAAATTAAGAGCTCCAGGTCAAATCCTTTATGATAAATATCATCCCAGACAAGAAATCTATGTAACAAAATGTTCTTCCCCTTCTTAGCCCCCAACCTGCTTGTTCTGAGCAATATTTATGCTTACAGGATTCTTGTTTTTTTAGGGGTGGGGTGGGGTGGGGTGGGGCAATGAGGGTTAAGTGACTTGCCCAGGGTCACACAGCTAGTAAGTGTCAAGTGTCTGAGGTCAAATTTGAACTCAGGTCCTCCTGAATCCAAGGTCAGTGCTTTATCCACTTAGCCACCTAGTTGCCCCCTGCTTACAGGATTCTTGTCCCACAAAAAAAAGGTTCAAACTGGCCCTTGGAGTTGTCATGGGAATTGACTTTATGTTTGAAATACCCGAACTCTTCTTTTCATACACTATATCTATATAAACCTTCCAGGATAATTAATTTAAATTATCTATGAAATTTGGTCAGACTGCTTTTTTTCTTCCATGGTACCAACTATATTATTTGTTTGTTTTTTGTTTTTGTATTTTGGCGGGGCATTGAGGGTTAAGTGACTTGCCCTGGGTCACACAGCTAGTATCAAGTTTCTGAGGCCGGATTTGAACTCAGGTCTTCCTGAATCCAGGGCCAGTGCTTTATCCACTGTGCCACCTAGCTGCCCCCCAACTATATTATTTGTCTATGTTAGAAATTATTTTGATGTCATGTACTTACTTAAAGGGAATTTTCTTTAGTTTCTGGAAGTAGTCTCCTTACATGCTGGCTATTCATGATGGTTACTAAGAAAGCCTTTAGCGATACAGCCCTAGGAGGGATTTCTGGCTCTGTTGTGTATGATGTAAAGTGACACTCTGGGTACTTGAATGGGAAGAGGAGGGTGGCTCGGGCAAGGAGGGTTAGGAAAATAAAACTAACCCTTTTAATGTTCTTTAAACAAAGTCTTCATATGAAATTGTGTTGAAATATGAAGTGAAATAATTGGACCCCTTTGCTCTCCATCCTGGAGAGTGTCAACGTTCACTATTCATTGAAGGCCAGGGTTGGAACTTATGACCTCTCATCTTTTTTTTTGTTGTTTTGTTTGTTTTTTTTTGGTGAGGCAATTGGGGTTAAGTGACTTGCCCAAGGTCACACAGCTAGTTAAGTGTCAAGTGTCTGAGGCTGGATTTGAACTCAGGTCTTCCTGAATCCAGGGCCAGTGCTCTATCCACTGCACCACTTAGCTGCCCCACCTCTCATCTTTCTAATGCTCTTATTGGATGACCTCTTATAATGTAAATAGGTATAAAATAAATGCTTTCCTTGAAGATGGGTGCTGCCTTTTGAGACCAAGCAAAATCTGTGTAATCTTTATTCTATATAATAATCCTTTTGATATTAGGGAATAACTAAAATCTTACCCTATACAGAGTAAAGGTCAGAAGGGACCTCAGAAACTATCTGATCCAGTCCCCTAAATCTTTCTCCATGCTAAGTCTCTCCTGTTTTCTAAGTTAATTTTTTTTTTTTTGGTGAGGCAATTGGGGTTAAGTGACTTGCCAAGGGTCACACAGCTAGTAGGTGTCAAATGTCTGAGGCTGGATTTGAACTCAGTTCCTTCTGACTCCAGGGCTGGTGCTCTCTCCACTGCACCACCTAGCTGCCCCCTAAGTTGATTTTTATGTGACTTGGTTTTAAAGTCTCCTTGCCATCTTGGTCCTTACTGGAGTACGGAGCTGACACTGGGCAAAGCAGCTCTGAAGTTTGTGATACAATTTGTGAAATGAGGGTCTGCACTAAACAGATGACCTTTGAGCAGCCATCCAATTCTGAGATTCTGCAGCTTTGTTAAAGGTAAGGAAATTGACAGTCCTTTTTAGGCCTTCCTCCTATAGGGGAAAAAATGACAGATGGAATTCAGGGTCATCCTGATGGAAAGGACCCTGACCACAGGATATTATATCAAAACTATTAGTATCTTAAACATTATATTTTTAATTCTCAAAAACATTTAAGACAGTAAAGATTCTACTATTCAACAGGTGGACAGATGCTCTTGGTTCCCCCACATCCCCCTGTTCCCATCAAAAAATAAGTTCAAAAGGCATAAATAATTCTGTTTTTTGCACAAAGAAGGCCTAGATCTGTTGGCCTTGGTGGCTTCTGGCTCAGCCGCCTCATGGCCGACTCAGCCAGTGCACACCTGTCCGTTTCCCTTGCACACACACTTATGAAGCCACACAGTTTGTAGAAGATGCTTCAAACTGGTTTTTTCATAATGTCTCAAATGCAGATGTTTCCTGAAAATATAGCTTGGACACTGAACTCTCTACATTAAGGTGCTTAATTTGATAAGAATTTTATTCAGTGCATTCAGAAGATGATGAATCAGAATATCTCTGCTAAAACTCTTCTCTCTTAGACCACTGGGTTTATCTTTGGGATTGGCAGGATTGTGAGTAGAATCCTTCTAGGGGTTTGGTAGAGAAGGGGTTTGCAGAAGCCACAGCATGACTGTAGTGAATGGGTGTGTTGCCAATGAATGAACACTGTTAGGTACACGGAGAAGAGTTTGGGATTCGACTCCTCCTGGGTAACCCACTCCAATACCTTCTTCCTGTAGGCTGTCAGTAGGAAAACCAGAAATGTGGATTTCATAGCACCGTGTTTAGCATCATCCAAACTCTTCCCTCTGAGGTACTGAGAAACTAAAGCAACTGTAACAGTAGCTGGGAGTAAGGAGGAGGGAAGTGTGTGTGTGTGTGTGTGTGTGTGTGTGTGTGTGTGTGTGTGTGTGTGTGTGTGTATTCAGCCTGCCTCCCTGATTGCTGAGGCTAGTGCCAAATCCCTGTCTGTCCGAGTCTCCACATCCCATAACTGCTAGGGGTAGAAAGCAAGACTTTATTCCCTGGGATAAATTGCTCCCTGGGGTATAGGGCTTCCCTTGGCTCTGGGTTTATCTGGCAGGGGTGGGTAGGAACCTCATGAGGTCTTCCACCTGCCTTTGTCCAATCCAGCTTGGAGAGGAGGTGGGAAAAAGTCAGGAGCTGGCAGGATAGGTGGGACAACTGATGAGCCATCAGCAGAATTTCAGGTGGGTAGGAGATGAATACACCAGATCTTAGTGCCTCCTACAACACTGCTCAGATTTTCCGCAGAGCCTAATGCTGGGGATGGAGCACGAGCAGTGGTCGTTAGAAACTTCTTCCCCAGGTTTCATTGGATGGTGACGATGAAGAATTGCTTGCGTCCTGGCACCTTGGGACAGGCGTGTTCCCCTGAAGCATCTCTAAGTTGAAACACTGAGAAGACAGAGCTGGGTCTTTGGATAAACCAGGCAGGAGCAGAATGTGTGTGTGCGCTCAGCTGCCAGGCCTCAGGTAGAGCAGCACTGTTTAAAAACCAGTTTGAAGTACCATTCTGGGGAAAGCAGGACTGCGGCCACCCTGGGGATTTATGCTTTGAGATGGCATCATTTGGAAGGGGTTGCTTCTTCTCCTCTCCCCTTGGTCCAGAGGTGGTCAGATGGGCACTCCACAGGCTGCAGACTGATGTGGGCCAGACACAAAGTGCACCCCTGTCCCCATCGAATCACACCCTCATGGAGCCTCATTCCAGCACTTTGGCATTGGGGTCCTGTTCTGTTTTCCTCTCTCGACTGGAACTTTTAAAGAAGCCGAGCTGTGGGTATTGAAAGGGAACAACACCCCCTCTTCATTAACTATAGGCAAGATATGGTCTGTTTTCCCTCCATATCCTGCCCCAGACTCCATCGCTCTAACCCCTCCACTTTTTTTGCTATCCTTCAAAGCCCCATTCAACTCTCATGTCTTCCAGGAAGCCTCCTGCTCACCATGTTAGTCCTTTTCAGATTGTCTTTTAGTTGAATGCACAGGTTGGTACTTAATTCTATCTTGGTTTGTATTTGCTATCTCTCAAACTATAATGTAAGCTGCTTCAGAGGAATTTAATATCCATATATTTCTCCTTCTCCTCTCTTCTCCCTCTCCCCCTCCCCCCACCTCCCGTTACAGGTCTGGATCCTTCAGAAACTCTGAATAACACTTGTTAATGTAATAGAAAGAGCCCTGGGCTTGGAGTTGGAAGACTAGAATTCTAGTGATGTCATCAAATCACTTAATCTCTCTAAGACAGTTTCCTCATCTGAAAATGAAGATTATAATATCCTGTCTGGTCTGACAGTAATGGTACTGTGAGCATCTGATGTAACATGTATGTAGAAGTGGAATAATAGAATTATAAGGGATTATTATTGATGATAAATCTTCATTTAGGCAAGCAAGTTAACTTTGGAGAACAGGAATACCTTGGAGTGGTGGGGGTGCAGCAGAGGTAGGGATGTGTATGTATGTGTATGCGTGGTGGTGTTGGTGAGGAATGGAAAAGATCAGTGGTTGAAGGCAGGGCCAACCCTAAACACTGATAGCATTAAGCAGATGTCTATGTGGTATGATTTCAGGGGCCTAAAAAAAGGTCTCCTGTCTCCCAAACCATGGTTTCATTCATTGGCCTTCCTACAATACCTAGAAATGTTCACCATTTCACTTCTCCCTCACTACACTGGTTTAAAGCATTGAAGGCATAGTTAAAATGTAGATATTCCTTGTGAAGGAGGAGCACATTAAGCCAATGACAATTTAGTATGAATTAGTTTACCAGATGATCTTTCTCCCCTCTCCCAAGCTCTGGGACCCAAGTCTACTACGTTTTGTTGTGGGGAAGGGTAGGAAGAACAGGAAGGAGGGGTGTGGGCTGTAACAGGGGATACCCTGGGCAGCCTGAGAACAGTTCAGAGCACTTAGTGCCTCTGTGTGTGTGTGTGTGTGTGTGTGTGTGTGTGTATGTGTGTGTGTAATAGAAAATGAAAGGGCACTAAAGGAAAGCTTGGTCTACTTAAATTTTTCTTTAAACATTCCATTAAAGGAGGAGAAAAATCTCACAGGTTGACTTTAATGCCCTTAATGTTTGCTGGATTGCATTTAAAAAAAAAAAGATTCCTTTGCAACTAAGATGTAAGAAATGTGGGCTGTAGTCCCTGCTCTTACTCTAGCCATGTGATTTTGGGCTCTTCCCTTTACTTCTTTGTCTTCTCTGTAGAATGAGGGGGGTGAGTTAGATGACTTCCTTAGGGTTTCTTTCGGTTCTGATGCTCTATAATTCTATCATTCTTTTTTTTTTTTTTTTTTTTTTTTTGCAGGGCAGTGGTGGTTAAGTGACTTGCCCAGGGTCACACAGCTAGTAAGTGTCAAGTGTCTGAGGCCGGATTTGAACTCAAGTACTCCTGAATCCAGGGCTGGTGCTTTATCCACTGCGCCACCTAGCCGCCCCCCCCCCCAATTCTATCATTCTTAGAAGCACACATGATCTTCAATGCAAGAGCCTAGATAATAGCTAGAAGCAGCAGGTAGGGGTTTTATGGAGGAAATACTCAAGAGGTCAGGAGCTTGTTTAGATCTCGGAGAGCAGAGGAAGGTGCCCAGGCTTCCCAGCACCTCATCCTCTGCCTGTAGCCAGGGTTCTCACCTTCCAGAGTGCTAGAACCAGCAGGGCCAGGAGCAAGAGGCCTCCCAGTGTGCTTCCAATGATGATCCAGATTGGGATCTGGGAATCCTCTTGCTTAGAGATTTCAAATATGATCTGAAAGGGACAATAGCCAAGAAACACCATGAATTCAGTGTTGCCAAAACAGTCTTGTTCAGGGGTAGAGACATGGCTTCTGCTCTTGTGGACCTTCCTGTCTGATGGGGGATGAGAGTTGGTCTTTATCCTAACAGGAAATGTTGGAAAAGCTAGCATGACCAGACTCCAACTCTCTTCTTCCATTTAAGGCCCAACCAATAGGGAACTCAGTCCCTTAAGCCTCCATGGATCAGTACCTTCCAGAAGGAGATCCTCTGCAGGTTAGCAATATGTGTACCACTCACATACTTAGAATTTTTCATACACCTTTTTTTTTTTTTTGGTGGGGCAATGAGGGTTAAGTGACTTGCCCAGGGTCACACAGCTAGTAAGTGTCAAGTGTCTGAAGCTAGATTTGAACTCAGGTCCTCCTGAATCCAGGGCCAGTGCCTTATCCACTTTGCCACCTTGTTGCCCCCATACACTGTTCTTCTATTTTAAAGGGTGTATGTCTTGCCATCCCAATTAGACTGGAAGCTTTGAGAGAGGGAACTTGTCTTATGTATCTTTTCATCTTTTGTTGTGTCTAGTTTCTCCATAAGTTTACTGGACATTCTGAATGGGGTTTCTCCATAATTTTGGTCAATTTTCTGAAAGACAAAGTATCCAAGAAAGCCTTATTCTCCTCCCACCCCTGATCCACAGTCCCTTGGGAGAAAGGGAGAGGGTCACTAAATACACGTGAATGATTGTAAAAGGCTATTCCTCTGCTCCCCCTAAAAACTTTTCTAAACTGTGGGTGGCGAAGAGAACAGCTGATGAGCAGGATTTTAGAGCTGAACTTCTTAAGTAGAGCCAGGAGAGGGCAGCAGAACTACGCGGTCCTCAAGTGGCCGGCTACTGGCGGCAGCCCCTTGTCTGGTTTTCTGTCTCTTTAGGTGGCCTGGGCACCGGAGGCTTGAGGGTGGGGGTCAGAAGATGGAACGGATTTATTTTAAAGGCCTTTGTGTCATCATCGCCATCACAGTATAATCCCCTTATACAAATACGGGACCAGACTTGTCTGCTTAAAGCAAAGGGATTTGCCCCCTCCCCTCAAAATGATTAAGAGTATCAGATCCCCCCCCCCCCCTTTAGAATAGCAACTCCCTCTAAACATTCCATAACAAACGATCAAACTGCAAATAACCTGTAAGGAGCACATTGTATGCATTTCCATGCATTTCGGTTTTCATTTCATAGGGTGAGGGGCAGGGAGATGAGGTAAGAGGCCACCCTCACTGACTTTTTACTGGACATTCTGAATGGGGTTTCTTATTTCACGAATAAAAAATCGATCATACAGACAGACCCAGAGAAATAGAGGAGAGACATAATAAAATAGTCTTGTCTTTATAGATTGCTTTAAGGTTTGCAAAACCTGCACTGCATTATTTAATTTGCTTTCAAGAGATGACCTTGCCTTGCCTGGGGAGTGTGTGTGTGTGTGTGTGGGGGGGGCAGTGTTGAGGATGGGGAAGAGAAGACCAGTCCTGGCCCTTGTGGCCTTTACATCTAGGATGGAGTAGGCTACCCTGCTTCTGGAGGGAGGGAGTAGACCAGGGCTACCTCCCAGGCTTGAGCTCCCCAGCTCTTGTCCTGTCACCCTTAGTGCCAGGGAGGTCCCTCCCCTTCCCCCCAGCTCACCTGCCGGCTGGGATCCTCTTCCCTGAAGATGAAGGGGCTTTGGAAGTGACGCTGCAGGGCCGCATTGACTTTGATTTTCAAAGACTTGAACTTGAGCTGCCCAGAGACAGAGATGTTGTCTGGCACTGGATAGAGAGATTTCTATCCCCAACTCACCTCTGTGTCCCAGGAGGTCAGATAAGGATCGCCCCCCCCCAACTCCCCCCTCTCCCCATATACTGGCTACCTCCCTGTTCCTCTCCTTCAAAGACAAAGACACGTTTTGATAAAAGATACTTTTCAGTAAACCCTCACATGAGGTATATTATTAGAAAATAGTGCCACACAGTAGAATGACTGGGACCAGTTACACGTGTTATTTGCGTTTGAAGCTGACAGATGATAAGAGAAGGGGTGTGTACTTTGCCATGGATCCTTTGGTGCCATCTATCTCGACCTGAGTTTTGGTGCCTACTAGTGTTTTCTTTATTTATCTTGTTGGAATTGTGTTCTTTGGGTTCTGCTTGCTTCATTCTCCCCTTCCTCTTCTTTTACCTGACGGGTCACCTGTGGTTCCCAACCACATCTGGCTTTCCCAGCTGTGATATGACTCAGAGAAAGGCCCAGAGTCAATACCTTTCTCTGCTGTCCCAGACGAAAGGCCGTCAGGCTGGTTTACTACAGTGTCCAGGACAGTGTTTGGCCTGGAATGGGTGCTTAATATTTGCTGATTTGGTCCAAAGAGTGGGTGTTAAAGCAACAACAGGAACTTAATCTTTTGAGGTACACTAAGGGAGACAATGACAGATTTGGGATCATAGACTGAGCTTGTGTCATCTAGGCCAACCCTTTTATCATACATATTGGCCAGCAGATGCTGCTGTGTAATTACTATAGAAATAATTAAGGCCCCGGTAGAAATTGAGTCACTTCTTATACAAGTTCACTCAGAGAGAACCCAGGTCCTGTGACCCAGATCCAGTGTTCTCTCCAGGGCAGTGACTGATCTGGTGTGACCTCAAGTGAGTCTTTTTTGGGCCTTAGTTTCTCTATCAGTAAATGTTGTCTAAAGACCTTTTCTGCTTTTAACATCTTATGATTTATGTATCGGGATGTATTTATGTATTGGGCCTCAGGCCAATATGTAAACTTGTTTCTCCTTCTTAGGGTGGAGTGTGATAAGGAAATCTATGGTTGTTGTCTTCTCTCCACATTTCCCCAGCTCTTTCTTTGGCCCCCTCTCATTCACTACGCCCTTCCTCAGCTCTTCTGCCTCTGCCTGCATCCATTCAACTTGGAAGCCTCTAGCTCTTGCCATGACACCCCACCTCCCCCAGGCATTTAATTTTCAGGTGTGGGGACTTGGTGGTATTAGGTACAGTCCAGTTGGTAGGACCTTATCCAATGAATGAGGATGGTCAGGGATTGAAGAAGAGACTATGGAGATCCAGGGATGGGGAGAATACATCTAAGGGCAGCCAAACTTCAATGACCCACTTAGTGGATAATACAGAATAATGAATGAGAGATTTCCATTAGTTTTTTTTTTTCAGGGCAATGAGGCTTAAGTGACTTGCCCAGGGTCACACAGCTAGTAGATTTCCATTAGTTTTGAAGGCATTCTGTAATGATCTAGGTAGCATATCTATCTAGCTGCCTAATTATATTCTGTCTCACCTGTTTCATGAAATTTCATTTTATATCCCAGTTTATAATGAGCCCTCCTTTCTCTGACTTCCTAGAGCATTTTCTTTCTGGATCACCTGCTTGACACTTAACATTATTTTATGCTGGCTTTTGTATTGACATTTAGTTTTATTATATTTATATTTTGTGGCCTTATTAGAAGGTAAGCTACTTGGCATTGGTTGCTTACATACCCCACAATATAGTGTTGACTGCATATTGACTGTTCACTTCAGTCTCATGGAGTGGGAGGAAGGAAGAAGAATTGGTATGGGGGTAGGTTGGAGGAGGCTGGTTTATGATGAAATACTAGCTAAGAATAACTCATAAGTTAGATAACCAATCAACCCAGAACCTAAAAGGGAGGGGGGCTCTATTCCTGGGAAATTGAGAGGTATCTGAATCCTCTTGTGGCCTCTCCATTCTTGAGCTAGATTACGACTGTTCAACGATGGGGAGCAAGTCAGGGAAGGACTTGGTCACTTACTGCTTTGAGGGATTTCAGCCATAGATTCCCCAGTAGGTGGAAACTCATTTCCTGGTTGGTGGTCAGTTTCACGTTGCATTTGATTGAAACCACATCTGAGTTGCTGTGGTTCTGAAAAGAGATGGACGTAGGAGAGGGCAAGTTGAGTTGGATTCCGCAAATGTGTATTAAGAGCCTACTCTGTGCAAGGACTAGGTAAGGTAAGCTGAGAAGAGAAATGACTAGCTCTCTTATTACAATTAAGGACTCTTCCTGCATCTGAGATCCGCAAAATAAGCCCGGATAAGGTCTACCTCAGGGCATGAGACCTGAATCAGGACATCAGACCATGGGCATTCTGGAGCCTGTGATCTCTCTTTCCCATTAATCAGGCTAGCCCTGCATATAGGTGGATGCTGTTGTGGTAAAATCTGATGGGTCCCATAAGGCTCTGCTGGAAGAGGAGTTCTACTTGAAATTCGCATTCCAGATGGACAAGTCTAGGCATTTCTGTTACAGGAGAATGACAGCTAACATTTATATAGCACTTTAAGGTTTGAAAAGTGCTTTACATGCATTATTTCACCTTCACAGAAGCTATTTGAAGTAGGTCCTATTATTATTCCCATTTTACAGAGAAAGAAACTGAGGCATAGAGATGCTAAGTGACTCAGAATAGCTCCAGGTTCATTCTTCAAGCCACTGTATCCTTGCAGCCTTAAGGAAGGAACAAAGAACTTGAGATGGGAGACCGATTTTATAATTTCAGTGGTAGTCCTTATTTGCAGTACCTTTATACTCAGTAGGTACTTAATGTATGTATATTGAATTAAATTCTCTTATGTGCCTCAGTTTCCCTACCTAGAAAATAAACTGATATATTCCCTATCCACCTTATGCATATTACAAAGGTCAGAAGTCCCTTTGCACATGTGATATGGTGTTTTTTCCCCCTTTTCTCCTCTTTTGTTTCTTATCCATCCTAAAGCCCAGCTCAAATCTGACCACTACCACTAACCTTTCCCTGAGTTCATTGGTCCACAGTGCTCTCTCCCTATTTATTATTTGTGTTCCTCATTTGGCACACACTACCCTGCATTAGGGTTCTTGTTTCCTGTTGGTGTTAGTCTTAACTCCCCAACTAGAGCACAGGGGCTGGTTTCCATCTCTTTATCTTTTATAGGGTATAGCTTAAGGATGGAGTCCTCTTAGGCATTTAATTGGTTTTTCTTGACTGTGATAAAAACAGCTTTTATGCTCAGGAAACAGAGATCTTGAGTCTATTGCATTCTACCCCTCTTTCCATGGGAGGGACTCTACCAGCTGTGGTGAGTGACTCAGGTCCTCCTCAGTGGGAGCATGCCGGTAGTCAGTATTGTTCCCCCAGATGTTGCATGTTGTATTCTCCTGCACAGACACATAAAAACAGACACACACGCAGTCTTGGAGAAGTACCTTTAACCTATGGAATAACCCAGGAGACCCATCATGTTGGCATTGCAGATGGTGGGAAAGGGAGCTGCAGGGGCCTTACTCTCTGGGTAAGGTTCTTGCTAGCTCAGGGAAAGGTGTTATGCCCACCGTAGACGATCAGAGAGGGCTCCTGACAGATCATTACCTGATTCACCAAGAAGTCACTCAGCATCATTAGGCGGTTCCCTCCTCTGGTGGCAATGGGGACTGTGATTGTAATTGTGACCCCATCGACTGGGAAAAATCCCAAGTTTAGGATCTGTGAAGAAAGAGGGAAGAGGTATTAGCATACTAGGCCCTGGGGCTGAGGGTTTTGGGGGGGGGGTCCAGGAGGAACAGTAGGGGTCAGTCTACTGAATAGATGGATGGGGAGTGGAACAAGGGAGGAAGCATTACAGGACCATGATGTCTAGAGACTGAGATGTCTTTAATTTCTACTGTGTTGTCTCCCCTTCCATTAAACAAACAAGTTGCACTGAGAATAACAATGACAGTATTGTATAACATATGATAATTTTGTTATAAGCCATCCATGCATTTTCTCTAAATTCATTAGTTTACACAGGATTGGGTGAGAAACTTCCTTTACTAATGCAAATCTATATCCTCTTCACTTAGAGTCTGAAAGAATTCCCCAGGGGCACTGAAAAGTTAAGTGACTTACCTAGGGTCACAAAGCCAGTTTTATTGGAGATAAGACTTGAACCCAGATCTTCCTTGACTCTGAAGGCAGCTGACTATCTACTATGCCATGCTGCCTTTTGAAACACAGCAGCAACTACCATTACAATCATAGTGAATAGAACTTTTAAGGTATCTACAACTGGGCCCCTTTACCTGTCTACCCTCACCTCCCACCTTTGCACCAGCCATTAAGCTGCATTCCTTTACTCATGCTGCGGCCTTACCTTGATTCCTCTCCATTGAGCCTCCCATTTGCAAGGCCCATAACATGTTCTTCCTCCTCTAGGAAGCCCTCTTTGACAACTCACACTGACCTTTCCCTTCACAGAACTCTGGGAGAAATTGTACAGTGAAAAGAGCCCCCGGCTTATGGGTGAAGACCTGAGCCCTGCCCCTGCCCTGTGTGATCTTGGATAAGTTAATTCCTTTCTGAGTTTCCTTACCTGCAAAATTCGAGTGTTAGATCAGATAAGCTTTAAGGTCTCATCCAGCTCAAAATTTATGATCTTATGAATTCCAATTGCATTTTAAGTCAGCATCATACACCTTTAACAGTTAATGCCTCTAATTGTTTTGTGTATTTTGAGCTTTTTTCCCCCTCAGATTAAATAAAGTGAAGACTTGAGGCTTTGGAGTCAGAAGGTTTCATTAGGGGTGTAACTCTATCAGTTATTAGCTCTTCCATCTTGGAAAGTCTTATTGCTTCTCTGATCCTCAGTTTCTTCAGCTTATTTTACTGGGCTATTGTAAGGCTCAAATGTATAAAAAGAGTTTGTAAACTAAAGGGCCAGAGAGGGACAGGTCTAGTGAGTTCATTGGAATAGGTAACCCGCAGATGAGGAAACTTTCCCAAGGGAAGTTAGCACTTTCTCTGAGTTTTAGTGCATTGCTTAGAGCATTGAGAGGCTTAAGTGACTTATCGAGTGTCCCACAGCCAATATTTCATCTAAGGTAACACTTGAATTCATGTCTTGGCTTTCAGGTCAGCGCTATATCCACTATTACTTTTTTTGGGAGAGGGACAATGAAGGTTAAGTGATTTGCCCAGGGTCACACAGCTAGTAAGTGTCAAGTGTCTGAGGCCGAATTTGAACTCAGGTCTTCCTGAATCCAGGGCTGGTGCTTTATCCACTGTGCCACCTAGCTGCCCCCCAGCTATTGCTTTTCAAAGGGCTATGTGAGCATCAGCTGTTGTTATTATTCTCCTTTGTTTGTATTTCAACTTTTAGAAGGTGCTAGCACAGGGTTGGGCACACAGTAGGTGCACAATCAAGGTTTTCAGTCTGCCCCATGGATAAAATCATAATAGAACAATGTATAAAGTCCAGTTAAGGGATTGGATTGATTAAACCATGAAAACAGATATTCCTCCCAAGAGAGCCTACAGAAACCAAGCAAAAGATAGAAACCAGGATGTCTCTCTAAGCATGAAGCACATGGGGGAACTGAGGAATGCTTTCTCCGATATTGGAGAATTTTTGAGATACCAGTTGAACAGTGTTTGCACCTGGGTGTGGAGGGACACAATATTGTGTTTTAGTGACATTTCAGAGGTGCTAGCATATGTTTTGGGGGCTGTCCTTGTAGACATATCATACCACCCCAAGGTTCTGTTCTTGTTTTTCGAGGCCTCTTAGCATAGTAGATGATAAAGTTCTAGACTTGGCATCTGGAAGACTTAGGTTTAAATCTTGAGTCTTACCACTTGCTAGTCATGTGACCCTATGTGAGTCACCTCAGAATTTTTCCGAGCCTAATTTTCCTCACTTGAAAAATGGAGATAGTAATCCCTGTAATCCCTTAGAGCTCAAATGAGATAATGTCCCGAATGTGCTTGGCCAACTTTATTTTATTTTTTGATTTTGAGTATAGTTTTATTTATTTCATTAAATATTTCTTAATGACAAAAAGGTGCTAACATTCATTTTTTTGTGAACTTAGGTCCTCTTGACTCCAGGGCCAGTGCTCTATCCACTGCCCACCTTGCTGCCCCTCTAACGTTAATTTTTTTGGGGGGCGGGGCAATGAGGGTTAAATGACTTGCCCAGGATTTAAAAAAAACTTTTGGGTTCTGAATTTTCTCCCTCTCTGGTGCCCCTTCCTCCCCACCTTGAGTAGGCAGTGCTTTGACAACTTTAAAGGGCTATGCAAACGTCAGTGCTTATGATTGTTATCAATAGGTTATTGAGCTACTAGGGCCTATAAAATGATCTGCAAGTTCTCTTCTTGGTCTGAAGTCTGTGTGTGACCTTGGTGCCTCCATCTGCATCATACAGATGCATCATCAGGCATTATTTTGGAAAGCACTTGGTGTTTTTTTCAAAGTGCTTTCACGAATGTTCTTTCCTCATACCAGGCTTTTGCAGTTGGCAGAACAGTAATAAATCTTTCTATTCTGGGGGAATTGAGGCCCACAGAGGTGATGTGGACCTGTTCAAAGGCACATGTTTGCAGAGACAGGACCAGAACATTGATTTACCGAATCCTAGGCCAGTGGGCTTACCACTGCACCAGGACAGCATTAGCTCAGACCCCAGACATCCTTTCTAGAGATGGGGCCCCAACTCCATATCCTTCACCTCCTCCCCTTCTCCTGTCTGGTCTTACCGTAAATGTGCATTGGAAAGGAGGGCCAATGCTGTTGTAACCCTCCAAGGAGCTGTTGGACTTGACCTCATAGCGACTCAGGCTGGAGCTTCTGTAGGGAAGTTGGATGGAATTGTTAGAATGGTTCAGGGCAGGCCAGCCCATGATAGGGGAAGAGGGAAGAGGGGGATTAGGGAGGGAGGGACAAAGAGAGAGAGAGAGAGAGATTTTTTGTCTGTCTATCTATCCATCCGTGTATGTATATATGTATGTATGTATCCATCCATCCATCTATCCATCCATCCATCTGCAGACAGACCCATCTCAGGGTTCCTTAAATATATTATGTATAGTTTTATCCTATTGGGACCTCTGGCTGATACCTAGCTGGGACTTCTCCAAAAGGTATTGGGAACTGAGGGCAAGGGTCTGGGAGTGGGAGAAAAAAACCTGAGTCCTTAGATGCTTAGGAAACAGGTGTATCCTCTGGTAATTTGTATTTATTTGAATGTTGCTTAGTTAAGTGTTATTAAATTTTTTTTCTATTGTATGTGACCCCTTTCTCCAATCAGACTTTGTTCTCTAAGGATTGGAACATTATCTTCCCCATCAGACCGTTAAGGGCTAAAATTCTAGCTAGTCTGTCTAAAATATCTAATGAGTGGTCGCCAATAAATTATAAGCTTTAGCAAGAGTTAGGCTTTTAAACATTTATTAAGGAGAATAAGAATTTGGTAAAGAGAGAGAGAAAGGCCTACATTCATCTAGCTATTAAAGGGAGAGCACATTTCTAGCTCCCCTCTCCGCCACAGTCCCCAGGAAAAAGAGCGAGTCAGAGTGCCCGGCTTCCTCTTCTTCCTCCCACCAGCAAATGTCACTTCCTGATGCCAAAGAAAAGACGCATGGTCTTGCCCTCAGAGATGTTCACCTCATGGCGCAGCTTTTCTACAGTAAGTCTCCAGCAGGTGGTGTCATTCCAATCATTACAAGACTCTGAGCTCCTAGGGGGAAGGGACTCTATATTGCTACCATCAAATGAGATGTTCACAAGGATGGAGACCAAGGCTTCTCCTTTCTCCACAAATTCCCATGGTTTAAACACCATGTTCCAGTACCCTACTTGGCCACATGCACTTGGGGGTTTCTCACTTCTGACCTTCCCAGTGAACTCTTATCTTCCTGTTAGGATGCCCTACACCCTTCAATTTTATTCTCTCCTGCTAAATCATCCCATTAGGGGTGATGGGGTCTCTTTTAGGCTGTGACATAAGTGTGAACTTGCTGGTATGATGGTTCCCTTTTGGACCTGAAGGAGTCTCAGGGAGGATGATTTCATACCTGGTGAAAAGGATGTCAGCTTCATATTTAAGGTGGAAATTCAGGAGAGCCAAGTTGTCTTCTTTGGTGCTTTCCTGCTCTTCACTGTCACTAAAATCAGAAGATGAGAAACAGTCAGCAAATGGAGAGCCAGTCTGAGCACTGAGTTCACCTAGGGCAGCTTCACTTCAGAGGGAGGGCTTCAGGTCAGACAAAAATAAGAAGGCCCTGGTACCCAGAGCTTCCCAGTACTTAAACTGGCTGTTGGGGACGATGATTAATCCCCATAGTGGGCTGGAGGGGAGCAGACTGGATCAATGTTTCTCAGACTTTTCAGGCTGTGACATATCCATTGGCTCCTTCTCTAATTCTTCTGCTTGTCACCTCTCCAAGCCCAAACCTCAGCACAGTGTAATGGAAAATATCAGTGGATGAGGAATGAAGGCATCTGGGTTCTAGACGTGGTTCTGTCCCTAACTTGCTGTGTGACTTTAGACAAGTTCCTTTACTTCTCTGAACTTCAGTGACCTCATCAGTAAAGTACTTCTTTGCCTGTCTCAAAGGGTTGTTGTATGAATGAATGAATGAATGAATGGAAAAACATTTGCTGAATACTTACTATGTGCCAAACACTGTAATTACTATGTCTGGGGAATCAAATAAGATAATATGTGTACATGAAAGTACTTTTAAAAAATGCATCAATTGCTATATACATGTGAGCTGTTATCATCACATACATATACCTTTTTTTATTTTTAGTGAGGCAGTTGGGGTTAAGTGATTTGCCCAGGGTCACACAGCCGGTAAGTGTTAAGTTTCTGAGGCCAGATTTGAACTCAAGTCCTCCTGAATCCAGGGCCAGTGCTCTATCCACTGCGCCACCTAGCTGCCCCACATACATATACTTAAGTGCTTCAAAAGACCTATAATGTATTTTTATGGGAGCTTCCTTCAAAACTCCTCTACATCTCAGTAGATGGTTTCATGAGTTGCTGTGGTTAAAAAAGAAAAAACAACCCCAAAACAAAAAAAACCTTATGGCGTGGTAGGCTGGCTTTCCAGTGACAAGTCTCTGAACTTTGCTAAACTGGTCCTCAGGTGATAAGTCCATTCATTAATAGGCCCTTACTCAAAGTCATTCCAGCTAAGTAGAACTTAACAGACCTGGCACTCTGCTGACATAGACTTTGAGAGTTCAGGGTTACAGTGATGGATCATAGCCATAGCTGAAGAACAAACAGTGGGTCCTGTCAACAGCAGGGAAAAACTTAGGAAATCCTTGAATCAGCATTATAATCATATTTCTATTCTGAGAGCAAGTCACTCATTGGCTTCCTTTCTGGGGTCAGGACCTGAGAATTTAGCTGAACTTCTAACTGAAATTCAGAAATGCTTGTGAGAATTCAAACATGTAGTTTAAGTTCTCTTGGGAACTAATAAAGGTAAACATTCCCTCCTCTCCAAATATTGCCCCCCCAAAAAAACCCCCCAACAACCACACACATACAACACCACCACAACAAACCCGAGACCAACCAAGCAAGCGAAACAAATAAACCTCAAACTAAAAAGATTGGCCGGGACAACCCAAGTGCGGAGGTGGTCATTTAATTTAATTAATGAATTGGCTGATTTTTCATCTTTACTGTGGACTTTCATCTTTGTTTGGTCCATAACTCAGACATATACACAGAGGCGAAATTCACTTTAGGATTGCATTTCTTTTCCTTTTTTTTTTTTTTGTGAGGCAATTGGGGTTAAGTGACTTGCCCAGGGTCACACAGCTAGTAAGTGTTAAGTGTCTGAGGCCGGATTTGAACTCAGGTACTCCTGACTCCAGGGCCGGTGCTCTATCCACTGCACCACCTAGCTGCCCCTTGCATTTCTTTTCATAAAAGAACTTAACTGTTTTGCTCTCTTCCTCTCTACCAATGAGTTAGGAATGCTTTAAATCATACATAAATCATTTATAACATGACCTCAGGGTCAAGTAGAAATTCCATGTTACAATTAATTTGTCTTAACTACAGACATGAACTCAACATGCTGTTATGTAGCTCTTCAGCCTTTGACACCAAGTCTGTAGAGAGTGTTTTGTTTTTATTTTGCAAATTAAATTACAGATTGGTGGGAAAAATCTCTAGGAGGATTATAACAACTTCTTAATTATCTCTAGCACAGAGGGACTTCTCTCTTTTAAAGGAGGCAAGGGGGGGCTATCCTGTTTGAGATAATATGTATAAAGCACCTGGTAAACCTTAGAACAATATATAAACATTATCTTTTTTTTACAAGAAAAGCCAGTTTTTTACTTAAAAGAGATTCATGGTCTCTGCAACTAGATAGCTATACTCTGGGAAAGGTCAGGCAGGAAAACACACACACAAAGAGTTCATAAGTGCACTCATATGCAAACTGTATACATGCATTAATATCACTGCACAACCTCCACATATTCCTTCTCCCTTTATAATCTTCCCTGTAGGTGGAGTCGGTAATTACTCACATGGTATAATTTCAGAGGCACCCCTGCTCAGAAATATCTCCCTGACTTGTTCATTGAACTCTTGGGAATTGATGAGGGATGAGACATCAGGAATCAAGGGGAAGTGCCCTTGGGAGAAGGGACACAGCTATTAAAACTGACACCTGAAAGTAAATGATCCCATTCCAGTGCAAGTTTGGTTACAGGGAAGAGAAAGATTGTCAAGAGGGATGGAATGGGGAAAGTGGAAGGGACTGTTGAAGCATCCGGGAAGGCAGAAAGGCTCAACTCAACTTGACTTCAGGATTTTGCCTTGAGCAGGCCCTGTGTGTAGGTGTGTGTGTGTCTACACGTAGGCACACCCCTTACTGCCTCCTTCAAGTTGTTGTGTTAGCATTGTGGACATCAGTCAGATTGCAGCCTTCAAAACAGCTCCACCCAGGAAAAGCTGGATATAGCACCATTAGCTCAACACACACACATATACACACACACACATGCACACATACATGTGCACACACCCACCCACACACTTGTCTTACTCACTGTTATCAATCATCTTTACATCAGGCTCCTGCTGTAATAATAAGAAAACTAATAGGACACACAGAAGAAAAGCTTGTCCCCTCAGTTCTATGTTGGTTATTGGATTTTTTGGATTTCAGTGATGGAGAACATGAGGGCCTTTGGTTCAAAACTCAACTCTTCTTTTGTTTGCTTTTTTTTTTTTAAAGTGAGGCAATTGGGGTTAAGTGACTTGCCCAGGGTCACACAGCTAGTGTTAAGTGTCTGAGGCTGGATTTGAACTCAGGTACTCCTGACTCCAGGGCTGGTGCTCTATCCACTGAGCCACCTAGCTGCCCCTAAAACTCAACTCTTCTAAATGGTCTTTTTTGACTTATCCTAGTACAGTCCCATAATATCTGTTACTCAGCACTTTTTTGCAGGGGTGTCCTGGAGGCAGCTTGAACTAACTCCCAAGAGATAAGCTGTTAAATTTTCATTGGGAGCATTTACACCTTGCAGCAAACCTACAGATCAGGGCTTGGTTAATTATTTTGTTGATTACTTAAGTCTGTCCACAGAGAGCTGGTTGTTAAACACTTTCCAGAATACTACAGCCCTTTTGTAATTGTCATGATACATGTTTTGGGATGACATCATTGTCTGTCTTGCCTCCCCTAGCAGATGATCAAGTCTCTGTGGGCTGGCAGGAAACATTTCTGTTCTGTGTAGTTTGTGGTTACAGTAAAAAGAGAGAGATATGGGTTCAGGTTTCAGCTCTTCCATTTACTAATATCATAGCCATCTAAAATCACTGAACTTCTCTGAACCTCATTGTCCTCATCTGAAAAATGAGGACAGTCATGCCATCTCCCCTCAAGAGTCTCTTTGAGGCAAGCACTCTGGAAGCAATTCGGTGCTGTATTATGAATATACCTCGTGCCTAATACATGGAATATGGAGCGAGAGCTGGCAAATACATGAAGAGTGTTGGAGACCTGGAGTTATCAGAAAGAGCTTAGGAAAAGCAAAGCATGGCCCCCTGACCTGCCAACCGTCAGGAGGATCTCCGTATTCTGAAGAAAAACCGACTTGCTGAACTCGAAATCCAGGCGGAAAGCTCCCTGGAGAAAGAGGAAAAATACCAATGAGAGCAAGCCAGTTAGAAAACCAGGGATCTCTTAGGCACTTGGTTTAGTATCTAGGGGACTTGAGAGCTGTGACTATGCTGCTCCATCCTGTATCCCCTACTTTCCCCCAGATAGGGGCTGGGTCTAACCCTTGTCCCGCTGTCCCAGCCCTGCATCCTAGCTGGCTGGGAATGTGCTGGGTGAGGAGAGATGATGGGCTGAAATGTGACCAGAGCATTTGGGAGGCTGCCAAGTGTGGCTCTTAGGAGCCAAATAAAACAGCTACTGAGAGGGGGGCCTTCTTGACCATTTCCCCTCCCTTTTTTTCTTCTTTTAAGAGCAAAGGGAAACAAAGAGAAAAATTGGCTTTGGAGTATGTCTGTGTGGGCTTCACGTGGCTTGGGATGGGGTAATGACCATAGACTTCTGGGATTTCAGAGCTCTAACCTGAGAGATCATCTACTCTACCCCATCTCATTTTAGAGAGGAAGAAACGGGAAGCCCTTCAAGGTGATGTGATCTGCCCAAGGTCACCTTTATGCAGATCATAGAAGGTAGACCTGGAAAGGGCCTTAGCCATAATTTAGTCCAACCCTTTTTGTTTTACAGAGGAAGAAATTTAGGGCCCAAGGAAGTCAGGTGACTTTCCCACCATCACAAAGTAATTGAGCTGCCTCTCACCTATTTCCTGAATGAGTGAGTTAAGTCAACTTTTCTCCTCAGTAAAGTGAGGGGAGCTGGAATGGATGACTTCTAGGGGCCTTTCTATCTCTAAATCTGTGAGCCTGTGATCCAACTGGGGGGTTACCATCCATGTCCTCTGACTCTGCATCCACAGTGACTTAAATGCAGAGCTGGAACTGGGACCCATGTCTCCTTAGTACCAATCTTTCACTTTTCCCTTTGTTCAGTCATTTCAGTCATGTCTTACTCTTTGTGACCCTATTTGGAGTTTTCTTGGCAAAGATACTGGAGTGGTTTACCATTTCCTTCTCCAGATCATTGTACAAATGAGGAAACTGAGGCAAACAGGGTTAAGTCACTTGCCCACGGTCACACAGCTATTAAGTGTCTGAGGCCAACTTTTTTTTTTTTGGTGGGGCAATGAGGGTTAAGTGACTTGCCCAGGGTCACACAGCTAGTAAGTGTCAAGTGTCTGAGGCAGGATTTGAACTTATGTACTCCTGAATGCAGGGCCAGTGCTTTATCTACTGCACCACCTAGCTGCCCCCTTGAGGCCAAATTTTAATGCAGGAACGTGAGACTTTCTGACTCCAGGACCAGAACTCTATGCACTGTGCCGCCTAGTTGTCCTTTTTTTTCCTGCCTTCTTTACTTCTAAGACTCTAAATGGTCTAAAACCATGTCATTCTCCTGTTGAAGAAGCTTCAGTGACTTCCATGTTGTCTCTGGGATCAAAGTTCCTGTATTTGGCATTTAAAGCCCTTCCCTTTCAAGTCTATCTTTCCAGGCTGGTTATGCATTACTCCTCTTCACTCGGTCTATATTCTATCCAAACTGTCCTTGCTGTTCCCTGGATCTGACATTCCGTCTTCTGCTTCTCTTGTGCTTTTGGCACATACCAGGAATGCTTTTCCTCCATGGAATCTTTACTTCCCTTTAAGGTTCAGCTCAGCTGACTCCTCTCCTAAGAAGACTTTCTTAATTCTTTCTAGTTGTTGGTATCCTCCCCAATTTCTTTGCATTTATTATGTATGTATCTTCTATTTATTTATCTATGTCCATGTTCTATCCTCAATAGAATATAAGCTCCTTGAAGGCAGGGATAGGGTTCTGTTTTGTTTTTTCCAGTTTCCATGCCCCTAGCACCGAGAACTATACTTGGAACATGGCTTTGGAATGTTTCTTTGTGGCAAAATGACTTGCCCACGGTCACACAGCTAGTAAGTGTCTGAGGCTGGATTTGAACTCAGGTCTTCCTGACCATAGGCCTGGCACTCTAGCCACTTAGGCCACGTAGGCGCCCCAGGCTTCAGAATATCTTGTAATAATTCCACTCCACCTTCTTTCTGTTCCTCTGCACCTCTGTTTTAGGATTTGGCGAAGATAGGGGCTCGCTGAGCTAGGTATGACCACCATGGTTCATGGTTCCCAGCTCTATTTTTCCAAATAGATCCCTTGAAAACTCCCTAGGCTCCCTATCCCCGATCCTGTGCCCAAGTGACAAATTCCAGCCCAGGGCCTGCCCTGTCTTCTCTTCTCCTGGTTTCTCTCCCTCTGAACTTGCCACCTTCTTTATCACTATTCTCTACCCCAAATGCACACAGCTCAGACAGCTGTGATTGATTTCTCTCCTGGCTCTGTTTTACAAGGCAGGATTATGAGTCCAAGCTGTTGCCTTCTTCCTTTTTCCCTCTCTCTCTTACTCTATGCATGGCTTGTTCATTTGGGTTAATGAAATATTCTGTTCTACCACTGGGCCCATCCTGCTGCCTTCCCAGGAGGTGCCCACGGGGGCCTCAAAATGGTAATGAGCCTCCCCAAGGGTCCTCCTTCCATGGGCAAGCGTGCGGTACGGGAGGGGATTGGGAGATGGAGGGGATGATTTAAGAATAAGAAATTTCATACTATGCAGGCTATTATTGGCCCTTTGGAATCTGGCTGATTTATTCCCAGATCTTGCCGCCTAGAACGATGTCAACAAGACCAGAGATGAGGAAAGTGAGTTTATTTCCTCCGGCAAAGAAGGCAGAGATCAATCCAGGGGGAACTGGAGTTGGGGATGAAAAATGGGGTTTCCTTCTGAGGGTGAAGAGGCTTATATCTAAGGGGAGATTGTCCTGTTGTGGGGAGGGACAGAATAGCAGTGGTCTGAACATGTGATCCTCTGTCCCATGCCCTGGCCTTCCCAAAGTTGGGACTAGCCCTTTCTCTGTTAATTATCTCCAATTTACCCAGTATATATATCTTGTTTGTACATAGTTATTTTCATGTTGTTTTCCCCCAGTCCGCCCCGCCCCCCCAAACATTGGGCTATGAATTCCTTAAGAGAAGGGACTGTCTTCTGCCTTTTTTTTTTTTTTTAAATTTCCAGTGCTTTGCACAATGCCTGGCGTGTACTAGGTGCTTTTGGAATGACTGGCTGACTGGCTCTGAGGAGGGCACCTCGGCCTTATAATTTGGTCATTTGAAATGTTACCTTATACCATCTAATGATAAGAAAAATATTCCAGCGCCTTAAAGGTACCCCTGCCTCACTCATATCTTTGGCTGCCCACTCTTCCCTGCCCTCCCTGGTCCCCTCTCCCACAAGCTTTTTACCTTGGCTTTTGCTTTGAAAAATGGGTAGCTGACGTTGCAGACTTTCTTGTTGATCCTCCTCTCCTCGTTGATGCACTCAATGCTGCCATCCGAGTCATCCTGTGGTGCAGGGGGGCAGAGAGTAAAGAATCAAAGCCTGATCTTAGCCTTCTACTCTTCCCAGCCTGGGGCTAAATCCCTGAAAGAATGGACCCCTGGGAAGAGAGCCATTTTGCCCAGCATGGCTGGTGGGAGTGGGGAGGGGATCATGGTGGAGAGTGTAGAAAGCCTAGAGCCAGGGAAGTCTATGACCTCTGGGGGACTGGCGAGCCAAGCTGCTTGATTCTATTTCGACCTGGGGGGAGGTCCTCAAGGATGTGGGTGATCATCAAGGAAGACATCTAGAGAGACTTAGAATGTGGTCCACGCAGGAGGTAGCGTGAGAGTGAGAAGGCAGATTGACAAGAGTGAAAAGCCAGGAAAAATGGAGAGTCACACCCCCATCCTCTTGTGACTGACCTGGCACTTATATGCAAGGGAGACTATCCAGCCTCCTCCTTCCTCATTATGGCTTTTCTGACTTTTAAAGGGCTTTCTCATCTTTAATCCAGAAGGATTAGAGGGAAAGCTCTAACCCATTTCCTTGCTTGCTCTTTGCATTTCTGTGCTTAGTGGGGAAGGGAGATAACATTTTGGGCCAAGATGAGGTTTAGGGGTTTTCAGTTAGCCAGGTCCCTCCTGGAAAAGTGAGCTCATTTGTCTGGGGTGGGGGCAAAGAAGGGTGGGACCTGTCAAGGGGGAGTTCATTAGAAAAGTGTGTTCTTTTGCCTCCTGGTTGATAAATCCAAGAAGTAGTCAAATTTCTGGCGGGTGGTCTGAAGGCCGATGTCTGCTGATGGCAAACCCTCTGCGCTACCCTAAAGAAGCAGCGGCTCTACGTGTAATGCATATCATCATAAGGAAGGCTCTGGTATATGTGGTACAGCAGGAAGAAAGGGAATAAGCATTTATTAAACACCTACTGCTTTACAAATATCTCATTTGCCCTCGCAACAACTCTGAGGAAATTGAAGCAGACAGAAGTCATCATGATTTGCCCAGAGTCACACAGCTAGTGAAGTGTCTGAAGTGGGATCTGAATTCCTGTCTTCCAGATTCCAAACCCAGCACTCCATGACTCAGTTAGAAAGAAGACTGGCTAGGGATTCTAGAGGTCTGGGTTCTAGTCCCGGCTCTGCCACTAACTAGCTGTGTGACCTTGTTCAAGTCACTTCATCTCTCTTTACCTTAGTTTCTTCCTTTACAAAGTGAGGAGGTTGAATGAGATGATAAACCCTGGCAATATATGATGCTCAAGATAGCACAAGATAAGTCCCAGGAAGGTCTCATTCAACTAAAATATTTGCTGAGGTTCTGATTTGCCAACTCCCCACACCTCCTCTGCCCTCTCCTCCTTTCTGCTGCCTCTTTCTAGTCTCTCTCTTTATGAAGGACCCACGCTTTTCATATGGTCTGGGCTTGAAACCCACCTGTAGTGGGGTTGGGAAAAGAAGAGAAAGCATGCGGTGGTACAGTGGATAGAGTGCCAGTCCTGGAGTCAAGAACCCCTGAGTTCAAATCTTGTGATACTTAGCATCTGCCTGCCTCAATTTTCTCATCTGTAAAAGGGAATAAGAAATAGCATCTATAGCACCGGCCCTGGATTCAGGAGTTCCTGAGTTCAAATCCGGCCTCAGACACTTGACACTTACTAGCTGTGTGACCTTGGGCAAGTCACTTAACCCCCATTGCCCTGCAAAAAATAAAAAGAAAAAGAAATAGCATCTATGTCCTAGGGTTGTGGGTTTGTTTGTTTGTTTTTTTTTGGTGAGGCAATTGGGGTTAAATGACTTGCCCAGGGTCACACATCTAGTGTCAAGTGTCTGAGGCTGGATTTGAACTCAGGTCCTCCCGAATCCATTGTGCCACCTAGCTGCCCCCTCCCAGGGTTGTTTTATGAAGATAAAATGAGATATTTGTAAAGTGCTTTTCAAACTTTAAAATGTTATGAAAATGCTGTTGTCTTTTCATTATTCTGGTTATGAAGTCACTAGCCATGTGGTTGAGGACCTTACCTCATTTTCAAGCTTCTCCCTACCAGCTGTTTAAAGTTGGAAATAGAAGAATTTAACTAAAATAGCCTCAATACAAAGGCAAGTCATGTTCTGCTGGTCCCAAGTGGGCCTTGAGTCTGTGACTTTTGAGCACTTGGAGCATAACCTGATTTTTGAATCATTTTCATGTGATGTGTGTTCTGCCTTATTAGACCAGAGGTCCCTGAGGGTGGGGGCTTAGTCTCCTCTGTAGGCCGCAAGCTCTCAGGCAGGGCTCTCTATCTTTCTATCAGACCAGAAGCTCCCAGAGACTGGGGTAGCGTCTCCAGAGTCTGGTGGGCTCAGATCTCAAGATACCAGTGGGCCAGGTGGACAGAGGATGGGGTGTGTGACTAGCACACCCCAACCCGCTGTCAAAAGGAAGCCACAGTGAGTGAAGTGTGTCTTTCCTTGTTATAATCCTGAATCAGGGGTGTGCTGAAGCCAGGCCGAACTGCCAGCGAATTATTAAAATTTCCGCATGAGCATTTATTCCTCAGAAATCAGCAACTGCTACAAATGGCGGGGGGTGGGGGGGGGTGGGGGGGGGGGGTGGGGGGGGGGGGTGGGGAGTGGGTGGGGGGTGGTGGGGGGTGGGGGGGTGCTATTGTTTGTTGATTGTCTAGATTTAAGAAAGTGATAAAGAAAATGTTAACAATCCATGTAAAGCTGAAAAGTGTGTCATGGCTGTGTTTTTCTCTTTGAGAGCTGGTTATTAAATATTTACCAGCACGACCCTTCTCTGAACACTGTGGACTCCTGAATGACTTCTGGTTTCTGCTGGCTTCTCCTCTGATTCTTCTGTAGTCATTCTGTGTCAGGTTCCCTTTGTTCCATGACTTTAGATCCCCAGTTGCCAACACAATTTATATACCATTTATATTTACATTGCCCTCTCTTCCTACCCCCCCCCCCCCCCCCCCCCCCCCCCGCTACGTACAACACCTGGGGGCCAGTGTACTGCAGCTGTCTAATTTCTTTCTGTCCTTCCACTGTATGGGGAAGGGACTTGACACCCAGCAGACTGGAAGTTCCTGAGGTCAGAGACTTTGTCCCCCAGCAGACTATGAGCTCTCATGATCCTTGAAGCCCCCCACCACCATTAGGCAGGAAGTCAAGCATCAAAGGCCAGTTGTAGCCAGATCTGGGGTTTTGTTGTTGGTATTCAGCCAGGTGGTGGCTAACAGCTGTTTGCAGTACAAGGAAAGGAAGTGGATACCACCAGTTGTGGCAAAGACAAAACAGAGGTCAAAGCATCGAGCTGAAGTCCAAACCAGGAGGTGTGCTTCTGAGGTTCCACCTCCAACCTATCAGACTGACAGAAATGGTAAATGATGGAGGGGCTGTGGGAAAACAGGTCCACGTGTACACTGTTGGTGGGGCTGAGAATTGGTCCAGCCATTCTGGAAAGCAGTATGGAATTATATATGGAAAGTTACCAAACTGTGCCTATTCAGCTATATTACTAGTAGGCCCCAAAGAAATAAAATAAAGAGGGAAAGGATCTCTTTTATATGCACAAAAAAAAAAAATGTGCTAGCCCAAAACAAAACAAAACAAAACAACTAAAGGGGCCTTACCACCTTTTAGAGAATAGCTAAACAGATTGTGGTATACAAATGTAACGGGTTATTATTGTGCTTTAAGAAATGATGAAATGGACACTTTTAGAGGAAGCTGGAAGACCTGTCTCGCCTGCTACAGAGCCGAAGTGAGCAGAATTAGAGCAGTTAATACAGCAAGTAGATCATTCTAGAGAAATTAACTTTGTAAGACTTCAGAAGTCTGATTAACATGCAGTGATAAATCATAAGTAGAAAAGAATGATGGTGAAAGATGCCTTTCACCTCTGGACAGAGAAGTGATGAACTTAAAATGCAGAAAGAGACATATGGTCCTGGATGTGGCTAATGTGGGAATTTGCTTTGCCAGACTATATAGATATGTATTGAGGGATTTGTTTTTCAGGTTTAAATTTTTTTTTTTTTGGTTCAGTGTGAAGGAGGGGCAGCAAGAGGGATGGATTCATAAACAAATCTTATTACTTGAAAAATAAAAATAAACCATTATTTAAAAAACCCCAACAACATCCTGGGAGTTGAAGAAGACGAGCCAAGCCAGAGGGACACCCAGAACAAGGATGCCAGCAATAACAAAACTGGATTAAAAATCACTGGTAGGAGGCAAGAGAGGACCAGAGAGGGGGCGGCTAGGTGGTGCAGTGGATAAAGCACCGGCCCTGGATTCAGGAGTACCTGAGTTCAAATCCGGCCTCAGACACTTGACACTTATTAGCTGTGTGACCCTGGGCAAGTCACTTAGCCCCCATTGCCCCGCAAAAAAAAAAAAAGAGAGGACCAGAGAAAAAAGGTGCAGGTTTGTTGGCACGTGTGGAAATACATATGTGGGTGTAAACACATATGATACAGACTAATGTTAAAGTTGTGTCACAAAAATTAAGGATTTGCCCAACATGGTGCACACCTTTTATTGCTTCGACGCTCAGCTCTTGCTTGCTAAATCAGCAATCATGGGGGCAGCTAGGTACACAGTAGATAAAGCACCGGCCCTGGATTCAGGAGGACCTGAGTTCAAATCTGACCTCAGACTCTAAATCAGCAATCGTGTGCCTTTTCCCTGGGTGCTTCATTGGCTCTGAACTGGAAGGGACCTTAGAGGTCATCTAATCCAACCCCATTTTATAGATTAGAAAACCGAGACCCAGAGAGGCTAAGGAACTTGCCTAAATTCACTCAGGTAGTAAGTGGAAAAGCTGAGATTCAAACCCAGATTGACTCCAAATCCAGCTGTCTTTACTGGGCCCCATGACCCCTCTGGCGTCCATTCTAGGGACTGACTGACTCACTGGATGTTTGGAGGAGGCAACCACCTTCTAGATGTTTCCAACCTATTTGGTTGGTGCTCTCTGCCTTACCCAGGTACCCAGGACTGATGTCGATGGCATAATGGCCTCTGGGACAATTTGGGGAAGGACCTCTGGCTCATGGACTCATGGACAGAAATAGAGTATCTCACAGATGTGTGGCCTGCCCTGATAATTTGCTATTTTCTAATGAGGGCTATGTGTGTGCATGTGTGTGTATATGCAATAATAATAATAGATTGCATTTATACAGTGCTTTATGACACAGAGCATTTTACATAGTGTTTGTATACTTGCCTATATCCACATCTGCATTTTGTGTTTACATGTGTATAACATGTTCACGAGCATGAACACATGCTGTACAGACTAATATTAAATATCCAAGGGGCTAATTTTTCATTAGAAGTCCCCTTATTCCTGGGTACATAATAACTCAACTGTGAAAATCCCACTTAAACTGAAATTCAGTCCCCTTGACCTTCCTACCCTTGGGGCCCCAGCATGGGAATCAAGATTTGATCCCTTAAATGGGCTGCTGAGGAAAACCCCATCCCCTACAAACAGCCTGCTCTGTGCCTGGATACACTGGCCGATCTGTCTGTGTAATGTATTCCTCACTTCTCTTTATTCCTGTTCAGTTCTAAGGGTCTTTTGTGCTGTAGAAACAGAACTTTATGGGGGGCTCTTACCCCAGGAAAAACACTTAGTCTGTTTTGAATGGGAGCCAGGAAAGTTGGGGCTGGGGTGGGCATTGGAAGGTAATCTCTCTTAATACCAGAACCTCAAACAATCCAGAATCCTCAGGTGGGCAGGGAACCTGAGAGGTCATTAAGTGCCTCTCCCTCCCCCCTGCCCCCACAACTACCTCCTAGGTCGCCAAGCTTGTATGGTTGGTGCCTTGTCTAGGGAGAGCCTTACTTCACCCTGATGCACTAGGATGCCAGAAAGGGCACAGTAGGTTGAGTGTAGCCACTGAGGCCAGTCCCCATTCAAGGAGTACCTTAGGGTCTGGGGCTAAAAACTGGGGGTCTACTAAGGAAGTAGAAAGAAGGCAGGCTGCAATGCCTGGCCCATGCTCTAAGGTCTTATTCTACTACATGTTGGTGAGAGACTGTGGAATAGTGGCTGTTTTATTGGGTACAGGGTTTTTTTTTTTTGGGGGGGGGAATCCCTCAGTTCTTCCCCCAGAGTGGTAGGTATAGACCTGAGGGAGCCTAAGCCATTATGGGCCCTTTTTAAGGGCCTGAAGAGAATATCAGTGATCTGCACTGCTTACCACTGCCTAGCTGGCTTCCAAGGGGGTGTTCAGACTCTTGGCTCTTTTTCCATGTTGCCTTTTAATGAGATATCTATGATATTGGATATTGCAAAGTGAGATGATAAAGTGCTTTGCAATCCTTGAGCCCTATATATTATACTATTATATATTATAGTACATAATGATATGTTGTTATTACTTATTATTTACATTCTTATATACCTATGGGCGAGGGTGGGGCCCTGTAAACCCTGAATCTTGTCCCAGGGTGGGCACTTGACTCTTTTGACGTCTGTAGTTCTCCCAGGTTTCAGCGGGAGGTCGAGGACTTACCTTCTGAATCAAGCTTGCAAACTGCAGGTTTCTTGAGTATGAAATGTTTAGAATTGTGCTATAAGCATTCTCTCCCCTGTTCTCCAGGGTAGCCTCTACTGCCACACGCCGCCGGCTGCTCTCTATGATGAAAATGGACGTATCAAAGGACCTAGTGTAGGAAGAACACTCTGCCTGGGTTCTCCTCAGGGCTCTCCTGCAATACTCCCTGCAAGAAAACCAGAACATCAGGGTGCTGGGGATAGGATGAAGTGTGGATGGCTGGGGGCCATGATGGCTGACAGAGGAGGGTCTGAAGGGATGAGTGGTGGTGGAGGGTTGTGAGGGAGTCGCCCTTGGTGATTTGGAGTTAGTAAGCCTGCCTAGTGGAAGGGTACACCGGTACTTCCTCCCTTTTAGTCATTGTTGTCGTGGGAGGAGGCCCATAGCTCTGTTGGAGGTATTCCATTTTTCCTGCCCTGCCATGAACTGGGCATAATTCCATGATTAAGGGAAGAGAGAGAGAAGGAAGAAGTAGAGGAGAAAGAAGAGGTAGAGCCCACGATTCAAGGTCCAGCTCATGGCCACCTCCTTGATGAAGCCTTCTCTAGTCACTTCAGTCTTCAGTGATTTTTCCCTTCTTTGAGCTCCTTTGCATTTAGTGGCCATACCATGTGCTGCACACAAACACCACCTTAGTATTATTTACCTGTGACTCCATATTCTCCGAAAGGGCTTCTGGGAAGTGTAGTTTTCCCATTTGGAAGGACTGTGAGAGATGAGAACCATAAAGCAAATGGTGCCCTCCTCTGTAGTTCTCACAAGCTTTCTGTCTCTCCATCCAACTAGGAAAACTACATTTCCCAGCAGTCCCTCTTGCCAGTATGGCATTACACCTTTTTGGTTAGATTCTGCTTTGTCTGTGCAGCCAGTCTCAGATACTTACCAGCTATATGACTGGTCAAGTTAATTCCCTTTTCTGAGTCTCAATTTCCTTATCCCTAAAATAAATGGGTTAGACTTGATCTCTAAGATCCCTTTAAGCTAGAAAACTATGGACCTATGGCTGGGCACACGGTAGACATTCAATGACTTGTTGAACAAAAGAAATGTATGAATGAAAGAAAGAATGAATAGATAGAGGAGAAAGATGATGATGGTGAATGAGGTCAAATCTAAGGGACACAGAGCTCCACCTACCAGGAAGAAGAGACAGGTCCCCTAAGCTGCTGGTGGAAATTGTGAGGGTAGCAGGAAACCCTGCTCTGGTGATGTACTCACATGGCAGTGGGAATGTCGCTCTGGGCATCCAGGACCAAGTCAGGCACACAGTGTTCATCTTCGTTGCACCCATTCCAGAAGGGTACCTGAATCAGGGGAGGAGCATGACATGAGTCAGAAAGACCTGAGACCAAGTCCAAACTCACACACACACACACACACACACACACACACACACACACACACACACACACACACACACACTCACTCTTTCTCAGTGTCTCTCTCTCTCTCAAAATCAACTGATTCCCTTTCCATGTTTTCCGTTAATTTGCTGCTCGTCTCCCAGGTGCCCTCTGCTTTTTCCTACCTTCATGCCTTTGCCCAGACCTTTGCTTGAAGAGGCTTTCCTATCTCCTTCAAAACATGACTCAAGACGTAACTTTTTAATAAACCTAAATTTTGAGCCCATACAGCTCAGTCCTCTCTGCTCTGTACTCAGGTAGTATTAAAGTAACAACAAAGTAATAATTTACTTTAAGTAATCATTCATACTAAAATAATCATAATAATAAAGTAATCGTTCACTTTAAATCATTCACATTTAGAATTCACTTACTGTGCAACTACCACTATTTGGAATATAGCTGAGAATGAAGAACCTAAGACACCAAAGAGATGTGACAGTTTGTGCACTGGGCTTTGGAGGTGGTGGTGGGAGCACTCCCATTAATACACATGTAGATCTCTCCTGAAATAGCCTTTCAGGACTTCACTCAGAGCCTTTTTACTCTTAATATACACAAAATTATAACCAGGCTTACAAATCTGATTGCTGAGTCCACAGTAAGAATAGAGGCAGCACCTCAGAAGGGGAGGGGGAGCTGCTAGAGGGTAGCCATAGAAATAGCAATGCTAATTGATATTGGATAGGATGGGAAGAGAAAAAAACTATTAAAATCAGGACACAAAGTATAGCTGTCTGGAACTGCTTAGCAGAGGGGCAAATAGTCCCACATAATGGTGCTTGAAGATAACAGATGTTTTTAATTATGACCTTGAGTTATTGTGATAGTGTTAAATTCTTTTCAGAATATTTTGTTTGAGAGGACCAAAAGAATGATGGATTTGGAAAGAATGTTGACACTTAAATGAATCGATACAAAGTGAAGTAAGCAGAACCAGGGAAACACATATAGCCAGTGATTATAGGGATGTAAGTAGAAATAACATCAACTAAAAGAAATAAAAATGAGTACTCTGTAATTATAACTAAGAAGCTTTGCAAAGAAGGGAAGGGAAGATACATCTCCCTTCTTTTAGGGGTTAGGGGCTATGGGTGTGGAAGACTGAATATACTGTTATACTTGGTTAATGTGTTGGCTAGTTTTGGTGACCTGTCCTTTAAAAAAAATTCTATTAGAAGAGATGACTTTGGGAAGAAGAATGAAGGTTTGTATTTGCAAATAAATGTGATTTAAAAATGAAATAAAAAGATAATAAAACATATAATATGTTAATATATAAATGTATAATAGATTTTAGACAGATTGTCATCTAGACTTTGGTGTATAAAGAGGTACATTTTCAGTTATCTGGAAAATTGAATTTATATAATTTACAATTATATTTTATAAATTATAAATGACAATTCATATTTATAATTTATAAAATTGAATTTATGTAATTTACTTAATTAGGTGTTGCTACATGGATTATCAAAAGCTACCAGGTTGCTTGGCAGATGTATCTTAGCCTCTTTTCCTGTGTGAAAATCCCATCCTCTCTGCGAGGCTTTGTTCTTTTGGCCAATGTACCAATTTTACCCATCCCCCCCTGGCTGGCCTCTTATAGGTGAGTGTTCACTTTTGTCTTGCCTGGTTCCAGACCACCACCTCTCTTCTTAGTCACCATCTCCAAACCATGCTCTAGAATTTTGCTAGGAATTGCAGTCAAGCTCATTGACCTTTATTTCTCACCCTACTGTGCTTCTGACTTCTGGACCACCCTGCCTCAATTAACCTGTCCTTTCTCTGGAACATACCTCAATACCTGGGGTCTTCTTACCCTGGAACGTCATCCTAAGGCAGGGGTGTGCTGGAGCCAGCCTGAACTGTCTAGAGTCGATTGTTAAAATCTCACTGTGAGTGTTTACATCTTGGAAATCAGCAAATGTTACAAATCAGGGTCGATTTATTGTTTTGTTGATTTTCTAGAATAATGCATATTTTCAAAAATATGTTGTCTGCTACACTTTTTTTTCCCTACTCGAGAGCTAGTTGTTAAACATTTACCAACACATCACTATTTCTGGGCTTCCATTTTGGGGGTAGACCCACACTTCATTTCCTTCCTGGCTATGCTCCTGAATTCAGCGTTATGGCTCAGGTGCCTTCTCATCCTGAAACTTCCCTCTGCCACGATGCCCCCTTCTCCCACTGAATCTGGGACCTTCTCATTTTGGAACCTCCTTCTATCATGCTGCTCCCCTTCTTCCATTATTGAGGTCCCCCCTTCCCCGCCACAGGCCCAGGTCAGCCATGCTTCATTCCTTTTTAGACTATCTATGCTTCTGACAGACTTCACCACCATGCCCTTATTTCTCATCTCCTTTTTTATTTTGTCTCCCCCCATTTGAAAGAACTGTCTTTCCCTTTTTAAAAATCATAGTATCTAGCACAATGTAAGTGTTTCTTGGCTGCCTGCCTGCAGTAGAGGGATATAGGTGCTTAAAAACTGTCTAAGATGTATTGTCCACTGCACACTGGCTATATTTCTTCATGTCTGTTCTCTCTGGGAAAAGTGTTTTGGGGGCCCCAGTATCTTGAGGGTATCTGGGCTAGCTGGCTTTAGGGGGAGAAGTATCCTGAGAATCAGAGAATGGGAGAAAAGGATCATAGGGAACACTTGTAAAGGAGTGTGACCATTGCCCATTGGGAAGCTAGGGAAAACATGTGGGCTGAAGTCTTGAGGATTTCATCAGTCAGTAAGCAGGATGCCTGGGGTATAGTCCCAGCTCAGCTACTAATTCCTTCTGTAACCTTGGGCAAATCTCTTATGTTCTCTGACCTTAGTTCCCTAATTTGTAGAATGAAGTGGCTGGAATAGATGACCTCCAAGGTTACTTTAATAAGGAACATCCTATAACCCCTATGTTGATTTGAGATCTTAATGTGTGCCTAGCTCTGTCCATGCTATGGATGATGCTGAAGAAGACCTGGTCCTTTGTCCCAAGGAACTTAGAAGAATCTGCTTCCCAGACCAGATTGCAGGTAGGCTGCAAGAGGGTCAGAGTAGGTTAGAGGAAGGGAGAAGGTGGAATGGTGTGACTACACTGTTTGGGGAATGTTTCTGGAGAGGAAGAAAATGATGGAGTGGCCCTCAGTGTATTAATTCTCTCTACTGCAAATGCTCTGTTCCTGGAAACTGGCTGAATGGGCAGGAAGAAGGAACAGTTGTCCTAGTCCCTCACCCTGCTGGCTGTGACTTACCGAGACTCTGAGAGTGGTAGGCCAACCATCATCCAGGATGGGTCCATTGTCAGGGTCATCCAAGGCAAACTCAACTGAGAATGTCACTGGCTTCACGTAGTCTGCTGTGTCCTGTGGAGGAAGTATAATGGTCACTGCACAGGACAACATCTGGGTCACTGACAACTGAGGCCCAGGTGACTTTGAAAGAGGCCTGGGAGGGAAAGGACTATAGCAGTAAGAGGAAGGAATAGGGAGGAGAGAGAGGAGGGGAGGAGAGAGAAAGACAGACAGAAATAGTCAGATATAGACAAAGAGAGACACACATACAGACAGTAACAGAGATAGAGAACGAATAGAGATTAGAAGCCCAGAGGTCTGTGTATGCACAGAGAGAAGGGGATTGGGTATCGATGTGAAGGAGAATGGCCAGAATAAGGCTGAGCCCCTGTATCAAGCCAGACAGACTCTGCTGGGTTCTGGGTTCCAGCACACTCCCCTGAAGTTTAGGGGCACAAGAATTGTGAGAGGCTACTCAGATGCTGTATATTTGAATGGCAAAGTTCTCGATTCCCTATGGGCTGCCTGGGAGAAAAGAACACCCAGCATAAACAGCCCCAGACATCTGGCGGCTGTGACCAATAGGAATACTACCACTGCCAGTGAGTTTGTGACAGGGATTTATCATTAACATCAATTCCATCGGGGATCTTGGAGATCATTTAGATGAGTAGCGTCAAACTCAAATAGAAACTGATCCATGCAGGTCACAAATTAACTTAGAAAACTACACATTTTCATTATCTGTGTTGTATTTTTATTTATCTTCTAAAATATTTCCCAATTACATTTTAATCTGGTTTCTAACCCCACTTGGGAGTTTTGAGCTGGCGCTCTGAGTTTGACATCTGTGATTTAGAACATCCCAGCCCTCAAAGAATTTATATTCTGTGCCAGCCTGGAGACTGGAAGATCAGAGTTTAAATCCAGCTTCAGACACATATTAGCCGTGTGACCCAGGGCAAGTAACTTAACCCTGGTTGTTGCCTCAGTTCCTCATCTGTAAAATGAGCTAAAGCAGGAAATGGCAAATCACTGCAGTATTTTCGCCTAGAAAACCCCCCAAATGGAGTCACAAAGAGTCAGACACAACTGAAACAATAACAACAAAGAATACACAGACAAGTAAATAGAAGGTAATTTGGGGAGGGAGAAAACAGTAACAAGGAGGAGGCACCAGGGAAGGATCTATAGAGAAAATGGCACTTGAGTTGTCTTAAGAGAGGCAGAGATAATTAGGGAGTGCATTCTAGGTTGTGAGAAGGCATGGAGGTAGAAGATGGAATGCCAAGTTCAGGGAGCACCTGATAGCCTAGTTTGTGTGTGAAGGGAAATGTAAGATTGGAAAAATAGGTTGGAGCCAGACCCTGGAGGACTTTCAATTCCAGGCTTGGCATGGGAAGTTTGCATTTTATGTTAGAGGTAATAGGGAGCAAACTTGAATGTATTTGAACAGGGAAGAGACATAGCATCAGACCTGTGATAAGAGGAAACATGGACAGAAGGGGCAGTAAGGAAAGGAAAGGTTGGTGTTGTGAGGACCAAATGAGATAGTAATTGTAAAGCACTTAGCAAAGTGTCTAGCACATAGTAGGCATATTACTACTACTACCACCACTACTACCACCACTACCACCACTACTACCACTACTACCACCACTACTACCACTACTACTACCACCACCACTACTACCACCACTACTACCACCACTGCCACTACCACTACCACCACTGCTACTACCACTACTACCACCACTACTACTACTAGTGCCACCACCACTACTATCTTCATTTGCTTGATCTCTTAGATTCAGAGGCCTTTCACTTTGACCACAGAGGCCCAATAGTTCTTTCCTTTTTTCACAAGCCTCCTGTTTCCTGAAGCTCTGAGAGCTACCAGCTTCTTAACACACATACATACACACACACTTGCATAATAACTGTATTTCTTTTCTTTTCTTTTGCGGGGCAATAGGGGTTAAGTGACTTGCCCAGGGTCACCTAGCTAGTAAGTGTCAAGTGTCTGAGGCTGGATTTGAACTCAGGTCCTCCCGAATCCAGGGCCAGTGCTTTATCCACTGCATCACCTAGCTGCCCCCGTATTTCAATATATTTGTTTTCCTTTGCATTCCTATGTATAGGGTGGGCCCAAAGTCATGAAGCAGTCTGAAGTTTTAATAACTTTTTGAAAATGATTCTTTATTTCCTATATATATATATATATATATTTTCCTATGAATGCAGTATATGATGCTATGATATTATAAATTAAAAACAAAATATAAAGGAGTTACTAAATATTGAAACCTCTTGGTGGCTTTTGGCCCACCCTGTATTTTATGCATTATAAACAGTATTCTGAGAAAGGGTCCCAGCGGTCCAGGACACAAAGATTATTAAGAAGCCCTGGGCTATATGATCTCAGAGGACCCTTCCAGCACTAATGCCTATGAAGCTGTGTTCCAGAACAAGCTAGAGCTGCCTACATTAGCATGCTGGCTGAGCTTCCCACCTCAAGAAAGGTACCTTACCATAGCTCCTAGGACAGGTCACAACCCCTACATCAGCCACGGTAGGTGCTTTGGAACAAACAGACCCGAGCCCCAGCGTCAGGCTCACCAGAATGTGGAAGTTGATTCGGTCACAGTGCTCTTGGCCAGCAGAGAGCAGAGCTGCCCTGTGTGTGTATTTGTCTGCATTCTCGTCCAGGTGGGCTCGTGGCGTGTACCGCCGCTCATCAATGGTGGCATTGTACTTGATGCCTGGAGACAGTGGGGATGCACAGAGTAGTGAGAAGACAGAACCACATCTGATACCGGGTCTATGGTTTCTTACCATTTAAACAGTTCTGGAAAAATTCTGCTTCCTCAGTGAAACCTTTTTAGACTGACTGGAGAATGACTGACACTTCCCTCTCACTCTGTTTTGAATAGGGAGTGCCCATAAAGATGGGAAGGGATTGAGGATGGAAAAAAGGAAGGAAGAAGGATGGCGAATTGGGGAGAGAGCATGGGAGGAAGAAAGAGGAAAAGATGGAGAGGAAGAAGAGGAAGAAAAGGTAAGAGGAGAACAGGAAAGAAAAAAGGGAGATGGAGGAGGAGAGAGGAAGGAATGAAAGGGAAGAAGCTTGTAAGAAAGAAGGTTGTCACAGTAGCCCTTTAGAACTTTTTTTAAAAATGCATTATAGCTCCAGTTTGGAACAGTGACCACCAGCAGTTCCAGGATATGGGCCTTATGGTCTTAACATTTAACTGAACCAAAGATTATGACGTCTTTCTCAATTATGTTTTTCCTTTTTTAAAAAATGAGACTTCGTTAGAATAGTTATGCATCAACAATTACTATTCACTAGTTACTATATTTAAAAAGCTACTACAGAATTTAGAGCAAAATTTTTTAATTTTAAAAATTTATTTATTTTTTTAGTGAGGCAATTGGGGTTAAGTGACTTGCCCAGGGTCACACAGCTAGTAAGTGTTAAGTGTCTGAGGCCAGATTTGAACTCAGGTCTTCCTGATTCCAGTGCCGGTGCTCTATCCACTGCGCCACCTAGCTTTCCCTAAAATTTTTTTTAAAATGTAAGCACCTGGATACAAATAGAGGCCTTATTTACTAACTTATAAAAATCAAGTAGTATTTTAAATCACTACTTGGTCAAATACTGGTTGTTACTCCAGGCTTCAGTGGTCACAGACCTTCCTAACTCACCCTGATGAATTGGCTCATCTAGGGCTTATCTGAGATACTGGGATCCCTAGGCAGGTTTGAGCCAAAAAACTTTGCAAAAAGTAGCTTCCATTTACCTCAAATGCTATTTTTCTTCTCATCTCTGCCATTAGAATCACACTAGTTTATATTTTCTGATATTTAGGTGCTGAGCTTGGAATCAGGAAGGTCCCAGTGCATACCCATCCTCAGGCACTTATTAGCTGTGTGACCCTGGACAAGTCACTTGAACTCTATTTGCCTCAGTTTCCTCTTCTATAAAATGGGGTTAATAATAATACCCACTTCTATGATTTCAGAAAGGCCTGGAAAGACTTTTATGAACTGATGTATAGTGAAGTGAGCAGAACCAGGAGAACATTGTACACAGAGACAGCAATACTGTTTGATGAAGAACTGTGAATGACTTAACTATTATTCTCAACAATACAATGATCCAAGACAATCCCAAAGGACTATTGATGAAACATACTATTCACCTCCAAAGAAAGAACTGATATTGATGGAACACAGACTGAAGCATGCTATTTTTCACTTTCTTTCATTTTTTTCTTTTACAAAATGATGAATATGGTAATGTTTTACATAATTGCACATGTATAACCCATATCTGATTGCTTACTACCTCAGGGAGGAGGGAGGGGAGGGAGGGAAGGAGGGATAAAAATTGAAACTCAAAATTATAAATAAAAATGTTTATTACCTTAAAAAATAATAATACCCACTTCCAGGGATGTTGTGAGGATCAAATGAGATAGTAATTGTAAAACACTTAGCAAAGTGTCTAGCACATAGTAGGCACCATATCCTTATTGTTATTATTACCACCACTGTCTTCAATTGCTTGACATCTTAGATTCAGGGGCCCCATTCACCTAGCTCGTTTACCTTGACCACAGAAGCCTGACAGCTCTTTCCCTTTTTCACAAATCTCCTGTTTCCTAAAACCCTGAGAACTACCAACTTTCTGACTTTAGCCTGTTCTCCGTGGATCCCTCATCTTCCAATCCTGACCTGACCTGATCTCTTCACCCCATGTGATCTTTAGCTCTTTGTCCATCACCTGCCCAATGACTGTTCGGTAATTCTGGACCTCTCCTGCTAGGAAGTGCGAAAACCACTGGTTTCTGAAGGGGCTCGGAATCAGGGGGGAAAGTCTGTGGGAGGGTGTAAGCACTAACACATTTAAACAGAACACACCATAATTTTTCAATAGAAATAGAAGGGAAATGGGGGACTGAGGAGGAAGGGGAGAAAGTGAAGGAGGAGAGAGCTGCTCACCTACAGTTGCAGTTTGGAAATGAGGGGACAGGAAGATGGGCAGGAAGCAGAGGAAGGCCACCATGCAGGTGGCATCCTTGCCATTCCGCTTGCAGTCCTTGTGGAAGATGTTGATCTTGGATGGCTCAAAGTGGATGCTGGCATTGATCTGGACCACACTCCGGGACCTGGAGAGAAGGAGTGGGGAAGAGAGAGCTATGGCCCACTTGGTAAGTCTGTGGGGCTGCTCTGGTCATGGTTAAGGGGCATCAAGTGGGAAAGAAGAGACAGACTTAGGAGAGAAGAGAAATTATATTGAGGTTTAGGTGTTTCTCCAGAACTAACTTCACAGTGGTGACAACCAGTTTTCCATGATCTACCTGGAGATTTTGAGGTCATATGATGATAGAGCTAGAAGGATCTTCAGAGGTCATGTAATCCAACTCTCTCATTTTATTGATGAGGAAACTGAGGCCCAGAGAGATTAAGTAACTTTTTCAAGGTCATTCAAGTGACCAGCAGAAGTCTGATTCAAGTTCGGGCTATCTAATTTTAAGACCCAAACTCTTTCTAGTTCACTGTATTGCCTATAGATGTGTGTGTGTGTGTGTGTGTGTGTGTGTGTGTGTGTGTGTGTGTAAAAGGGGGTGCTGACAAACTGCTTACTATGCATGAAGAAGACTTGTGCCTATTATATTTTGTTTGTTTGTTTTTAAGGCAATGAGGGTTAAGTGACTTGCTCAGGGTCATACAGCTAGTAAGTGTCAAGTGTCTGAGGCCGGATTTGAACTCAGGTCTTCCTGAATCCAGGGCTGGTGCTTTATCCACTGCGCCACCTAGCTGCCCCCGTACCTATTACATTTGAAGGTACTTCAAGGGTACAAGATCATTAGTTTCCTATATTCATTTTTTTTCTGTACATTTCTTTTTCCTACCAGATTATAAATCCCGTGAGAACAGGGAATATACATTTTAAAATCTTGATGTCTTCTTCAGAACTTGGCATAGCATCTTGTATATTAATAATTTTAATTAATTGACATTAATATAACCAATAATAATTTTTTTCAATGCATCAGATGTTTACTAAGGACCTACTCTGAGCAGGCACTGTACTAGATAGTAGGGAGACAAAGATAAAGAAACAAAACAAAAGAATGCCAGCCCCCTGGGAGCTTACATCCTATGGAGGAGGTGCTAGCTTCTCCTTATCAGTTCATTCCTTTACTTTAACAAACCACCAATGATCACATTAATAATAATATCAATCAATGAAAATATCAACATGCAAGATGCTGTGGAACTTAATACATATTTTTTTTTTTTAATGAATGAATGAATGTCAGCTGCTAGTACCCTGCTCTCTAGAAATCTAGGTGAAACCCCTCTCCCTGACATCCACGCCCTGTAGAGTCTTCAGATGAAGCCAGAAGCCTCAAAAAAGTGGGAGTGACCCACCATAAGATCACAGCACCACCGAGGGATCCCACTGCCAAGTCAACGAGTCCATCTTCATTGAGGTCCATCTGCCCGTGGACACTGCAGCCAAAATACTGGAGGCCTGGGGCGAGTTCTGAGGAAGCAATTCTCTGTAAGGTGAGAAAGAGAAAGCTGGGTTCATCCACCTTCAGGTGCAGGAAAATTGGGAGGGCTGGCACTGGGGTAATCCCTAGGTATAGTTGGAATAGGGAGCTGCCCATATGATGTGATTTGAGGTTACCAGGAAGGTTCCCCCTACCTCTGCAGCTCAACAATATCATTCTCCAAGGCTTCCGAGGGTGCTGGACATTTCCACCTTTAATAGAACTCTTTTAGGCTAAAGTAGGGCCTCTTAACCTTAAGGTCCACCAAGCCCCAAGGGGTCCAAACGTTGATTTCAGGGGTTCTGTAAATTTGAATGGGAAAAATTACATCTGTATTTCTTTTTTCTTT
The DNA here is from genome assembly GCF_019393635.1 of Dromiciops gliroides. Classification (NCBI taxonomy): domain Eukaryota; kingdom Metazoa; phylum Chordata; class Mammalia; order Microbiotheria; family Microbiotheriidae; genus Dromiciops; species Dromiciops gliroides. The sequence continues at coordinate 152,749,672 of NC_057862.1, forward strand.
TATTTTGGGTGGGGGGGTTGGTGAGGCAATTGGGGTTAAGTGACTTGCCCAGGGTCACACCGTAGTAAGTGTTAAGTGTCTGAGGCTGGATTTGAACTCAGGTCCTCCTGAATCCAGGGCGGGTGCTCTATCCACTAGCCACCTAGCTGCCCCTACATCTGTATTTCGAGACAATCAGTTTCCTTTATAATCTTATGTATTTTATTTTATGCATTTAAAAACATTTTTCTAAGAAGCAGTCCATAGTTTTACAATGCTGCCAAAGAGAACCACTACACAAAAAAGATTAAGAACTCCTGAGATGAGGCAGTGTTTTTAGAAGGTATCCTTTGTTAAAATGATAATTTATTGCCTAGTTAGGGAAACAAATGATCTCTTGTCCTCATTAACATGAATTAGCTTCTCAGATTAGCTTGTCACCAGCAAAGAATATAATTCTGGGGAGATGGAACACAGGTCATTTTTTATATAGAGAAAAGGGTAAGGAAAGGTACTACTCAGGAGTCCATAGTGGGCACAGGACAAAGCATGGGGATACTGAGCATCTGGTAAGGTATTGTAGAATTAGAAAGAAGGGTACTAAAGGGGGAAATGAATGCAAAATTTGTCTGCTTCAGAATTTTGACTGGTCAGTTGTGGCTAGGACAAAATTGAGTGATTTTTTGTCTATAAAGGCAACCCTTGGCTGAGTATCTGAAGCCTAATGAGCCTGTGACATTTGGAATATTTACTATGTAGTCCCTTGGGTGCATCCCTTTTTTGTTTTTGCAGGGCAATGGGGGTTAAGTGACTTGCCTAGGGTCACACAGCTCTAGTAAGTGTCAAGTGTCTGAGGCCGAATTTGAACTCAGGTCCTCCTGAATCCAGAGCTGGTGCTTTATCCACTGTGCCACCTAGCTGCCCCCGGGTGCATCCCTTTTGGAAGTCATAACAACTTCTTCCCATCCTAGGGCTCAGGATACTTTTCTTTCTTTCTTTTTTTAAAAATAGATTTTTAAAAAATGGATAACTTATGTTTTATTTGTTTTCCAAATAAATCCTTATCACCCCCTTCCCTAGAGAGCTAGTCATTGTCATAAACAATAGAAAAGAAAGTGCTCCCCTCAAAAGCAATTCAACAAAATTATCCAAATACCTCAGTGGAGTTTGGCACTATATACAGTGATCTACACCCATAGTTTCCTACTTCTATAAATAAAGGAGGGAAATGCATCTCCTCCTCTCTTAGTTAAACCTGATTATTGTCATCAAACAACATTTCGTTTCTTTTTATTGTTTGCTCTTTCAGTTTTCATGGTAGCCATTGTGTCTATTTTTCCCTCTGGTTCTGGTGACTTTATTTTGCATCAGTTCATGTAAGTCTTCCCACACTTCTCTGAATTGTTTATATTTATTGTTTCTTATGTTACAGTAACATTCCATTTTATTCATATGCAACAGTTTGTTCAGCCATTATCTAGTCAATGTACATCTACTGATCCTAGTTCTTTGTTAAAAAAGTACCGTTATAAATATTTTGGTATATGCAGAAGCATTCTTTCTGTCCTACCTTCTTAGAGTATATGCCTTGTACTGGGATCAAAGTTGTAATTTTAAGCATAATTCCAAATTGCTTTCCAGAAGAGTTGGAACAATTCACACCTCCACCAACTGTGTATTAGTGTGTCTGTTTTTCTATAACCCCTCTAATGTTGACCATTCCCATACTCTGTCATTTTTGCAAATTTGCTTGATGGGACACTATTTTTGTTATTCTGTACTTGACAAATATAAAACATGAGCATTTTCATATACACAGAAGTAGAGAAAAGTAGACTGCATGTGATACTATGAATTTCTATTATATATATAATATATAGCTTGAATTTAAAATGACATAATAAATTTAAATAAATTTAGGGTTTTTTTTTTTTACTTTTTGGTGAGGCAATTGGGGTTAAGTGACTTGCCCAAGGTCACACAGCTAGTTAAGTGTCAAGTGTCTGAGGCCAGATTTGAACTCAGGTCCTCCTGAATCCAGGGCCGGTGCTTTATCCACTGTGCCACCTAGCTGCTCCAAATAAATTTAGTTTTAAAGATGTCTGGTTAGCTTGCCTTCCTGAAGATGAACTAAATAACTCTTGAGAAGGTTTTTCCACTCTAGCTATATATTCAAGAGGATTTGGTGTAATTAAAAAAATAAGTGTCAATAATTCTTTTCATCTGTCCCAGGGGCAACATGAAGTAGTGGATAGAATACAGGCCTCAAAGTCAGGAAGACCTGGGTTCCAGCTTGGTTGTATGACCCCAAGGTCATACAACAAATCACTTGACCGCTCAGTGCTCTCGATCAGTAATATCAAAACTCAAATAGAAATAGGGACCACTAATTGTTCACATTCATTATTCTGAAGGATCCCTGAGGGCTGCATGTTGGCTCAGTTTTAAAATGAAATATCATCTATGTTTAATTGTATTTTTCCTTATTTAAAAAACTATTTCCTGATTACATTTTAATCTGGTTCCAGCAGCGCTTGGGAATACTGGGGGCCTCACTGGGTGGGCGGCTGCTTGTTTGACACTTCTTCTCTAGGCAACCCTCTTTAAAACTCTAAGTTGCAGGCAGGGTGCTGACTTGCATTGCTCAAGGAATTCCCTATAGCAGTGAAACCACAGGTTTACTTCCTATCTCTTTAGTTCTCTATTCCTTTTAACTTTTCCAAAGTGCTACCAAAGCCATTGTCTCCTTAGACTTTCCTGATGCCCTTATAAGATAGAGATGAATTATGGCACTATTTCAGGGATTAGTGTGGCCAGTCCCCCTTCACTAATACAATCCCTCTGTGCCTAAGTAATTTCTTTTTCTTCCTTCCTTCCTTCCTTCCTTCCTTCCTTCCTTCCTTCCTTCCTTCCTTCCTTCCTTCCTTCCTTCCTTCCTTCCTTCCTTCCTTCCTTCCTTCCTTTCTTTCTTTCTTTTTTGCAGGGCAATGAGGGTTAAGTGACTTGCCCAGGGTCACACAGCTAGTAAGTGTCAAGTGTCTGAGGCCGCATTTGAACTCAGGTCCTCCTGAATCCAGGGCCAGTGCTTTATCCACTGCACCACCTAGCTGCCCCGCTAGGGCAGCTGGTGGTCAGTCTTCTGGTGGTGAAAATTTCTGAGCTTAACCAGGCTGATTGTTGGATGACAGATGTAGCCCTTTGCTGTTCTCCTATTCATGCCATCTCCAGCTTTGTAGGATCTGCCCATTTTTGTTCTGCTGGGCACAGCCTTTGAGAACCTGGAGTCACTTCTAGGCCTTGAGGAAGCATTAGAATAGGAGAGCAGGAATTACAACATTTCTTGCCCAGTCCTTGCCTCTCTTTTCAGCCTTTTACTCTTAGGGTGAAGTTTCCTTCTTTTCTATATCCTGTTTTGACTTCCCTGTCCTGAATTCCTCTTTCCTTAGTAGATAATTTAAAAAATACCTTCATTTTAGGGGCGGCTAGGTGGCGCAGTGGATAAAGAACCGGCCTTGGATTCAGGAGTACCGGAGTTCAAATCCAGCCTCAGACACTTGACTTACTAGCTGTGTGACCCTGGGCAAGTCACTTAACCCCCATTGCCCAGCAAAAAACAAACAAACAAAAAAAACAAACCCAAACCCTTCATTTTACTGTCCTATAGACAAGGCTTCTTAAACTGTGGGTTGTTACTCCGTGTGGGGTCACGTAACTGAAAGAGGGGGTTGTGAAAAATTTGGCAACAGTAAAAGGTTATATATACCTATTTTATACACCTATATATCTGGGATCGCATAAAAATTTCTTGGGAGAAAAGGGGTTGTGAGTGGAAAAAGTTTAAGAAGCCCTGGTCTAGATAACAGGGAAGTTTCCCATTGGCTTTTTACTGGTGCTTTGTCTCAAATAATGTATAAAGGGAGCCCAGAGGGTCTCTGGGTCTTTGACTTCAGCATGGATGCCCCACTGTGTGCTTCCCACTGGGGGTGTGGAGGCTACATATTAAGATTTCCCACAAACAGCAGTTTTCCACTCTCCTTTGTGAGTAGCAATAAAGTTTGCTTAAGCTATCTCTGTGTGGAATGATGCTTTTCATGTGGAGTCCCTTATACAACAATAACCATTTTACAGATGAAGAAACTGAGGCCCAGAGAAATATAGGTGATTTGCTTATGGTCACAGACATGAGTTTGTGGCAAAAAGAGGACTGGAACCCAGGCTCTAACTTAGCCCTGGGCTAAGATTTCCCTAAGTCAAGACAAGAGCTGTCTCTCATCAATTTTTTTTTGTATTTCCACTAAAATAGAGAGGGATTGGGTGAAATTCCACTTGATTGGAATCTTAGGTTCATCTAAAAACATAGGCATCTAGGTAACACAGTGGATAAAGCACTGGGCTTGGTGTCAGTAAGACTTCGAATTCAAATTCTGCTTCAGATGTTTATTAGCTATGTAACCCTGGGCAAGAGCTCTTTCAGCCTCAATTTCCTCATCTGTTGTTTTCTCTGTGACCCCATTTTGGGGTTTTCCTGGCAAGGATACTGGAGTGGTTTGCCATTTCCTTCTTCAGCTCATTTTACAGATAAGGAAACTGAGGACAAGAGGGTTAAATGACTTGCTCAGAAGGGTAGCTAGGTGGCACAGTGGATAGAGCACCGGTCCTGGAGTCAAGAGTACCTGAGTTCAAATCCAGCCTCAGACACTTAACACTTACTAGCTGTGTGACCCTGGGCAAGTCACTTAACCCCAATTGCCTCACTTAAAAAAAAAATGACTTGCTCAGAGTCACACAGCTAATAAGTGTCTGAGACCAGTTTGAATTCAGGTCTTCCTGATTCCAGGCCCAATGCCCTATCTACTGAGCTGCCTAGCTGCCCTTCTTCATCTATAAATAGGGATAATAGTAACACTTACTTCACAAGGTTGTTGTGAGGATCAAATGAGATAATATGTAAAGCTCATTGCAAATCATAAAGCACTATATAAATGACATTATTATTACCATTATTATCATCTCCTTAGGAGTTTTTAATCTTTTTTTGTGTCATGGACTCCTTTGATAAGTCTGGTGAAACCTATAGACCTTTCTCAGAATAATACATTTAAATGCATGAAATAAGACCTGTAGGATTATAAAGGAAACTAATTATCTTGAAATACTGTTATCAAAATATTTTTAAAAAGAGTTCACAGACCCTAAGTTAAAAACCCTTTATGTAATTCATGGATCATGGACATTTCCAGTAGGTTATCATTTTCAGATATATCCCAAGTGAAATTCAGGCTGTTAACTGGGTAGCCTTGTTCAATTATTCACCTCCAGTAAACTATAATATTTGTTAAATATTTAATAATTAAGTCTAGCCTTACAAAGAGTTGTCCTCCTATTTGTATTCAGCGACAGAGAGAAAAAGAACATAGATTCTGTTCATTTTGACTTGAGCCCTGTGTTAGGTAGACAAAAATCACTCAAGAATAGAATGGAATTTGTCTTCTGGCTAGCACAAGATTTGACTTGAGGCAAGCAGGCTGGCAAGTGCTGACATACCCTGCAAGCCTAGCTTAGAGGTTGTTTGGGGCTCGGGGGAGATGCTGCTCAGGTCAGGGAAGCTTTACCTGTTTATACCTCTTCAGGATGTTGTTCTGGAAGCCATGAAAGATGTAGATGACTCCCTGGTGGTCATTCTCCAGGGGAGCTCCCACTACGATGTCATTGTAGGAATCCTGGTTGAGATCTTGGACTGAGGAGATGGAGGAGCCAAACCGGGCATTTTGGTAGCCGTGGGAATCTTTTAGCGTCCCATCATAAATAAACCGGTTCTGCAGACAGAAAAGGGATAAGAGAAGGCCCATGATGAACTTGGCCAAGGTGCCCCAACTATCATTATTTGCTACTCTTGGTGCCCCAGACCTGATCTCAGGGATGTAACCAGGCAGGGAGACTAAGGGACTGCTCAGATGGAGCCTCTCAGAAGATCCCTACCACCACATCCACCTCCCCTATCTCCATAGGCATAGCTAGACAGGAAAAAAATTCTTCTCTAGTTCCTCTCTCTTAGCATAATAAGAACAGCTCCACTGAAGAAGCCTGGGATTTGGGGAGATCTTGAAGAAACCTTGACACTTTATTTATTTATTTATTTTTTGGGTGAGGCAATTGGGGTTAAGTGACTTGCCCAAGGTCACACAGCTAGTAAGTGTTAAGTGTCTGAGGCCAGATTTGAACTCAGGTACTCCTGAATCCAGGGCTGGTGCTTTATCCACTGTCCCATCTAGCTGCCCCTTTGACACTTTCTTAGTGCACAATCTTCCTGCAAGGTGAGGTACTATAGTCTCTTGGAGCCTGGCTGAGCTAGAGGCCACAGAATCCAGAACGGAAGAGGCCTGCAGACTATTGAGAAAACCTATCCCTTTACTGAGGATTTAAAGATATGTTTGCAGAATCCCAATAGTATAGCTTGTTTGCTGATGTATAGAACTCTCTCGTCTATTACCTATCTTTATCTCCCTCGCTTCCTATCTGCCTAATATATCTACCTCCTTAATGTGTCTCTGACTCTCCATTCATCCATCTATCTATCCTCTCTCTCTATCCATCTATTCTCTCTTTCTCTTCTTCCCTCTACCCATCCATGTATCCATGCATCCATGTATCCAGTTTTCTATTTCTATCTAGGTCCTTTCTCTTTTTGTCTGTCTCTCAAAATAAATCACTGTACAAGTTTGTGCCCACTCTTCAGTCTCTGGCAGCCATGCTTGGTATAATAGAAAGAACACTAGCTCTGGACCCAGGAGATTCAAATCCCATCTCTGATTCTTGTTCTTTGTGTGGTTGTGGCCGGTCAAGTCTCTTAATCTCTCTGGGCCCCAGTTTTCTCATAGGTAAAATGAGGAGGTTGGATTAGATGGCCTCTGAGGTCCCTCCCAGCCGTGCATCTAGGATCCTCTGAACAAACTTCCATGGCAACTCATCACTTCCTAGGCTTGAATTCTGAGGAAAGTTGGCTTCCCTGGAGCCATCCCCCATACTGCTCTGCCATAGCACCTGAAATTCCTATTACTAATGAAATTAGTACCCAGGGCAACAGAGTAGAAAGGATGGAATGTTGGATACTGAGGCAGCAAGGCCTGGATTCAAACCCTGCCTCTGACTGTATAATCACGAGCAAATCAACCCAAACTAAGCCTCTGTTGTGTCATCTGAACAATGATGGGATTGGACTATGTGATCTCTAAAGTTTCTTTCAGTTTTAGATCTTTGATCCTAGAGTCTTATGACTGTCTCCTCCTGTGGGGTAAGGCATTTTCTCTTCAGAAGACCCCAGTAAATGACATATAGGTTATCTATAGAAGGGGGAGCAGATTAACCCATTATGTACCCTCATCCATCTATCTCATACCAGAACAAATTTGTCAGATTATCTGGAAGAGAGCTGATCATTGAAAGGTTGGGACAAAGCATAGGCAAGTTTTACTCAGGGGTATGGAGATAGAGAAGGAAAGGTCCAGAACTCGGGGTGCTCTCTGGGGAGGGATTCCTGGGTGGGACACCTCACTGAGGGACCCTCGGTAGGGGAGAACATTGGGCACTTATGGGGGAGGGAGGAACATTGATACTTCTTGTCAGTTAGACATTTGTTTGTCTGATCCAGTCATCAACTTCCCTTCCTTCCCTGGGGATGCTCTTTGACTTCAGAGGAGACAATTCTGGCTCCTGCCTCTAGGGCATTGGGAGAAGGATCTGCTATTCCCACAGCTCAATCTTCTTTCATGGGGCATTGGAGAGCAGTGGGGGAAACTGAGGTCTGATGAAGGGGACAGATTAAAGTTGCCCCAGTTGGAGGTTGACCTGTTTCAAATTACGCATGCACCAGGGGTCTAGGTTTCCCAAGCAGGTGGTGTTTTCCCAGAGCTTTGCTCATCACAGCGCACCCAGGGCAGCACCCTCTGTCCTCACCTGTCTCAGAACATAGACATACACTTTGCCCCGCTCTCGGCCCTCACTGAAGTACATGGGTGCGCCAACCAGTAGAATGTCTGTCACCCCGTCGCTGTCCACATCCACGGAACTGATTTCACTTCCATAGTATGAGCCAATCTGCAGCACAGAGAGGTAGAGCACTTTGAAGGGTGAGCTTCACTGGCCACCCACTGCCCTTCTGTTTGGCATTTAACACCCTCCCCAGTACAGCTCTGGCCTCTTTCCAGACTTAGTACAGATTACTCCCCTTCATGTCTCAGTCAAACGGGCCTAATTGCTGTTCACTGTAGATACCTCTGAATCCCTTGCCTCTGTGTCTTTGCATAGGCTCCCTCCCATGGTTGGAAGGCTCTTCTACATTACTTCTCCCTTTTTATTTATTTTTTATTAATTTTTTTGCGTGAGGCAATTGGGGTTAAGTGACTTGCCCAAGGTCACACAGCTAGTAAGTGTCAAGTGTCTGAGGCTGGATTTGAACTCAGGTCCTCCTGACTCCAGGGCTGATGCTCTATCCACTGTGCCAACTAGCTTCCCCATTTCTCCCTTTTTAAAGATGGTTATGTCAGGACTGTAACTAACTTGGGGCTACTGGGGCTTTGCCCAGGGTAGGAAGCTTAGAGGGTATTAAAATTTACATATATTTTTGTTAAAATTTAACATAATATACTATTTATTCTCTTCTTCTCTCCCTCAGTCCCATAAAGAAATCCACAGATTAGCTCTGTCCCTCCTTAAGAGTTTTCCCCTTCTCTCTTCTCCTTCCTCTTCTCCTTTAAGTGATACTTCCTTCAAACAAGAGTGCTACCCTTCCTCCCTCCCTGTGTGGAGAGAGCCTCCCTGAAGCCTTTCTGGTGGAGCAGAAAGAACAAGGTCCCCCCCAAGCCAGTGGATTGGATAAGTCCTTTCCCTGACCTCCTATTCCTGAAGTCATTGTAGTGTCTAATTCTGCCTCCTACTCTGTTAAATTTGCATCAGTTACTTATGTTATTTCACATCATGAATTAAGAAATTGATTTGAGGGTGTGTTCCTAGCTGCTTGCCTCAGGGCAGTGGCTGTCCAGTTCCCGTGCTTGGTCTAGTTATGGCTCCGAGAATTGCCAGAGCTTGTGCTCTGGCACATATGTCACATAGCTTTTAAGGGCCTAGAGTAATTTCTTTGCCATGATGAGATAGTGGGATTGGACTTTGGGGAACTGTCTGTCTATCTACCTATAGATACCTATCAAGAAACACTTATGAGAGAAATAATTATTAATAACTAATGGTTAGGTGGTGAAGTGGATAAAGCACTGGCCCTGTATTCAGGAGGACCTGAGTTCAAACCCGGACTCAGACACTTGACACTTAACTAGCTGTGTGACCCTGGGCAAGTCACTTAATCTTCATTGCCCCACAAAAAGAAAAAAAAGTAACTAATGGTTTGGGGAGATTCAGAGTTCCCACTTTTTCTATTATCAAGACCTCAGTCTCTGAAGGTTGAGTTAACCTTCTTCTCTATCAACTCTACCCAGTCTTTTTTTTTTTTTTTTTGGTGAGGCAATTGGGGTTAAGTGACTTGCCCAGGGTCACACAGTTAGTAAGTGTTAAGTGTCTGAGGCCGGATTTGAACTCAGGTCCTCCTGACTCTAGGGTTAGTGTTCTATCCACTGCGCCACCTAGCTGCCCCTCCTACCCAGTCTTTTTTTTTTTTTTTTTTAGTGAGGCAATTGGGGTTAAGTGACTTGCCTAGGGTCACACAGCTAGTAAGTGTTAAGTGTCTGAGGCCGGATTTGAACTCAGGTACTCCTGACTCCAGGGCCGGTGCTCTATCCCCTACCCAGTCTTAAAAGGAATTTCTAGTCTAAGGTGGAGACAGATCCTTTTGTCTAAATTGTACAAGGTTGGGGGTGGTCTGGGTATAGATAGTCTTTCTGTCCACGGGTGACATGATGTCACTCTCTGCCCCTTATTGTAATATTCATTCTCTCATGAATTGTTAACCCATCAGGGTTGATTCCCACTCTGGGGAACACCTTCTCTTTGAAGAGTATATAAACTGTGAGTCCTCCACCATGACTGCCTTTGGTCTAAGAGAGACAGCCAAATGACCATGCTTTTATTAATAAACTTGCTGGCCTTATTAATAAAATGATTAAATTATCCAGAAATGATGTTTCTTAAATGTTTTTAATCACCACACTTATTAACCCACTTCTATGGGCTAGGTGCTAGGGATATAAAGATGAGGAATGAAACATCTATCAATCAATAAACATTTAAATGCTTATTATGTGCCAGGCACTGGAGATATACAAGGGAGGAAACATTTATCTGCTCTATACCCATCCACACATGTTACAGATATGTCATATATGTGCATGTATATACACACACATTTCCTTTCTGCAGAGAGAGAGCTTGAGAGACATATAAACAATGGGAGACAGAAGAAGAAAAACAAACAGAGAAACAGGGAGTAGAACCCTTTTCTAAACATGTGGACCCTGAAGCCCTCAGCTATGTAGGGCCTGTTGATTTGGAATCTACTTAATTTAGAAGCCCTCAGGATTGTGGTTTATCATTCGGATGTTGGAGTCAGAGCCCAGCAAGAAAAAATGTCATAAATTCATCAAATAGCTTCCCTTCTAACTTACAGGGTCTGGAATCCAAATCCCGAAAAAAGCCAGCCAGAGTCTGGGCGTGGGCGTGTGGCTGAGAATGTCAGTGGTAAGCACTGTCTGCCAGCTCAGCTGGACGACCAAGCAAAGCAGGATGGGACTTGCTGATCTAGGTGGGGGATTTGGGTTAGACATGAGGGGGAACTACCCTTTCGTTATGCTAGGCTGTGGGCAGTGCTAGATCATGAGGCCATAAATCAGCTGGGAAAAACAAGTCAGGAGCTAGCAATGGAATGATAAGAGCAAATTGAGGAGATGTTTAAATATGGAGATTATAGAGATACAGGAGGTTAAGACAAAAACATGAATCAAGTGAACAGGAACAATAGGACTATGAGCTTAAGACTGCCCTAGACAGGAAACTTCTTATATTCTTCCATCTATAGCAGGAAACAGGAGTGGCTGTATGGTTCAGTGGTTAGAGTTGGCCTCAGTGTCAGGAAGGCCCCTGGTTGTGGAACATTCAGTAAGTCACTTAAATCTTCAGAGTCCCAGGTAACTCCTGGACTTTAAAGACTGAATCACATATTTCACTCTTAGAGAGATTGTCACTTTTATTCTAGGGCAGGGGTTGGTAAGCGATGATGCACACACTCAAGTTTTACAGGAGAATGATTTTTAGTGGTCAAGGGGGTAAAAACTTGGCATGTCATTTCAGAAAGGTTGTCAAGCCTTGTTGTGGGGATTTCTTTGCAGGTCGCTTTAAATGACAAGTCACTCTGTGACTCATGAAAGCGTGCTCACGGAGGTTCCAGTCGAAATGAGAGGCATCTTTCTGCAGCTCCTCTGAGGTTGTGTAACATCATGCCCATGGTGGCGTGGCTTGGGGAACAGAACCAACCAAGACTGTCGAATATTTGCACATTTTCCTAGCACTGGGTCCAAATCCCCTCCTTGGCACAGGTTGCCTTCTCTGGATTGGTAGAAGGACTTTTCCTCTCCAGGAATTTCCCCATACCATTAAATAACGGGTCCAGGCAATAAATAAGAACAGCAGGAAACATAGACTGGTTCCCAGGGTGAGGTTAGCACAGGGCCTGAAACCCTCAGCCAATAGCTGCTGGAATAGACAAGCATGCTAGCCTGAGGAATGGGACTGAGGGAGTTATTTGTCTCAGATGTCCTGAGGAGCTTGGAGGGCAGGTAATCCTGCCCAGGAGTCAGGGCATGGATGAGAACTCCAAGGTCTCAACCTGAAGTGGATTCATTCTGTCTCTTCCCCTCTTCTCTCTTCCTTCCTCTTCCTTTGCTCTTCCCATCCCCTCCCTGTCTCCCTCCTCCTCACGGCCATACCTATAACTTCTTCCTTACCTGTTCTCCTTTCAGAGACTGGTGGATTGTCAGACTACGGTTGCTGTGCATCATGAAAAGGATGACTTTGCCTGTGTGGTTGAATCGGGGTGCTCCAGCCACGTAAACCCTGCCCTGATCACGGGACACAACAGAGGTAACTGTGTAACCTGTTGGGGGAGAGGGGAAGGAAAGGATCTGAACACAGGTGGAAGGCTTTCTGCTCCCTGATATAGCCTTGTCAGAACACCAGGTGGGGCTGGTCCTTGGAAGAATGGGAAGGAGACATTTTATGAAAGGATCAAGAGATCTCAGACTGAAGGGAACAGGTAAGGGAGGGGTTTATGAATAACGTTTGTTCCGATGCTGAAGGAGCATTACTTTTAGTGTTAAGCCTGGGGGTTGTTACATTTGCAAAGGGTTAACCCAAATGAAGGCTGGTCCTTTCCCTATTAGGTCAATAGGGCAGGTCCTTGCAACCTCAACTGTCACCTCAGGGTTCTTGGTCTGTGGCTGTGAGATTGGGGGTGGGTGCCGTGTACACCTGTGATTTCTTTGGTGTGGGGAACTGTCCTGGGAAGATACTCTACCAGAGCAGACTGTCAACTATTGTCTTGGAACACTGAGAGGTTAAGTGATCTGCCCAGGTTTTCAAAGCCTGTGTGTGTGTGTGTGTGTGTGAGTTTGGACTTGGCCTCAGGTCTTTCTGACTCAAAGGTGATTCCATACTGGCACTATCTAGGATTACTATGACAGACTGTGGCCTCTGAACAGCTGAAAGGCTTTGTACTAATGGAGGAGGAGAGGAGGACAATCCTGCTGAGAAGATCCCCTCTGCCCACTCCTGATGTGAGAATGGGGGTACCTCAGCTCAGAGCTCTTAAGGAGAGTAAGAACATAGTGGGGTTGGGGTGGTTGATGGAGACCAAGGTATCTCTGGGGCTCAGGATCTTGCAGGAATCAAGCTGTGGGAGGGAGGGATATGGGTTAGGGGGTTGGGATAAAAGGCAAGAAATGAAGATTGGTAAATCCCCTTTTCAACTCAGGAATTCCTAAAAAGTTCATCATTGGAGCAAAGGATTAGGGATGTACATGGCATGACTTTTCTGCTACCCACCACCCAGTATGCTTTGTATCCTTTGCATCTGCTCCTCAGAGGAGGTGGGGCAGAGAAAATCCAGGTCCCATCTTCCTTAAGAGGTCGAAACAGCACGCATTTTTACTCACCAAATTCCAGCCAAGGGGAAAATAATGGTCAATACCAAGTGAGCAAAATGGAATAAATGCCCACTTCACTTATTTCACTCCTAGGAAAAACTGGCCTTTATATTTGGGGGCAAGGTCTGGCAAGCTATGACATGTAGACCCTGAGAATATGTAAGTTGGGGAAGCAAGTGCAGGACATAAAGCCCTCTTGTCATTCCTGAGTTTCCATTGTTAAGTTTCTCCCTTGCCTTAGATCAGACTTGACAGTTACCTGGTGGACACTCTGACTTTAAAACTTGGATCCTGTTTCCTGGGACTGGCAGAAGGTGACTACAGTGGTGTGGGTGGGGTGGGGCAGGGAGGATGGAGAACCAAAGTGGAAACTGGAAGCAGTCCCTCAGACTATGCCTACAGCTCTTTCCTCCTAAAGCCTTCCCTTCCGGGAGTGGGGAGTAATATTCTGGCTGTGTCCTGGATCATTAAAGACTGTTTTTCAGCAGAGAAACCAAAACAATGTTCTCTCTGGGGATCCTTAAAGCTGGGTGGGCTAGGCCCACCCCCTTTCCCTGGGAGAAGGTCACTTCCTCAGCATCTTCCACCCACAGAGGGAGGATCCAGAAAAGCGAGAGGCTGAATAGTGAAAGAAAAATGACTCAGTGGATGTCTTTGAATCCCAATTCCTCTCCCATCACCCCAGCACCCATAGCAAAAGGGCCCTGAGCTGAGAGTCAAGAGACACGCCTTCTGGTCCTACCTGTCACTTAGCCTCTCTTGGTCTTAATTTCCTTTGTAAGAAAATTATTACCAGGAGCCCCTCTGCTGACAGAGCCTGGCTGGCCTTGACTTAAGGTCAGTTCTGCATCAGGAAGTTACCTCACAAAGCCTTGTTTTCCACCAGAGGATCTGAACTCTGACCTCAGGATGTTCTATTCATGGACCACCTTCAAGTCATGTCAATCAATGGACTTGAATGCTACCAGCCAATTAGCTTGGAGCAGTATGTAGGGACTGCCTGTCTTCCTACCTGCAGGGAGCTTCTGCTCTAACAGGCACAGGAACTTCCTCTTGGTGGCCTGGGTCTGCTAGGTGGAGGCAGCTTTTTTTCTCTCTCTCCCATAGCTAGGCTTTCCTATACATGTTCTGTGTTAGCTAACCTCTAATATATATTTTTTTTTTTAGTGAGGCAATTGGGGTTAAGTGACTTGCCCAGGGTCACACAGCTAGTAAGTGTTAAGTGTCTGAGGCCGGATTTGAACCCAGGTACTCCTGACTCCAGGGCTGGTGCTCTATGCACTGTACCACCTAGCTGCCCCCTCTAATATACTTTAATAAATGTTTAATGCCTAAACTGGTGTTAAAGCTTCTAATTTATAAGTAAACCCTAGCTAATTTTCCCTACACTTGGGACAGAGATAGTCACCACACACTTAATTTTTTTTTTTTGGTGAGGCAATTGGGGTTAAGTGACTTGCCAAGGGTCACACAGCTAGTAAGTGTCAAGTGTCTGAATTCAGATTTGAACTCAGGTCCTCCTGACTCCAGGGCTGGTGCTCTATCCACTGCGCCACCTAGCTGCCCCACACACTTAATTTTTAACGTCACATCTTGTCTCTAAATAAGGAATTTGGACTGGATCCTATCTAAGCATCCTCCTGGCTCTAAGAACCCATCCTTCTCATGTTGTAGATGCTCAGTAAATAATCATTAATTTTGCTGTTAATTTGGAAGTAGGAAAGAGCATGGGATTTAGAGTCAGAAGACCTGTGGTGACTCTGCCACTAATTAATTAGTCACACAGCTGTGGGCAAGTCACTTAAGCTCTCTGAGCCTCAGTTTCCTCACCTGTAAAAGGAGATAGTAACACTTGCCTTGGCTACCCCACCAGGTATTATTAGGATCAAATTTATGCAAAGCACTTGGCAAACTGTAAAACACTCCACAAATGGG
Source organism: Dromiciops gliroides (assembly GCF_019393635.1). Classification (NCBI taxonomy): domain Eukaryota; kingdom Metazoa; phylum Chordata; class Mammalia; order Microbiotheria; family Microbiotheriidae; genus Dromiciops; species Dromiciops gliroides. The sequence goes on from NC_057862.1 coordinate 152,764,728, forward strand.
GCAGCTAGGTGACACAGTGGATAGAGCACCGGCCCTGGAGTCAGGAGTACCTGAGTTCAAATCCGGCCTCAGACACTTAACACTTACTAGCTGTGTGACCCTGGGCAAGTCACTTAACCCCAATTGCCTCGCTAAAAAAAACAAAAAACCCAAAAAAACCCACTCCACAAATGGTATTATTTTTTACTACTTTATTTTACGATACTATGACCCTCTATCTTCAAATGTGACTTTTAGTTTATGAATCTGCCAATCCAACATGACTTTTATGCTTCTACTTCTGAGTATACTTTCTTCTTCTTCTTCTTCTTCTTCTTCTTCTTCTTCTTCTTCTTTTTAATGAGGCAATTGGGGTTAAGTGACTTGCCCAAGGACACACAGTTAGTAAGTGTTAAGTGTCTGAGGTCGGATTTGAACTCAGGTACTCCTGACTATAGGGCTGGTGCTCTATCCACTACGCCACCTAGCTGCCCTAAGTATACTTTCTTTAAATACTTATTCATTAGCTGAAGCCATGATACTATTTCAGGGACCCTGGAGTTGCAGGTACAAGGAAAGAGTTAGACCATCGCCCTCAAGGAGCTAAAGTCTAAAGGAGGAGATGGAAAAAACAAGCAAAGACTAGAATGGATATACCGAGAATTGTATCTTGATCATTCAGTGTAATGGATATGAGGTTGGGGAAAAAAAAAAAGAGGCATAGATGATATAAAACAGTTGATGACATCGAATCATGTATACTTGGTTTCAGATAGGCACCCAGAAACCAACATACTGACTTCTAAGCCCCTCCTGACTCAGCTCTGCTGATAAGAATGAGAGGCTCTTAGAAATCTGTGGACAATCTGTTCTTAAATAATTGAGTTGATGAAATACAATGTCACAACTAGACTTAATGGGGGCTAATGCCAGGATCAAGGAAGAACAATTAGCAAATTTGCCAATTGTGTTTCTTCTTGTCTTTATTTTAACAAAGCTCTTCATTAGAAGTCATATCTGTCTCAACTGTCTAGGTGACTAGTCAAGGAAACGACACAATTCTTGGATTTTGTACCAGGAAAGTAAATTCAGCAAAATTGGCTTTATGTGTAAAAATTTCTGATGAGGTCAAAATACCTTAGGGAATTGACCTTCAAAATAAAAGTGTGAAGAGAAACACAATTTATTGCTAATTTTTCTTTCTTTCTTTCTTTCTTTCTTTCTTTCTTTCTTTCTTTCTTTCTTTCTTTCTTTCTTTCTTTCTTTCTTTCTTTCTTTCTTTCTTTCTTTCTTTGTCTTTCTTCCTTCCTTCCTTCCTACCTTCCTTCCTTCCTTCCTTCCTTCCTTCCTTCCTTCCTTCCTTCCTTTCTTTCTTTCTTTCTTTCTTTCTTTCTTTCTTTCTTTCTTTCTTTCTTTCTTTCTTTCTTTCTTTCTTTCTTTCCAGGGCAATGAGGATTAAGTGACTTGCCCAGGGTCACACAGCAAGTTAGTATCTGAGGTCAGATTTGAACTCAGGTCCTCCTGAATTCAGGGTTGGTGCTTTATCCAATGCACCACCTAACTGCCCCCTAATTATTCTTTCTTTAGCTTAGGCAAAGGCTCGATCTACTGGTGTTATTGCAAAGGGTTCTGGTTTTCCTCAGTCACCCATAATATGTAACTGTCTCCACCTTTTCCCAAATGCTTATTTCCACTTCATGACCTTACCCAGATATGCCCCATGGTTCTTCAGCTCTTCAGGGAATTCCTTTAGATAAGATTCTCGGTGAGGAATGAGTTTTCCACCACTGGTCTCCTTTAGCACGGCTCCATTCCAGTCATATGCACCAACTGCTCCCAGCAGAATCCCATCCTAGGCAGGAAGAAGGGGGACCCAAAACAATCCATATCATTCCTAATGGGGAAGGCTCTAAATAATAGGGGATAGCACTGCCAAGTGTCTCCATCTCACTTTTTCTCCCCACCCCCTAACCCTTATTTCTGGTCATTAATTGAATGGAGGTCATCTTGCCCTGCCATGTGAGATTAAGTGAAACTGATCCTAATAATGGAGTTCTAGGAAGGAGAATTAGCCTCCCAAACCACATACAAAATTTCAATACGCAAGTTCAAAACTCACTTCCTCCAGGAGATCTTCCCCACTCTGTCACTACCAACCATTATGGCCTTGGGCAAATCACCTAAACTCTCTTTGCCTCAGTTTCCTCACTTGAAAAAGTAGGTTGGACTGAATGGTCTCTGGGGCACCCTAGGTTCTATACCTCTGATCTTATGATCTCATAATGGCCCTTGCCTTATATACCAAATGCCCTCTCCTTGAGCAGTTATAAATCCAGCCTGCGTGTCTTTATCTTTTGTTTTGTTAGAATCCCTAATGTTTTTGTCCTAATATCCCAGGCAGAGGTGGCAGTCTCCCTGAGGGTAGGGATTACTGTGCCTTCCAAAGTTTGGAAGGCCCCTGAAGTGTTCTATACATCCGTGTTTTGGTTTGGTGTACATTTCAGTGACTATTTAAGGCTCTAGTTTCTCACAGAAGAGTTTCTATGCAGGGTTGTGGGCATGGTGGTGAATGTATAAACTTAGGGCAAATCACCCTTACTTCCCTTTCCCCACGTTTTTGGATCCAGATGAAATCAGAAAACAGAAAGGGCAATGCCTAAGGGGAAAAGATGTCATAATAAGGCACTGGGGGAAGGATCCCTCTATAATATAATTAGGGGACTCAATTAAAGCAGATTGGCACCTGCTTTGCTACTTATGGTTTTAATGAGCTGCTTGAAGCATTGAGGGTAAGTGACCTGTCCAGGGTCACACACCCAGTATGTGTTAAGGTTGGGACTTGAATCCAGGTTTTTATCACTCTGAGGCCAGCTCTCTAACCACTTTGCCACAATGCCTCTCATAATGGATGCATTTTCTCAACCCTTTTTCGGGGCCAAACTTATATCATTTAATATAAAATGACTTTTTCAAGGTAACAAAAACAGAATTTGAACCCAGAGCCTCTGACTCCACATCCAGGGATTTCTCCTACTATAGCAGCAGCCTCCATAACAACAAAGATCTCTTACCCTTAGGGGTGGTGGTGGTTGTCTGTTATCTAGTCCTGTCCTAAGAATAACCCCAGGGATATTTAGGACAGGAAGTATTATCCCCATTTGACAGATAAGGAAACTGAGGTTCAGGAAGGTTTAGAGACTGGCCCACAGTCACAGTGTCAGAGTTGGGCCTGGGAACTAGGTGACCTGGTTCCGGTGCTATATGACTCTTGTTTTCCTTGTTCAAGATATTCAATGCTCTCTTTGAGATCCTGTAAGTATACTCAGCCAGGTTACAGCTGATTACAGGTTACAGATTAATATAGGCCCATCACATCCTCCAAGTCACATAGGGTAAACTGGGTAGGAAGAGAAAGTGCCTAATGTCCTCTAGAAGCAGATGGATCCTAGTCTCCATTTTCCATCTGAAACTCTTTGGGAGGTATCCATCAAAGTCAGTTTCACCCTTCCCTGCCCACTGAGCAAGAGGATGCAACTGTGGACCAATCTGCTTTGCTTTAGAGAGATGCCTTTGAAGATACATTCTTGGCTGAGTGAATACCTCTATGAGCCTTGCAGCGCATCCTGAAGAAGGGCTGATTTAAACCAGGAGCTTGCAACACAGCTGGGACCTCCACTCCCCCAAGACCCGGGGAGGTTTGGGAATTCCATCTGAAAATGTTGGCAGCTTGGAGGGGTCTGGCAACACTGGCTTCCAAAGCACATGTCTCTTTGGCAACAGGAACAGAGCCAGCCTTGCTGCTAACTCTGATTGTAGAGGCTAGGAGTGGCCCCACTGTGGCCAAAATTACCTCCCCTACCTCTGGCTGACATTCCAACCTTAACACTCTTTAGCTTAAGACTTTGATCTCTTCTAAAATGCAAATCCTTCTTGGAGGGGTGAACACTTTAAGTTGTTATCAGTTATTGAGTGTTTGAGCAACTGAGTTCATTACATTCTTTTTTTGTGTCATGGACTCCTTTATCAGTGTGCTGAAACCTATAGACCCTTTCTCAAATTAATGTTTTCAAATATATAAAATAAAATACACAAAATTATAAAAAGAAACCCATTGCATGGAAATACAGTTATTTAACTTTGTTTTGTTTGTTTTTGTGGGGCAGTGAGGGTTAAGTGACTTGCCCAAGGTCACACAGCTAGTTAAGTGTCAAGTGTCTGAGTTCGGATTTGAACTCAGGTCCTCCTGACTTCAGGGCCAGTGCTCTATCCACTGCACCACCTAGCTGCCCCTCCTATTTAACTTTAAAAAAAAATTCAAAGACCGCAGTTCAGAACCCCTGCCCTAGTGGAAGCTTTGAAGGGGAGAGGATCAGCACCCCAAGCCAGAACATAGTGTATACCAGGTAGTATAAATGGTGTTGAAAGGAGATAGGAAGCCAATGAAAACAAACTCCATTGACTTAGCAGTTTTACCCTAGCCAAGGGAGATGCATATATTTTATGTTTAGAAAACTAAGATGGGAGTGGCTCTGGGGATGGGGTGCTAAAGTCTTGATAAATGAAGTCAGGAATGTCAACACTTTCAAAATATTCATCCCTGGCCATCTGGGAAGGAACATTTAAAATCCAAGGTTTTCAGCTGCCTCCTAATTGAAGAACCTCCCTCCCTCCCTTCCCTCCCCCTCCCCCCCCCCCCCGCCCCCCCCCCCCCCAACACACACATACACTCTCCGAGTGAGGCCAGGAAATTCTGATTGGGTCACCTTTTGTAGGAGAGTTCTTATGGACGAACGTGAGAAAAGTCAACTGGAGAGTTGTTTGGTTGACTTGACAGATCAAGATTACTGGGAATCTGTTTCCCCGCTTGTCTCAGAGTGTGTTGGGAATGATAAAAGGGAAATCTCCTGCTTTTGAGTTGAGGTCAAAGGGGACCAAAGGGAACAAGGGCTGTGACCACCCTGACCTCGAGTTGGGGTCAGAGGGAGTGAGGGGCTGTGTCCTGCTGCAAGGCAGTCAGATGTCATCTGTTCTGCGGTTCAGCATTCTGGAAGGCTGAGTCACTGGTCTTGTCCTGGGTACACACAGGATCATAGGGCCATAGGACTGAATGTTAGAAACCACCTAGTTCACCTCCTCCCCTAATTTTATAGCAAACTGAGGTCTAGAGAGGTTAGCTGACTTGTCCAAGGTCACACAGGGGAACTACCAGAACAGAAATTAAAACTCAGTTCTTTTGATCCAAATACATTTCTTTTTCTTCCAGTGATATTGGCCACCACCTATAGAAAGATTTAATGAGCGCCGGTAGACAGCCCTGCCCCCAAATAGTTCTTCCACTGGCCTTCCCCAGTGCTTGAAATACCACCAAAATCACTTCTTTAGGGCGAGGCCATCGTGTCTCTGAAAGACATTTTCCAAAACAAAAATGTGCTTTCCAGGAAGGAATAATATGTTAACCATTTGTCAAGATAAATTTATCAGAAAACTGATAGCTGCTGAACATGGAACAGAGCCATGAAGGGATGGGACATAGGATAAATGGATTTTTATAGGCTTGTATAAGGATGAGGAGAGGTTGCCCTAGCTCACCCAGGACCCCTCTACTAGAGGGCTGGTGTTAGTGAATGGTGGGTAGATTTTTGAGAACAAGGAGAAATTGTACATAAGTATGCTACTAGACTGTTTGAAGTCCTGGGAAGTTGTAGCAATTAAGGTAATGGCATATGTATCACATTTGCAGATGGCATAAAGCTGGAACATCTAACATGTTGGATGACTAAGTCACAGGCAAAAATATGAAGTTAACTCCAAAAAAATGAAGTCTAATAAAGATAAATGGGAGGTCCTATGCTTGGAATAAAAAAAAAATAAACTTCACACATACAAGAATGATCATTAACATTTACTAAGAACATTATGAATATATATTCTCATTTGAGCCTCGCCACAACCCTTCAAGATAAGTATTACAAGTATTATTATTTTCATATCATTTTAGGAAGAGGAAACTGAGACTTCTTGTTCAGTCAATTTTCAGTTATGTCCAACCCCATTTGGGGTTTTCTTGGCAGAGATGCTGGAGTGGTTTTGCCATTTTTTTTTCTCCAGCTCATTTTACAGATGAGAAAATTGAGGCAAACAGGATGAAGTGACTTGCTCAGGATCACACAGCCAGTAAGTGTCTGAGGCTACATTTGAACCGACGTCTTCCCGATTCCAGGTCCAGCACTGTCACAAAGTGGTATATGTAAGAAACCTTAAGAAGGGCAGTTAGGTGGCACAGTGGATAGAGCACTGGGCTGGGAATCAGGAAAACTCATCTTCCTAAGTTCAAATCCAGCTTTCAGACACTAGCTGTGTGAGCCTGAGCAAGTCACACCCCCTATAAAATGGGAACACAATGGAAAAGGACTTCTCCTTTAAGCCACTGCAAATCACTCCAGTATCTTCGTCAAGAAAATCCCAAATGGGGTCATGAAGAGTTGGATATGACTGAAAAATGATTACCTGGATCATCATGTATATAGAGTCCAACAAAACTAGAAAGGTAGTTTGGGACCAGGATGTGAAGAGTTGTAAATGACAAACAAGAGGGGTTAGTTTGAATGAGACTGTTTTAAAGTTTCTTTTCAGTCGGAATATTCTATCAGTTGCTGATTCCAATGGGAGAAGTTGGGGTTGGGGGCGGGGGGGAGGCAGTGTATGTGTTATAATTTGGCCATTAGCCGTGAAACTGTTAAATAATTTCCTTTTAACCACAAGCTTAACTTAGACTCAACTATGTTTATCCACTCATGATGTGGTGTCCATAAATCTCTATTATCACACAAACTCATCAGAGGAAGGAAGTTTGTTTTATGAGGATGGATTTTGTCCCACATGCTAATGATTAATTGGTTGGGAAAAGGACCATTTTTCTAAACAAGCTGATGATTAGGTCTGTTTCAGGCCATACAGGAAGCATCATTGCCTTCCACATAAATGTGAGATAGGCAATGCTTTGGAGGATCATCATAGCACCCCTCCCCTCCTTCTGGTCCCTGTTCTGATTTCATATCTACTCATACCTGCTAACTGAAAACTAATGGGATGAGGTCTTTCAATCACACTTCTCTTCCCTCTCCTCTAGGAGCACTAGAACCCCCCCAAACCAAAAAGCAACCAAATCCAAAACCTCTTCAGTTCCATAATGGTAGAATGAGAAGCAGCAGGAGCTAATAATTGGTACAGGGCTCCTGATAGGCCTTAGTACCTTTTATTATTTTTAATTTTTAAATTAATTTTTTTTTTTGCAGGGCAATGGGGGTTAATTGACTTGCCCAGAATCACACAGATAGTAAGTGTCAAGTGTCTGAGGTCAAATTTGAACTCAGGTCCTCCTGAATCCAGGGCCAGTGCTTTATCCACTGCGCCACCTAGCTGCAGCCCCCAGTACCTTTTAAATGCCATATCTTTGTGTGACATGCATTTCTGGGCATGGTCAGTATGGAAATTTGTTTTGTGTGACTGTATATTTGTTACAAAGATTTTGTTTTTCTTTTTTTCAGTTTGAGGGTATCCATCTCAAACTGGAAGGGAGACAATAAAATAGAATAAAAATTAAAAAACAAACGTGTCCTGATATGAATAGGACTTAGTCACCAGGACTTGCCTGTCATTGTTCTTCATTTCAAAGAGGACCAATAACATCATGAGGTGATATCCTGCCTTGGCCACTTCCCCCTACTAGTGCCTTTTTTTAGTGAGGCAATTGGGGTTGTGACTTGCCCAGGGCCACACAGCTAGTAAGTGTTAAGTGTCTGAGGCTGGATTTGAACTCAGGTACTCCCGACTCCAGGGCCGGTGTGCCACCTAGCTGCCCCCCTACTAGTGCCTTTTCAAGCTTACCTTGTACCTATTTTGAATATTTTTTCTATATGTACAGGGTGGGCCAAAAGTCATGATGTTTTAATAACATGGAAAATGATTTTTTCTTTATTTTTTGCTATTTATGAGATTTGATTTTTCACACATAAATTCATTTCCTATATATACTGTATATGATGCTGTGGTATTATAAATTAAAAACAAAAAATAAAGGAGTTATTAAATATTGAATCCTCTTCATGACTTTTGGCCCACCCTGTACATGTTATGCCCCCAGCTTGATTATAAGCACCTTGAGGTTAAGAAGTTTCTTATTGTTTTTTAATTTCTAGTACCTAACACAGTCTCTGGCTCTTAGTATATGCTTGTTGATTGATTGCTTAAGTCAAATGATATACAGTATCCTTGGTGAAAGGACATCCTGATTTTACTTGAATATTTCTAGTAGGAAGAAGCTTACTACAGTACAAGGTGGTGCGAATTATTTGGTGTTGAATGTGCTGGCTCCTGGTGGTCACTGTGTTATTTTTCCAAATATTTACAAACTGTTTAATATTCTGTTCCAGAATTATATTAGAGATTGACGTCAAGACTGAGTGTAATTTAAAGGATCAACTTTTTCTCCTTTTTGAAAATTGGGGCTTTTTTCCCCTTCCATTGAGAGTAACTTCTCAAAGATTAACAACAGTGGAGTTGAGCTCATAAAAAGATTATAAGCAAGGCCTCTGAGATTGTAAATTTTCTGAGATGTAAATTCCTTCAGAGGTCTGAGATTTAATTCCCCTAGAAATGGAAACTTAATATCATTCAAAGTGGATTGAGGACAATTTACTATACTCTCTTCTATCTTGGGCGACACTTTCTTCTTTGTGTCATTCCTCATTTCATTTATAATTTATAAAATGGAATAAAAACAGGGGCTGAGTAGTTCTACCTTCTCTCTATAGATTGTAAGCTCCTTGAGGGCAGAAACTATATTTTGCCTCTTTGCTTTTAAGCAAATGTCTGTCATATAGTAGGTGCTTGATAAATGTTTATTGATTGATTAATATATATAGTGTTGGGGCAGCTGGGTGGCGCAGTGGATAGAGCACTGGCCCTGGATTCAGGAGTGCCTGAGTTCAAATCCGGCCTCAGACACTTGATACTTACTAGCTGTGTGACCCTGGGCAAGTCACTTAACCCCCATTGCCTTGCAAAAAAACAAAACAAAACAAAAAACCCCAAAACAAAACCAAAATATATAGTGTTTAAGAAAGTGCTTCGTGTGCTTTACAAATATAAAGTATGTCCATTTGTAGTATAATTGTAAGTACCTCTCTGTGTCCTTGCTCCTTCCATAGGGAAATCAATCTTTTCTTGTACTTAGCATTATTTAAGAGCTGTTTGGGACTCTCTCTAGTCAGGTTCCAAATAGAAGCAGTTTCTGAATTCTCTATTTCATTTCCAGGAATTCATTTCAAGAGTGCATCCATCTCTCAATCATTTCCAATGAAGATGGGAGCTGTTGTCTCAGCCCAAGGATAGTTGTGTTCAGGCTCATATTTTCCCTCTGGCCAGAGCCAAAATCCTAGATTTCCCACTGGTCTGTCTAGTTTTTCTCTCGGGTTACTAGGCCAAGTGGATATTTGAGAAGCTGACATTCTAGTGTTAGGGAAGGCATTTAAAGAACAGACAGAATAGTTGGTTGCCTATGTGGTACAATTTGAGGGGTACTAAAAATATCTTCCCTAAGACCTATAACAGTACCAGAAACTGTACATCTTTGGTGCTTCATTCTAGGGGCTTTGGAAGCCCCCCTAAAATAATTGAAGGGTTCCTAATGAAAATGCCCTTCTGGTTCTTTCAAATCCTTATAAACTAACACTGGGAATTGCTCAGAATCTCTGAGGGAATATTGCAGTGGCTTTAATAGCATTCTCCAGTATAAGAGCCAAGAGCCAAAAGCTTGGTAAGCAGATGATTGGAGAAGGTGAAAGGGTACCAAGAACAAACTCTATCCAGAAGGATCTTTGTTATGGTGGTTTGTGAGGATAGGCTATTAGGAGGAAGAAGAGAGTCAGGGCTATAGAGGAAGAGCTGACACAAAGTGTGTGTGTGTGTGTGTGTGTGTGTGTGTGTGTGAGAGAGAGAGAGAGAGAGAGAGAGAGAGGGAGGGAGGGAGACAAAGCTGGAGAGCCTTGGGGCTTTTTGGAATGTGTCATCTATCAGTGGGCTGTAGCAAAGCTTGGCCTCTTTGAACATTCTATGCCAATGGCCATAAGTTTGCTCTTCCTGGCTTAGCAGGATTTAAGAGAAAAAGTGGTCCAGATAGAAATAGTTGTACTTATATATTTTACTTGCTGGGTCTCCTCAAAGAGCACTGGACTCAGAGCCAAGGCATCCAAATGCTCACACTGGCTCTGTCGGGACTTTGCAATGTTGAGCAAATCTCTTGACTTCTCTTAGTCTCAGTTTCCTCATTTGTAAAATGGGGGTAATGCTTAACCCTACCCCAAGAGCATTTGTAGGTCTGAGAGCTTCTGGAGGGTGGGACTATTTCACTTTTACATTTTTATTCCCAGCTCTTAGCATAGTGCTTGGCACTTAGTAAGTGCTTAATAAATACTTTTCATTCATTCATGCATCCTTTCATGAAATGAGATATGAAAGTATTTTGAAAAAGTTCAATGCAAACCTAATGTATAATTGTTTTTAGAAGTCAGCTCAATTTGCATTTTTCTTAATTCAATGGACAAAATCATGGAGGCATTTTGGATACAGGAGAAAACCTGGGAATGCACTGTATCTTTGGTCATCTGCCCACTGAGTTCTGTGAATTACAGGCTTCCCCTCTCGTTAGTTTAGGAATTCCTACGCTGATCCCACTTGATATCATGGCAAAAGCCCAAGATCTACAATTTCAAGCACTGTTGTCAGAAGACTTAAGTCCTGTACTTGTTTCCATCATGTGACTTTTGGGAAGTCACTTAAATGTCTCAAACCCAAGTTTGAGGGGCTTCTGTTAAAAGGAACAATGACTCCTTCCCTAAGTACTTTGTGAGGATCAAATGAGATAATATTTATAAAATGTTTAGCACAGTGTCTGGCAAATAGCAGGCACCATATAAATGCTAACTATCCTCCTCATTACTCCATTTTGCATCTGCTGCTCTGCCTGCTTTCAACTCCACAGAACACGATGCCCCTCCCAGGATAAGTTTATCGCCTCTAATATCACCACTGATTCAGCCTTGACTGATACCCCTTCCTTCAGCTTCCTCTCCCCTCTGTTAGGATGGCTGGAAGGTAGGGTACCAAGCTCCTCCCAATGCCTTCCTTTATAGAGGGCAGAAACTAGACCCTCAGCTCACTCCACTTTACATCTGTTGCTCTGCTTGGTTTCAACTTCATGCAGCAAGATGCTCCAGGGCTGGGTAACCGCTGGAGTCCTGTTTTCTCTATTACTTTCCTGCCTCTTTTTGTTTGTTCTCTCTCCCTCCTTAGATTGTAAACATGTTGAGGGCAGTTTAATTGAATCCCTAGCACTTAGCACAGGGATTGTATCCCTAGCACTGGCACATAGTAGGCACCTAATAAATATTTATTGGTATCATGAAAGGTAGTGTAGCATTGCAGATAGAAAACTGACCTCAGAGTCAGGAAGTCTTCGGTTCAGGTCCTGCCTCTGACTCACACTGGCTGTGTAACCCAAGGCAAGTTGCTTAACACTTTAATGCTTGTCAAGACAACTCTCTAAGAGGATGAGCAGAATAGTTGCTGATATGCATTGGTGGAGGACATTTCCTACCCTATCGAAATGATGAATCTAGACCACCACCAACCAAAAAATATCCCTACATAGTTATAGTCAAGATCAAATGAGATAATGAATATAACAATATTTAAAGTGAACAGAGCACCTTTGTAATGTAAGCTATTATAATTCCTCTGAAAAAGTGATAGAATATACCCATAACGTGGGGTACAAGAACAAGAATAGAACATGAAAACATGCCCTGCACAGTGGCATGCTAAAAGTGTAACACACTTGTATCATCCATATGCCCAAAGCACATGCACATAGAGCCCACGTAGGGATTCATACACAGGTGTATGTGAAACAACTGTGGACCCAAAAGACACATGCATATGGTGCACAGGCTTGCACACAGAGTGTGTACCAGTAGAGATGCTTAGATTTAGAGCTGGTAAAGACATTCCAGGTTGTTTGGTATAAATCCATTGATATTAAAATGAGGAAACTGAGGCTCAGGGAAAGGACTTTTACTTAAGATCACACAGGTTGTATGGCAGGTCTGGGATTTGAACCCAGGTCTATCAGCTCCATATCCACTGGGTTTCCCTTTTTATCAAGTATCATCTGAAAAGTGTCCCAGTGGCTCCTGAGCATCACCAGTTCCCTGAGGGAAGGTAGGGAAGGGGAGTGGGGAGATGCAGAGGGCCCAAAAAATAGAGAAAACAGAGACTTAGAGGCAAATTTCAAGTCCTTACCTCAACTACATGTGAGGAAAATCCCGTCTGTGACATTTCTAGTCCAAAGGATGTTTCGTTCTTGTTGGTGCCTAAAGCAGAGGAGGAGTGAAACGTTAAGCCTGGGATGAAAGCGGACTCAGTTTACTCCTTTGTAACTTTCATGGGATATCCTTTTAAGGCTCAGGACTTTGTCTAAGGGTGGGCAGCTCCTGGTATCCTAGTCCCAAGAGCACTAACACGTGGAGAGAATACAAATCCAGGTAAGGATGGAGTGAGTTGAGTGTGTAGGGGTGTCAGCTTAATGAATGATGATACCTAGGCAGAGAAAAGTGACAGTTCAAAGTACAGAGAACCTCAGCCTCTTTGGACTATCCCTTTTATGGACACACTGAGACCTCAGACTTCTCCCAGTGTTTAGCTCCATTAGACCATTTTCTAGTCCTTCAGGACTGAGTCAGTCAGTCAACAATCATTTATGAAAAGCTTACTATAAGCCAAGTGCTTTAGATACAAAAAAAGGGAAAAAACAACATGGTGCCACCTCTGAAGTAACTCACATTCTAGTGGGGAGATGACATGGAGATAACTATGTACACACAAGATATGTACAGGGTAAATGGAAGGTACTCTCAGCAGGAAGAGAATAAGATTTGGGGCCAGGGGCAGGACTAGAAGAAGGGAAAGGTCTTCTGCAGAAGCCAAGGTTTGAATTCAGTCTTGAAGGAAGCCCAGGAAACCAGGACTAGGAAGTGAAGAGAGAGCAGTGCAAGCATGGGAGATGGCTAGCTCAAATGCATGAAGTCAAGAGATGGAGTATTATGTATGAGGAGGCTGCAGGGTATGTGGAAGGAAATTGAATGTAGGAAGACTGAAAAGGCTGGAAGGGGTCAGGTGGGGAAGACTTTTAAATGCCACACATAGGATTTTATATTTGATCCTGAAAGTAATAGGGAATCTCTGATGTTAACTGAATTAGGGGTGACATGATTGAGCCTGTGTGTTAGGAAAATCTCTTTGACATCTGAATGGAAGATGGATTGGTGTGGCAGAGACTTGAGGCAGGGGGACAAACTAGAAGTCAGTCAGTAAACATTTATTGAACCTACTATGTGCCAGGCACTAGGCTATATTCTGGGGCTACAGAGAGAGGCAACAATAGTCCAGGTGAGAGATGATGACACACAAGGGTGGTGGCTGTGTGAATGGAGAGAATGGGTCATACATGAGAGATGTTGTGAAAGTTAAAAATGATAAAATTCAACAACAGTTTGGAAATGAATCAAATCTAGATCTTGTCTTATGCCTGTTCTCAATCTGCCTCTTTAACTTTATCTCCCACTGCTATCCTAAGTGCCTTTAGATTGTAAGCTTCTTGAGGGCAGGGACTATTTTTTGCCTTTTTAATATTCCCAGTGTTTAGCTCAGTGCCTGTCACATAGTAGGCACTTAATAAATGTTTATTGACTGACCGACTGACTGGCATCTTCTTTTCCCCATAACACCTAACAGTGCTAGTCATATAAGAGATGCTCAGTGAATGGGAATGGAATTGAGTTGAATTATAAGGAACAGATATTTGTTTTTACCATTTGGTCTGTCTTGTTGGCTCAAGGCCACCTCTTCCAGGAAGTCTGCTCTGATTAGTCTCCCTTATCCCTGCCTTGCTTCTTCCAAGGCCTTACAACATTCCTCACAGCTGGTTATGCTGTCTTCCCTTTTGTGGTGACTCTAGGCATTATTTCACTGGGGTCTCCTGAGGGGCATTTCATCTAACTATCCCCACTGGCAACCTTTACGAACTTGAATGGGGAAAAAAAGGATCTTTATTTTTTACTAACCTCTTCCTGACATTTATGCATTTTCTTCAATTATATAATGAAAACAACAAACACAGTATTATTAGCAGTACTTGTGACTTTGTCGCTAATAGAAATCATAGATATGTTCATATCACAATATAGATGTTATATCATTTTTGCTTATCACCACTGTGAAAATTTCAGAGATAACTTTAAGAAGCTTTATCATTGTTCAGTTGTTTCTTTCTTTTTCTTTCTTTCTTTCTTTTTTTTTTTGTGGGGCAATGAGGGTTAAGTGACTTGCCCAGGGTCACACAGCTAGCAAGTGTCAAGTGTCTGAAGCCGTGTTTAGTTGTTTCTTAATTTTTGTGATCCCATTTGGGGTTTGCTTGGCAAAAATACTAGAATGATGTGCCATTTCTTTCTCCAAGTGGGTGGTGCAGTGGATAGAGTCTAAAATCAGGAAGACTCATCTTCCTGAGTTCAAATCTGGTTTTAGATATTTCCTAGTTGTGTGAACCTGGGTAAGTCACCTAACCTTGTTTGCCTCACTTTCTTCACCTGTAAAATGAGCTGGAGAAAGAAATGGCAAACCACTATGGTATCTTTGCTTTGAAAATCCCAAATCGGGTCACAAAGAGTCAGACATGACTCAACAACAACAACCACCATCATCAGAAAAAGCACATAGCCTCTGAAGGGGACAGTACTCATCTGGATGAGGCAGCTAGGTAGTGCAGTGGATAGAGCCCTGGCCCTGAAGTTGGGAGGACTTGAGTTCAAATCTCCCCTTAGACACTTACTAGCAGTGTGACCCTTGGCAAGTCACTTAAACTCAGTTGCCCTAAACATCTGGGGCCATCTGCAGTTGTCCTGATGTACATCTTGCCACTGGACCCAGATGGCTCTGGAGGAGAGAGTGAGGTTGGTGACCTTGCACAGCCCTGCTTCACTTAAATCCAATTTGCGGCCTGTCATGACATCATTTCCTGCTGTCATGGTGCTCTTTGAGAATGTAGGACAAACAACAACAACAACTCATCCGGATGGGTAACTTTCTGTGTTTTTGTTAAACAAGCAGGCTCATGACTCTACCTTCATGGGCAATTTGTAACATTTCTTTGTAAAGCATTGCTTGAGTCCTTTCTCTATATGTTTTCCTTGTCTATCACCCAGTTTGGACTATAAGCTTCTCAAGGGCAAGGACAATGCCTGAGAACTATTCTTTTGTATCTCTTTTCTGCCCTGTGTCTAGCTCCTGTGTACCCAACAACTCTTATCTAAATTGGATTTATGGAAAATAAATCCTATTTTTAATGTGCTAGGAAGCCCTTCAGAAAAGTGAAGATTCCTCTTCTTTGTAATATGAATACAAAATCCCAGCCCTTCCATAATCAATGCACTTTTTTTTTTTTTTTGGGTGGGGAAATGAAGGTTAAGTGACTTGCCTAAGGTCACACAGCTAGTGTCAAGTGTCTGAGACCAGATTTTAACTTGGGTCCTCCTGAATCCAGGGCTGGTGCTTTATCCACTGCACTACCTAGCTGCCCCCATCAATGTGCTTTTTAATTCAGATTTCCTTATTTAGGTTTGTTAAATAGAGGCCATTGATACATGGTTCTTTACTTTTGCTCAAGGTATTTCCTGGGAACTGGTATCACTCACCTTCCAAGCTGAAAATCCTGTCTCCCAGGGCATCCACAATATCCTTCAGGGCCGCCTCGTCTGTGACATTGAAGAAGTGCTTGTCATCGGGATCACTGGCTATGTATTTGATTTCATTCAAAAAGGCTTCTGGGTTGATGCCCCTGCGATTATAGTAGCCCAGGACCTACAAGAGGGTGGGGAAGGGCCATATCACAGCTCAGTCTTCCATTCCCCCCATTCCCACAGGCTCTTGGGGCAAGCTGGGAGGGCTTGATTTTTTTTTCCTGGCTTATGGGTTCCATAAGAGCTGATGTTATATTAGGTTAAAACCGAACCAATATGGAAATTAAGGGCCAATAGGATCATGGGACTAGAGATTTAGAAACATGATGGGATCAAAGGACCACAGATGTAGAACTGAAAGAGACCACAGACATTATCTAGTTCAGTCCCTACAATTTAAAAATTAGGAAATGTGCTTTGAAAATAGCTACATGGTACAGTAGATAGAGTTGGGATGGAGTCAGGAAGTCTTGAGTTCAAATCTAGCCACAGACATTTACTAGCTGTGTGACCCTGAGCAAGTCACTTAACTTCTGATTGCCTCAGTTTTCTTATCTATAAAATGAAGATAATAGTAATATCTACCTCCCAGGGTTTTTTGTGAGGATCATATGAGGTAATAATTGTAAGATTCCTTGGTAGTTTAGGATTAATGAATGGAAAGCGTTTATTAAGGATCTGTGGTGTGTCAAATACTAGGGATATAAATGCAAAATTGAAACAATCCTTTCCTCAAGGGCTTACGTTCAAATGGAGGAGGTGTAGCCAGGGAAGGAAGTTATGGTCTGGGAAGTCACCGAGGGAGTGGACAGCTCAGGAGGGCAGTCAATTGGACTTCCAAGGTGGGGCATTGGTTTCAGAAGACCCTTGTTAAAAGACAAGGGTTGTCCAGAGGTGGCCCTGTCTCACTTCCCTATTTGCACGCAGCCACCTTGGCTAAAGAAGGGATGGAATTCAGGATGGAGTGAAGTCTCAACGGGAGCGAAGAGCGGATGGGTAGAAGAAAGACTTACAGCCACAGCGTATCGAGTGACGTTATCCTTCTCACTGTCCTCAATGACCTTCTCCAGATCGGGGCTATCATGGGACTCTCCGTCTGTGATAACAATCATCACCTTCTTAGCTCCTTTCCTTCCTCCTTTCTGGAAAGCCTCTGAGCTAGAAACAGAGAGGTCTAGTCAGAGGAGTGGTGATGGGGTATCTGTCCTTCCAGTCCTCAGGAGCCTCAGGGAGGGGAATGAGGACGTGATCCCATATGATGAATCATAATAATTCTATCTCCTCCTATAAAATCCACCTCTGCTGTCCCATTGTGGTGAGGCAGCGACCCTAGGTTTAGAGTTCTTACTCTTCATGGGCCCCTCGGGCAGTCTGCTGAAGCCTGTGGTCCCCGGTGCATAAAATAAAATACACAGGATTACCAAAGAAACTAATTACATTGAAAATCAATTCTAGGGGGCAGCTAGGTGGCGCAGTGGATAAAGCACGGCCCTGGATTCAGGAGGACCTAAGTTCAATTCTGGCCTCAGACACTTGACACTTAGTAGCTGTATGACCCTGGGCAAGTCACTTAACCCTCATTGCTCCACACACACACACACAAAAAGTAAGTAAGAAAGAAATTCAACTATATATATATATATTTTTTTTTTTTTTTATTTTAATTTTTGCAGGGCAATGGGGGTTAAGTGACTTGCCCAGGGTCACACAGCTAGTAAGTGTCTGAGGCCGGATTTGAACTCAGGTACTCCTGAATCCAGGGCCGGTGCTTTATCCACTGCGCCACCTAGCTGCCCCCTTATATATATATTTTTAAAGCTTATGGAGGTTAAGAATTCACGGCTTAGAAAGTTGTAGGTTATACTAGTGTATTGTAAATTCTGATAGGTTCTACCAATCAATCAGTAAGGAATTATTAAGTACCTACTATGTGCCAGGCACTTTACAAATATTATCTCATTTGATCCTCATCACAATCTTGGATGGTAGGTGCTATAAGGAAGTTGAAGCAGATAGAGGTTAAGTGACTTGCCTAAGGTCATACTGCTATTAAATGTCTGAGGCTGGATTTGAACTCACATCTTCCCAACTGCAGGCCCAGAGCTCTATCCCCTGAACCACCTAGCTGCCTCCCATACAAATATAAAGAATGATATAATCTCTATTCTCAAGGAACTTGTGTACTAATGAGGAAGACAATGCACACACATATAAAAATAAACAAAACAAATGCAAACTAGTTGGATATCAAATTGTTAGAGGGACAGAAATGAGCAATTGGTGGAAAGGCTTCATGCAGAAGGTCCTGCTTGAGCTGAGTCTTGAAGGAAGATAAGAATTCTCTGAGGCAGAGACAAAGAGGGAATATACTTTAGGCATAAGAATGGTCAGTGCCAAGGCCCAGGGAACAGAGTTGTCCTGTCATGTATGAAGAGCAGAGAGAAGGCCAGTTTGGCTGAATCACAGAGTGCAGGAAGGGGAGAATACAAGGAGGCTCAAAGATAAGTTAGGGCCAAGTTGGAAGGGGGAGGAGGAAAGGAGCAAGCATTTATTAAGTGCCTACTGTGTGCCAGGTCTAGTCCTACAGGAGAAGGCAAGCCACTTTAGTCTCTTTGCCAAGAAAACACTATGGACAGTATGGTCCATGGGGTCATAAAGAGTAGGACATGACTAAAATACTGACCAACAATAATGCACCGAGTATTATATGCTGTACTTTATAAATATCGCATCTGATCCCCAAAATTACCCTGTGAAGTAGGTATTATTATTATTATTCCCATTTTTACAGTTGGGGAAACTGAGGCAAACAGATGTTAAGTGACTTGTCCAGGGTTATACAGCTAGTGTCTGCAGCTGGATTTGAACTCAGGTTTTCCTTACTCTAGAGCCAGCATTCTATCCACTGGACTACCTATCTTAAAAGTCAAACAGATTAGTTTTATATTTTATCTTAGAAGCAATAAGGAACTACTGGAGTTTATTGAGTAGGGAAGAGACAAGTTCAGATCTGTTGTTCATTTGTTTCAGTCATGTCTGACTCTTTATGACCCCATTTGCTGTTTTCTTGGCAAAAATACTGGAGTGGTTTGCCATTGCCTTTTCCAGTTAATTTTACAGATGAAGAAACTAAGGCAAAGAGGCTTAAGTGATTTGCCCAGGGTCACACAGCTAGTGTCTGAATCTGAATTTAAACTCAGGTCTTCCTGCCTCCAGGCCTGGCACTCTCTCACTGTCCCACCTAGCTGCCCCCGGATCTATACATGAGGAAAACCACTTTTCATTTTTTTGTTTATTTTAAAAGGCAATTGGGGTTAAGTGACTTGCCCAGGGTCACATAGCTAGTAAGTGTCTGAGGTGAAATTTGAACTCAGGTCCTTTTGACTCCAAGGCCAGTGCTCAATACACTGCGCCACCTAGCTGCCCCAGGAAAATCACTTTTTAAAATGTAATAAACATTTTTATTTATAGTTTTGGGTTCCAATTTTTATCCTTCCTTCCCTCCCTCCTCTCCTCCCTCCTCAAGACGGCAAGCAATCAGATATGGGTTATACATGTATGATTATGTAAAACATTACCATATTAGTCATGAGGAAAACCACTTTGGCAGTTGTGTGGAAGATGAACTGGAATGGAGTGGGGAATATGGATTGGGTGGTGAGCATATGATTTCCATCTGAAGGTCAGACTGGTTCCATTCTGAGAAGCTTATCACTAGATTTCTGGTCACCAGGTGATGTGCACCCCCCCACTCCTGACGTTTTATGTTCACAATAACTTTTGTAACCATCTGGAAGACCAGCTTGTGGCCTGCACAGGTGTTGGGAAGCATTTGAAGCTAGAAATTTTACACATTTATCACAGTGGGCAGTTGCAAGTATCATGTGGATTTGAAATTAGTGGTACCATTGTGAGGACCCCTACATTATTTTACTAGGGTCTCCACTTGATCATATTACCTAATTATCTTAGAACAGGGATAGATAAGCTTTAAAAGTGACATGTCAAGGTTCTGGCTTGTTTCCTTCAGTCATACTATGGGGGTGAGAAGGGTGGTGAGGAAAGGGCTGAGTACACACTGACACCTAGTTCTTGAAATCAGGGTGCAAACAGCAGGAGATAAAACATGATTGTGGCAACTGGCCCATGTGTCATCGGAAACTACCTTTCATGCTGTTTTTGGCATACATTTCACAGGTTGCCAAGCCCTGTCTGAAACTCTAATTTTCTGAAGGTCATAGAAAGGGTCTCTTACATCTGTTATTTGTGATGCCCAGACAGGTGTCTTAGTGGTTAGAGTGCTGGGTTTGAAGTCAGGAAAACCCAAATTCAAATCCTGCCTTAGGCACATAGAAGCTATGTGACCCTGAGCAAGTCACTTAACTGCTATCTGCCTCAGTACCCTCATCTATAAAATGGGTTTAATAATAATTAGCACCTGCCTTTCAGAGTTGCTTTGAGGATCAAATAAGATCATATTTGTAAAGTACTTTATAAATCTTAAAGCATTACATAGATATTATTATTATTATTATAATACCAGCACTAAGTGCCTTCAAGTCACACTTCATGTAGTGCTAGACGACTCACTGAGTACAAGGAAATGAGCTACAAAGAAATGAGAATACTACTAATCCTTTCTATTTGCATCTGTTTTTTTCTTTTCAAAATAAATTCTCAAACAAGATCATCTCTTAAATGATCATTACATTTAAAAACATTACGCAAGACATGAAAGGAAGTCATAAGTAACGTGCATCTAAGCAATCCTAGAAATAGTCTCTCTTTTGGAAACACAAACAAAAAGGTTGTGAACTTTATAGGACAGGAACCCTTAGCCCCACAATTTTGGACTCAGCAATGAGGAATATACAGTAAGGAGAAGTGGTGGGCTGTCATGGCTAAAGTGTTAGCTTTGGAGTTATGGAGAGGAATATGACTATAGCATGACAGCAGAGGTACTTTATATTTGGGGATAGTCTTGGAAACACACTATTTGTTAATTGGCCACAGCCAGCTCTTGATTATCCGCACTAATGATGGGGAGTGGGGATCTAGAAAATCCACAATAGTAGGAAAGGACCAAACTACTATACTTGGAAGCCTGAATACCTCCCCCCTACCCTCACTTATCTAAAATGTGTATAATGATATGTATAAAATGCTTTGAGGTTTAAAAGTTACTTTACAAATATTCTTATATTATCCTCCCCCAAACCCTAGAAGGTAGGTACTATTATTATTCCCATCTTATGGATTAGGAAACTGAGGCAGACAGACATTAATTGACTTGTCCAGGGTGACACTGCTAGTGTCTGAAGTCAAATTTGAATTCAGGTCTTCCTGATTCCAAGTCTAACCTTCTATCCACTGTACTACTTAACTGCCTAGTGGAAGAACATAGATTTAGGCATCAGAAGACCAGGGCTCTAGTTCAAGCCCTGCCTCTGGTTGACTATGTTAGCTTGGGCAAGTCATAGAATCATGGAGTGTTACAGCTGGGGGGGGGGGATTTTAGAGGTCATCTATTCTAATTCCTTCACTTTATAGATGAGGAAACTGAAAGCCAGAGAGGTTCAGTGGTATGCTATAGTTCATAAGGGTAATAAGTGATACACTGGGCCTAGAATCTAGGTCATCTGACCCTCTTTACTGAACCACATTGCCTCTCAGATCATTGACATTTTGAATAAAATCATATTATACAAAAATTCTCTTTGCAAAGCACTTTCATATTTGTTGTCTCAAATAACTCCATGCCTGGGCAAGGCAGGGAGAAAGAATAACAAACTGTGGGTGAGCAGAGAAGGTAAGTGAGGCAGATGAAGTGATTTGACTCTTGCTTAGTGACTGGCCAAGGTCACAAAGAGAGTAGCAGAGTTGAGACTTACAGTCACATCTCCTGCCTTCTAGTTGAGTATCTCTGGAACAGTTTTGTCATCTGTCAAGTGGGTATAATAATACCTGCCTTTTCTATCTTAAAGGATTGTTGGTGGGATTAAAGGAAATGATGAGTTGGGAAGTACTTTGAAAAGTATAAGCACAATATATATATTACTCAGTTGGCTTTATTAAGTACCTGCCATGTGCCAGGAACCGTGCTTAGCCCTGGGAATAAAAATGCAAGAATGAGATTGTTATTTGTCCTTCCTTCTGGGAGAGGACCATGACATCGGGGTGATGTCATGACTTGAATTTAAGTGAGGGAGGGCTGTGCAAAGTCTGCAGAGCCATCTGGATCCAGTGGCAAGATTATCTGTCTGTCTGTCTATCTATCTATCTATCGCCCCAGATGGTTAAGGAAGTTGGGGTTAAGTGAATTGCCCAGGGTCACACTGCTGAGGTCACATTTGAATTCAGGTCATTTGAACTCAAATCTCAGGTCGAATTTGAACTCAGGTTCTCCCAACTTCAGGGCCGGTGCTCTATCCACTATGCCATCCAGCTGCCCCTGCAAGAATGAGATAGTCCTTGGACTTACGAAGCTTATTTTTTGACATCCAAGGCCCTGTGTTTTCTATCACTTTGCTCTCATCGTATGTATCACAGTTCGTTGTATGCAGAAGACATTAATCAATGTTTCTTGGAGCAAAATTTACAGATCCTATTGAATTATTATGAATAATTATATGAATAAATCTCAACTGAATTATTATTATTATTGCATGGACTGTTAGCAGCCTAGTGCCTAGCTAGGCATGTGAAGGAAACAGAGTAGAGAATACGGTTGTCTTGGTCAGAATATAGTCTGACGCTGAACCAGCTGCTTTCTCTAAAATGAGATCTTTTTGCAGGGAATGAAAAATGGGTATCCTCTGAAAAATGACACTGCTTAGCGGCCACACTCAAATTTTATACAACCCAGATTTTGAAAGGAAAAAACCCCACACTCTTTATTTGGACCAGCACAGTATATTGTCTTCCTGTTTCTTAGAATAAAAAATGACCTTATTCTAGTGAAATCTTACTCACTAAAATATATGCTGTTACTAGTTCTTGGACCCTTGGGGGAGGGAGGAAAGGGTTTTTCTAGCTTTATAAGTATGGCCTGTAATGTAATTTGGGGCTGAAAATGTGCAAGTTATAGTCGAACCTCGCATGAAGTACAGATTATACACCATGGCAATGCCTATGAGTCACTTTAATGGTCCAAAACATCTGGTGAGTCATACACTAAACATCTGTCTGGGCTTTGTTAAGATTGGAGTCTGGTGCTAATGAGGCCAAGGTAGTGGGTTTGATTCAGGTATGAGCTAATTAGCTTTGAACAGAGAACAAATCAGTTCCAGGACCTCAGCCTCTCTCACTAACCCCGTGGTCGGCTCATGCGTGTAGGCTGCAGGTCATCAGGGCAGAGGGTGGTGGGCAACTGGGCAAAAGGATTGGGATGACTCAGCACAAGACATCCCCATTGTTAGCAAAGCAGCTCCCTTAAATTCTCCTGATGTTGAGTCAGTAGTCTGGTCTTCACACAAGTAAGATGTTCACTGAGGAATCACTTATAACAAGTCCCAGTTTTAGTCAAATATGCTCATTAATATAGTTAAGTCAATGGCCACGGGAGCCCAGGACCTGGATGAAGCTGGTGAACAAGAGGGAAAGGAAAGATAGAAGGAGCCCTTCAGAGCTCCCAGGTTAGAAGTCCCCTGGGAAACAGTTTATCAGACGGTCTTACTTGGGACTTCCAGGTTGGGTAACTACTGCTCAGCAGAGATCTCATCACATTCATTGATAAGAGTGCCAAACTTGTAGTTAGGATTCTTGGGTCCAAATTCTGTCTCTGACACATAGTAGCTATGAGATATGGGCATTAACCTTTATGAGCCTCAGTTTCCTTCTCTGTAAAATTGGGATAATAGGGGGGGGTCTAAGTACAGAGAAGTGGGATTTGGTAACCTGAATGAAAGTCAGGTTCTTTTCTAAGGCCATACGCACTGTGGACAAAAATTAGGAGCCATATAGTTAATAGACCAAAGGCCAAGAAACAAGCTAGCTACCCAGGTGGTACAGTGGATAGGGCATTGGACTCAAAGTCAGGAAGACCTGAGTTCAAATCCCACCTCAGATGCTGTGTGACTCTAGTCAAATCACTTAATCTCTATTTGCCTCAGTTTCCTCATCTATAAAACTGGGAATAATAGTGGCACCTTCCTTGAAGGGTGCTGTGAGTACAAGATGAGAAAATATGTGTATTATTATGGAAGGAACCTCAGAGAACAGCTATTACAGTTGCCTTATTTTACAGTTGAGGAAACTGAATTCCAGAGAAGTAGAGTGACTTTTCCAAGGTGAAAAAAATCATAAGAGGTGAGAGATGAACCCTCGTCCTCTGACTTTAGAACTTCTCTTTCTGATCTACCATGTGGATCCATCCTTGTGGTGAAATCTTGTCATTAAAGATCTCTGCTTTGTAGATGGACATTCCCAAGAAGCCAAGTCATTGGCCAGTACCAGTCATCCCTGATGGTAGTGGGGCATGGATGGAGGCTTCTCCCTCCAACTCTGAATCTAGATTACTTTTCATTATCTTTTGACTGGAGGGTTCAGGTTTGTGATCCTTGGCCTTAGGCCAGACCAGCTGCCAATCCAGGCATTTCTCTCATAGAGGACTTTAAAGGCTCTCCTTCTGCAGGGCTAATCATCAATGGTCCTTCCAACTCCTGGTTTTAGAGTTGCTTAGGGTTGCCAAGAGGTTAAGGGTCATAGAGCCAACAGGTGTCAGAGGTAGAACTTGAATTCAGGTCTTTCCGACACTTGAGGCTGGTTCTTTGCATCTACTCTACCACATTGCTTCTCTGTGTACTAATTACATAATTCATATTTATAGTTATCTGTGCATATGTCATATTCCCCTTAGAAGATAATAAACCTCATATGGCCAGGAACCATATCTTATATTTCCTGCCTCTTTCAGAGTCAGGTACAGTGTTCTTCACTTAATAAATGTTTGTTGAATTGTATTCTGTACTTTCTCCATGAAGAACAGGACCCATTTAATAGTCAGTGAGTTCCTGAGTTTATCAATAAGTAGGTTGTTCAGTTGTTTCAGTCATGTCCAACTCTTTGTGACCTCATTTTTTGGGTTTTCTTGGCAAAGATACTGGATCCTTCTCCAGCTCATTTTACAGATGAGGAAATTGAGACTAACAGGTTAAGCGACTTAGCCAGGGTCACACAGCTAGAAAGTATCTGAGATTGGATTTGAACTCAGGACTTCTTGACTCAGGCCTGGTGCCACCTACATGCCCCAGTAAGTAAGTATCTCCTGAAAATTTAGATTTTCAACTGGGATGTGGAGGGTTCAGCTGAGATGGGCATGTTGTGATGGAAAGAACACCAGACTTGAAGCCGGAAGATCTGGGATTTTCAACCCTAGCTCTACAACTAAATCTTATCAGTCTCTCCAGCTATAAAATGGGGAGGATTTGGGGCCAGAAGACCTGGGTTCAAATCCTGACTGTGATAGGTACTTGCTGTATGACCTTGGCAAGTAACTTTCCTTTTCTGCTCAAGTTTCCTCATTTTTAAAAGGAATGGGTTGGATCAGATGCCCTTTGACCTAGATTCTTTGAATCTAACCTGTCTACTTAATGGGATTGTCGTGAGGATCGAATGATAATATAAAAAAAAAAGTTTAGAGCAAACATTAACATAGAGGTTTGACCACCTAAAGAATTATTACTGTATAGAGGTGGAGTGCATTATGGGATCCTGGCAGAATGTACCAGTCCTGGTCTCTAGTTGCTCAATCAGTCTGCATACCCACCCCCACAACCTTTCAAAGGCTGCTTGGACTCTCTCTCTAGCTAGGACTCTGAAATACCAGTTAGATGAACTTCATCCTTTTTATTTTCTTCACTAGGTACGTATGCATGTGTGTGTGTGCAAGAATGTATGTGCATACATTCATGCTTGTTTGGGTATCTGCATGCATGTGTGTGTGCAAGAATGCATGCTTGTGTGTGTCTTTGCATGCACGTGTGCATGCATTCATGGGTGTGTGCACAGGGGTGTGTGTGTGTGTGTAGCCGCTGGTCTCACAGAAACAGGGCATTCTTGATTTCCACATCAGAATTTTTACCGAGCAAATTCTATCCCAAACGCCGTCCGGGTTTCTGTACCTCCTCTCTGCTCGATGTGGCTGGCAGCTTCCACCACATCTTTTACAGACCTGTAGTCGTTCAGGTGAAACTCATGCACCACATCTTCTCCGTACTGAACCACGCCCACCTGGAAGTAGAGGGGGGAGGGGAAGCACGTGACCCACTGTCATTGGGTTAGGGTGAGGTTTTCCTGGACTCTGTGCCCCCTTGGGTGTGATGGAGGATTTGTGAATACTCCCCACCCCAGGGCCGGGGTGCAGTAGCCCTGAGGCCGATCCCTCTGGTGGCCAAGGGGATCAGGATGGGCGATTGCCTGCAAAATGAGGGTAGACCCAAGGGGTGAACTGAACTGGCTGAGAAGGGCCAGGAATGAAGTCTCTATAGCCTCAGGCAGGGTGTGGACAAGAGGAACATAGATTGTTTACCAAACCCCAGAATACTACAATTCAAGGAGTTCGTTAAAACTTGAAAAAGAGAAGTTTAGGATAAATAAAAATGAAATCCTATATTACATAGTGAGACTAATTACAGGATGTGTAAAGACCCTTATATGTAGTCAAAGGACCCAAGTGAGTTCAAATCCTACCTTTAACTCTTACTGGTTGTGTGACCATTAACTTCTCTACACCTCAATTTCTTTATCTGTAAAATGGGAGGGGGGAAGGGCAAGAGTTGGACTAGATGACCTCAGAGATCTCTTCCAGTTGTCAGTCTATGATCCTGTAACCTCAAGAATTTGTACAGGTTGGAAACATCAACTGTATTAATTCATTTCAACAAATATTTATTAGGCGCTTACTGTATGCCAGGCACTGTGCTAGGCTCAGGGTAGGGGTAGGGTGAGGGTACAATGCCATAAACCAAATAGTTGTTGCCTTGAAGGACTTTGCCTTTTCCTGAGGTCAAAATAATACCACACATGGATCAGTAAATAAAAGCCATTTTTTTTTTGTTGTAAAAAAATAACAACAACAAAAAGGGTGGGGGAAGCACTGATAAATCGGGGGATCCAGAAGGACCTCTTGTGGGAGGTGGCACTAGAACTGGTTACAAAAGAGAATTAGGCTTTGAAAGATTTAAGAACTCTAATCAATATAATGATGAACCAAAATTCCAGAGGACTGATGATGGAGAGCCACCTCCTGATAGAAAGGCAATAGATTAAAAGAGAGACACATTTTTGCACATGGCCAATATGGGAATTTGTTTTTGCTTGACTAAGTAGATTTGCCAAATGGGTTTCATTTTTCTTTCTTTTTTCCAGTGTGTGTGTGTGTGTGTGTGTGTAGAGAGAGAGAGAGAATGAATGTTTGTTAATTGGAAAAAAAAGTTTAGGTAGATTATTGGTTCATAGAGCCATGTTGTTGCTCTTGTTTAGTCATGCCTGATTCTTCTTGACCCCATTTGGGGTTTTCTTGGAAAAGATACTGGAGGGGTTTGTCATTTCCTTCTCTAGTTTATTTTACAGATGAGGAAACTGAGGCAAACAAAGTTAAGTGACTTGCCCAGGGTCACACAGCTAGTAAGTGTCTGAGACTGGATTTGAACTCAAGAAGATGAGTCTTCCTGGCTCCATGCTTGGCACTCTATCCACTGAGCCACCAAGCTAGCTGCCTAATAAAGTCATGCATGGTAGCTAAAGATAACCAGGAATGTTTGGAGGACAATGCAGTGAGACTTTCTCAATCTGTCCTCTGGTGTCCTCATCAGAGAAAGAACTCTGAATCGGAGGGGCTGTGGAACTAGCTGAGACTGATGACTGATTTTTCCAATATCCTAAAGGATTAGGACTCCATAACATCTTCCTTAATCCATTTCCTTTTTAGTGATCCCATTCTATGGCCATGGGGATATCCCACCAGTACAGAACTGGATCAGTTTGTGGATTTAGGAAAAGTCAGTTATTACAATCCTGAGCCTTGCCCAGAAAAAAAAAAGGGGGAGGGCATTTTTGACATGGAAAGCATATTTTGGGTTTTTCTATAGGGCTTGTTAGTCTATCAAGCATTCACCTCTCAATAAACCTGTGAATCAAGTGGAGTAGAAGGTATTAATTGGCTCTATTTCACAGATGAGGAAAACTGGGGCATTACGGATGACAAATTGCTGAAGGTCATGCTGCTACTTGGTGCTGGTAGTTGACCCAAGCTTTATGACTTTGAGTCAAATGCCCTTCTCTCAGCAACACGAAATCCCCCTAGACACTCACCTGGATCTGACCAGGACCAATGTAAAACTTCTTCAGAATGTTTATGAGAAAGTGCTGTACTTCTACCCAGGGGTAGATGCTGTTGGAACCATCCAAGACGATAATGATATCCATGTATGTTTGACACCCTAAGGAAACAGACACACAGTGATAACTCACCATATTTGCATCTATAACGAGTCACAGACTTTTGGGCTGAAGGGGACTTTTCTTCCAGGCTGGAAGAAATCATAGTCATCCCAGGATATGAAATCTCTCTTTAAATGCCCCCAGGGAAGAAGATTCCTTAGTCTTCCTTGGCCATCTGTTCTAGCCGCTAGTCATACTCACTGTTACAGATTTTTCCTTTAACATCTGACCTAAATCCTCTCGGTATAGCGTATAAACCTACTTGGTATAGTCTAAACCACCCCCTATTGACCTATTCTCAGAAGATGCTTTCTAATAACCTTTCAGAGCATTAAAGATCATTTCAATGTCATTCCCCAGTCTTCTCTCCTCCTAGCCAAACAATTCCAGTTGGTTTTTTTTTTTTTGTTGTTGTTGTTTGTTTGTTTGTTTTTGCGGGGCAATGGGGGTTAAGTGACTTGCCCAGGGTCACACAGCTAGTAAGTGTCAAGTGTCTGAGGCCGGATTTGAACTCAGGTCCTCCTGAATCCAGGGCTGGTGCTTTATCCACTGCGCCACCTAGCCACCCCACAATTCCAGTTTTTATAAACTATGAATTTGCATCCCTCTCTTCTCCATCTACCACATCTTCTTTTAGTTATGGAACCCAGAAACAGACACGGATTTCAAATCAATTTTGGCCTATATTGAGGGTGATAGGCAAAGAGCACCAAGGGGTTCATAAGGTCCTGGAATCATAGAATGTCCAAGTTCGAAGGGACCTTGGAGATCATCTCCTCTGAGGGCCCTTCCACATCAGCGATCCTATGATGCCTTCATCTGACAGATGAAGAAACTGAGGCCCCAAAGAGCTAACACAGTGACTTGCTCAAAGTCACAGAGATAGGTGAGCATCAGGACTTCTACCTAGCCCATCCTCCCTCATTTTACAGAGAAGTGAAGAGGTTACACAACTCATTTTGGGCAGAGCTGGAATTAGAATTTAGGAGGTTGGTCTCCAGGCTCTTGTCCATGGGCTGCATCTGGTCAGTCCTGGGTTCTAGCCTTGGCTGGGCTTATTATCTCCAATTTATTTTCTAAATTATATATCCTGAATGTTTTGCATGACTACACATGTATAACTTATATTGCATTGATTGAGTTCTTAAGGAGGAGGTGTGGAGGGAGGGAGAGAGGAAGAGAATTTGGAACACAAAGTTTTAAAAATCAGTGTTAAAATTTGTTTTTACATGTAATCTAGGAAAAAATAAAATTATATATCCTGTCTATTCTTGTTCATATATAGTTATCTGTATCTTGTCTCTCCCTTTAGTCTGTGAGTAGCGACTATGTATGTATGTATATATATATATATATATATAAATATATATATATATATAAATTTGGGGTTATTTTTTTGCCTTTCTTTGAATTTTTCAGTCATTTTCACTCCTGTCTGATTCTTCATGAACCCATATGGGGTTTTCTTGGCAAAGATACTGGAGTGATTTGCCATTTCCTTCTCCAGCTCATTTTATAGATAAGGAAATTGAGGCAAACAGGGTTAAGTGACTTGCCCAGGGTCACACAGCTAGTAAGTATCTGAGGCCAGATTTGAACTCAGGAAGATGAGTCTTCCTGACTTCAGGCCTGGCACTCTATCCACCGCACCACCTAGCTGCACTAGGCATTTCTTTGAATGCTTAGTATTTAGAACAGTGCTTGGCAAGCAGTAGACATTTGTTGACTTGACTTGACTGTCCTGCCAGTCAGCTATGTGATCTTGAGTGACTCCCTTAACTTTTTCAGGATCTTGGTTCCCTCATCCATATAAGGAGATGGTCCTATCCAGCTTTAATATTCTATGATCCGAGCCTTCCCTAGCACCCTCTCCCACCCCCACTTTTCCCCCTTCCCCCAATCATGATCATATTGAGGGGAGGTTGTTCCATTGAGGGGGTTGGACTGCAGGGTTTGGCAGGGACTCTTTAAGCCACTTGGGGCCCTGGGCAAACGTTTGTGGCTGGTCCACTGTTTATTTTTTCCATATTGTTAGGAACAGGGAAAAATGGATACCATTATGCAATTTATCGTAAAGCAATGCCTTATGAGGCTTTTTGGCTTGCAAATATGTCAATAATGTCTGTGTTGTCGAGACTTTGAAATATATGCCCACTTCAGCTCTCATTATAGTAAGATCTGTGGGACAATCTTGGGTCCTACTGGTTACTGCTGAATTCTTGATCCCCTTCATTTTAGGGGGAAAAACCCCAGTTCACCAGAGTAGTTTGGAATCAGTAGAATAAGACAACTTTTCAAGGCTGTTTCTGTGTGGGGAGAAGTGACTTGGCCATTCATATCATGTTGGCCGGGCTGAGAGCAGGGTTTGATCATCGCAACATGTCTGTGGTTGACCAAGCTTGATGTGTTTGCCTCCTCCCCCTCCTCCCCCATCCCCCCACAATGAATTCATGACTTTGCATTAGGGGCCCCTTGGTATTTAGGGGGCTTGGGAAACTTGTCTCTTCCTGCCTAGAGTAAGGGTTCTTAATCTTTTTGGTGACACAGACCCCCTTTTGGCACTCTGGTAAGACCTTTGAGTCCCTTCTCAGAAAAATGTTTTTAAATGCATAAAATAAAATGTATAGGATTGCAAAGGAAACCAATTATGTTGAAATACAATTATCAAAATATTGAAAAAAACCACAACAAGTTTCTGGACCCCAGGTTAAGACCCCTGACCTACAGGCATCTCAATGGTCATCTAGTCCAACCCTCTTATTTTACAGATTAGGAAATTGAGCCTTAGGGAGGCCAAGTGACTTGCCCAAAGTCATAGAGAGAATATGCAGCAGATTTGAACAACACAGTGAGTACTCTTTGCTCTGTACCACAGTTGTGATGGGCTGATCGAAGAGAATCCTTCAGTTGGAATCCTCTCCTATTGAAACATTTGTCTTCTTTGAATCCAGTGGGACAGCCACTCTCACTTTTGGGGGGTGGGGCTGTCCCTTCACCACCTGGCACCATTCATCACCTTGTGTGAGCAGACCCATTACTTCTTTTCCTGCCAAATGGTGGTGTTCTTTCACCAACCAAACCCCTTCCCGGGTAACAATTACTCCTCTTGATTCATTGCCCTGGATCCTCTGTATGAGGCCTCTCCCCTCTGCCACCCCTCCCTAATATAATAATTCCATCTCCTGGTTGAGTCCTGTTATTAAGGGTGTGTGCATGTGTGGGTAGGGCAAGGTGCTAATCCTTTCACCCTCCATAAAAATGGCAGCAGGCAAGGTTTCTGCAATGATATTGAACAGAAAGGAAATGGGAAGGCTCTGAGCCAAGTAGTCTGCGCTTGCAGGAGACAGGCTCAAATTCTTTCCTTATTTTTTCTTCCTGAGTGATCTAAGCTGTGTGCCTATACCAGGGAAAGAGGGGGTGGTGGGAGGTCTCTGTGTTTCAATATTCCAAGACCCCCTTTAAAAAACCCCAAACCCTCAAGGGTGGAGGTTGAAGTTTGGTGTCCCTGGGAGCACTGGGCAGGCAGGCAGGGAGATGACTCCCAGATGCCAAGAGGTGTTTGTCTTTGGCTAACTTTTCTTAGAATGATTTCCTCTTCAATTAGACCACTGTGTCTCATTTACCTGCTGGTACCTCACATTTGTCCAGGATTTTGAAAAACTCCTTTCTTGCCTGTCACTTCACTTGAGCCTCACAAGCATCTTGAGAGGCAAGTATTTTCACTGTTGAGGCGCAGAGATTCAAGAGATTTGCTCAAGGCAACAACTCAGCAATGAGGATGAAGAACTCTCTGGATGGGAGTCCTTCTATCCCTTAATCATAGTCCTGACCGAATTAATCCAACCTGTAAACTTCTTATGAAACGTCTAAGGTCCTGGCCAAGACATAAGCTATATAGCAACCTACTTTGGAGAGCTGGAGCCACTGTCTTGGAGAATCTGAAGTTGGAATTGACCCGAGAGCACATCCCCGTGGTATAGTATGAACTCCCACACTCGTGAGACCAGAGAGGGCTGCACGCCTACAAAAGATAACAGAGGAACAGCTGTTAGGTAGATGGAACTTAAGCCAGGAATTCTTTTCCCTGGGGCCAAAGCAGTTTGCTGGGCAGGGGAATAAATAGTACCCAAGAAGATAGTCTGAAGGAAGGAGATGAAGAGAGGACAGCACAAAGGGTAGGTTAATCATAGGAGCAGTTATATTCTCCTCTATCTTGTCTAGCCTCTGTACCCACAGAAGTTGGTAAGAAAGGCAGTTTCTGGGGAAAAGAGATTGAGGTTCTGGGAATTTTTGATCCCCTTAATTTAGGTGGGGTAGTGGCCCTGAGCTGGGCAAAGGAGTAGGGTCGTGCTATGTGAAATAGACCAGGAGGGGGCAGCTGGGTGGCACAGTGGATAGCACACTGGCCCTGGAGTTAGGAGGACCTGAGTTCAAATCTACTACTAGCTGTGTGACCCTGTGCAAGTTACTTAACCCCAATTGCCTCACCAAAACAAACAAACAAACAAACAAAAAATCAAAAACGAAACCAAACAAACAAAAGAAATAGACCTGGTGGTGGCACCCCAGGGGAAAGCTCCAATCTCCCTACACTAGTTACACTTCTGAACTTAAGGAAAGGTTCTTAAATTCTTGAGCTGGAAGGTCATCCTCCAGAGGTTATTAGGTCCAGTTGCTCGAGTCTACTGCCCAAGACAAATGCTCATCTCTCTTAGTTTTAATGTCTCCAGTAGTTAAGGATGTCTTCCCTATGGCTAATTTGAACTCACTTATTGTAGCTTACACTCATTTCTCCTCTGAGGCTTGAGGTATTTATGTCCTTGCTCAGATTTTTTTCCCCTCAAAGATACTATTCTCTGTCCTCTGTGCACATAACTTTCTGGATACCTATATAAGAGTGTGTTTTTGTTGTTGTTTTTTTGGGTGAGGCAGTTGGGGTTAAGTGACTTGCCCAGAGTCACACAGCTAGTAAGTGTTAAGTGTCTGAGGTCAGATTTGAACTCAGGTCCTACTGAATCAGGGCCAGTGCTCTATCCACTGCACCACCTAGCTGGCCCTATAATAGTGTTTTGAAATGCACAAAATAAAACATATAGGATTACAAAGGAAACCAAATATATTGAAATACAATTATCAAAATATTTAAAAAGGTGGGGAGATCTCCCATGTCCTATCCAAACACCCAAAATGGCAGCTTTCATCTGTATGGATCCGATGTTTCCGTGGTTTCCTTCAGCCGTTAAGGTTCTGTGGGAGTCATCTTAGTGGTCTCCTAGAACCTTCCCTCTGTCAGGGATAGGAAGAAACTCTTTTGAGAAAGGAGAGCAGGCTTGGATCCTTAATCATTAGTGCTACTCTTCCTTAACTCAGTCCCATTCAGTCCACACGTGGACTAAGAGGCACAGCTGGAAGCTCAGACAGGGAACACAGGGCCTTGACCAGCCCAACAATGGGAGGCTGGCTCTGCTGTTAGGACTATTAGGACCAACCCCAGAGGCTTTAGAGCTGGGAGTCAGCACTCGGATATTCAGGGTAGGACTAATCAAACACTGAATCCCTATCTCTTCCTTCGACATTTGAATGCAACTGAAATGAGGTTAGAATGTACATCAAATGCAGCCTTGAAGAGGATAAAAAAGAAGAGGGAACGGGACAAAAATGTATTAAGCACCTACTATGTGCCAGGCGCTTCTTTTAAGAAATATCAAAGGGTACCAGGTAGCTGAGGGAAAATGTGTGAAAGAAGAAGGCCAGGAAAGTCCCACTCGCTGTTTTGGAGAAGTGTGGGCTACTTGTGCATCCAGAAGCCTTGGGTAGTTTTTAGTACCAGTTAGGAGAACTGCCTCTTTTCCATCTCAGATTTCCTCCTTTGTCTGCTGCCCTGAGTTACTGTGTAGTATATAGTTCTACGTGCCTGGAGCCCCCAGATAAACTGTCTGTTATATCCCATGACTGTGCAAAAAGCCGCAGGGGAACTAAGAGATCACCTGCTTAAGACCAGATGGTGTTTGGAAGCCTTTCACTGGGAAGCCTCCGGGACCACGATTCTCCAAAGTCTTCTCCCCTCTCAGCAGGATCCCTGGAAACCGCTTCCCAGAGGGAAGCTCAGAAGCCCATCTTGTGCCCAAGATAACAATCCATAATTCTATGGAATTTCCTTCCAGACCAGTGTCAGGGGACAAGCAGCATTATTATTTCAATTTATCATTCAGTAGATGCACACGTATTTACTGAGCATTGGACCTGGAGTCAAAAAGACCTGAGCTTCAGTCATTCACTAGCTCTGGGACTCTGGACAGATCTTTAACCTCTCTCAGGTTCAATTTCCTCCACATTAAAACAGGGTTAATAATATCATCTACCAGGCTAGGTGGCACAGTGGATAGAGCACTGACCCTGAATTCAGGAGGACCTGAGTTCAAATCCAGCCTCAGACACTTAACACTTACTAGCTGTGTGACCCTGGGCAAGTCACTTAACTCCAATTGCCTTACTAAAAAAAATTAATTAAAAAAATAATAGCATCTATCTCAGAGGTTGTTGTGAGGCTCAACCGAGATAATATTAGTCAAGGGCTTTGCAAACTTTAACATTCTATAAATGCTAACTATTTATTACTGCGTGCAGGGCTGGAAACCCAGGCTAGAGGGAGGTATAGAGAGGTGTAATTATTTCCCTTATTGTCTCTGTCCCTACTTTGTCCCAGGATCTCACTCAGCTTTTCTTCTTTCTTAATTAGCAATTATTAAGTGCCTACTATGTGCCAGGCACTGTGTTGTGTCTCTGTTTTTCCTCATCTTCAAAATGTTGGAAATTCATGTCCTCTAAGTGCTTTTCCCCAATGAATCCTAATTAGCCTAGCTTCCCTGGGCTCATAGTGACCCCTTGGCAGCTAAGTGAGAAGGGAGTATGGTTAGCACTGCTTATTTCAGGCAGAGACACAAGGTGTAACAAACAGTTGACTTTTGCTCATCTGTCTTTTTTTTTTTTTTTTTTGCAGGGCAATGAAGGTCAAGTGACTTGCCCAGGGTCACACAGTAAGTAAGTGTCAAGCGTCTAAAGCTGGATTTGAACTCAGGTCCTCCTGAATCCAGGGCTGATATTTTATCCACTGTGCCACACAGCTGCCCCTCTCTCTTTAGTGTTACTTGAATGGCTCAGTTGTTGACTAGATACCTCCTGGCTTTGACTAGGAGGAGAGGAAATTTTCCAACTCCTGCCTAGTTCTCTAGATTTATTGATATCCATGAACCCCTTTGGCTTGAAGCCATCCGGCACAGCATTCTAGTCAATCACCTTAATGACTAGGATTCAGGTGAGGGCCTGGCCTAGATCACCTCCTCCCCTTGAGCTCTTGTGAACATGATTTCCAGTATATTCATTTTCACTCCTTTCCATGGTTCTTTGAAAAGGTCTTCAGAACTGATGTTGATGGAACACAGACTGAAGCAGGCTATTTTCCACTTTCTTTCATTTTTTTCTTTTATTCAAGTTTTCATATACAAAATGACTAATATGGTCATGTTTTATATAATTGTACATATATAACCTATATCTGATTTTTTACCACCTCAGGGAAGGGGGAGAGGAGGAAGGGACAGAAGGATAAAAATTGGAACCCCAAACTATATTTATTTATTAATTCATTCATCTATCTATCTATCTATTTATTAGTGAGGCAATTGGGGTTAAGTGACTTGTCTAGTGTCACACATCTACTAACCGTCAAGTGTCTGAGACTGGATTCAAACTCGGGTCCTCCTGAATCCAGGGCTGGTGCTTTATCCACTGTGCCACCCAGCTGCCCCCATCATTTATTTATTTATTTTGGAATCCAAAACTATAAGTAAAAACGTTTATTATTTTTAAAATATGTCTTCAGATCATGTGTATGTCCTTTGGTCCCTGTTTACCTAGGAAATTCCCAAGGCAGGGGCTGTCTTCCTTTTTTTTTTTTAATTTTAAAAACTTTTTTGGTGAGGCAATTGGGGTTAAGTGACTTGCCCAGGGTCACACAGCTGGTAAGTATTAAGTGTCTGAGTCTGGATTTGAACTCAGGTCCTCCTGAATTCAGGGTCAGTGCTCTATCCACTGTGCCACCTAGCTGCCCATCTTCTTTACAGTTGGAGCTTCCTGCAGGGGTGGGGGATGGAAAACAATGTCTCTTTAACCAGAGTTCCTTGAGGCTGGGGACTAAGATATCTTTCCCCACATACTTTTCAGGAGAGGTGGGGGCAGCCAGACCTTTTTCTCTCACACTTGGGGAAAAGAAAAAGGAAAATCTGCTGCTCTTCCCACCTGGTCCTTGGAGAAATTCTCTGGAGTTCATCCACTTAGCCATGACTTCTTTCTAAATCTGTGTGGAGTTGGTAGGTTTAGGGTAGAGGATGGATGCTGAGGATGGTGGTAGTAGAAGGACCTTAGGGATGGGGACAAGAAAGGATGGAGGTCAAGTTGGGTTTCTTACCACAAAACTGTTATCCTTGGGGTTGGTGGTGAGGCTCAAGCCCAGCCGCATGTTATCCTTCCTCTCAGACACGTTGGACAGGGTGACTCTTCCTAACGAAGGAAATCAAGAGGAAGGGGGAATATCAGAATAGAAGTTATCTAAGGACTCTGCATTAGTATCAGTGAGATTATCATGACTTTCTTGGACAGGGAGAGTCCTAGGAAGAATTGGAAAGTTTGCCAGGTTTGTCCTTTGTGTTTTGCTTCTTTTCTACCTCAGGTGACTTCTTTTCTGTTCTCCAATCCCCTTGGTTGTTCAAGGAGCTACACTGTGACCTACTTCCCCCTCCCTAATCTGTCAAATAAATTTCTTTTTTCCCTTCCCACTTGCACCCAATGACCCCATCAATGTTGCATTCAAATCATTGTCGCCATCACCACCACCACCATCACCACCACCACCACCACCATCATCATCATCACACATACACAGAGAGGTCAGGTCTTTGTAACAGCCCAGGTCGGAATATATACGTGTACAGATATATTCGGATGTCCTCAAATTGTTCTATATAGATGGCTGCCTAGTTTGGCTTTGTATAGGGCCCAGACCTTTGCTTAAATGATATCTAGCCTCCTATTAGGATTCTGAATCTGAAGCCTCAAAATCAAAAAGACTTGGGCTTAAATCCCATCATTGACAAATACTGCCTGTGCTCTTGGGTCCCCAGGAGACTTTTTTTTTTTGATTGTTTGTTTTGTTTTTTTGGTGAGGCAATTGGGGTTACGTGACTTGCCCAGGGTCATACAGCTAGTAAGTATGTAAAGTGTCTGAGGCCGGATTTGAACTCAGGTCCTCCTGAATCCAGGGCCGGTGCTCTATCCACTGTGCCATCTAGCTGCCCCCCCCCCAGGAGACTTTCTAAAATAATAGATTGTTCAGCAGGTGTTGTTCTGTATGATTAGAGGGAGTTTTCTCGCCAGGAGTTCCCTATACCAATAAAATCATAGATCTATCCCTCTGTCATTCCACTTCCTTCCCCAACCTCCCTCCAAACAGAACAACACAGAACAAAAACCAACTCTCCTTTCTCAAAGTGCTGAGAATGGTTGGCAATCCTGGTCTAAGACTAGAAGTATTTGGGGGGCAGTGCCCGGATCTGGGTTACTTTCTTTTTACAGCATTCAGCACAATGTCATGTATAGAACAATGTTTAATATAGGTTTTCTTCACTTAAGATAGTGGGAGAAATGATACTTTTTCCCTCCCCCTCATACTCTGTCTCCCTGGAGTTTTCTGACTTTTTGGAAGAAGAGGACTCAGATTGTTTGATTCTTCCACTCTAGTCTGGGAGGAGGAGGAGTGACTTAGAAAAACTCATCTCTCTCTCAATCCCTATAAAAACTTGTGAACTACCCTTCTGAGCTCTACTTAAGGGATGACCTAGTCCATTATAATAATAACTCACATTGATATTATGTATTACATTATGTTATATCATGTTATATTATTGTCCATCAATTCCCCTCCCCCTTCTGCCAAATGCCTCCACTGAGTCCCATAAAACGTTATATAAACTCTCATTCTTTAATCAGAAATCAAGTTCCCAAGGCAATACCCCAAGGAGAGGTAGTCTAGTGACAGCCACCCATATGGAAGGACTCATGACTGATATCAAGGGGGGAGAATATGAAGGAGAGGGGAGGAGAGTATGTGGGGGCAATGAAAACCTTTTGGGGGATAGAAAATGCACTATGGATAGGGGAGAAGCCACAGGGGGTGGGGGCTATATAGACAAACTTTGCCAACTTTACAATTTTGCCCAGGGTTGGTCCTGCGCCCAGACTTTCAAAGCTTCTGCTACTGAGCTCCCTGGCTAGGGACTGTTAATTTTATGGGCTTGGTTCCATAAATAGACTAGGTATAGTGGGAGGGCTTGGCCCCACCGCAGCCTGGCAGAGGGCAAGTATTTTGCTTAATGGCTTTTTGGCCTCTGGGAGGGCTATTGGGTTGGGGGCCTTAGTTCTAAGGAGAATGTAAGGAATGGCTTGTCTGGGATCAGGGCCAGTGCTCCGTACAGATGTGAAGTCAGTGGAATGCCCCTTTAGGGTCCATCCTTGGCTCCTTTCAGAGATGCTCCCAGTCCTTTCCATTCAGCCTGGGCTCTCATGATGCTCCCCAGAATTACCCAAGCCCCCCCAATACTGTGCTGTTCATAGCCTCACCAAATACAGTGCTCTTTCTATCACATTCCCCAAATGATGGGCATCACTTCAACTTCCAGTCCTTTGCTACCACAAAAAAGTCGCTAAAAATATTGTTGTGCCTATAGATCCTTTCCCTTTTCCTTTGATCTCTTTGTGATACTGCTGGGTTAAAAAAATCTGCAGTTTTATATCCCTTTAGGCATAGTGGAACATGGTTTCATAACCTTTTTGTGTGTGTAAACACTTTAGGCAGTCTAATGAATCCTATTTACCCCTTCTCAGAATTATGTTTTTAAATGCATAAAATAAAATACATATGATTACAAAGGAAGTCAATTATAGTGAAAATAAAAATGTGATTTCCCCCTATCCAAGTTAATGGACCCCTTGAAATGTATCCATAAACCCCCAAGTTAAGAACCCCTGCAATGCAGGAATAGAAAGATAACTGGATGATCCATTAAGCACTTGCTATGTTTCAGTTACTGTGCTAAGTGCTAGGGATACAAATACCAGTGAGAGTTCCTGCCCTGAAGTTATGGGATGTGAATGTGTTTTAATACTATTATGCTCTAAGAAATGATGAAAAGGATGGTTTCAGAAAAATCTGCAAAGTCATGTATGAACTGATGCAAAATGAAGTGAGCAGAACCAGGAGAACATTGTGAACATTGAACAAAATAACAGCAATATTGTAACAATTATTAACTGTGAAAGATTTAGCTATTCTGATTAACACAATGACCCACAACAAAGATGCCAAAGAACTTATGATGAAAAATGTTATCCACTTCCAGAGAGAGAACCAATGGATTCTGCAGATTGAAGTATATTTTTTCCTATTTTCCTTATTTTTCTTGCCTTTTTTGGCAACATAGCTAATATAGAAATATGTTCTGCATGACTTCACATGTATAACAGGTATTATATTGCTTATCTTCCCAGTGGGAGAGAGTCAGGAGGGTGGAAGAGAATTTGGAACTAAAAAAAAAGAATGTTAAAAAATAAATAAAACAAAGATCAGACAAAAAAAGAACTCATGTTCTAGGGATATTTTCATTTTAACAACAATTAAAGCTTCAGTAGAAAGGAATGAAATTCTAATGGCAGAATACTGGGCAATGTGATGGAGAGGGAGGGAGTTTGTGAATCAACGATCATTATTAAGTGCCTACTATATGTCAGGTACTATGCTAAGCACTGAGTATTAAAATAAATGCCAACACACTGTTCCTGTTCTCAAGGAGCTCAGATGCCAGTCTTAGAGCGAAAGGAAAGACAGCAGGAAAGGCCTCCAGCAGAAGAGGAGATTTGAAATGAGTCTTGAAGGAAGTCAGGAAAACTTTGAGACAGGGATTCGGAGAGATAGCATTCCAGGCAAAGGTACAGAGTTGGGAGACAGGATATTGTATGTGAGGAACAGCAAGGAGGCCAGTGTATCTGGATGTACATCGGATAGAATACAGGCCTTGGAGTC
The DNA here is from genome assembly GCF_019393635.1 of Dromiciops gliroides. Classification (NCBI taxonomy): domain Eukaryota; kingdom Metazoa; phylum Chordata; class Mammalia; order Microbiotheria; family Microbiotheriidae; genus Dromiciops; species Dromiciops gliroides. The sequence continues at coordinate 152,805,132 of NC_057862.1, forward strand.
AGGACAACCTGAGTTCAAATATAGCCACAGACACTAACTAGCTGTGTGACCCTGGGCAAGTCACTTAACCCTGCTTGCCTCCAAAAAAGAAAAAAAAAGAGTTTATTGAATAAGTGGGTCACATAGTCAGATCTGTGTGTTAGGAAAATCATTTTGGCAGCTGAATGGAGGATGAATTGGGATGAGGTGAGACAAGGCAGGGAAAAGAATGAGCAGATTGCTGCAATTGTCCAGCAGTGAGGTTATGAGGACCTGTACTATCATGGTGGCTGTATGAGTGGAGTGAAGGTAAAAATGACAAGGTGAGTCAGAAGGTTGGCTATCTGGGGTGAGTATGAGTGGGGAGTCAAGGATGACATTGAGTCTGCAAGCCTGAGTGCCTAGGAAGATGGTGATGCATTTATAAGTTTATTTTTTGTTTTTGTGTGTGTGACAATGGGGGTTAAGTGACTTGCCCAGGGTCACCCAGCTAGTGTCAAGTGTCTGAGGCCGGATTTGAATTCAGTTTCTCCTGAATCCAGGGCCGGTGCTTTATCCACTGCGCCACCTAGCTGCCCCTATGATGCATTTATTAGTAATAATGTTGGGAGGGGGAAGATATGGGGAGAAAGAAAATGACTTCTGTTTTGTATGTATTGAGTTTGAGATGCTTCTGAGAAATCCATTTTGAGATGTGAAATAGTAGTTGGTGATACAAGACTAGACCTCAGGAGAGAAACTAGGGCTGAATATATAGATGTAGGAACCATTAGCATAGGGATAATAACTGAATCCATGGGAACTCAGGAAATCACCAAATGAGATAGTATAAAGGGAAAAGAGTGCAAGACCCAAGACGGTCTTGGGAGATACCCCTAGTTATTAGGTATGACATAGATGAAGAACCAGCAAAGGATATTAAAGATAAACAGCTACATAGGTAGTCAGAGAACCAGGCCAATGGGAGAGATTTTTTTTTTTTAAGTGAGGCAATTAGGGTTAAGTGACTTGCCTAGGGTCACACAGCTAGTAAGTGTTATGTTTCTGAGGCCAGATTTGAACTCAGGTACTTTTGATTCCAGGGCTGGTGCTCTATCTACTGCACCACCTAGCTGTCCCTGGGAGAGATATTTTTGCGTATGGAGCCTTGTACCTCTTCACCGTTATCTATTAGGGACCTTCATATATCCAAAAACTTCCATTAACACCCATCTTCCTCCTACAGTGCTCCATTATCAGCACCAACAGCTCCATTATAAGTAAGGAGAACACTGCAGGAGGTTTGAAATGAGTCCTCATATATACCCTGTGCTTGCAGACCTATATAGTATATGGAAAGAGAGAGAAAGAGACAAATAGCACTTCATCATAGTGGAACAGCACAGCTTTGAGGGTTGGATGCTCCCACATTTTGTTTTGTTTTGTTTTGTTTCTGTTGGGCCTACTAATGCTATTTTCTTGTCCTTTGAATGTTTCCTTGGGAAGTTTTACATGATCTGAATTGCTTGAGAGTCTGAGAGTCATTTTAGCGCTGGGGATTGACCTTTAATGAGTTCATGTTGTAGGAGTAGAAAAAAAACCTGTGACTCTGATGCATAACTTCTGAGAATTCTCTGACCTCAAGAGAATGTAAACTCCTTGAGGGCAGGCACTGTCTCATTTTTGTCCTTGTACACAGGACTGAACATATAGAAAATATTTAATAATTGCTTGTTGATTGATTGCTTATTTCCTTTCAGCATTTATGAATGAGGTAAGGCTTGAAGTTTGGGGAATAAGAACAGTTACATTTCAAAATCCTCTCTCCTTCACACTTCTACCGCTCCAGCAAATAAATCCCCTAAGTCTGCATCTCAGTTAAGTTTTAGAAGGTAATCAATCTTTTGACTTACTTTACACTAAAGTATAAATGACCAAATTTAGCCTGGCCAGGATGGTATTTACATTTTAGACCAATCCTAAAGGTCCCCTAAATTGAGAAGTGGGAAAAACTGGAGTCAAAAATTAATCATGGTCGGGGTGGGGGAGTGGTTGCTCGTGATGATGCCCTGTTTACTTTCATTTAAATCAGGGGCTGCTAATTCTGCCTGAACTATCCCAGCCAAAAGCCATGGGAGAAGACAGAGAATTCCAAGTACATGGATTTAAGATCGCTGTCTGGAAAGATCTTAGGAAATCCAGAACTTGGTCTTTCCTCCCTTCATTTTTCCACTATGGGGCAGAAACTTACATGGATTCCAGTTGCCATTGGCTGCTATTAATTTTTTCCCCATGGAAAGGAGGAAACTCCATGATTGTGAACTTTGATTGTTAATTTCCTCATCTCCTGGCATATTCCCCTCGCTCCTGCAGTGCCTCTAGCCATTTAGAGAAGGAATAGCAACCTCAAATGGCACGGAGAAAATGCTGAACTGGGAGTTGGGAAGACATAGGTTCAAATACTGATTCAGAGACTTATTAGTTGTGTGATTCTGGGCAAATCACTTAACTTCTCTGAATGGGGATAATAATAGTGCTGACCTTACAGGGTTGCTATGAGAATCAAAGGAAATAATGTGTGTAAAGCACTTTGTAAACCTTGCAGTGCTATATAAATGTCAGTTAATATTATGTCATTTAGTTTTTACTCTTTTTTGGGGGGGTGGGTGGGCAATAGGGGTTAAGTGACTTGCCCAGGGTCACACAGCTAGTAAGTGTCAAGTGTCTGAGGCCGGATTTGAACTCAGGTACTCCTGAATCCAGGGCCAGTGCTTTATCCACTGTGCCACCTAGCTGCCTCCTGTCATTTAGTTTTTAATGGGGTTCAGATAGAAACATCCCTGGGACAAGTTGCTATTCTGCTATTATTCTTTTATATTTAATGTTCTATAGACTATTGCAGAAGTAGAAAAAATAACTGCTTTTTTGTTAATTGAATAAAACTTTTGGGATGTAACTATTCTGTAGGCTCACTGTGGATATGCATAGGATACCAGTAGCAGGTAAGATAACAGGAATGACGTTAATATACATCCTATAATGTTCCCATATGATTTTGATCTCATCTGTCAGGTTTTTATATTGTAAAAACTTTCTTTACATGTAGTTTAGAAATTAGTATTTGGTATAGCAGCATCTATCAAAAAGATTATTTAGTGGATAAAGCACTGGCCCTGGATTCAGGAGGACCTGAGTTCAAATCCGGCCTTAGACACTTGACACTTACTAGCTGTGTGACCCTGGGCAAGTCACTTAACCCTCATTGCTCCGCAAAAAAAAAAAGAAAAAAAAAGGAGAAAAAAAAGATTAATTAAAAAAATAAACATTTTTATTTAGTTTTGAGTTCTAAATTCTGTCCATCCTTCCCTTCTGTCCCCTTTCCTGAGGCAGTAAGCAATCAGATATAGGTTATACATGTGCAATTATGTAAAACATTACCATACTAATAATTTTGCATGAGAAGACTCAAATAAAAGAAAAAAAGTGAAAGAAAGTGAGCAATAGTATGTTTCAGTCTGTGTTCAATCAATATCAGTTCTTTCTTTGGAGGTGGATAGTATGCTTCATCATTGGTCCTTTGGGATTGTCTTGGATCATTGTATTGCTGAGAATACTTAAATCATACACGGTTCTTCATCAAACAATATTGTTGTCGCTGTGCACAATGTTCTAGTTCTGCTCACTTCACTATATATCAGTTCATTTAAGTCTTTCAAGGCCTTTCTGAAATCATTCTGTTTGTCATTTCTTATAGCACAGTAATGTTCCATTACAATCATATACCATAGCTTGTTTAGCCACTCCCCAATTGATGGTCATCCCTTTGATTTCTAATTCTTAGCCACCACAAAAAATTGCTATAAATATTTTTGTACAAATAGGTCTTTTTCTCTTTTTTGGGGATGTCTTTGGGATATAAACACAGCAGTGGTATTGTTGGATCAAAGAGTATGCACAGTTCTTTTCTTTTCTTTTTTTTTTTTTTTAGTGAGGCAATTGGGGTTAAGTGACTTGCCCAGGGTCACACAGCTAGTAAGTGTTAAGTGTCTAAGGCCGGATTTGAACTCAGGTACTCCTGACTCCAGGGCCGGTGCTCTATCCACAGCGCCACCTAGCTGCCCCAGAGTATACACAGTTCTTTAGCCTTTTGGGCATAGTTCCAAATTGCTCTCCAGAATAGTTGGATCAGTTCACAACTCCACCAACAGTGGATTACCATCCCAGAAAAACATTATTCTTAACTTTTTATGGGGTCAGTATTATTGTGAACAAGTGGTCTGTGATAAGCCTCCAATTCCAATCCAATTTACAAATTGAATTTTCTGGGATATTTTGACGTCTGTATTTGTAGCGTGGAGATTTGTTGTCTGTCATTCCTTGAAAGGCAGGAAGCTTCTGATGCATAATTCTAGCTACTGGATCATACCTTGTTATATATTTGTGGTTTAGTAATTTTAGTTCTGTCTAACTCTCATGACCCTATTTTGGGTTTTCTTGGCAAAGAGACTGGAGTGGTTTGCTATTTCCTTCTCCAGCTCATTTTACAGATGAGGAAACTGTGGCAAACAGGGTGAAGTGACTTGTCCAGGGTCACACAGCTAGTAAATGTCTGAGGCTGGATTTAGACTCAGGAAGATGAGTGTTTCAGATTCCAGACCCTGCATTTAGTTGCCCCATCGTTATACATTGGGTTGGTGCTAGATTTTTGGCATGATGTGTTACATTATTTCTACCATTTCTTTTCATAATTTAGTTCAGATTTCTTTTTTTCTTTTCTTTTTTTTTTTTTTTGCAGGCAACGAGGGTTAAGTGACTTGCCCAGGGTCACACAGCTAGTAAGTGTCAAGTGTCTGAGGCCGGATTTGAACTCAGGTACTCCTGAATCCAGGGCCTGTGCTTAACCACTGCGCCATCTAGCTGCCCCTAGTTCAGATTTCTTAAGGCTAATGCTTCTATAATTTCTGGTGGCAATAACCTGGTCCTGAATGGCCATAAATAAACCCCTTCATTTCTATAAATATATCTGTATGATCCAACCATTTCTTTGTTTTTGTTTTTATTTTTTTGCAGGGCAGTGAAGGTTAAGTGACTTGCCCAGGGTCACACAGCTAGCAAGTGTGTCAAATGTCTGAGGCTGGATCTGAACTCAGGTCCTCCTGAATCCAGGGCCAGTGTTCCATCCACTGCGCCACCCAGCTGTCCCCCCAACCATTTCTTTGGTACTTTTTTGGCAACATATTGTTGGCTGAGTTCATGTGGATGTTGCTAGTGGCTAAGGGCATTTTGATTCTGTTCTTGGATCTTGGCTCTATTTGGAAATGAGCCATGTTCAGTTACATTTGACAAGCCCAATGGCATATTCCTGATATCAACCTGTAATTACTTATTGTTGAAGTGATGCCTGCTTGTTTCAGAAACATTTCTATAGGCTTCATAAATTTTAAAAAATGTGCTCCAATCCTCTTACTCTTTTTTTCGATGACAAAGTGTTAATTTTTCCTTTGTTTTCTATAGCTGCCTCAGGATGATAGACCCTGTGTACAAGTCTTTGTTAGGACACTTTCCAAATCTGTTGTGGTTCACTTGATCATTCCAAAAGGCTACACTAAGATGGGTATTGGGTAGGTGTTAACAGCTTTCAATATGTTCTTCCCATTTAGATATGATTTCAGGATGCCAGTAAGTTTCTTAACACATTCAGCCACAGCCTTGTCTTTTATGTCTTTATGATTGATGTATTTTGCCTGGAGGAGACCAATGTAGTTTTTGGTACTGTCTTCATCTATTGTTTTAATTGGATGTCCAGATTCATGCTCAAATCCATCAGTCTCTATTTTCCCTTGGAATACATAAGACACTTTACACTTATCTAGTACAAGTGACAGTTTACTATCCTTGGGAAAAGATTCCATGAGATGAAAGAACACTTTGATGTGCTTTTTAAAAAATAAAATCAGATAGCTTGGTGTTGCTGTATATATATATCAAGTGATTAACATAATGCTGTGGTTTGACTCTCTCTTTAAACTGGAATTCATACTTAATTCTCTTTAGAAGACATGATCATATATTTTAGGCTAGACCAGGGATTCTTAACTTTAGAAATCCGCAAACTTCTTTCAAAAAGATTTTGTTTTTTAATGCCATTGATCTCCTTATCAATCCTATGTATTTTTTATGTATTTAAATATTTAAAAGTATTATTATGAGAAAGGGTCCAAGGGCTTCACCAAACTGCCCAAGGGATCCAGAACACAGAAAATGGGAAGGGCCCCTGACAAAATCATAATGGGGGGAGGCAGGTAGGTAAGTAGTGCAGTGGATAAAGCTCTGGCCCTGGATTTAGGAGGACCTGAGTTGAAATCTGGCCTCAGACACTTGACACTAGCTGTGTGACCCTGGTCAAGCCACTTAACCCTCATTGCCTGCCCCCCACCCCCAAATCATAATGGGCTTAAGCTGCTTCCATGAAAAGTGGCAATTTTATGTCAATTGTTCTTGACTTTATTACTTCACTGACATGTTTGAAATACCGTTAGATACATGTTTTAAGAACAATTTTACATGAGGGCATCAAATACTCTTGTGTTTTTACTAGATGAGGGGCAATACATGAATAAACAATGAAGGCAGAACCAAGAAAAATGCTTTGTGATAATCAACAAAATCAGGGTGGATGTTGGACTTGTTCAATAATTACTGGATCAATAATGAATTGCTCTCTGTACCCTGAGACTTTTTGGCACACCCTTTTGTTCCTCAGTCCATCTATTGTTTTCTTGTGTTTATAGATTTTGTTTTTCTGAGATTCAAGTGGTGAATGCTTATACAACATGTAACTGACTTGTATTTGAAGGGATTCTTGATCTTTTGGGAGTAAATAAGTGATGTTTTCAGTTAAGAAAGGCTGGCTTCTGAGAGGAACCCAGTAAAGTGCTTTGCTAGTAATTCATGCACTACTGTGGAGTGTCTGAGCCAATGATTGTGGCTCTTATCTGGTTTCACTGATTTCTGGTTTTGCTGAGAAGCTAGAGTTTCAGTCATCTCCCTTGATGCAACTGTTCTGTCATTCGTTATATTAACTGTCAGCAACCTTTCTGCTTCTTTTTTGATTCATCTTGTATTTTCATTGTGTTTGGTTTCTTGTGATCATATGGATGACCAAAAATTTTCCACATTCTCTTTCTTTGGGGGTCCTCTCTCTGTCTGATTTCTTTGATTCTCAAGTCTCTGTAATAAAGGTTTTGACTCATGCTGAATTGTTTACTTTGTTCTTTGCATTTTTCTGATTCCTTTTATAGCCTTGACCTACTGACTTTTGCTTTCAAATATTTTTTAGGGGAATCTAGATTTTGGGGAGATAGGAGGTACAGTGGATAGATTGCTAGACCTGGAGTCAGGAATACTTGAATTCAACTCTTTCCCTAGACACTTACTAGCTGTGTGACTCTGGGCAAGTCACTTAGTTGTTGTCTGCCTCAATTTCTTTCAATTGTGTCCAACTATTCATAATCTCATTTTTGGTCGTTTTCTTGGCAAAGATACTGGAGGGATTTGCCATTTACTTCTTTAGCTCATTTTATAGATGAGAAACTTAGGTAAACACTGTTAGGTGACTTGCCCAAGGTCACACAGCTAATGTGTTGATTCCCAGTGCTTAACACATAGATTATCATTATTTCATTTTTCTCATCTTTATGCTCAATGGTGCTGAGATAGATAGATGGTCTTGGGACAAATTGCTATCTTTATGTTATTCTTGTATGATAAGTTTTCAATGAATTATTGTACAGGTTGATAAGTACACACACACATATTTACTTGTATATTGAAAATATTGGGATGAAAGTTCTTTTGCTGACTCATAAAAAGTATCTTTGGGACAACTTTAGCAGCAACCAGAAAATAGGGATGGTATGTATTTCTTCCTGTTCCTACTTGGTTTCAATTTCTTCTTCTGGGTCTCTATAATTTTAAAGCTTTTCATTCCATGTAGTTAGAAGGTTATTTCCATATGGCAACACTATTTAAGGTGTTTTTTAATTTTTGTGGATCAAAGTTATGTCCAGTCAAATATTAGTAATACTTCCATTTGTGATAATGCTCTAGTTCCAGGATAGTTTATATGCTGAATTCTTGAGAATATTTTGAGGTTTGTATTTGTGCTATGGAAATTTGTCTAAGCTGATGAAGAATAGTGAACTTCTGGTTAATAATTCTGACCATTTGATTATGCCCTTTCAGGGGTTTGGTAAGTGATAAAGTGTTATTGTTATTGTTAACTTTCCAGGAACCTCAGGAAAATAGGATTAGTTTGGAAGTCAGCATGATATAGGAAGCTTGTCAAATCAGAGAAGGTTGTAGTTGTATGACACCTTAAGCATCACCTGGTTCCATCCCCTTTTACAAATTCAGAAACTAAAGTTTAGAACAACAAAGTGACTTACCCAAGGTCATACATCAAAATGGTGGTAAAACCTTGATCTAGGACCCCAGTCTCATGATTCCTAGTCAAATATGCTTTCCATTACATCACCCTGTCTTCTATGTCCTATGTCCTATGGTTTTTTGGTTTTTTTTTAGTGGGGCAATGAGGGTTAAGTGACTTGCCCAGGGCCACACAGCTAGAACATGTCAAGTGTCTGAGGTCGGATTTTTTTTTTTTTTTGGCAGGGCAATGGGGGTTAAGTGACTTGCCTGGGGTCACACAGCCAGTAAGTGTCAAGTGTCTGAGGCCGGATTTGAACTCAGGAACTCCTGAATCCAGGGCCGGTGCTTTATCCACTGCGCCACTTAGCTGCCCCCTGTTCTGTGTTATTATAGAAGGTCTCTTGGTATCTAGTGGCCAGAAGATAGTGGCTCTTAATCACAAATTATGAGAAAAGGTAGTGAACAATTTATCTATGTTTTTGGCTAGGGTGGAACTCTCTCAGGCATTATGTAGTTCTGTGTATTTGTGTGGGGAAAACTATAAATCCTACAGATTGGATAATAACTTATAAATGGAATTTATAAATCCATTCCTTTCTTCCAGTTTAGGAGAAAGATGTCAGGATACCTTTACTTCTAACCCCCACTCTCTCCCATCTAACCTGTTTCTCTCTTAATATTTCCTAGGGTGGGAACAATCTCTTTGGGCAGTGTGAATCAAGATTTATAAAAGGGGGGCACAGCTAGGGGGCACAGTGGGGAAAAAAACCAGCCCTGGATTCAGAAGGACCTGAGTTCAAATCTGGTCTCACACACTTGACACTTACTAGCTGTGTGACCCTGGGCGAGTCACTTAACCCTCATTGCCCTGCAAAACAAAACAAAACAAAGATTTATAAAAGGGGACTGGGAGTAGCAAGCCAACGATTTCTTTATGACCTTGGTTGAGCAAATCACTGTCCTTCTTAGGGCCTCAGTTTCTTCATATAGAAAATGGGAGAGTTAAACTAGATGATGTTATTTTTGGCTCTGAATTGATGATTCTGGAAATGAGCACTGTCTGATTTCAGGGTTTGGGGAAGGTGTAATTTCAGCCTAGATAGGGCAATAAAAAATAGAAAATCTAAATCTGAATTATGTACTACCTTCTTCCATCTCTTCTACCCTCTTTCATAAGGAAATTTGACTTCTCCCTCCAACCCCTTTCCCTGCCCCCTCCCCCAGAGAGAGAGAGATAAGTGTCCCAACTATGTTTTGAACTTATAACCCGTGGAGTTGGAAGGACTGCAGCTATTGACATCTGGATAAAACACCAACATGTGACTGGGACAGCTGGTGGTTTGGCTTCTTGGCTGCATTCTTAGAGTTTAGTTTTGATGTTAGCCTTTCATCCATGCTTATCTTCCTAATACTTAGGGGGTCTCCCTTGCTCATCAGGGAGGAGTCTGGCCTCTATGCAGTCCTTCTCTTCTGTCCTCACTCTCAGGGAGGTGGGGCACGGTTAGAAGGTGTGGCTGTAACTGTCCTGATGATTGCTTTGAACGTAGAACAATCTAGTCTCATCGGCTAAATCAGCATCTTTCTGTCACTAGACTAGCTCCCCGAAGAGGTTGGAGCATGTGTCAATACTTCAATGGATTTGTGATGTCACTCATTCCCCAAAGATGCCCACTGCAACCCATCCATGTCTTCTCCTCCTTCCTACAGATAAAGCTGGAAGGGACCTCAGAGGCCATCTAATCTAACCCCTTCATTTTTTTGGTTGTTTTTGTTTTTTTGTGAGGCAATTGGGGTTAAGTGACTTGCCCAGGGTCACACAGCTAGTATGTATCAAGTGTCTGAGGCTGGATTTGAACTTAGGTCCTTCTGAATCCAGGGCCAGTGCTCTATCCACTGTGCCACCTAGCTGCCCCTAACCCCCTCATTTTACAGATGAAGGAGTAATTGTATGAGGCTCTGGAAGCCTTGACTTATCCAAGGGCTCACAGGTAGTCATCATCAGGTATAGAATTTGAACCCAGATCCTCTGTGTCCAGAGTTAGTGCTTTTCTTACCCTACTATGCTGCTTCTCATTCCTATGGTACTGTTCTCTATTACCTCCCATAAATCTTCTATGGGGGCTTACCCGCAGTTCCGGGGACCTTTTCTATATCTCCTAACCCTAGAGAGATAGGCTGTCCTTCTCTAAACCTTCATTCTTACTACATGACCAGTCCACCTCCTTTCCTGGTCATATATCTTTTACATCACTTCATACAAACAATTCATCACTCATAACATGCTGTGGTCTATTTATGCCCACCATGCATCTCCCTTGCCCTTTGAGTGATTGCCCTTCAATTTTCACTATTTGGAAATTATGGCATCCCATGATTTGTAGCCAAATGGCACTAGCAGTATTAAGAAGATGGGATTTTGTTTCAGGAAGAAACTGGAGGTCAAATGCGATCAAGCCTGCTCACGTCCTCTAATCTATTTTGAACCTAGTTTATTGTTCACCTGTGGAAACTTTTCTAAGAGGTGTATACTGATGGGTGGACTCTGTGGGTCATCCAACCAATTGCATAGCCTAGTGTGTACAAATGGCTTTCTTCATCCACTTGGTTTTTTTCCTGTGTGGATGGAGAGGCTAAAGTTTTTTTGTGTGTGATTTTGGATCTCGTTTAGGATGCTTTGTAATGCTTTCCTTGATGCAATCAACATGATGCCATCTGCAAAGAAGAATTTCTGGAGGACTTTATCTAAAGGAAGGACTCTTCATCTTTTTGCATGATGGGTTTCTCAGAATGATGTTTCAAAATGCATGCATGCAAGTATGTATGTGTGTTTAATCATGTCTGATTCTTTGCGACCTCATTTGGGTTTTTTTGTTTTCGGTAAAGATACTGGAGTGGTCTGCCATTTCCTTTTCCAGCACATTTTTACAGATAAGGAAACTGAGGCAAACAGGGTTAAGTGACTTGTTCAGGGTCATACAGCTAGTAAGTGTCTGAAGCCAGATTTTGAGTTCACGAAGATGAGTCTTCTTGAATCCAGACTCTGTACTCTATCTACTGTGCCACCCAACTGCCCCTTTAAAGTGATTAAAATATATCAAATTACAAAGGAAAACAAATATAAAGATGTATTTTTTCTCATACAAGTTCATGGAACCCCTGAAATGCATCCACTGACCCCAAGTTAAGAACCCTTGATCTATAGGCAATCCTTCCATTTGGACTCTGCTCTAGACCTCTTCTATGACAGCTGCAAACACCTTTGACTAGCATTTGCCTCCTTGTTGTCTACATTAATATTGTATTGCATGTAATATAGTATATTATATAATATTGTATGTTATTAATAATCAGAAGTCCATCAAGAAAGTCCTCTCTGTTGCATCAGTCACAAAATCTTGTATATCTTGATATATTCATGGGAAACATCTAGTCAGAGAAAATCCTCTAAGACTCTATCATACTCTTACCAAGTCAATGCTTTTTAGCAATTGCTAAATAATAAGCACAGGGGTGAGGGGAGGGGAGAGGAACTTGTATTCTCTGCAGTTTTTAGGTGACTGTAAAGATGTGATCTGACACAGAATAGCATTTGCAAGAGCCTGCCTTTTCTCTTCTCATATTTTATTCCTTTGGGAAAATCTCAATATGTATGTAAATTTTTCTGTTAAAATTTTGTATAGATGAGAAAGTAGGAATATAGGCTGTTATTTACCAATCTCTTTTTGCTCGTCTTCTTGGTAATAGAAACATCCATGATTTATTTTTTCTAATCCTTTGGTATCTCTTTCCCTTTTTCAATACCTTGGGGAGTGATCCCTTAACACCCTTAAAATTATGTAAATTTCTGGACGAGAATCTACTGTGTTTTCTTAATCTAGTTCAACTGCTTTACTTGTCTTTGTTTAAAAGAGCTAGTTGCACTTCCACATGCAGGTCATTAGGGCCTATGACAATGATGTCCATCCGTAATCATTTCACTGGCATTGATGGAGAAAATAGTTCGTTTTTAGAAAATCTTGACAATCCCTTTTCATTTAGCCTGTGTTTGTTGTTCTTCCAATTTTATCCTTAAATGCTCTTGGGATCATCAAGGTCAATTGCAGCATTTCAACCCAAGTCTTCTTCAATCTTGTTCTTTCCACTGCTTATTGTTTTATGAGCTGAAATTGCTCATAATCTTCCATTCTCCCATTCCTTAAGGTTTTACAAATGAGCTTTTACATTCTAAACTTGTTTCGTCCTTGGTTGCTTTATATATATATATGTATATATTCAGCCAACGAATCCTGAATTTCCTATTTGAGGCATTTTCTGGACTATTTTGGCCGCCTTGTTGGGATACTTTATAATTTGTTTAAAACTAGTACGAAATAATGATAACATTTGTTAATTTCTGCTTCTTGATCCATCTCCTAGTTGGTTTAAATAGGTCATCTTGGAGTTGTTTTGATTGCCCAACATTCCTTTTCAACTTTATTCTAATTTGGTGCTGATTTTGGTCTTTGTTCTGACTATACACAGACAGGGTAGTTCAGAAATAACTTCCATGTTGGTAACAGGTCATTTCCTTTAGCTTCATTCAATTATACATGAACAGAAGCAAAGGCAGTGGATGGTGAGAGGAATCCAGAACTTGGGCTTGGCAAGACTGAATCAACAGTAAGATAAGGGGAGCAAGACACCAGAATAGGGGTCAGCAAACTACCATTGGAGAGCCAAATTTGGCCTGCCATCTGTTTTTGTAAGGCATGGGAGTTAAGAATCATTTTTACATTGTAAAATACAATAAAACTTTATTTTAAAATGTGAAAACCATACTAGGCCACCTAGTTTGCAGACGATAGAGTAAGAAGATAGTGTAGAGTTGAACTGGTTTATGATGGGGTCAGGATGGTAATGTTTAAGTGACTTGCTTAAGGTCACACAGCTACTAAGTGCCCAAAGTGAGATTTGAACCCAGGACCTCCCCATTTCCAAGCCCAGAGCCATATACTCTGTATAATGCTACCTTAGAAAGAAGTAACAGAAGAGTCCACTCCCTCCCAGGTACTATGAGTAGTGTTACCTAGGTTTAGCTTGGAACAGTTTCCTTGTATTACTGGACACTTGTAAACATCCCCAGTCTTCTGGTGACCATTGGTTTCAAATGGTGCTCCTACCACCAACCTAGGAAGAAAGAAGAGAGAAGGTGAGTTCTTACTAGTGTGGGGTATCCATTCTGGCAGAGGGTTCAGACAGAATTTAAACATAAGAAGAAGGGCTTGGGGAGAAGGATGCTGAGAGCAAGGGAGTCAGGAACTATCCTGGAAGAGGGACATCCTCCACACTTTCTAGCTCCAGCGAGCCTGTGCCCCTCTCCCACCTGGGCCTCTGCCACTTAAGGCTACTTTCTGGTTCCCAAAAGGGGTAAAACAACTGAGTTCTGTCTCAGTGCCACAGAGACCCCTGTAATCTCCCCTTGGCCAACCATTCAGCCCTCTCACTGGACCATGAGGTTAGTTCTAGAAAACTTCAGTGCTGCAGTCGATTCAGAGGCTCAGAGGTCTCTTTGCCTCCACACTTTCTAGTCTGGACCTTTGTACCCATAATAGTCAAATAGGCCAGACAGAGACCTGTGATGGAGATGAACTGGTGAAGACCCCAGATACTTACAGCCTACTATCAGTGTGCGGAGCCCTTCTTGGTAGCCTTGGCCATCCCCTAGGTCCCTATCTTCAGTCAGAAGGGGCAGGCAGTTCAGCAGTCTGGGCCCAGAGCATCAGTCATCCTCAGAGAAATCTGGGGTTTGGCAATAGTCTGGAAGGCAAAGGCTGCCAAACATTTTGCCCTTTGTCTCTGAGCTTACTCAGACACTCATGCGTGTGTTTTCAGGGAAATTAGATCTGTCTGTTTTTGGGTGATTTACATACAACACAACACGATATGATTCAGCACAACACATAGGCTTCTGGTGGAAACAATGATTGGGAGAAAGGGGTGAGAGAGGAGCTGTGGATTCTTTCTCTCTCTCTCAGTTCAGAGAATTCCACTCCTGGTGGGCACTGGCAGGCAGTATGGGGTGAAAATGTAGGCTCTAGTGCTGGATTTGCCACTTACACTGTTATATGCTTGGACGACACCTTTGGGGCACAGTTTCTTTATAGGAAAAATGAAGAATTGGAGTTAAGTTGTCTTCCAGCTCTGATATTCTCACATTTTACAATATTGAATGAAATGTGTCTCAGGTATTCTCCTTCTCTGGGAGAGTCTTGTACCACCGTTTCCCCCCTATTCCTTTCAGGTATCCATCTTGCTTTCAACTGGCTCTTAGCTAATGCCCCAATAAATAGAGCCAATCAGTCAATAAAATATTAAATACCTACAATGTGCCATTTATCTATCGGATACAAAAAGAGGTGAAAGACAGTCTCTACCCTCAAGAAACTCATGATCTAAAAGGGGGAGACAAGCAAATAAATATTTATAAACTCTGAATTATATAAAAAGAAAATAATTAAAGGAGGGAAGGCCCTAGAATTAAGAAGATTGAGAAAAGCTTTCTGTAGAAGATAGGTTTTTATTTGGGGCATAAAGGAAGCCAAAAGATCCCAGTAGACAGAGATGAGGAAGGAGAACATTCCAGGCCTGGGGGGCAGCCAGAGAAAATGCTTTGAGCCATGTGATGGAGTGTCTTGTTTGAGGAACAGCAAAGGAGGTCAGTGTCACTGGATGAAAGAGTTTATGGCAGGGAGTAAGGTGTAAGAAGACTGGAAATTGAGGAGAGGGCTTGGCTATGAAGAGCTTTGAACACCAGAGGATTTTATATTTGATCCTGGAGGCAATAGGGAGCCACTGCTGTTTATTGAGTATGAGAGTGATGCGGTCAGACTTCCTAAAGGAAACTCACTTTGGAGGCTGAATGGAGGATAGATTGGAGTGAGAAGAGACTTCAAGCAGGATGACCCACAAGCAGACTATTTCAGTATGCAAAGTGAGGTGATGAGGGCCTGCACTAGAGTGGTGGCAGTATCAGAGGGGAGACGGGGTGTATTGAAGAGATGTTACAAAGGTTGCAGACCTTGGCAACAGCTTGGATATGGGGGGGTGAGAGATAGTGAGGAATTGAGGGTTGGGTTGAGAGCCAGAGGGACTGGGAGGTTGGTGTTGCCCTCTACAGTAATAGGGAAGGGAGGAGCAGGGGAGAGTTTGGGAGAAAGAGAATAAGTTCTGTTTTGGACACATTAAGTTTAAGATGTCTACTGGACACCCAGTTGGAGATATCTGAAAGGCAATTGGAGATGCAAGATCAGAGGTCAGGGCAGGATAAGTAGGTCTGAGAATCATTAGCACAGAGATGATAATCAAGGGAACCAATGCACTTGCCAAATGAAATAGTATATAGAGATAAGATGCCATAACTTGTATGAGGTGAATGGAGCCATGCCCCAGGCTACTATCTATAGTAAGAGGTACATTTCCTTCTTCGGGAGTGGGCTTCCTCTCTGTGGCCAATGCCAGGTCTGAGGCTCTCCTCACTGTGCTCCTCCAGCCAGTGTAGCATCACCCCTGATGACTGTTGGCATGGTACTTCTCCTCCTAGCCCGCCTCATCTCTAATGCCCATGGAGGTAAGGGTTGTATCTCCCTTGGGGTAACTGCACCTGCAACCCCACCCCCAAGTGTTTTCATTATGTGTGAAAAATTCTAGTTACTGGTTCTACCAATAAAAATATAGTTGGTTGATCATAGCTTAGAGTATTATCTTTTATAGTAGAATTTTTTTTTAAATTTTAATTTTATTAGAGGACCTTCAACTAATCAATAAGCACTTATTAAGCACCTACTAAATGCCAGGCACTATGCTAGGTGCTGGAGATAAAGGCAAAAATGAAGCAGTCCCTGTTCTTGTTTGTTAAAGCAGCACGTACAACCAGCATCCCTCGCTTTCCAAACCTGTTGCATAGGTGATTTTCTACTACTACGATGAAAACACCTTAAAGAAACTCTTCAATTTTCTTCCCTTGGCTCAAGTGCCTGCAAAGCCAAAGTCCCTAAGGGCCAAATTGGCTTCTAGGAGTCAGCAGAGGCTCCCCACCCCACCCTCCCAACTCTGATCTAGAATCCAAAGTGGCAATGGACAAAGCTCTGTTTAGAATTAAGAGCTTACAGAATAAGTGGGAGAAGTCCTCCCTGGGGCAGCCAGATAATGACGGGTGTCTAAATATAGCCACCTATTAACCATGCCTATTTCTGAGCAGCAGAATTAATTGGACCCATAAAATATGTTTGTCTAGACGATGGTGACTTTTGGCTACTTTTACAGCTGTTTGTGCTGTCCAGGTTTCCCTCATTTCTTCTAAGTGAAATAAAACAAAATCAGTGTAGTCTGGGATGCATGGGGCTGCCTTGCTGTAATTTTTAGGATCACGGGACCATAGATTTAGAACTGGAGGGGCCCTTTGGTGTCATCGAGTCCAACGCTCTTATTTTACATATGGGTAAACTGAGGACCCAGAGAGGTTTAAATCCAAGATATCTCCTCCTAAATCCTATTCCCCAGGCTGTGCTCCTTAGGACCTATCCATTGTCCTCTCAGAGTACCTGTCTCCCACTCTTCAGCTTATTTGGGTGTGTTGTCTTCTCTCATTAGATTGTAAACTCCTTTGAGGCCAGGGACTGAATTTCACTTTTGTATTTCTATCCCCCCCAAAATAGCACAATGCATGGTGCATGATAAGTACTTAATGTGACCCATTGACCAAACTATCTTATTAGGTGGCCAATTAGGAGGTCCACTTTCAAGAAACAGTCCTAGGTGGAGAGGATGAAGGTTGGGATGGGAGAGCAATGATCTGTTACCTCATAGGCAAACCATGATAATAACAATAGCCTGGTACATTTTATTGTTGTTCAGTCATTTTCAGTTATCTCTGACACTTTGCGAACCCACTTGGGGTTTTCTTCATAAAGATACCGGAATAGTTTGTCATTTCCTTCTCCAGCTCATTTTACAGATAAGGAAACTGAGGCCAACAGGATGAAGTGACTTGCCCAGGGTCACACAGCTAGGAAGTGTCTGAGGTTAGATTTGAACTCCCAACTTCAGGGCCAGTGCTCTATCCACTGTACCACCTAGCCTGGCACATAGTAGGTGTTTAATAATTATTGATTGATTGATTAATTAACACCAATAATAGCTAATAATAATAATAATAATAATAGAATAATAGCTAGCATTTACATAGATAATGCTTCAAAGTTTGCAAAATGCTTTACATGTTTAAACTTCTCATCAGCCTTGTGAGGTGAGTGCTATTATTATCCTCTTACAGATGGCAAAACTGAGGCAAAGAGAGGTTAGGTGATTTGCCCAGGGTCTCATAGGAAGGATCTGAGGCAGAATTTGAACTCAGGTAATTTTTGGCAGAGAGTGGTCTCTCTGCCTCCATAACGTAATAACTTGGCATAGCAAAGTTCCTATGGCACTTCTCATTTTACAGAGGGGGACTGGGGCATGGAACATGAGAGACTAGGAGGACCAGATGGGTGTAATACAAAAGATGCTGGTCCCTGGAGTCACGAGACTTAAGGTTTTTGTTTTTTTCCCTAGCTCTGTCCTCGATTTGTTGTGTAAACCAGGGCAAATCACCTCCCTGCTCTGTCCTTGGAAAAATGAGAACTATTCATGCCCTACATACCTCACAAAGTTGTTGGGATGATAAAAATGGAAGAATGTTTTGGAAAGTTATAAGCACTTTAGGGAAAGGTCAATGGTTTCCCAAAAGTTTAGCAGTTCACTGATATCTGAGGCTAGACTAGAACTCAGGTTTCTCAACACTACCAACCCACTGTGCTACCTGTTTGCAAAGGGGATTTCCTAAAGTGAAAGTCTGACCATGCCACTCCCCTACTCAATAAACTGCAGTGGCTCTCTCTTACTCTGTAGGATCAAATGTCAGCTCCTCTGCCTGGCATTTAAAGCTCTTCATAACCTTGCCCCTTCCTACCAGTCTAGTCTTCTCACACCTTTTTCTCTTTTACACATTCGACAATTTAGCCATACTGGTCCATTTGCTATTTCTCACACACAAGACTTCTTCTCCCATATCTGTGCCTCTACTGGCTGTAGCCCATGCCTGCAATGCTCTCCCACTCCTCTTCCATTTCTTGGAATCTCAAATTCCTTTTATGATTCTGCCAAAGTGCCATCTTCTTGATTCTCCCCATAAATTCTTTGAGTACAAGAATTGTTTGTTTCACTTTTGGTTTTATATCTCAAGTGCCTACTGCAGTAATGGCACATCTGTTGTTCATCGCAATCCCATTTGGGGTTTTCTCAATAAAGATACTGGAGGGGTTTGCCATTTCCTTCTCCCAGCTCATGTTACAGTTGAAGAAACTGAGGCAAACAGGGTTAAGTGACTTGCCCAGGGTCACATAGCCAGTAAGTGTTGGGGGCCAGATTTGAACTCAGGAGGATGGATCTATACTCTATTCACTTTACTGTCTATAACAACAAGAGCTTGGCACATAGTTACTGTTATTTTTCATCCCTTGTTTTCGAAGAGGACTAATGACATCACAAATGATGTCTTGACTTGCAAATCAATTGGATTTAGTGAGGCAGAGGTGCTAGTCCTTCTTGAACACCCTCTATACCCCAATGTTGTTGAGCTGTTTCAGTTGTGTTCAATTCTTTGTGACCCCATTTTGGGGGGAGTCACATTTTCTTGGCAAAGCTCCTGGACTGGTTTGCCATTTCCTTCTCCATCTCATTTTGCAGATGAGGAAACTGAGGCAAACAGAATTAAGTGACTTGTCCAGGGTCACACAGCTAAGAAGTGTCTGAGGCTGGATTTGAACTGAGGAAGAAGAGTCTTCTTGACTCCAGGCCCAGCATTCTATTCACTGCACTACCTTTAACAACAATAGCCTTGCATATAGTTGTTGTTAGTGTTTGTCCTACGTTTTCAAAGAGGACCAATGACATTGGGGACGATGTTTTGACTTGCATGTGAATTGGATTTAAGCGAGGCAGAGAGGTACCAGTCCTCCCAGAACCCCCCATACACCCCAAAGCACATGGTAGATGCCCAAGAAATGATTGTTTATTGATCAATTACAATGGCGTTTCATTCTTTTCCAAGTACTTTTTAATCCATGATCTCATTTGATCCTTACTGGGTACTGGGTGTGGTGGTTATTTCCCTTTGACCAAGGATGAAATTAAAGCTAATAGACCGTGAGATGATAGATTTAGACTGCGAGGGATCTTCGAGGTCATAGAGTACAAGGCCTTCATTATATGAAGGCTGAGACTGAGGCTCAAAGTCACACAGTAAGTAATAAGTGATAGAAACTGGATTTGAACGGAGGTCCTCTGATTTATAAACCACTTGTCATTGTACCAGCCGGCTTCCATTCAATTCAATTCAACAACCATTTGTTAAAGGCTTACTGTGTGCCAGGGACTGTGGTAAGAACTGGGAATACAGAGACAGAAACGAAACAGTGCCTGCCCTCAACGAGCTTATGTTCCTTTCTATGTTAAGCAACTTGCCCAAGGCTATCTAGCTCCTTAGAGGCAGGATCAGACCTAGAACCCAGATTTTCTGCCTCCCAGCTCACTGCCCTCTGCATCTTGACTCCAGTCTTTCACAGGCCTAATTGGCCTGGGTTGCCAGCCTTCTTCTCCATTCCCAAGTGACTCTATATTAGGCAGGCCTAAGAGGTCTTATATTTTCCTCTCGAGTTAGCCTTGTGATGATCTACAACTGCTAAAGCTTAGGGAAAATGTCACAAAGAGCCCCTGACTTGCTCAGTTCTCCCCTCTCTGGTAACCTCAGGCTTCCTTATATAGTCATCCCCCGGTCAGTCATAATCATTCTTGCTTCGCAGACAGGATATCCTATACCTTCTGGCGTGGACACCAGATGGCAAACCAAAGGTCGTGGTGTATGGCGAGAACTTTCCATTGGCTGGGGTGAGTCATGGAATCTGGGCTTCTGACATTCCCGCAGCCAGTGGGGAGAGTGGAGAGAGGGGGAGGGGTCACTGTCACAGGGGATGGAGTAGAGGAGAAAGACGTTTTCTTCAGCAGAGACCTCAGGGGAAAAAATCGGGGCTTTCTCACTGCTTGTGGAGGCTGACTTGTCCAAAAGAGACAGAGAAAGGAACACACTGGTCTTCCTTCCAGATCCAGGTTCTAAGATAGCCTAATGTAGGCTTTGTGTGTAGCTAGGTGACATGGTGGAGTCAGGAAGACCTCAGTGCTTATACAGCCTCAGTCTCTTGCTAGTTGTGTGACCCTAGGTAAATCACTTAACTTCTGTCTGCCTCAGTCTCTTCAACTATAAAATCAGGTTAATAATAGCCACTACCTTTCAGGGTTATAGTGAGGATATAATGAGATAATATTTGTTTGTTCGTTTGGGTTTTTTTTTTGTGAGGCAATTGGGGTTAAGTGACTTGCCCAGGGTCACACAGCTAGTAAGTGTCAAGTGTATGAGGCTGGATTTGAACTCAGGTCCTCCTGAATACAGGGCCGGTGCTTTATCTACTGTGCCACCTAGCTGCCCTTGATTGCTATCTTTTTTTTTTTTTTTTTTGGTGAGGCAATTGGGGTTAAGTGACTTGCCCAGGGTCACACAGCTAGTATGTGTTAAGTGTCTGAGGCTGGATTTGAACTCAGGTACTCCTGACTCCAGGGCCGGTGCTCTATCCACTGTGCCACCTAGCTGCCCCATTAGATAATATTTGTAAAATGCTCCTTAGCACTTGGCACATAGTAAGCACTTGATAAATGCTTATTCCCTTCCCTTCCCTTCACTAGGGCCTAAATGCCTGGGTTTGGATGCAGATTGCTACTGAAGAGAAGAGACCTTCCTGATAACCTCAACAGAGCAGTCCAAAGAATCTCCACGAGGAAGCAGCTAGGTGGTACAGTGGATAAAGCACTGGCCCTGGATTCAGGAGGACGTGAGTTCAAATTCGACCTCAGACACTTGACACTTTACTACCTGTGTGACCCTGGGCAAGTCACTTAACCCTCATTGCCCTGCCAAGAAAAAAAACAAACCAAAACAAACAAACAAACAACCCCCCCCCCCAAAGAATCTCCATGAGCTGGCTCTACCTGCTCATCTAATCTTACTCCCCACCACCATCTGTGTCAGCCGGCCTGGATGGACTCACTTCTACTTGCATAGCCCAGATTCATTCCCCCAGCTTTGCCATCCCCTAGCATCTCGGCTAACCCAGCAGCATTCTCCCCATCTTCTTGGCCTGACCTTATGTCCTCCACAAACCATTCCCTGGCTAGCCCAGCTCTATTGATGTCCCACCATAAGTATCACCTTGACTTTACTTGTACTATCACCAAATCATGGAATCTCAGAGTTGGAAGAGGCCTCAGCATGGAAGCTATGACTGTTTTCCAGGTCCTGTGCTGAATACTGGGACTATAAATGAAAAGTAAGCAAGACAGGCCCCACCCTTGGTCTTACATCCTAATAAGGGAAGGCAACACCTAAAGGGCATCTGGCAAGAAGTGTGGCAGAGTCCTGGGTCTTAGCAAGAGGAGGTAAAAGCTCGGCAGTTAGAACCTAGGATGATTCCAGGGGCAGAGTCCAAAGTTCTAAGTGGGGAGGAAGTAGAGATGATGGCCTGAGTAGAGAAGGTAAGGTGTGGGGATGGCTGGGAAGTAGCCATCTAGTTCAATGCAAACACAAAAGGAAACTGACCATAATGTATAAGTTGCTGTCTTGGGTCTGAGAAGCTCCCTGAGGGCAGGCAGGGCCTTCCCTTCTAGGTATCTGCCCATATGAGAGCCCAGATCACTCCCAACTGAGCACGGCTGCTTAAAATAATGATGATGCTGATGATAGCATTCCTATATTTGTAAACACAGGTTTACCCACACATGCATATATGTGTATATACACATGTACATACACATATATGTGCACGCACAAATTCATTATGTATTCATATACACATTATATATACCATACACACACACACATTTTTTTGTTTTTGTTTTTGTGGGGCAATGAGGGTTAAGTGACTTGCCCAAGGTCACACAGCTAGTGTCAAGTGTCTGAGGCTGGGTTTGAACTCAGGTTCTCCAGAATCCAGGGCCAGTGCTTTATTCACCTAGCTGCCCCTGACACACACACATTTTTAAGGCAGCTAGTTGGTGCAATGGAGAGAGCTCCTGGGTCTGGAGTCAGGAAACCTGAGTTCAAATTTGACTTCAGACACTTCCTAGCTGTGTCGCTCTGGGACAAGTCGCTTAACCTCTGTTTGCCTTAGTTTCCTCAACTGTAAAATGGAGATAATAAAAGCACCTAGAGTTGTTGTGAGGTTCAAATAAGATAATATTTGCAAAGTGCTTAGCACAGTACCTGGCTGATTATGTGTGTATATGCATGTGTATGCAAGTATGTATGTACACACACATATACACACACGTATACACATACATGTATTCCCTTATACAATGTTTTCTGGTTCAAAAAATGCTTTACACACATGTATATATATACACACATATACACATACATGTATTCCCTTATACAATGTTTTCTGGTTCAAAAAATGCTTTACACACACACACACAGACACACACACACATATATATATATAAATATCCACTTTGCCACCTAGCTGCCCCCTCCCCCTGCATTTATGTAGCAAAAGATGCCTTCTACCCTCTAGTTTCCCATGGATGATTTGCAAAGAAGATAGAGGAGAATATATGTGGCAGCACAAGATGGAGGCAGTGTTCATGAGATAGAATCTCATTGGTTCTCTTGATTCCCACACCAAACCAACTCCATTTTTTTTTTGTTTGTTTTTGGTGAGGCAATTGGGGTTAAGTGACTTGCCCAGGGTCACACAGCTAGTGAGTGTTAAGTGTCTGAGGCTGGACCTGAACTTAGGTACTCCTGACTCCAGGGCCAGTACTCTATCCGCTGCACCACCTAGCTGCCCCCAACTCCATTTTGTAACTGCACTTCACTTTATTTCCTCACTTGGCCCAGGCTGTAGAGAAACAGAACCATTTTTGCTTGGTTTGCACGTCCACTTCTAGGAGGTAGAACAACAGTGCCCAGCAGCCTAGCCATTTTAGGTTACCCAGCAAATAGAAACATAGACTCGTAAATCTGGTAAGGGGCTTTGATCTCGCTCAACCCCCTCCATTCAGAAATGAAGAATCTTTTGCTTTGGTGAATTACCCAAGGTCAAGCAGAAAACCAATATCAGAACCCTGGTCTCTTGATTCTAATGCTTTTCCTTCTACATCACGATGACTCTGATGATCCCAGTTCTTCTAGTGGTCAGCCATGTCTCTTAGTCCACTCCTGCTTGGTCAGAATCTCAGCCTCCAGGCCTAGTGTAGGGAGTAATTCTGAGGGAGGAATCAGGAGCTGCGGGTCTCCAGTTTCAGGTTGGCCACTTACTGGCTTTGTGACCTTGGCCAACATATGATTTTCATCATATGTAAAATGGGGACCAAAATATTCCTCCTGCCTCTGTAATAGGGTAGGAACGGAAAATATAATGTATGTGAAAATGTCCTGTACACATAAGGATGTGGTGATGAGTGTTAGAGCCTCTTGTCTAAGAGGAAGAAATGTGGGCTGGAGAAGAATACAGTTAGGTATTTCCAGGGCTACCTGAGCAATGGGATTAAAAGTGTTGATTAATGGCTGGATGCCCACCAGGAGGCTCTGTCATGGAGCCTGTCCCCTTTGACATCGTTCAACATTCATCCAAGGATGTGGGTGAAAGCTTAGTTGGAATCCACATCAAATTTGCACATAACACAGACCCGGAAGGTGTAGCTAAACAGGTAGTACTGCAGTCATTTCTTGATAGGTGGGAATCTTGGGCAGAACTGAGATGAAATTTAACAGGCATGATGGTAGATTGCTACACTTAAGCTAAACAGATCACCTCTAGAAGTCACAGAGTCTTAGAGGGTAACTCTTGGGCAGAGTTCTGAGAAGTTAGGCAACATGCTCTGGGTCAGGTATATCAAAGGCAGAGCTTGAACGCAGGTGTTCCTAACTCCAAGGCCGGCCCTTGAGGCAATGCACTTGTTGCCTTTCTGTGTTACTTAAGATAACGTTACTTCTAATAATAACAATGGTAGCAACTCACATTTCTCCAGGGCTTTGAGGTTTACCCAACTCTAGTTGATGGAAAAGTGCTTTGAAATGGGAAAAAGGGAAAATGAGGGAAGGTGGAAGAATGTTCCACATGGTCTGAGAGGCAGAGTTGAACAAATTTGTTTGGAAACTTGTCAGCTGGAAAAATACTTCCCCTCCCTCACTGTTTTCCAGAGGGATGAGAGGACTGGTATTCTTCAAAATATGGGTGTGTGTGTAGAAGTAGAACTGAGGGCAGCTAGGAGGCACAGTGGATAAGAGCAGCAGCCCTAGGGTCAGGAGGACCTGAGTTCAAATTTGACCTCAGACACTTCCTAGCTATGTGACCCTAGGCAAGTCACTTAACCTGCATTTTAGTTCCCTCATCCACAGAATGGGGATAACATCACCTCCCACACCCCCAGGGTTATTTTGAGGTTTAAAAAGAGATGACATTGGTAAAGTACTTTGTAAACCTCAAAGCACTATGTAAATGCTAGCCAATATTATTCTCTTTTGTCTTGGGTCTTCAGGTCAATGATTATAGACTGAGCACTTGCTTTGTGCGCTGCTCTGTGTCAGAGGTTGTGGAGGAAAGAGATGAAGAGAAATATGAGAACACAAAGGCAGAAGTTTCTGCCTTTGAGGATCTTCTGAGCCCAGTTGGGAGAGACAAAACTAATAAATTGGAAATAACTGGGGAGCAGTACAGGATGATAGATGATCAAATAATGGGAATGGTGAATCTATGAATTATAAGACACATGAGAAGATTGTATTCTAAATGGAGAGGCGGAAGGGTACTTGGAAGCCCTCTAGACTGCATAGCTAGGAAGCAAATTCAATACTTAAGGGATTTTTACCTTCATCCATGTGGCTACTCCCGCCACCAATGTAGATCATAGCCCTTCCCATGCCTTTACTAGATGGTTTCATGAGTTGCTGTGGCCAAGACGGCTCATATCCTGATGATGAGCCTTTCTGACCTTTGCTAGGCTCGATGAGAGAGATAGATAGTCTATCACCAGGTCAGTAGAGGAAACCTTTCCTCTTTGGTAGGACCTGTTAGAGCATAGCTTTTGAGAATCCAGAGCCAGTCTCTGGGTTTCATGTTCTTTCCCTCCTTAGACCGTGAGCTCTTCAAGTACAGAGACTGTCTTTTGCCTTTCTTTGTATCCCCAAGTACTTGGCACAGTGCCTGGTACATAGAAGGTCTTTAATAAATGCTCCTAGTAGTTGACTGACTGACTGACCTCTACATCAATCATAAGGAGTGGGAGTTTGGTGGAGAACAAATAATATGACACATAATATTATACACATATATAATATGTATATGTATGCATGTAAAATATATAAATAGTGTATATAAGTATATTCTGAATGTATAACAGAAATTCAGAGAGGGACTGAGTTTGGAAAACTTCATGGAGGAGCATGGAACCTAAGTTCATACTGAAGAATGAATGGGATTTGGTTAAATCCTCTGGTGGCCCTTTCCTGAAACCTTCCCACTGGTTCCGCTCACATCCCATACTCATGTTTCTGGAACTTCCTGTTGTACTGTAGCCTTTTATTCATCTCATTTCTCCCTTAGAGAAACATATTAAAGACCAGGCAGGAGGTAAAGCAGAATACCTATTATATCTCATTTATAGTTTCTACCACCTCAATGTCTAGAAAACATGTCACCAGGAATCCTGCTGGTATTTGGAAGATGTGGAAAGCAGAAGTATTTTCCTGGATCCGGTTGAATTTAGCAGATTGGCAGGGGAATGTCCTATCCAAAATCTACTGGGTCTATACCCTTGATGGCAGGTCAGAGTGTTTAGGGACTAAAGTGACTGATTCCTTTCCTTTTACTTCCCTCCTCTTCCTGAGTCCTCATATCCTCTCTTTCCCCTTCTTTTCTCCCCTCCCACCTGAGCTCCAGTTGATCGATGATATTTCAAGAAAATGAGATTTAGAGCAAGAAAGAATTTTAGGTAAAATTTAAGTCAGAAATTCTGAATCTGCAGTCTATTAACTTGTTTACAATTTTTTTTTTGGTACTTGTATTACAATATAATTGGTTTCCTTTGTAATCTTATATATTTTACTTTGTGCATTTAAAAATCTTATTCAGAAAAGGGGTGCGTAGGCTTCTTTAGAGTGTCAAAGGTGTTCACGACCCATGAAAAGGGTTAAGAACCCCTGATCTAAATCAGCACCTCTCATTTTACAGATGAAGAAACTGAGGCTCACTGAGAGGAAGTGACCTATTCAAGGTCACATTGGTAGTAAATAGCAGAGTCAGGATTTGAACTCAGGTCCTCTGACTCTAAAGTCAGTGTTCTTTCTGGTATAATATGTGTGGGAGGAGCATGATAAGACTAAGTTGTATATAGGTAGGGAGATACCATTCTGGTCTCATTCCATTTTCCCTCCATCCCCCTAAACTCTGATCTGGGAAACTTTTAGACCATCCATATTTAATTGCTTGGGTTTTTGGATTTTTATATATAATCTCCTTGCCTCATCTTAACTTCCTCTTCATTTTCAGTTCCTGGTGCTTGCTACTCCACTTGGTTCCTATTACTCAAACCAACCCTAGGGGACTAGCCTATAGATCTATTTTTCTATCCAGCATCTTATTTCTTCAGGAATAAATTGGGGCAGGGGTCAGCAGGGAGGGGGAACATATCAGGTCTCATTTCAGAAGCTGAGAACTCAGGGGGGAACAAAGGAGAAACTATTCTTTTTGCGAAATTCTATTTTCTTTTGCCCCATGGAAAATGTAATCTCCTCCAGTGTGTGTTTGAGTACAGCAGTTAATACATTCAAGATGGGAATGGATAAAGTGCTGAGCACAGCAAGCCAGATGAGATGGGAAAGTCCATGCCTGGAAAGTAGCAGTGGAATGGATTAGGTATGTTGCCCTGTTCCTTTGAGAAGGGAGGGACCTGGACGTCCAGGAGACTGGGTAGCAGGAGAGAGGGATGACTGTACTTTAAAGAGGTTAGTAGATATGGGTACTCACCCTCTTCTGAGCTGTACCATTTCAGCATGGATTTGACAGGGTAGTAATAACAACAATAATAATTTTGGAACAATCAGACATCACTTCACTGAGCAGTAGTAATGACTGACAAAAATTATAAGAGCCTGGATTTATCAAATATAATCCAAATTGGCTTATATGTGAATGGAATCTATGAAATGGCTAAGGTCTCATAATGGAATTAAAAGGCCCTTTGTGAGTAATAGTCTACACGAACTCAACAAACATGTCAACAAAATGGCTAGGTGTGTGTTTCATTTTGTTTTGTTTTGTTTTGTTTTAACAAATGTAGGGGCTGTTGAAAAAAGATTCAGGAATAGGTCACTAAAATTGGAAATTACAGAAAGATTGTTTTTAAGGGGTCCCAACCTGTCCATTGATGTAGATTTTGCAGAGCAAAGATTGCAGGAATTTAGTTTGCAGATATTTAGCACCTACTAGGATATTGCCTTGTTTTAGTGGCCAGATTTATACATAAGAAGCTTTCTATCCTTTTAAAACGAAAGGATAGGGGGCAGCTAGGTGGCGGAGTGGATAAAGCACCCGCCCTGGATTCAGGAGTACCTGAGTTCAAATCTGGCCTCAAACACTTGACACTTATTAGCTGTGTGACCCTGGGCAAGTCACTTAACCCCCAATGCCCCACAAAAAACCCCCAAACCAAAAAAACAAAAGGATGGCAGATGCCTAGTCCACAAATATAGGTACCAAAATATTCTTAAGAATTTAACAAAACAACTGTACTGGAATTGCAGCATTATAACACTCAAAACTGTTGTCCTAAATTGCTTGGATGTCACATTGATCCACATAAGTTTAAGAACAACATTTTAATTAGATGTTGCCATCCTGAATACTCATAACCTCCAATCTATGTGGAATGAAGAGTTCTCAAAATATTAAGACCTAGCAGAAAAAAATCAAAACCAGATGGGGACAGAATGAAGTACCCATCACTCCCATCAGCCTGTCTGCTACTGGAATTGTTCTAAAGATGGAATCTCTGGAAGATGCACTTACATTCCAATACTTGTATTCAATTACAGAAATCAATCATTTTATATAGTTGTGAAACAGGATGCTGAACATTAAACACAAAACAGGAAAACAATCTATTCCCAGATAGGTTTTATCTGAAATCATTCAAATGCCTGATGAAAAAAATGAGGATGATAATGATAATCATTGACATTTGTATCTTCCTTTAACTTCTGCCAAGTACTTTGCATACATCATCTCATTTGACCCTCCCAACAAACCCTATGGGGTGGGTGCTTCACATATTATTATTATTTCCCCCATTTTACAGATGAGGAAACCAAAGTCCAGAGATGCTGAATGATTTGCCTAGTGTCACACAGTTAGCCTCTGAGGTGGCGTTTGAGCCCATATTCCTGACTTTAAGCCCAGCATTCTTGCTCTAGTCACTCAGAGGTCAAGTAGAGGCCTGGGTTCCAATGTTGGGTGTTCTGCTGATTAGCTATTAGGCTGAAGGCAAATTCCTTGCTTTCTTTCATTTTTTCTTTCATTTTTTCTTTCATTTTCTTTCTTTCTTTCTTTCTTTCTTTCTTTCTTTCTTTCTTTCTTTCTTTCTTTCTTTCTTTCTTTCTTTCTTTCTTTCTTTCTTTCTTTCTTTCTTTCTTTCTTTCTTTCTTTCTTTTTTCTTTCCTTCCTTCCTTCCTTCTTATGGTGGGACAATGAGGGTTAAGTGACTTGCCCAGGGTCACACAGCAAATGTTTGAGGCTAAATTTGAACTCAGGTCCTCCTGAATCCAGGGCCAGTACTTTATTCACTGCACCACCTAGCTGCCCTGAAGGTAAATTCCTTCCCCTCTCTGGGCCTCAGTTTCCTCATTTGTGCAGTGGGGATGATAATAACCAGACCTATTTACCTCACTGGGTATTTTTGATGACCTTATGAGGTCATAGGTGCAAAAATGATTTGAACAATTTAAAGAGTGCTCTCCATGCTTTGAGGAATTTCAGGTACTCTAGCGCTACTGGAAAATATCATTCTGGATAGGTGGGCTCTTGGCAACTGTCTTTTTATGTTGGTATAGCCTATACATGGACCTGGCCTAACTCCCACTCTATTTTTCAGGGCAATATCCTGTGGCTAAATTGGGTTCCTTTGACTCTCAGATACAGGTATCCAATGGTCCAGGTTGGTCATCCCAGCCTCTAGTGCTCTGCCTATTGGTCATTTTCTTCTAAGAATGAGTGTAGGGGACAGCAGGGTCCTTCTCTGCTTCCTCCCCACTAGCTTTTACTCTCTAAAGTCATAACCCACACTGTGAAGGACTCCCCCCCCAATTCTTTTCCAAGTACTCCATAAGACCCTGTTTGTTTTTCCAAGTTAAACTCAGCATTTTTTCCTGTTTCATAACAAACGCTCTCATCTGAAAATGAAACATAAACATAGCTACAATTTGAACAGATGTGCCCCACTGAAATGTAGAGGTCTAATTTCATGGTGTATGTAAGCACTCTATTTTCTCATCTGTTGCTTGGCAGAAAAGAATGGAGGCCTAAGAATGTCCTATACTTCATTCTGGGTGGATTTCCTCTTATTAAAGTTAACAATAACAATCTTTCATTTCATTTTTATTGATTCATTCAACCAACATCCATTGAATGAATGAACAAAACTTACTCTAGAGGGTGTCCCAGAATTCTTTTGTTTTTTGGTTTTTTTTTAGTGAGGCAATTGGGTTAAGTGACTTGCCCAGGGTCACACAGCTAGTGAGTGTTGTGTCTGAGGCTGGATTTGAACTCAGGTACTCCTGACTCCAGGGCCAGTGCTCTATCCACTGTGCCACCTGGCTGCCCCGGGTGTCCTAGAATTCTTTCTTTTCTTTTCTTTTTTTTTTTTTGCAGGGCAATGGGGGTTAAGTGACTTGCCCAGGGTCACACAGCTAGTAAATGTCAAGTGTCTGAGGCTGGATTTGAACTCAGGTCCTCCTGAATCCAGGGCCAGTGCTTTATCCACTGCGCCACCTAGCTGCCCCCTGTCCTAGAATTCTTAATGCAGTTTTAAATTACTAAAGTTTTCAGCTGCTTAAAGCACTGAGGCTTGGGGGACATCCTGTACACAAAGCAATGACAGACTGTGGGAGATATAAGCAAGAGTAAGGAATAGTCCCTGCCCTTGTAGAGCTTATAGTTCAGTAGAGAAGATAAGACAAATGGAGAAATGACTAAAAGACAGAATCGCTCACTAAAGAATCTCAGAGTTGGAAGGGATCGCAGAAGCCATCTGGTCGGACTTAAACAAGAACAAAATCTGTTCTATAATATCCATGACAAGTGGCCATTCGGCTGCTACTGAAGGACAGTGAGAGAGAACCCATCATCTCCTGAGGCAGACCATTCCATTGTTCCTAATAGCTCTAATCAGGGGAGTGTTGGTAAATATTTAACAACCAGCTTCCTGGGGGGGGCGGGGGTGCTTTAATCAGGGAAGTGCTAGTGAATGTTTAACAACCAACTTCTTGAGAAAAAAATAATTGTCAGGGGACACGATTTTAAGTTTAATCTGCATTATTCACATTTTCTCTATCACTTTCTTATGTCTAGACAATCAATAAAACAACAAATGAAGCCCTGATTTGTAGTAATTGCTTGTTTCTGAAGTATAAATGTTTTAACATTTGCAAGCCCCTGACTCTGATTCTTAGATAACTCTTCTTTGTATCAAGCCTACATATACCTCTCTGCATCTTCTCTGGGGTTCCTTGTTCTGTTCTCTGGGACCAATCAGAAGTGGATCCCTCTTCCATATGACTGCCTTGTGAGCTCCCCTAAGCCTTCTCTTCTCCAGGCCAAACATTCCCATTTCTTTCAGTTGACCGTCATGTGGCCTGAAGTTGAAGTTTTTCCATCAGGTAGAATACGAAAGTTTATTAACAGAGATGCAGGGAGCTATGGAAGAGTTCAGAGGATGAAGAGATTCCTTTTGTTTGGGGCCTCAGAGATCAAGGAAGGCTTCATGGAGTAGGTATCCTATGCCCTGAAGGATGGGTAGGACTTGGGCAGACAAAAGTGAGGGGAAAAGGGAATCAGAGAAGGGAATAGCATGACCAAAGGTACAGAGGTGGATAAACTTAAGGGAGGGGGCAGCTAGGTGGCACAGTAGATAAAGCACTGGCCCTGGATTCAGGAGGACCTGAGTTCAAATCTGAACCCAGACACTTGACACTTACTATCTGTGACCCCGGGCAAGTCACTTAACCCTCATTGCCCTGCAAAAAAAAAAAAAAAAGGAATATTAAGGGAAGGGAGAGGATAGTCCAATTTGTCTGGAGAACAGGAGGTGTAAAGGATGCCAGTGAGAATTAAGGTTGGAACCGAATTATGAATGCTAGACAAAGGAGCTTGAGGGTTGTGGACATGTTGGGTTTAAGGTGCTGGTGGGGTAGCCAGCACACAGTTGGAAATTCAGGTCCACAGTTCAGTAAACAGGCAGGGGCTGACTTTATAATGTTGCAAAGAAGCAGTAGTTGATGCTGGGAGTGGGGATGAAATTGCCAAGAGAAAGAGTGTAGGGAGAGAAGGGAAGAAGATGGAGAACAGAAACCTTTAGTGGATAAGAGGCAGGAGGAGGAAGAGGAACTGATTAAGTGGCGAGAGTGGAAGGGAGAAGAATAAGAAGAATTCTGTTTCCTGGAAGCCAAAAGAGGATAGTATTTCAAGGTTAGAGTGAAAGGAAGGATGAAGCTTCTAGGAACAATTTTGGTAGTTGTGAACATTTTACTTTTTGGCTGAATTTTTACCAGGAAAGCTATTCCAAAGCAAATGTTTATGACTTTTGTTTTGTTTTAAAACATTTCAGTATAATGCCAGCTCCTATGTCATTAATTATAATGAGTGAGCCTGGCTCTGAAAAGGAGATGAGAAAATGCACCTCTCTCTCCCTTCTGTGCAGAGGTAGAAGATTATGGTGGAAGAGCATTGACTAGCCTGTCAGATTTAGCAGATGTGTGGGTTAGTTTTGTTGAACTGCTTTTAAAAAACATTAAGATCAGGGGCAGCTAGGTGGCATAGTGGATAGCCCACTGGCCCTGAATTCAAGAGGACCTGAGTTCAAATCCGACCTCAGACTTGACACTTATTAGCTGTGTGATCCTGGGCAAGTCAACCCCAAATGCCTCACCAAAAAAAAATCGCCATCTAAAAAACATTAAGATGTTTCTTTTTATATTTTCTTAAGAGGGTTTGGAGAACTGATGGGCATCTGGAGATCTGTAGTTCAGAGGGGCAGGCGTTCCCCTCTTAACACGGAGAGTGACTGGGGACTCTCATGATCTTTGAGTCAGAAGGAAGAATGGAGTCACGTCCTGAAGGGATATATGTGGTCTGCCAGACTGTGAGAGGAAGGAATGGAGATTTCAAGAACTGAGAAGCAACAGCAGCGGCGATAAGAAGGGTCTTTCCCAGGTCCACCCAAGACTTAACAAGTCAGGCTAGAAAGACTCCTCAGAGCAAGGACAACAGGCAAAAGGAGGAACCGAAAGGAGGGACATTTGCTCCTTCCATGGGCATCTTGGAAAAGGAGACTCAGTCTGGGGCTAGGGGTTGTATGTTGTTGTTCAGTCATGTCCTCTTCTATGTGACCTCAGGTGCTTGTCTGTGGGGTTTTATTGGCAAAGATACTAGAGTGGTTTGTCATTTCTCCAGTGATTTCCCATTCTACAGATGAGGAACCGAGGCAAATAGGGGTTAAGTGATTTGCCCAGGGTCACACAGTTAGTGTCTGAGGCCAAATTTGAACTCAGATCTTCCTGATTTTTGGCCTGGTGCTCTATCCACTGTACCATAGGGTAGGGTAGGGTAGGGTAGGGTAGGGTAGGGTAGGGTAGGGTATACACCTCCTCTTTAAGGACTGAGGGAAGTTCAGACAAAAAGGTCTGCCACTCTTTCTGCAACTTGCCTTCCTTGTGCTTGTCCAGTAGCAGAGATAAATATACATTTAAATTAGAGCAGAGAGTCAAACCTCTGCCTGAATGTTAGGAATTTTCCTAACTGAAGGCTCTGAGCTATGTTGATTTTACTACCTTTCATCTAATATAAACTCCATAAAATAGCAGAAGAGCTGGCCATATGGACCCACAGGGGCATTACATTGCTCTTATGATTAAAAAATAGCTAATTAAGCTAAAATATGCTAAATTAATTTTTAAAATAAGCTTAAGGGCATGGCTAATTAAACATTCACAGATAGGTTTGGTGGTGGTGGTGGTGGGATGACAAAGGGGTTACATAGGAAAAGTATTGGTGGGTAGTAAATAGTGCTCTCATCTCCTAACTTTAAATCTGATATTTTTTCCTTTATATCAAGCTTTTGTCTCCTAAAGGGCTATGCAAAGCTGTCCCATATGTTGGTTCCTGCCTTTGTGCAAAAATGTAGAGTGCCTAATTTTGGTGAGGGCCCCTTGATAAGAAAAATTTTTTCCCAACCACTAAATTCTGACCATTCTTTTGGGGTTAAGGAATTTAAAGTTCTGGTTAAATCTGCTTGGATGTTATCCAGGAAAAAAATGAATACATTAAATCATTATCATCCATTGACATCTTACATAGATTAATTTCTAAAATGAAAGTAAAACCCTCAGGGAATGGGAGATAGTACAGGTAAGTGTTTAGGAAACACAAAGTCTAACAAATTAAAGTTATTTGACATTTTATATACTGTTTTTCCTATTAATAATAACAATAATTAACATTTACAAAATGTATACAAGTTTTTTTTTAATTTTTTTTTTAAGCGAGGCAGTTGGGGTTAAGTGACTTGCCCAGGGTCACACAGCCTAGTATGTGTTAAGTGTCTGAGGCCGGATTTGAACTCAGGTACTCCTGAGTTCAGTGCTCTATCCACTGCGCCACCTAGCTGCCCCATGTATACAAGTTTTAAAACACTTTTACATATATTAGCTTGACTTTCATTACTGTGAAGTAAGGCAGGTATTGTTAGTCCCATGTGGAAGAAGAAGCATAAAAAGTCTGCCAGATCCTCATTACATCAGGAGACCCCTCACCTTCTATCATAGTTTTCTTTGAAGCATCATCTGTTAGCTCAAAATTTCAAGCCACTTCTTCTCTTCTGTTCCCTTCTCCCTTCCCCTTTCCAGATTATGACTAATGGCTATTTTTCCACAATTATTATTATTTTGATGAGGCATGACAAAACAAAAAGGCAGTAGGCTAACTTGAAACATCTGACGGTGAAGTCTATGATTAAATTTTTGAAAATCCTAGGATTAGAAAAGAATTCATTCATTCAGCTAGGTGGCGCAGTGGATAAAGCACTGGCCCTGGATTCAGGAGTACCTGAGTTCAAATCCGGCCTCAGACACTTGACACTTACTAGCTGTGTGACCCTGGGCAAGTCACTTAATCCCCATTGCCCCGCAAAAAATAATAATAATAATAATAATTAATTTAGCAATTGGAAGGGCCAGTATCAAATTGGGACCTTCACAAAGGAAAAGCAGCAGCAACGGTAGTGGCAGTAGCGGCTTAGGGGTGAGTATTCTTTGCTTTGCTCCATCCGGGCTCTCCAATCAAGTTTTTGAGTGGGGATAAAAAAGACCACAGATCACTCAGCCTCTCAGATAGAGAGACCCTTATCCCTAGATGCTTCTTTCCTCGTTCTGCCAAAGAACCAGATGTGGTATTCTTTACAATTTAGCTCTCATCACATATGTACCTCAGTTCCCTAGAAATAATTCCTCTGTTCAAGTCCTAGAAACTTTTATTCTCCCCCTTCCATCTTTTTCTTTCCTACACAGTGATCAAAACATGTTTAAAAGAACAAACATACAAGTTCACAGATAGCAGATTAAGAATCTCTGCTCTAAGGTAATTTACTCCAGTCATGATAAAAGAAAAGAATTTTGCTCAAGCTTTGGTGAAGATTAAATAGCAATTGATAATAATTAAGGATTAGTGAGAAAGCTACAGGTTGTGTTTAGGCAGCAGCTGTATTTCTTTAAATCTTGTTCTAATTGAGTACTATCTCTTACAAATATGAAGATAAGGCAAGGTAAAATATATGCTTCTTCTTTTTTTATTTTTTTTATTTTTTTGCGGGGCAATGGGGTTAAGTGACTTGCCCAGGGTCACACAGCTAGTAAGTGTCAAGTGTCTGAGGTCAAATTTGAACTCAGGTACTCCTGAATCCAGGGCCAGTGCTCTATCCACTGTGCCACCTAGCTGCTCCTGTATATGCTTCTTTTAATAAAGAAGTATTTTCTGTTTTTAATGTCTTTTCAAAAAGAATATTTGGGAGGTGAGTGGATGCTACTCCCTTAGATAATGCCTCCTATGAGAAATCTAGCTGATTTGAGCACAAGACCATAACCAAGGCATATCTATTTACCTGGTAGTTAGCCTATGATCATTTCAGACAGTGCCTATAAGGACTTGAGTATTAGGGAAGGGAACAAACATTTATCATGTACCTATTATGTGCCAGGTACTGTGCTAAGCACTTTACAAACATTATTCCCTTTGATCCTCACAACAACTCTGTGAGGCAGGTGCTGCAATTATTCCCATCTTACAGCTGAGGAAATGGACGCAGGCAGAGTCACACAGCTAGTAAGGGTCTGAATCTGGATTGGGTGACCTAGCTGCCTCTGTTAGCATTGTAAAACCCAATCTATAAAGTGAATTTTCAGTAATCATTCTTCACTTGGTCAAAGCTGCCCCTTCCTTTCCTTTTCTTCTGGCTTAAGGATGGATTTACAGTTTGTGCCAATGAGCTGCTGAGATTCCAAAGCAGGCAGGATGAGA
The DNA here is from genome assembly GCF_019393635.1 of Dromiciops gliroides. NCBI lineage: Eukaryota > Metazoa > Chordata > Mammalia > Microbiotheria > Microbiotheriidae > Dromiciops > Dromiciops gliroides. The sequence goes on from NC_057862.1 coordinate 152,841,485, forward strand.
TGGAGGGGCACGCTGGTTAGGAAGAAAAAACGCTGAGATGGCAAGTCCCTCCAGCCCAAATTAAATTTATTTTCTTTCCTGGAGATTAGTAATCGTGAGTCTCTCCTTTCAAAGTTTCCACTACCAGGATTATACTTCTTTCCCCCAAGTGTGTAATGCTTGGCCCCCTGCCTGTAAGAACTCAGCATTAAGGAAATTGTCCCGGCCTAAACGACGTGTCTCAGCTCCTTCTGCACTCTGTAGTGAGCATGTCGGCATTTTCCTACATGTTTGGTGACACAATCTGACCCGAATGCTTTCTTCTGTCTCTTTTGGCCATGGGAGAAAGAATGGGAAGGAGAGAAGGGAGACAGAAAACCCGGAGAGATGGAAATACCCTTAGAACTGCTTTAAGGCAGGCACCCAAGTGGCAGAAAAGGTTTAGAAGGTTGCCAGCTATCCAGATTCGAGGCTCTGGGAACCTGGCACTGTCTTGAATTGCTCTGATGCTCTCTTTTTGAGTCTGTTCTCTCTCTGAAATAGCATCGAGCAGAAGACCAGGGAGGAAGGAGGAGAGGCCTGAATCCCCTGTCCCCACCTCCCCCTGCTAGTTGGGGGCAGTCGTCTAGGTTTCTGCTCTACCCTCCTTCTGTGGCTGTGTTCTTCTCATTTCTATGTCATATACTGACTTCCAGAGTCTGATGGAGCGGCTTGGCTTGGGGCCCAAACCCTGTGCTATCCTGCAAGTGGAGTTTCTTTCTCTAGATAGAGTATGTCGGGCAGTTTCATCCTATCCTCAGTCTTTGCTTCTGTAGTGATTTATACTTTAACCAGAATGAGTCATAGTGGCCTGTGTTTTTTCTTTTTCTTTTTTCTTTTTTTTGTTCCAGGAGAAAATAGCAGAGGGCATTCAATTGCTGTTTCAGAGGATCCTATTCTTTCTGGCTAATGCCAGGAAGAGTCTCAGCCATGGCAAAGCAGGGCCAGTTTGCCTTAGGGCTGTGGCCTTCAGGGTAGGGACACTCGATTGGCTGTAAGGCAGCCAGGGGGATGGAGACACAACCCTGGGAGTGGGGGTTGGGAAGGATGGTGGGGGGAAGGTCTCACATTCCTGCCGAGCAGCTCATTCCCCAAAGCCCAAGCCTCTGTTTCCTTTTGCTATGCTTGTGTGGGCAGGGCGACAGAGGTTATTTGTGGCCATCTGCTTGCCGTAGAATTGGGAGAAATGCAGTCAGAAAAGGGTCTGTTTTAACCAGATTTTGAAAATGTAGACCACCACCTCCCCCTTGTCCCACTGGCTATCTTCAATGGCAATGAAGTCATTGTATCCTTGGGCACCATTTCCAGACTCCAAAGGGTGATCTCTGGCTGTCCTTGTCTCTGCTGAGGCTGGGGCATTGTGGTGGAATGGAAAGAAGCCATGACTAGGAAGTAGGGGATGTGGGTTTTAGTCCTGACTCTGTCACTGATTAGCCTGGAAACCTTGAGCAAGATACTGTCCTCTCCTGGGACTCAGTTTCCCCATCAATAAAATAATAGGGGCAGGATCGGATGATAGCCAAGGGATTTTGAAGTTTTGAAATTCTAATGAATCAGTGACTGACACTAGTCAGATTCTGTTTCTTCCAACTCTGTTCTGAGATGAGACAATGGCCAAGATGTAGGGGAGGTGAGACTTCTTCAGAAAGCAACGAGGTCCCCATAGGAGAATCTTGGAGAGGGAGGGAATGAGTCCTTTTGACCCTTTTCTGGCCAAGGAGAGAATACCCGTGGCTGAGCCCTTGGCATTTGGACCGGGCCTATTAGTGGGTAGCTGGAAACATAGTATAGGGGTAGGGACTAGATCTATCCCTTTCATTGACATAGGGGAACTTTAGGTGAGGAAATTTACTTTCCCTACAACTTATAATTTTAGAGTGCTACCCAGGGAACAGAGAGGTTAATGACTTCCCCAAGGTCACCTTGCCAGCATGTATCAGAAGTGGAATTTGAATCCACATCTATCTTGTTTTGAAATTCACTCTAAACCCACCATCACTGTAGCCCTAAATGTCCTACAGCTCTGCACAAAGGACTGAATAACTCACAATTAGTCTTCACTTTGCATCAAGGCATTGAAGGTCCCTGATAAAATGCAAATAAATGTATTACCTGGAAAGTATAACCTATCAAGCCAGTCCGTCATGTAACACTAACAGAATTAGCCTATCAGATGAGCTGGCTGTCTCCTATCAAGGCTCTGGGTGAATAGAACACAATAAAGGTAAGATTTAATGGGGTGGGAAGGTCTGGAGGTGGTATTGCCTGAGAAGGGTGGGCAAGACTGTATTTCAGTGGGGGAAGTATGGGAAGTATAGGACTTCACAACATGTGGGAGTAAGGATGAGTAAGGGGCAATGATGCTTAGTCTTGGATTCAAGTTTCCTTATTTCTAAAATGGAATAATAATATCTGTTTTGCCTACCCAACAGGTTGGTTATGTGAAAATTACTTTGTAAATTCATGCAAATGAGACACTATTATTTAAAAGGTAGGGAAGGGAATTTTGCTAAATTTACAATTTTGCTTAGGGCTGGCCTGGGTATGTGTCCTTTGATTTTGTGCCCTGGCACCCAAATAAAATGGAGGATTTGGGTAAATAATAATAAAAAAACCCACTGCCTGATACTCCCCTCCACAAATCTACTTTTCCTTTTTGGTATCAGGGAGCAGTAGAGAAAATGAATCTGCTTATACTCCATTCCAAGGGAAACTAAAGCTTCTTTTAGGTGACCAGATGGGGCCATATGCGTCTTTGCAGGGATCTTTTCAGGCAAGCATATAGTCAGGCAATGTTTGCTCATCTCTGGTACCAGTGCCCATGGATTTGGGGAAAGCCATGTCATCAGTGGAGAGATGAATAGCAGTTGGAAGGCAGAATTAGCCATGAATGCATGTGGAGTTATTTGTTGGAGGAATAGGTTGGTCCTGACAGTTTGGCTCTACTGATCTTGCTGTTGACACTTGAGTGATAGGGTGAGGTATTGAGAGTTTGACAAAGTTCAGGTAGGTAGTCTAGGTAGTCTCTCCAAAATGGTAGAGGAAGGAAAATGAGTGAGAAGGTACCAAGGAAGACACAGAGAAAAAATACAGACCAATTAGCCACACAGGGTCCAGAATATATAACAAAGTCAATGGTGCAGGATGAATTCCACGAATTTGCAAGCAACAGAATTGTGGGGTTTTTTGTTCAAGGACTGCAGAGATCTGTCTCCTTTTCAAACCTTTTTGTGTATATCTCAGAGTATCTTTCTTCTATCCCCTTTAGGGAATAGATAGACTGAGGACTGAGATAGAGATAGACAGTGGAGAAGCAAATTAGACTTTGTCCTCTGTGTGTACTGTGAGTTGTGTGGACTGTGCACATCTGAGGGAAAAGTATAGACTCTAGTGACTCTGAGTGATTTTTCCTAGTGGAGAGGGATGGATTTCAACCTCAGTGGTAGGACCATAAGTCTAGAGGATTGTAGAGGTAATCTTGGGTGAGTTAGGGCTCATTAGAGGAAGAATCTACTTGACTCTAGCAATGTTTTGGGTGGAAAGCCTCTATCAGTTCTGAGATATGCATATTGTACATTGGCTTTCCTGTCTCCTTGGGTTCTTCCTTCTGCTAGTTCACCAGGTATCAGCAGTAATCCTAATGCCTCTATGGGTTGGTAATATTTGGAATAATTATTGGTGATGAAGACTCAAAGAGAATATTTCAAGGTTGGAGTGAGTCTCTCATAGTACAGATCCATGAAATGAAGGGTGGATACTAGCTATGAAAGAAGGGGAGATGTCTCTAGCTACTAGTGATGTGGAAGGGACCTGCCATATTTTACACTTAATTCCAGGTTTATAAAAACCTGAAAGTTCACTTGATGGTACAATTCAATAAAAATTCATTGAACAACTCCCAGGAGAGGAGGGTTCAACGGTACACAGTCAGTCCCCTGTTAGTATACCATTTTGTCTGCTCATAGGATGTGCTACAAATGACCTCTAACTCTCCTTACAGCCATTAATTAATTATGGGACTACAGTATGTGGGATGAGTCCAGGAGAAAAAAGAATAGTTTTTATGGAAGGGCATGTTTTTAGGCAAATGGGAGAACCCATAAATTCTGTTGTAGGCAGAAGAATGGCCTAGTTATCCTCTGGTAGGGGATCTAGCAGTATAGAGACTATTCCAAGGTTTGATTTATGCATTCTATCTTTACCTCAGATTTCTGTAAATAGATGAATCTTTAACCAAATAGCTGTGAATAGAGAGTTACTGAGAAATGTGAGGCAAACTGAGCTACAGAAGTCCATTAGAGATTGACCTTCACTCGAGTGTAGTCTCCAAGAAAGCTACACTCTTTTGGAGGGTGGACAACTGCGTCTAGGCATGGGAGTCCCGGACCTGCTCTGGATTAGCATTAGTATCTCTGGTTGAAGATTATTGGCCACAAAGTTTATAGTCTAGAGAAGGGCCAGTAGGGGTGATTGGTCTGTCACATGTCCACATTTCATAGAGGAGCATCAATCTACAGATTATAACGTCTAGGAAAGTAAGTGATGGTGAAGTTGAATTTATTTTTTTTTATTTATTTTTTTTGGTTTGTGTTTTTTTGCAGGGCAATGGGGGTTAAGTGACTTGCTCAGGGTCACACAGCTAGTTAAGTGTCAAGTGTCTGAGGCCGGATTTGAACTCAGGTACTCCTGAATCCAGGGCTGGTGCTTTATCCACTGTACCACCTAGCTGCCCCGAAGTTGAATTTATTAACTAATAATTTTTGTGGCTCTGGCATTGGCTCAACTTCTGCATTGTCTGACAGTGTTCTAGGTTGTCCTGGTCAGTGTAGAGTATGATGATACCTCCGGGATTCTAATGTCTTTGACTAGGATCAGTTTCTTTCTGCGTTAGCCAACTTGTGGGCAAAGTAGGTATGAGACTATGCAGCCTGTAAGAAGACAACCCTCACTATGATATTGATGAGTCATTCTCCACCAGATATTTCTCATGTGAATCCAAATAAATCGAGATGATAGCTTAGATGAATAAATTCTTCCAGTTATAAATGTCCTCTGGTGTCCACTGGAGAGCCCTAGAATAATACTTCGGTAGATTGGTGAGACATATTACCAGGGTGTAGAGCCCAACGATGATGCTGCAGAAGTGCTCCATGAAACCAAAGAACTTGGTCTTCATGAAGGTGTGGCTTCCTCATTGTAGTACTATATTGGTACTAGCAAAGTCTCCTCTTTTCATGGATCAGTAGACTCCTTGTTGTCCTATTATGAACTCTTGGAATTCCATCTCCTCAAATCAGCATTTCTCCAGTTTGGCTAATAATATCTTGCATCTTTGTAGGCACTGGAGGATGGCTTGGATCAATTTGAGATACAGGATAGTACCTCAGGAATGGATAAACCACAACCCCCTGGTCCATCAAGTCTTTTTTTTTTCAGGGCAATGAGGGTTAAGTGACTTGCCCAGGGTCACACAGCTAGTAAGTGTCAAGTGTCTGAGGCTGGATTTGAACTTAGGTCCTCCTGAATCCAGGGCCAGTGCTCTATCCACTGTGCAACCTAGTTGCCCCCAAGGGGTAATTCCTAAGGGTAGAGGTCTATATATAATTTCAGTTAGGCCAGCAACCCTGGAAAGTCTCTGACAAAAAAGTTTGGGTGGCTTCAGGTGCCCTTTGGGGTCAAGGTTATTGTCTCCAAACACACCTTTTCTAGGTGCTGGGACATCTAGGGTTACAAAGCTATAAGACATGGCCTTTCCCTTCCAGAAGTTTACAATCCAAGAGGGCAGGACAAAACAGATACACAGATAACCTTCACACAAAGCATATGCCCTTCTGGGAATTCTGAGCTATAGCAGGTGATTATAACCAGCTGTAAGGTGTCCCTTCCATGAGCAAGAATGCCTTGGCTTATTCAAAACCAGAGCTGCTACTAGGAATTCTGACATGTGGGGAAATTCAGTTGTGGGAAATAGGGGGAGAGAAGGGGCATTTAAGGTATGACTATTCTTGTACATGGTTGAGGCTGACTGGGGACAGGTAGAGATGCCAAGGGAGTTGGGAGGATGAAGAACTGGGAATCCAGGGTGTTTGAAAGGGGAAGGGGAAGGAAGGAAGAGATTTAAGAGAAGATTGTGAACCAGAAATTGGGGGAGGAGGAAGTGTGACCTGGAAGTCCATAGATAATAGCAACAAGGATCTGGATTTGATGGTGTGAGCTTGAAAGGAGAAAAGGTCACTGTGGAGTGATGGTGGGAGAACTCATAGGATCACAGATCTGTGGAGGGACCTCAGAGGCTAGCCATCTAATTCAATTCCTTCATGTCTCAGATGAGGAAATTGAGTCCCAGAGAAGATAAGTCTGAGGTGACACAGACACTAAGCATCAGAGGCATGATTGGAACTCAGGTCTCTGACTCTCCAGAGACAGTCCTCTTCCCACTGTACCATGATGCTTCCCTGAGGGTTTGAAAGTGGTAGTGGGGGGGGCAGCTAGATGGCGCAGTGGTAAAGCACCAGCCCTGGATTCAGGAGTACCTGAGTTCAAATCCGGCCTCAGACACTTGACACTTACTAGCTGTGTGACCCTGGGCAAGTCACTTAACCCTCATTGCCCTGCAAAAAAACAAAAAACAACAACAACAAAAAAAAAAAAAAAAGAAAGTGGTAGTGGGGGGAGCAAGACCAACTCTTCCTTCTAGTCCCATGTGAGGGTGGCATGGGGGAGGATGAAGGCTGGTGATGGACAGGAGTCTCCAGTTTGGGGGAAGGTGTTAAATTACATGGTATCTTTAGGAGGAATCTGAGTCTTAGTGATTTCCCCAAGATAGAAAGAATGTGAAAGGAGTCTAGGCAATTCTTGGGGGGGGGGAACAGGGCAATGGGGGTTAAGTGACTTGCCCAGGGTCACACAGCTAGTAAGTGCCTAGTGTCTGAGGCCGGATTTGAACTCAGGTACTCCTGAATCCAGGGCCGGTGCTTTAGCCACTGTGCCACCTAGCTATCCCTAGGCAATTTTTAAAAGAATTGTGGAGGGTTCCTAAGGAGAGCAGAATAGAAAAGGAGGGTGGAGGAGGAAGAGACAGGGGAGATAGGAATGAGCTCAATAGGGATGAGAATATAGGAGAGGCACTATTCTTGTTAGGTTGTTTCAGTCATGTCCAACTCTTTGTGACTACAAATGGGGTTGTCTTGGCAAAGATACTGGAGGGGTTTGCCATTTCCTTCTCCAGTTTATTTTATAAATGAGGAAACTGAGGCAAACAGGGTGAAGTGACTGTCCCAAGGTCACACAGCTAGTAAGTGTCTGAGACCAGATTTGAACTCAGGAAGATGAGACTTCCTGATTCCAAATCAAGTGCTCTATCCATTGGGCCACCTAGTTGACCTATAGGAAAAGTAGGAGAGGGCAAAGGTTTTCTGCTAAGCAGGAGGCAGTTCTAATCACAGGCATTAGAGTAGCAGGAGGTAGGAATTTGCAGGCCTCTAGTTCATGGAGAGTCCCATGTACAGAGAAGGTAAATTGGCTTCAAAGTTCTAATTAGCATGAAGAGCAAGTGCTTCCTCAGAACTCCACCTGGAGATGGTTTTCCTCAGATGGTTACAGTGGGAGGGGATTATTTTCTTGACAGGAAACATATCAACTGTTATAACCATTATTGAATGCTTACTTTGTGTAAGAAACTGTGCTCAAGGGGCAACTAGGTGGCGCAGTGGATAGAGCACCGGTCCTAGAGTCAGGAGGACCTGAGTTCAAATCTGGCCTCAGACACTTAACACTTACTAGCTGTGTGACCTTGGGCAAGTCACTTAACCCCAATTGCCTCAGTAAAAAAAATAAAAAAACAAAACAAAACAAAAAAGAAACTGTGCTCAATGAAGACCAAGGGAAAGTTATAAGACCCTGCTCTCAAAGAGTTGACTTTGGGAGTGACTATGGACAACATCTCTGATCGCCAACGAGGGACTCCAGATCAGGTGTCTCAACAAGGACAGTCTGCCCTAGGGGGAAGGCATCCCAGAAGCAATGGGACTCTGGGCTGGGCAAGGGAGTAAGGAAGCTAATAGGGTGATCAACCCTGGGTGGGTGAAGAGTGGGGTGGGGAGCACCATTCTTTCCACTCCATTCTTCCTCCTATAACATTCTATCAGTAAGGAGGAAGACACAATCTCCCAAGGCAGACCATTCCACTTTATAGATAGCTCTGTTAGAAAACGTTTCTTTAAGTTAATCTGAAGTCGTTTTATCTATTGCTCATTGTTCTGTCCTCTGGGTCCAAGTAGGACAAGTCTAAACAATAGCTGTCATGTTCCCCTGGGTCTTCTCCTCTCAGCCTAAATACCCTCAATTCATTTAGGTATTCTTGTATAGCATGACCTCTCCTTTCTTCTCCCTGATTCATTGTCTCTGTAGGCCTATGGGTTTATTTTTAACATTCCAATTTATTATTTATTTATTTTTAGTATTCTTTTCTTTTTAAATTTTGAATTCCAAATGATCTCCCTTCCTCCCACCCCCTCTGCCATCTACTGAGAAGGCAAACAATATATCAATTACACATGTGAAATTATTCAAAGTATATTTCCATACTAGTCATATTTTTAAACGAGGAAGAAAAAGAAAGTGAGAAAATTATACTTCAATTTGTACTCAGAGTTCGTCAGTTCTTTCTCTCTGGAGGTGGATAGCATTTTTTAAAAGTCATGAGTCCTTTGAAATTGTCTGGGATCATTGCACTGTAGCCAAGTCTTTCTCATAGTTCAGCATTACAACATTGCTGTTACTGTGCACAATGATCTCCTGTTTCTTCTCATTTCACTTTGCATCAGTTCATATAGGTCTTGCCATGTTTTTCTGAAACCACTCCCCTCATCGTTTCTCATAGCACAGTACTCCTACACTATAGCAGAATACTCCATCAGAATCATATAGGGCTAGGGACTTATACCACACTTCCTCCATGAAGCTTTCTCAGATCCCCTCACAGCTAAAAGTAAGCCTGTTTAGAGGTTTCCTGGCATGCATATGCTTTGTGTGAAGGTTATCTGTGTACCTGTTCTGTCCTGCACTCTTGGATTGTAAACTTCTGGAAGGGAAAGGCCATGTCTTATAGCTTTGTAACCCTAGAACTCAGTACAGTGCCTTGCACAGAGTAAAGGCTTGATCCATGTTGGCTGACTTTTACTTTGGAACATAAATGATCTTTGATATGAATAAAAGTTAACATTTATATAGCACTTTAGAGTTTAGAAAGCACTTTACAGATATTATCTCACAACAACTCTAGGAGGTAGGTGCTATTATTATAGATGAGGAAAATGAGGCTGAGAGAGCATAAATTGCTTGCCCAGGGTCACACAGCTAGACAGAGTCTGAGTCAGAATCTGAACTCAGGTCTTCCCAGTGCTCTATCCACTGGGCTACCTAGATGCCTCTATTCTCTGTTTTAGATGAGCTGCTCTCCTGTCTCTGCCTCTTCACCTGTATGTATGGGGCATTGAGGTAGAATTGGGGTACTTGAAGCTTGGAAGACCTAGGATCGTCTCTAGCTTCTCCTGACACTAGCTCTGTGAATTTGACAAATCGATGACTGTTTCTCTTCCTCAATTTTATCATCTGTAAGATGGGGAGAAAAGTCATGAAGATCAAATGGGTGACATGCCATACACTCTGCACACCTAAAAGTGCTATATAAAACCAGTTATTTTTATCATTAAGGGATAAGATGGTTCCTTTAATTCAAGGTATATGTGAACTGAAGCTGTTCATTCCACATCAGGGTCTGCCCCACAATAGGAGGTTGAGGCCCTAGTATGGTTTTGCCAAGCACTGAATGGAGCTGGATATTTTGTGGAGCAGAAACTGGCCAATATCTCTCCATCGGAAAGTTGGATGGGCTACCCTTAAGGCACAATTCTCGTTCCTCTAAATTTGTGAGTGCATGACTTGTGGAGACCCCTTGCTAAGTCACAGTACCAGGGAGCTAACTACCTCCTCACCAGGGTAAGTTTGGAGTAACAACTGGAATGAGAAAAATGTTGCTTTTGCTGGTGATAAATCTTC